>NC_135754.1:27702500-28302500 GCF_041903045.1 Epinephelus lanceolatus | reverse complement strand
AAACTTTTTTTTTTTTTTCATTTTCTTTTATTCCCCGCCTCTAAAAACAGTCTTACGGCCACGGGACTAGAGCTGGTAGCCCACATGAGTGTTCATGTTTGTCGCGAGAGCTACCAATATTTTAAGGAAGTATTTTAAGGAGGATAATTAAAGCAAACTGAAGGAAAAAACTAGATCGGGGGGTCACAGAGTTCATGGGGTGGTTCCCAGATGCACAGGATGAGTGTCTCTTAGATACATGTACATATATTACACTTTTCTACATATATCTATACATACACTGTATTTACACAGTGATTATAAACAAACCAGGCCCTTGCAGAAAGCAGAGAAAAAGGAGAGGGAGGGTTAAAAGAGGGAATGGTTTAAGAGAGAGACAAAAAGGTTGCGGGAGGGACGAATGAGGGAGAGGCGGCGGGCAAACATGCAAAACGCAGACGCCTTTCCCGGCGCGCTCTCTCCCTCCACTGCATACAGACAACAGAACACTCGCAGGTTAAACTTGCACAATAAAATCCCTCTTCTTTAAAAAAACAAAACAAAAAAACTCAGCTGCTTTAAAAAAAAAGGAGCCTTGAATATAGGATCAGTCAGACGACAAAAAAAAAAAAAAAAAAAAAAAAAAAAAAAAAAAAAAAAAAAAAAGGCTCCGGTTATTCACAGGAACGCAAAGAGGAACAGGACGCTAAAAACACAACAGAAACACAACTCAAACGCCCCCACCCACTCCCTCCCACCCCGATCCCACAACAACACGGTTTTCCGTTCGGTCGGAAAAACAAGCACACAAACGAAAACACATAAACACATAAAAAGCCTAAAGTTCTACACTTTGGTGCTTCATGTTTTTGATATCAAGTTTCTCTCGTCGTCAAGTTCTCTGACTGAGCCGACTTGATGTTTCCCCCCCTCTAGAAGTCAGACGGGGAAAATCTCCCTACATCTTTACATCAACGTCCGGGTAACGAGCACAACACGTTCTACCCGGTAATCCCTAGAATGCCAAAAAAATGTGTCCAAAATCTCAGCTGCTAACCTCATACTCCCTTCTGTTCCTCCCTTATTAGATAGTGAATATAAATGCTTGGTTGGGTTTTGGTGGTTTCTGGTACATCTAGTCATAATTTACACAGCATATTCATAACTCATACTCATAAACTGTCACAAGTTCAACTGTAAATCCTCTCCTCACGCAGGACGTCTCATCTCGCGCGGGCAGAAAAAAGATGGCTGCCATGGGGAGGGATAGAGGGCAAAGACTCGCCCTCCAATCAGGCGCCAGATGCATGCATCATCCCATGGGGGCGGTGTCTTGTGTTCAGCCGGCCCCCAGCAGGTCAAAGGAGGGACAGGATTGGTTGGTATCGTGGAGAGGGATGCGATCTCGCCCGGCCGGGCTCCTGGCACTAGCCAATCCACGCAGAGGACGCGCCTCTTAAACACGCTCGCTGAAAAAAACTGCCCCCCAAAACACACACTCCAGTAGACTGGAGGCTCAGGACCGCTGTGGGGGCGAGACAGAGGAGGAAACAGGAGATCACAAGGTTTCCTTTTTAAGACAAACTCAAATCAGAGGTCTAGTGGGTAGGATTCAGTGGCATCATTCAGTGGAACTGAAACTTCTCCTGTATGCCAAGTGTGTAGGAGAACTATGGTGGCCGACGCAAAAACCCAAATGGCCCTATTTAGAGCCAGTGTTTGGTTTGGCCAATCTAGGCCACTGTAGAACAACATGGCGGACTCCATAGAGGAGGACCCGCTCCCTATGTAGACATTAACGGCTCTCGTTTTCAGGTGATTATGAATATCGTATACGATGCCCCTAAATCCTGCACACTGGACCTTTACATTATGTATCATGATGTAGCTGTTGAAGTTACGGCAGGTGTTACTGGTGCTTTGACTTAAAGCCACTAAGTGTAGAACTTTTATGTGATTGTAGCATCTTTCTAATTGTCGGTGAAGATTCTCAGTCATCCAGGTCATGGTGATCATAAGTGCTTTATCGTAGGCAACTGGACTTGCTTGCGTTTCTTGAAGATGTTTCACCTCTCATCCAAGAGGCTTCTTCAGTTCTAACGGACTGGTGCAACTCTGTGTGGGTGTGAACCCTTACAGAGTCGTTGAGGTCACATGTGAGTCATTGACCCACCTGGCCATCATGTGTGTCGTTGGGGTTAGATGGGACCAGATGTGTGTGGATGTGAAGTTGTCTGGGGAGGGATCCCAGGACTGCATTGTAGATAGTGGTAAGTTGTGTCGTAGGCCACCTCCTCTGTTTAACCATGGTCGTTCTGATTTGATGTAGTTGGCCTCTTTCAAACCATCCGTCTTCTCTGACCAAAACGAGGTCACTGCTGTCCTTGAAGGTCGAACGACAGCAATGTCTTCAAGAGGAAGCTTCTTGGATGAGAGGCGAAACGTCTTCAAGAAACACAAGCAAGTCCTGCTGATACATGTCACGTGGAACTTGAGTACACTAGCACAAGTTCTGCTCGCAAACTTTTAGCTGTTAGCTACATATGTTGAGGGTGGCTTTGGCTCAGGAGGGAGAGCAGGTCGTCTTTTAATTACAAGGTTTGTGGTTTGATCCCCGGCTCCTCCTGTCTGCATGTCGAATTGTCCTTGAGGAGGACACTGAACCCCGAGTTGCTGCAGTTTGGGCGAGCCAGTGCTTTGCATCGATGCATGAATGTGTGTGGATGGGTGAATAAGTGCAAACTGTAAAGCACTTTGTCTGGTAAGGTAGAGAGTCACTATATAAATTTACCATTGGTTAACACTGCGACGAGAAAAAAAACAAACCATATTTTGTATTTTTAGTTTTAAAATATGTGAGATACTTCTACGTCTTATAGCCTGTTGTAATGTGTCATGTGGAAACGGTTTTCCCCTCACTGTACCAAACTCGCACCGAATTGTGACTGAACTGTGGTATGAACCCAACTGTGACTTCTGGTAACCATTACACCCCAGAACAGAAGGTCAGATTTGTGTCTTCTCTGATACGAGTTCTCCTCGTAGTGGCTTTAAATCAGCTCCCTTTGTGTGTAACTGTGTGTGAGGCGAGTACCTGATCACTGTAGTGGTGCAGCAGGCGCTCCTGAGCAGTGGAAGTGAACGTTGAGCCACTTGCCATCGCGACGATGCCACACCCTGGTCTCCTCTGATTGGCTGGAGCGAGGGCGGCCCGTGGTGTCCACAAACTGTGTGAGCCGGATGTAGGCGATGCACGCAGCATCCTCACCGATCAGGTGCACGTGTGGGTTGAGCAGAGTGGTGTGGACGGGCTTGCTGTTCTTGCTCAGCACTGGATCACATAAACAGAGACGGACCAAACGTTTATCCAGTGATGCAACAGACGGACCAGTGTTGTTAACTGATGTTTGTTTTTTCTTATTTTCTGTATGTTGAGTGTCCTTGGGTTAAAGATTCTTTAATCATAATTTAAATTAAATGTATTTAATTAATGTTGTTTATTTCAAAAGATTGGTATCACCAACAATGGCTGCTGGAGCTAACAGAGAGAAACATAATCACAACTATTATGTTTTTGCTTGATTTTAAAAACTGATACAGTACAAGCAGAAAAACTCATCAAGGGAAGCTACTGCACGTCATCTGAGAAGTGAAGCACTAGAATTTGAAACAACCATCGACTGCTTTGAAGGACAACAGTGGATTAAGTAGAAAAACAACAAGTATACTTAAAATAAACTTAAATTTTCAGTTGCTGGCAGTAGAGCTGAAACAATCAGCGGGGAGGTAGACCTAATGTTGGCAGGTATGAGGAGTCAGAACGGATTTTTGTTTTTGTAGTGGCATGACATGGCTTAATAGAGACAGTTTCAAACACAAGTACACAAATCAGCTTCACTATAACTCGCAGCATTCACAGACAAACACTTGTCTTTATCTGGACACATTTTCCCCACAAATACAACATGCTAACGTTATTAGCACAAGCCTATGGCATTTTATATTGTATAATTTAGCCTAGCAGCTAGAGGACTTTTCCTCTTCTCATGTGAAGCCAGAGACAACAGCAACATTTAACAAAGGTAATGTTACAAAATTCGGCTCCATTACAACTCACAAGGTTCACTGACAAAACAACTGTCTTATACTAAACACGTTTTCCAAACAAATACAACATGCTAACGTTATTAGCACAAGCCTGTGGCATTTTACATTGTATAAATTAGCTTAGCAGAAATAGACAGGAGGTCTGTGTCGCCACAATGTTACATTTCTGGGGAGGTGCACGTCAGGCCACGGCGTAGGGTACGGCGTTGGCTCTATGTCGACGCAGAGCCTACAGCGTAGGTACGGTATCGATTTACTGCAGAAGTATATTTTGCACCTCAAAGCACTGTTTGAGGTGAAAATGCAAAACAAATCTAGGCTATAGGTTCATGTCTGTACAGGTTCTAGGAGCACTATAGTGAATGTGTCTGGTGGAAACACAGCTACTGATATAATGATAGCTCGCTGGCGATGAACACTTTTTGCGTTTTTTCCCAGACTGTTGAACCAAAAGGTGCGAATGAAATGGGACATCTGTGGAACTATAATGTGCTGGCCAAGGCTCGCAGTGTTCCAGCATTTTTTTAATTAACTTCTATTTAGACAGGTCTCATTGAGACATGCAGTCTTATCTCAAGAAGGACCTGATTAAAACGTACCTACAGGTGATATTTGGTAGCTGCAGAGTAACTTTTGGTGGCCACGGGCCATGGTTAATGTCAAACCCTGCTTTGAGGTGACCCTCAGCCGATCAGAGTCAAAGCTTCACCTGGCTGCTGTTCTGGGCAGATTAAAACAAACGGCTACATTTTGTGTGTTCAAGAGGAGACTCACAGTTTTCAAAGTAGAACTTGTGAAAGTCCATGCCCTCCACCAGGTTCCCCAGGGCCTCGGGTTCAAAAGAAGTGAGTCCAGGATCGCAAATCCTCCTGAGAAAAAGAAACGAGCAAGGAACAGAGACGGGTGAGAAAGTAGGAGTGGGTGAAAAGACGTGAGACAAACTTGAGAAAACAAAGAGCAAAAATGAAGGCGACTCTGATGAATACTGATGGAACATTACATAAATTTTCCCCGTTGCAGACAGCACTGATTCATCGGCTGCTTTTCATTACACACATGCAGTTGTACTCACGTGTAGGCATCGAAATCTCCATTGTTGATCGCTTCAATAAGCTGCTCCGTTATCTTGATGATCTCCTGTTTACGAGCTACAGACAGAACAAGAGGGAGAGAGACACGGACAGATGGTAAATGGTGAGAAGCCAGTGAGGAGGTGAGACAACAATTAACTATGTGCTGGTTTTGGCTTGACGATATTTTCTCTCATCACTTCCAGCTCCTGCCTTCCCTTCAGGCTCTCCTCGTCTGTGGCTACAGCTCCACGCTCCTCTTTAACCTCATCACTCGGTCCGGAGCGGCTTCCTAACTGCTGCTCGACCTCATCACTGTCTGTCGCTCTGCTTCTCACCTTCTGTGTGACTCAAACACTGACTAAACACTGCTCTCTGCTGTGTGAGCACACACTGCCACCAAAACAAAAACAAAACAAAAAATCTGCTTGTAAACAACACAGGCTTAGTTTGACAAAGAAATCTCAACTCAAGGACCTCTGACTAGTTTTTTCTGGAGCTTTTAAACACATCTATTGTCAAGTTTTATACATAATAACAACTTCCAAGCTCAACTATAAACTAACGTTTGCAACTTTTAACTTTCAAAATGTTAATTTTCTAATAAACAAAAACGCTCAAAAACTGACTTTTATTTATCTATATTTTGTACAATTTATTCTATATTTACAGCTGCCTCTGACCAGGTTCACTAATAAATAAATGAACAAATAAAACTAAAAGAGAAAATATTTCTCCCACATTACTGTCTCCTACCAGACAAAGCCATAGTCAAACTGCAAAATGACCCTGAAATGTACAGTCTACCAGTATTAGTGGACAGTATTCCCATGCCTGACTAATTTTCCCACACATTACACACACAATTTAAAACAGCAAAGAAACCACATGAAAAGTTTCAACACTACATTAACTGTCCCTTCTACAAAAGCCACTTTAAAAAGGATAAGACTGGTGTTTACCTTCCTGTTAACAAATCAAATCAAAAGACCAAAACCAACATGAACTGATCGGACTAACGAGTATTCCTTTGCAACGTACATCTTCTTTATTGTTCAAAAAACACATCAATGAATGTGGGCGCTGTAGATTATTTTGACTCAATCCCACATTCACCCGCCTGCAGCCTTAAATGGACGGGACACCCCAAAATCAAAGACAACATATTTGTCCTCTTACCTGTAGCGCCACTAATCAATCTAGATTGTTTTGGAGTGAGTTGCAGAGTGTTGAAGATATCTGCCGCAGAGAAGTCCAGCAATGTCTCTTTACAGAAATCATGACCCAGTTACTCAAGATAATCCTCAGACCTTCTTGTGAGCAGTTTCATGTAGGAACCATTTTCTTTCTACCAAACTACACCCGCTAACTGTATGACTGCACAGAAGGAAGTGTGCATCTACTCATGGACCAGAGACTTGTGCTCATGACAGCATGAAATACAACTAGTAAAAAAAACGAATACTTGCTGCGCCTTTTTATTGTTGCCAGGCAACCACCCCATCACCTACTGACATTCCTGTGTAATCTGTGTACTGTTTATTTATTTAATTTGACAGTAATTAGTATCTAGTTCCTAAAATGTTGAGGCAGAGGGTACTTGCTGTTAATCTGGCATTGCCAGACCCAATTCGCAAAACCCGAATGTACACTCTGTGGAGTGTACATTTCCTCTATTCCCGAGGGGCGTTATCAACGGCTGTCACTTAAAGTGCCCCTTCACGCAATTGGACAGATGGAAAACCAATCAAAGTAAAAGCAACGTGTGACGTAGGCTAGCACAACGCCACTGTAAACAGACCAGCAAGCTGCAGCGGAGATGAGCTGTGATGATGTCTGGGAAAGAGTGTTGCCGTCTTTGCGGATTTCCTCCTCACTGTGGACTCCAAGCTGCATGGCTGTGATTCCCAGCTTGGTTGCCTCCCTGACCTGCTCCTCCATGAGAGCAACTAGCGGAGAAACAACAATAGCCACTGGGTTTTCACTGAGTCCCATCTTTTTCCTGATCAACGGAGCCAGTTGGTAAATTAAACTGTTACCAGACCCCGTAGGAAGGATAGCAAACACATCCTTTTTTTCAATGAAAGCTTTCAGTGCAGCCGTTTGTTCTGCTTTTAAAGAAAATGTACATTCCAGTTCGTTCAACACATTTACCATCGCAGTTTCAAAATCCTTAGCCATGTTGGTTGTTTACGAAATGCATTCACTCCGCTCCTTGTCCCTCTTATTCTGATGACGTGACTCCAAATAACCCGCCCCAAAGTAATAAACAGTTGTGATAGCTTTAACCGATGCCAGAATGCGCCTTTATGATTGCATGGCCAGACTGATCTGTGGAGCGAAATAGAATATGAGCTTGTGAGATTAGGATGGTTTCACCAGGCTAACTTGCTGTAGCTCTGATTGAGGGTGAGAGGCAGTCAGTAAATAGTTTGTTGGGCACAGGGAAACAGAGATCTGTGTGGGTACATGAGACCCTAAAAAAGAGGGTGGATCATGGGGAGTACCACCAGTTGGTCCAGGAGCTTCTCCTCCATTATGGCTGTTTCCAGGCATATTTTAGGATGACCCAGGGGCAGTTTGACAACCTGCTGTCTATCATCAGGCCGTATAGCTCTGGGCATCCAGCAACTGCTACCACCAGTTTCTCCTCCATTGTTTACCAACTGTAAACTTGGTGTTGTGACCACCACGAAGCCTCTCAAATCATCTGATTGGACAATGGGGAAAAGGAGGAGATGACATGAGGCATTTTTCTGCTCTGAGTTTAAGTCTTTTCAATTCAAGGAGGTAGAGCAGAAACGCAAGGCACATCGCAACGCAAAAAACAGCTTCATTCTCA
The DNA here is from genome assembly GCF_041903045.1 of Epinephelus lanceolatus. Taxonomy (NCBI): domain Eukaryota; kingdom Metazoa; phylum Chordata; class Actinopteri; order Perciformes; family Serranidae; genus Epinephelus; species Epinephelus lanceolatus. The sequence continues at coordinate 28,294,502 of NC_135754.1, read as the reverse complement.
TTAAAAATAATTACAAAAAGTGCCTCCAGCTGCTAAACGCATCCTGTGTGATCAGGGCCTATTCGTGTTGTCCATGGTTGAGCTGTAAAGTTAGCTAGCTCAGTGGTGCTAGGTGAGCTAGCAGTAGATGCACGCTTCCTTCTACGGTTGGCAGGTGTAGTTTGGTATAAAGCAAACAGTTGCTACATGAACCTGCCTCACAACAAAGTCTCTGGATTACCTTCATTAACCAGGTCATGATGTCTGGAAAGAGACATTACAGATCAAGTTTTTCACCACAAGCTGAGTGTCATCTAGTTCCATTATATTCTCTATAATCTAAAATGATAAACAGCACTACAGTAAAGACAATAAATATATATATAACTGATTGTCTGGCGTACTGTCTCTTTAAATAGACAGGTGACAAATATGTATTAATCCACATTTGAAAATAGTCCCCCAAAAATCCTCAGTTTATTACTACTTAAGAATCGTTGTCTGAAAAACTACAGTGCCCAGCTGTTGGACATTATTTTGCTTTTTCATGTATCTGTGACTCACATTTAAAGATTTACATCGTCACTGTTGTGTCATATCACAGACAGAGTAGGGAAGTCAAAAAGTATTGAGGAACCATCTTAAACATTGTTGGTTTTGGTCTTTGATGGAACCATGAGAATACACTGAAGGACACCAGTCTTATTCTTCAACAAGTCATCTGAAGTCAAGTGATAATGCTTATTTTGAAGCCAGTATAAACGTCCTCTTTCAAGACCTGAACATGTATCTAACCAACAGATGCTGATCTGATACATGTGGAGTTACTCGCCTTGTTTCAAGTCTTAAAACAGGAGAAAGTGGACGAGGAAGACGTAACACGTTCTGTGAGATTGTTCAGATTCAAAGGGATAATTCAGATTTTTTTGTAGTGGGGTTGTATGAGGTGCTTACCCACAGTCAGGGTATTACCTACTGAGATGCTGGTCAGCACGCTCCAAGTTCGGAGTACATGGACACAGAAGCTAAACAATGTACTGCTGTGGACGGGGGCGGCAGCAAAACGTATTTTAGTTTTTTGGGGGGTTTTTTTTGGATTCACCAAAATCACACAATAAGGACGCATTCACACTGGTGCTATTTGGTCCGCTTTAAACAAACCCTGGTCCGCTTCCACGGATAGTTCGGTTCGTGTGGAGTGATGTGAACGCTAATTCGAACTCTGGTGCGGACCAAACGAGCGAACCCTCGTCCACTTGAAAACTGGGGGTCTCGGTTCACTTGCAAGTGAACCCTGGTGCGGTTCGCTTACAGTGGGAAATGCAGATGGACTATCCAGCGAACCAAAGGGAGGAAGTGACGTAGAGTGCAGTGCATTTTGGGTAGAAAAAAACAAAGCCAACAGCACGCACCGGGAGAGGCATAGGTAAAAAAATAAAAAGTTGGAAAATGTCTCGTGGGCAGACGTGGAGCTGTGAGGACGTGCCGGCGCTTATTGATACATGGTCAGAGGACTATATATTGCAGTAGCTGGCTGCCGGCTGAAGGGGATGGATTTACGTTTTCGCTCCTGGCCAATCAATGAGCCGGGTTTTCTTCTTCCTCATGCTTTTTTCCTCTTGGTCAGTGGTCGTTTCGGGCAGTACCCACACACTGACTATGGATAAGTACCTCATACAACCCGACTTCAAAAACATCCAAACTGTCGTTAACACCTGACTAAATGACTTGTTATGATGGACTTGAGCTGCAGGCTGTTTCCCTCATTCCTGAAAAAGTTGCCATTTAAGAGATGCAAGTTGGTTTTTTTTTGCCCGTGCAACCACTACAGGTGAGTAGACAGCAAGGAAAGCTGAGGTCAGTTAGTCAAGACTGTGTTTCTTACTCTGCTTAGTGTTGCTTATAGCAGCGACAGTGTTGCTCCCTAGTGGAGCGGCAGGCATGGAGGACTGTGAGAGCTCAGAGTCAGGGCAGGAGCTGTTGCCCGTGCTGTTCCATGCCATGCGCTTTACGTCATGCGGTGGAACTGAAACACACAACGGATGGTCAACAAACACAAAAACACATGGATGGATGACAAGGTGACAAAAAAAACATACATGTGATCTCCCGCACACATAACATGCGCACACACACACACACACACAGATCATGCAGTTAAGTGACAAAACTGAAGAACACACAAAGCTGACGTAAGTTAGTGCTCAGTAAAATTAGTGATGAGTAAACACTGAGAGTTAGTGTGGGATTATGACAGGCATGGAGATGGGTAACACGGGGAGAGGATGGCAGCTAGAAGCGGGATCAGTACAGCTCTGGCTGTGATGCTGTGTGACGTGGAAGTCGTTTAACTGCCTGCTCTGCTCACATCAACTTCACTCTTAATGCTGGTATACATTAACAAAGCCTCGTCTGATGAGCTGCAGCGCCCAGCGGAAACAAAGAGAGAGGATCGAAGCCATTGTTTGTTATTAGCTCATGTTATGCCTGTGGGGGAACTTAGCATGTTCAGGAAGGACGGTGGGAGTGGAGGAAGGACACAGGAGAGGAGTAAAGAGGAGGAAGAGAGATCAGACTGTCCTTTTAGTGCAGGTGTGTCTGACAAGAGCAGGAGGTCAAGAGACGAGCGGAGAGATTAGAGTAAAGAGGTGAGATAACGACGCAGAGAAGAATGGTGTATTAGACAGACATGGAGAATAAATTAGAGAGGAGATTAAAGGACATAACAGAGAATAGAGCATCAGAGCAGGAGGAGGAATTAAGGAGAAAATGTGAGGACAAGGAGGAACCTGATGGTGTGCGTGGTTCCAGTAAAGTCAGACAGGCAGCGGGACGAGCCTGTCAGACTGGGAGGCTGGTTTAGGACACACAGCTGCAAAGTAAGCAAGGCTTCCTCCAGCTGGAGCCGTCACATTAGGAGGACAGGGGGATAGATGCAGTGATCACCAAGAAAAACACACACACACACACACACACACACACACACACACACACACACACACAGATTTCAGGGTTCCCACAGTGGCGCTGATGAAAAATTCCTCGACTTTTGTTCATGACTTTCTATAATTAGGTCAAAGTGTCTGTGCGACCTATAAAATTAGTCCCTGCTGATTTTATTTCAAAAGTTAGTTCCGAGCACGGTGAAGTTAAGTCCAGGTGGTGAGGAAGTTCAAGTGCTCTTCAGAAGAGAGCACACAATGTACTACAGTATTAATGGATATACACAGCAGGAAATGACCGTCTGCAATCAGTGTGTAAAACAAGTTGTAAAATGCAGTCTGGTAATGCACCCCTGCTCAAGGAATGTTCCAGTTTATTACAATTTGGGTCTTGTTTTTGTAGTTGGCCTGTTGGTTTTGATAACAGTGTACTCACAGTAGCTGAAGATCAAAGAATGTGACTGATCCAAATTCTGTGTTTTCACAATCAGTTACGTTCATTAAGGTGAGCTGCCGGTTCAGATTTTGGTGCAACATTTGTCCCTGGCCTCCTTTTACGGTACAATCATCTCTATAAACTAGTCTGCGCATGTTTGTAGAATCTACAGGCGACAGGACAAGATTTCGGTAATGGAACAAGTTTCCGTTTTTGGTCCTTTTGTAGCCTGACCCCCAAATTCCACCAGATGCGTGTTGGTTGCGTCTGCACTCCAGAACGGCAGCGGAGCCAATACGTTTCAATTCTAGTCACTGTGTGTGCTTCCACCGGCTGCGGCTGTGCTGCGTTCCGGCTCCGTCCCAGCTGCGGTGCTCCAGAGCCCTCCACAACAGATACGCAGGACTTCTATTTTTGCCGGACGCCGGAGCACAACACAGCAATTCAGCACAGAGCAGATCGTGCGGGGCAGGAAGTCATGCACAGAAACAAAATAAAACATCCGGTTAATTTTCAAAATAAAATACACAGTGTTCACGGCGGATCATATTTCCCTGCACCACACCTTGAAAACGTCATAATGGGCGGAGGCAGGCCTGAAGTCAACCGGTCAGAGGTTTTCAGACGTCATTTCACCCCGTTGACACCGTGGACGAGGAGATGTTAATCATGGAGGTGCAACGAGATGTCTTCCTACTACTCCTCTGGTTTTGTGGTTCTGTTTATAGAAACTACATCTGGTTATATCGCACAATTATGCATGAATTCGCGAGATCTCGTGGGTCCTCGTGACTCCCGCTGTCCGGCGGAGCTGCACCGCTCCGCACAGCAAACGCAGTCGGTGGGTGTTGACAGACAGCAGAGCACGCAGCGGATTACCAGCGCTGCCGTTCCGCAACGGACACACATCCAGTGGAATTCCAGTGTGAGTAGTACTGAGCTATCACGTTTAAATGGCGACGCATTAAATTCGTTTTTTGTTTTCTAATTTATCTGCATTCATGTGCAGATACCTGTTCATCAAGATCAGCCGAAATGATCAGCACACAGAGGAAGAAGTCTTGGCTCAGCCCAAAATATTGGCCCTCGCCGCCGCAGGCTTTATTGTCGTCAGATGATAGTTGATGGGTTCTGACACTGACCATGCAATGACTTGTACACAATGATTCTCTTCCAAATAAGTTTGGCTGATATTGGTCCTGTACTTCAAATGTGGTTAACTAATCCATGCTAACATGATGCTGTCATGCTAAAATGATCCTGTTAATTCTCATCCTGCTTAATTTGGTTAAACATTATGTTTTCTAATTCCATCAGTCTTTTAACACTAACTACATTTACATGCAGTCCACATTTTCACATGTGCACATGCTTTTCATTTCTTCTGGATTATCATTGTAAGGCAGCAATACTCGTGCAGCCCCTGAGCCCAAGATAAATTCCCCTACGGGCACAATAAAGTATCGTATCATATCGTACATATAGTGCCCTGGGTGAGTCTCAATAGAGCTGACTAGAGCTTGAACACTTAACAGTGTAAATCAATGCAACCTCCGTGAGCTGTTTCTTGCGGTCACCGGCTGCTCAGAGGTAACGATAACTAGCTCTCTTCCTGCTGATTTCAACACGGATTTGTTGTTGTTGTTTTCATGTTCCTTCTCTCCACATACACTCCTCTCTGTCGTGCAGTGGTAGCGAGCACCAGAGAGCTTTGTCGTTTTGACATAATAATGATGCAACGTGTTTCGGGTTGACGTGACGTCGGATTACTCACCCATCTCCCCCAGAGAGCAGGTAAAGTGCAACGAGCGGGGGAAGGGGCAATTTTATTACAAAATGAATTCCAAGTTGTAATAAACTGAAACTATACTTAAACTACATAAATCAACTCAGAATCCCACTATCAATCTGTTTAAATTTCTACAATGTTCCCCAAGTTTCCTGTAAGAATTTCCTGGAGTATATAAAATTAAAATACATCACAAAAAATCAACAATAATCCATAAATACCAAAACCAGTGGGAACCCTCAAAAAAAGCTTGGTGGATCAGAGTGAGGGGGCTCAAAGATGTAAGGCTGCCAGTGACTACAAAAAGCCAGGGTGGGAGTAGGGGGTGTGTGTGTGGGGGGAGGGGTGTTAGGTCCTTGCCAGTGGCGACCGTACAGCTTGTGGTCGCCATGGATAAACTTACTGGCAGGTGAGCTTTGAGGTGAGGGCAGAAGTGGGGGCATCTCCTCTGTGGCGCTGCTCTGCGCCGAACTGTCCGCTAGAACACACACACAAAACGCAGCCAGACATACGATAAATACATACATACACATGCCGCGGGCAGACAGTCGAGAGTGTGAGACGCGTGTCGCATCTCAGCACACCTGCCAGCCACTACAGTCAAATACACACACTTCACTAGATGGGAGACAGAGAAAGAGAGAGTGGATAAGAACAGGAAAAGGGGAATAAAACATCTGAGTACCTTTCCTACCTTTCATTTCCTCCTCGTCGTTGGTGGCGTTGCTCTCCGTTGATCCCTGGAGTGCAGAGAGACGAACACAGAGATACTGAAATTAACACAGCCAGCTTTAAAAGGTCCAACAGGCCTGAGAGTGGAGCGGCTGGGTGATGCTTTCAGACAGACACACACATCTCACCTTGACTCCATCAGGAGGGTTGTGCACCACTGTGCTTTGAGATTCCTGCGATGCAGAACGGGATAGTTAGTCCAACACATCAGAATCCTGAACCAGTGCCTCTCAACTGGGTTCAAACTGGGCCCATAGTCTAACTCAGCCATGGGGTCATAACATAACACTACACCTCCTCTTATAGTAGCTGGTATGACTCTAAAACTGTCAAGAGCACTCACGACTAAGAGATGATTCAAAACTATCATTTAGGGCTGCAACTAATCTACCAATTATTTTAGTGGGGACCTCATGTGATTTAGAAATGACCCCCCACGACTGCGTTTCATGTGGCGTTGCACAAAATAAGCAAAGTCTGCATTTTACAAAGATTTACTGACATTATCCTCTATGTGTGCGCACTGCGCAGTAAATTGTAACTCAGAAACACTGCGCAGCACTACTTGCTCTTCTGATGAATTTGAGCTGACTTTTTTTCTCCATGCTGTGTAGCGAGAAGAGCCTCCTGTACCCAAAACGCTGTCAAAAACTTTCACTTATACTTGCTAACACAGCGCCTGTAATTCTCGTCCAGGAAAGAGGCAGAAAAGTGCGGAGAAGACAGAAAATAAAACCCAAAATCACCAAGATGCCGGTTAGCACGGCACTGATATTATTATGCGACCTCTGTGTTTGGCAATTGTGTTTTGGTAATTTGTGGTGGAATCTTTACTTGACAAATTACAAACATGGCAGATTCACACAGGAGTAAGATCCTCTGCGAATATTATAAATTACCAACAGTCCCCAGGTAATACTAATCCCATGCAAATAGGGCTTAACTGATAATTAGTTTGGTTTATATAACAGCAAAAATAATGACAAATACTCATCAGAATTGCCCAAAATCTGAATTAACATATTTGAATAGCTTCTTTAATCTGACCGATTCACATTCGAGAAGGTGGCATTCATTAATTTTGTGAATGTTTGCTTAATTTTTTTTTTTTTTTTTTATAAAGATGGTTGCAGATTAATTTTCTGCTGACTCACTTTCACAGAAATTGCATTGTCATGGTATCATACTTGGCTTTAATATCACAAACTTCTCTGAGCTAAATTCTTAAAATTATGAAGAAAATGAAATTAAAAGCTAAGAAAATAGTTTACAGTTTTACATGTGAAAAGTTTTATCTTGGGCTTCAACAAATACATACTTCAATCATCAATTAATCTTATGTTTTTCACAATAAATCACTTGGTTTACAAAAATCCAGAAAAACAATGCAAATTCACTTTTTTTTTTTTAAACAATTCCAGTTTCCTCAAGTCCTAAGTGACGTCTTCAAATGTCTTGTTTTCTTGATATTCAGTTTGAAATTACACAAAAATAAAGGAAAAGCAGTAAATCCTCACGAGAGAGAGGCTGCAACCAGAGAATGGATGGGATGAATTCCTTGATTAATCTGAGTTAAACAGTTAATCAATAATAAGAGTAGTTGCTGATAAATGTTTAAGTGTATTGACTTATCAATTCATTGCTTCAGCCCTGGTGTTACCTGATGTCATACATAAAAGTGGAACACAGATATCTGGATGTAACATCAATAATCAATAGTGTATATGTGATTTTACATAACAAAAATCGACTGTAAAAATATTCTAATTAATACTCTGATATTGATTCCAGTCATATCATCGCCCAGGCCAAACTGGGATCCTGCACCACCAGTTGAGAAGCACTACCTTACCACACCACACAGTGTTATTATGTAACCAAACTGGTACAAGATGTAATACGCAGTGCATGCTAGTAAAGCGTCTTAAAATCACCACATGCTAACGCTGCATGAAAGCACGATGATAATAGTTTGGCAGTATGGTAAGGATGTCATTGGGGACGTTAATGGTGGCAAGATGGGTTAGATTCAGAGAGATGGTTGGATGTTAGGGTTGATGGTTGCAAGGCGGTGTTGGCTTTAGTGAGAAAGTTGAGGGAGAGCTGGTTATGCATGGGAGAAAAGTGAATAACACAGAGGCCATTAAAGGATGAGACTACATTATTCTTAGATATCAGCTAAACCAGGACTCTATAGTTCTCTGTGCTGACACTTCAGAGGCATATAATCATGGTAAAGGGACAGTTCACCCCCAAATCAAACATTTATATTTTATTCCTCTTACCTGTAGTGCTGTTTATCAGTCTAGATTGTTTTGGTGTGAGTTGCTGAGTGTTGGAGATATCGGCCGTAGAGATGTCTGCCTTCTCTCAAATATAATGGAACTAGATGGCACTCCGTTTGTGGTGCTCAAAGTGCCAAAAAATACATTTGTAATAGACTGGAAGTTTCCTAATCTTCCAACTACTTCCATGTGGTTAGAGGGTTTTGTGTCTTTTTCTAAAATTGGAGAAAATCGACTTTTCTATAGTGACAGTTTCTCAGTTGTAGGGCTCCATTATCTATGAAAACATGCATATCTATGAAAAAATACAATAGTACAGAAGATCTATACAACCAGCACCGTTTCAAGATGGCCACCTGAGATTAGTGTCACCAATTCAGTATCTGTTCCTGAGCTATGGCGTTGAATAATGGCCAGAAAAGTTTTGTATCTTTTTACAACATCATGATGTCACAGTGAAATTGACATTTGACCTTTTGGATATAAAATATCATCACTTCATCATTTTATCCTATTTTATCCTATCCTTAGTGAAAATCTGTCATAGTTTTGGTCACATATGGCCTTGACCTTTGACCCTCGACCACCACATTCTCATCAGTTTATTCTTGAGTCCCAGTGGACGTTTGTGCCAAATTTTAGGGCATTCCCTCAAGGTGTTTGAGATACTGCATTCACAAAAATGAGAGACGAGGTCACAGTGAACCTTGACCTTAGACGTTTGACCACCAAAATCTAATCAGTTCATGGTTGAGTCCAGGTGGATGTTTGTGTCAAATTTGAAGAAATTCCCAAGAGACATTCTTGAGATATTGTCGTGAAGAGAATGGGACAGACAAGGTCACAGTGACTATGACCTTTGACGTATGCCCACCACAATCCCATCAGTTCATCACTGAGTCTAAGTGGACGTTTGAGTCAAATTTGAAGAAATTCTCTCGAGACATTTAGACATTGTGTTCACGAGAATGAACATCCGGATGGGTGTGATTATACAATTCTTTGATAAATTGATTAATTAAAAAATAATAATAAACAATGCTACAAAAATAAATTTTGGTTCATTGGGACTAAGTGGACATGTGTTGTCCATCTTAATATATAGTCTAAGGTGTGATTTGGCAGACAGAAAATAGTTCCTGCATGAAACTGCTCACAACAAGGTCTGTGGATTATCTTGATCGTAATTTCTGGAAACAGACTCTGCTGATGAGTTTTTCAAATGTGGTTTTTGGCACTTTGAGCACCACAAGAGAGTGCCATCTAGTTCTATTATATTTGAGAGAAGGCAGACGTCTCTACGGCTGATATCTCCGCACTCAGCAACTCACACCAAAACTATCTAGATTAATAAACAGCACTACAGGTAAGAGAGGAAAATATATACATTTTTGATTTTGCAGTGAACTGTCCCTTTAAGTTCATGCTCCTTAAAGGTCTAAAAGGTGCACATGTGCAGCCTGAGATTTAAGAAATGATGAGCATTTTTAATCATTTCCAAAAAGTTTGACAGAATTATAATTCAGAAACATATGTGCACCTTGGGGAGTGAAATGGAGGATGGGTACTGCTGGGACAGGGGATGTTATGGTGCAACACCTCCTGGCTGGTAGATGAAGGATGACAAGCAGCGACTATGACGATGGAGGGTGAGGCACAACGGGCTACTATGCAACTACTGGGGGGGGGGGGGGGGGGGTTAAGAGGCAGGAACCGACACAGCGGCGGCCTACTGTACCATCTGGGCGTTGGTTGCCATGTTGGTGTCTTTCAGGGCATTGATGGCGCTCACTATACTGTTCTTACTGTTGTTGGTAGAAGGCTGGGATGAGAACGCAAACACTCAAAGTGAACACACACGTTACACACACGTTACACACACACACTCACACAGATGCATTAGAATTATACGCCTTTCAGGGAATGGGGCTAATGTTGGTGGAGGCTCCCAGGCTGTTGAGAGCTAACAGGGTAAATGAGAGGGTGAGTGCCACAGAATGGCCTCTAGATCATCCTTTTAACTGCCTCACTAACTCTCTATGCCTCCGCCACTTAACTGCACAGAGAGACCCCTGGGGCAGGGGAGAAAGAGAGGGAGGCAGGAGGCAGGAGGCAGGAGGAGGAGGAGGAGAGGGGAGAGAGATGCTTAATAGCAGCAGAGAATGACCTTTGACTGAGACTGACTAAAGGTGAAAGAATAAAACCAATACAGAATATAATTAAACTAAACAATGCGACAGGAAGAAAGCAGTTAAACAGAATTTCTCAAACTTGAGGAATGAGGGACTCTGGGATCTAAAAACAGGCCACAGAGCATTGAGAAACCCTGTTGTGTAGGAAAATCTCCTAAAGAAACAAACGGGAAATTTGAGGCAAAAAATGGGAAAACCTTGAAAAAAATATAAAGACGGTTTCTCAGTTGTAGGCCTCCATTATCAGTGAAAACATGGATACAGAGTACAGAAGATCTATACAACCAGCATCATTTAAAGATGGCCACCCGAGATTCTTGAGTTCCAGTGGACATTTGTGCCAAATTTGAGGCCATTCCCTCAAGGTGTTTGAGATATTGCGTTCACAAGAATGAGACAGAGGAGGTCACAGTGACCTTGACCTTTGACGTACGACCACCAAAATCTAATCAGTTCATTTCTGAATCCAAGTGGACGTTTGTGCCAAATTAGAAAAAAAAAAAAATCCCTCAGAGTGTTCTTGAGCTATTGCGTTCACGAGAATGGGACAGACGAGGTCACAGTGACCTTGACCCTTTGACGTATGACAACCAAAATCTAATCAGTTCATTGTTGAATCCAAGTGGACGTTTGTGTCAAATTTGAAGAAATTCCCTTAAGACGTTTTTGAGATATTGTGTTCATGAAAATGGGATGGATGAGGTCACAGTGACGTTGACCCCTGACGTATGCCCACCAAAATCTTATCAGTTCATCCTTGAATCCAAGTGAATGTTTGTGTCAAATTTCAAGAATTTTAAGAATTCTCTCAAGACGTTCTTGAGACATTGCGTTCACAAGAATGGGATGGACAACCCAAAAACACAATGTACCACCTGCTGAGAGGCATAAAAATCAGTTACAAAGAGCCTCCAAATATTGGGGGGGGGGGGGGGGCAACAGGAATTTGGGGGTCTAAAAACAGGCCGCAGGAGGTTAAGAAACCCTGAGGTGTGCCATTATCCCCTACAGAAATAGAGAGCAAATCTGAAAAACTGGGAAAACCTTGAAAAAATACCATTACTGTGATGAAAGAGATATTCCTCGAACAAAACATGAGGAGGAGAAAGTGAGCTTGTACGGAAAAGGAACAGAAGGCAGAAAGGGGGTCAGCTATCAGAGTAGAGACAGGATACCATGTAGTAGAACAAAAGAGGGCAGAGAGGTGACGAGACAACCTTACCTTAGCAGAATCTGACTTCTTGTTGAGTAAACTTTTGCATGCTGCAAAAAAAAAGAAAAGAAGAGGATAGAAAGGGAGAGAAACAGGTACAAGTTTTACTGTTGACCACAGCCAATCCACACAGCTCTTTTTCAGCTTTTTAAAGAAATCCGCAACTTGAGCAAAAAACCTGCATCTACAATTTGTCCTATCTATGAAACCCCCAATACCCGAGCTTTTATGACAAAGTCTAAATGTTGCCAAAGAATAACATGCATTTAATGGATTTCTTGGGCTTTTTTTCCCCTCCTTGGCTGTACGAGTTGCTACACTCTGCAAAACCCATTCACATCATAATCCATTCATTGCCATCTGGGGAAAAAAAAGAGAAACCTGAGAGCAAAGTAAACTTCCTAAATCCATTTCCTGTCTGTAAGACCCCAGCAGATCTACAAAGAGAGTGATGGTCAGACTCAAACGGCCGCCAGGACTGACGGCGATGAGCTGGGTTAATGTAAATCATTGATTTCCTATAAGGCCCCGGTCACTTTTCCTCTCAAAGCTCTCAACTGTCTGTTGCTTCCCCTTTTTCCTGTTTTTTTTCCACTGACACACATAGGTTCCAAAAAAATCTTATCTTGTGTTTCTTACCTTCCAAAAAGAAATGGGAGAGGGAAGAGTGGGGGAGTAGAGGGTTGAAAGAGAGGGCTTAGTATTTCAATACAAGACAGTGGAGATAAGGGGCACAGCATTTACAGCAGCAAACAATATCAAGTGACAACTCATGCTCCTTAATCTTGGCTGTTGCGTCGAGATGCAGCTTCTATCTTGGCCTGGCCATGCAGCATCCAAAGGAAAAAAAATATAAAAAAGAAATGTTTTCATTCCTTAATCAGAGAGAGGAGAGCTGGTTGTTTAGAGCACAAACATCTGCTCTATATTCGGCTAAATCTTCTACCAAACAGCCATCGGGGTGCTAATTGTGACAGCATGGGACCACCACATTCACATGCTCTCTAAATCTGCCCTTCCCTTCCTGCTCCTCGAGAGAAGTCAAGATGACCCGCAGCAGGAGGGCTGCACCGCTCAAATCACACAGATACAGCTGGTATTTATAGAAATGCCCACAAAACATCACATCCCTTTAAGCCAAGGGGGAAAACTGGCTTTTGCATGTCAAAAGTAGCTAAGTGACTAACTAATGGGAACAACATCTTTTCAATTTGGGCCAGTATTGAGTGACAGCTGTGACCGGGCAGCCCTGAAATCTCTATCGTCAAACCCACCAGTATTCAAGGTCGTCTGAAACCTAAAAACTTACAAAAACTGTCTTAGATAGACTTCCCACTGTTCCAACAATCATCAACTCCGGTTTGGCGGAAATAAATCCATCAGTCACCCAGTTAGATGTGGAAATACGCTGGCTCTATACATACTTAAATTACTGTTGTTTTTTTTTAAATGAAATCTGGTGAGTTTGGTGATGGTGATTTCAGGGCTGTCTCTGGTTAAACAAAAAGGATCTAAACCTTCATCCGAAGTGTTAGACTGTTTAGCCACTGGTAAAAAAAAAAAAGTTGTGAGCCTCTACAGACCTGTACAGACTGTTCCCCACTTCGGCGATCATGCCCCCTTACTATGACTTGACAGCAACTGAATCTTTACCAGGCCCCTAGGAACACTGCTCAGCCTTAGGGGGCGATCACACAGATATGAGACGCTAGAGACGCAGACACTTCAAAGACGCTGGAAACGCTGGAAGCACTTATTCAATGCGCGCTAGCTACTGGTGTCTGATGCTCAAAAAGTTGAAAATATTTTAACTTTTCAGCGTCTACACGCGTCTAAAAATGTGCGTCTACAAAAACGTGTGTCTAAAAAGATGCTGGAAAACGCCCATCTAAAAAGACGCTTGAACGCCGGTCAGACGCGCCGTATCATAGGAAAACAATGGTTTTACTGGCGTCACGTTTCAAGCGTTTCATCTCGGTGTGATTGTTCCCTGTATGTCTGTATAACTGTTGAGGACACCTCGGACTGCAAACAAAATCAATTATGACTCTTTCTATTATGATTTTTTTATCCATTGAGGTTTTAAATTTGGAAAACTTTCCTGAAACCAAGAAAAGCGTTTTAAGGATGTTAAGTCTATGAGTGGAGCAGGGGTCAGCAGGAGAAACACCGATGCACATATTCAGTGGGCCACATAATGCTGAAGGAAACCCGGGAGCTAGAAACTTTTTTTGGCATTTGCACCAGGTCAGCTACTCCACCCATCCTTCACGTTCGGTATCTATTATTACTGAAAACCTATGATCTATACCGGCTCGATGATGAACAGGTAAGGGCGGATTAGAGAGCGTGTGAATGTTGTATCTCCCGGGAATATTTTACAGGATATAAACCACACAGGACACCCACATGCGAAAGGCTGCAAGGCAAACGCCTTTCTAGAAACATACAAAAATGCTTCAAAACGCTCACTTTTGACACACTTTGCTATAATGTCATTAAATAGGAGGAACATCATGAGCAAACTGCCAAGCCTTGCTTCAGCCAAACTCTGCAGAGATGTGCAAGGAAGCTGTTTTTTTTTTTTTAAGCCAGAATTTTGCAGTGATGAGTGACATCATCAGAGGATCAAAAGCCAAGTAAATAAAAAATAAATGATTGAAAAGGAGGAGAACTGAGGAGCCCAATCTGCAGTGATGATGTCACACATGAGATTCACAAAAACTTACAAAACAGGCAACTTGGTCCAGGCTCAGCGAGGAAGCCCGCATTCAGAGGGCTCTAGCTGACAATCAAACCACCACAAACACCCCGAATCTCAGCGCACCAATCACACATTCCAGGAGTTTCTGCACTGAGGTCATCTACCTTTCACAGTTTACCTTTTATCCTACCTACACACAAATCCTAGCTACCTATAGAGAGATCTACGTACATTGTGGAGCAAAGTAGATTTTCTCATCTGAAAAAGGTGACAGAAAATCCATTCTGCTCCACACTGTCTGTTTCTAAAGTACTCATCCATGGAGCCACCATCGGAATCGCCGACCTTCACCACCCGTCCCCACTTGGCAAGATGAGAGCTGAGTCTGATTTTAGTACTTCCGAAACAAAAGGAATCCATCCAGTAAGGTATGGAAAATGTCACTGACAAACGTGGTGGCAGATTTGCAGCCACGTTGGCTTGTGGCATTCCTTCTAGGAGGCACAGTCTTTTTTTTTTTTAAAAGTACTAAAACAGACCTCAGGAGGGGGAGATGAGACGTGGGATGCCTTTAACCTCGAGAGATTCATCAGGAAAGCTGCACAGCGGTGATGGTTTCAACAGTTGGCTCCAGCAGCAGAAGCAAAGGTAGCACTCCCATCCTCCGTCTCATTCTAAACGTCTCCCCCAGCTCCTCTACATCCGCCTTTCCCTCCCCACCACACCAGACCCAGGTTCGACGATGGCAGCACGCCAACCCAGCTCTTGCCGGCCCCCTGCAGTGTCAGTTCCCGGCCCCAGAAATACATGCCCCTCCTCATCCCCTGCCCCGGTCCGCCCTGTGCCCATCCTCGCAGCCCCGGCTGGTGGATAGCACAGGGGCGTTAGGGGTCAGCAGGAAGTCAGGATGGAGCTTGGAAGAAGTGACGACGTAACTAATTTGGGAGATGAAATGGGGGTTATAAGGTCGGGGCTGAGTGGTGGTGAGGTGTAAATGTAAAAAGCACTTTGGGGTGCAGGTTGAATCGATTACCATTAAGTGATACTGATGTGCATGATTTGTGTGCATAAAATGTGATGTCTTCGCATTACAGCAAAGACAACAGAAGAGCCTAAATCAATAAAAATGTGTGAGTAATGCATGCATGTGTGTGAATGTTGATGAGGATGCTGGCAGAGGATGCATGCAGGAGTTTGAGGGGTGGTAATGGGGTCCCACCCTGAACTATGACCCAAAGGAGTGAGCTGTGTGTGGAGAGGAAGTGGATGGGCGTGTCTCTGGGACGTACCTTCCTGAGCCAGTGAGGCCGTGGAGGAGGCGGCAGCAGCAGAGTTGGTATGCTGCCGGCCCACTATTGGACAGAAATGCTACAGTTGGGAGGGGCTATACAAATTAGGCAGGTCTATCTCACGCTGTTCAATCGTGGGCCTAGAAGGCTACAGGATGTGCTGGCTGCAGCCCAGACACATCAAAAGTAGGGCTGCACGATATATCGTTAATGCACTGACATCGAAATGTGCGCAGTAGTGGCATCACAGGACGGAGCAATGTCAGGTCAGGCTAATGAATTCAAACACATCATGCTACAACTTTTTTGCTGCTTGATACAAAAGAAAACTCAGCTCTCATTTCACATGACTAATGTTACCTGCCCTTGAAGACACATTACGTGAGCACGTGACATAGTCTGGCGGCATTTGTTATGGGAAGTGAGACTCTCCTGGGTGTTTTAGTCGTCTAAACGATTAAACGTCCGCCCCCTCGCAAGTCGGCACCAGAAATATTAGTCAGTTAAACCAATTAGTGTTTTATTCATGTGCAAGGCAGCTTAACTGTCATGCAGCTACCCGCCACTAGTGGGTGCTACAGAGCCGTCAGACAGCAGTCCCCCTCCCCGCGGTAATGCTCGAGTTAAAACAGCACGGTTGGAAATAGGAGAGATGACCTCTCACAAAACCAGCAGTCTGGCAGAACTTTGATCTAGAAAATGAAAACAAGGTAGCATGTAGGCTGTGTCAGAAAAAACTGGCATATCATCACTCGACTGGAGCAATGCGCAATTACATTCAACTCAACGTCGGCTGCCGCACTCGAACCAATTTGACATTGTTCACCCGGCAAAACTAGCTATGTTTCCATCCAAAAGTGATTCGAATCATTGGGAAATGTGCATTAAAAGAAATACCAATCCTGTGTGTTTCCATTAAATGTACAGACTTTGGTGAAAACTATGAACTTTGGTGAAAACTATGAAGTTTTCCGCAGAACCGGAAATCTGGCATTCTTCTTCTTCTATGTTTTCTGGCGGTTGGCAACCAGCTTGTAAATGCATTACCGCCTTCCCGACCCGGAGTGTGGATATCACCATGGAGAGAGGTGCGCTACGTCAGACTTAATTCGAACATAACTGTTTCCATCCCCCTTTTTTGCGAATCAACATTTTTTCGAATCAACCAAAACCCAGCTCAAGCAAGTGTATTTTAGTTTGTGCGAATCATGGGATTTTAATTCGAATTTTGGCGTTTCCATCATAATTTTCCGATGCGATACTTCTAGATGCGCATATAAACAGGCTGATGGAAACATGGCTACTGTGATCTTGCCCGGTCTGAGAAGATAACGCAATGACCTCACAAGATATGCTTCCACTTCAGGCTTCAGGAAGTTAATGGGATATGTTGAGCCTGAAGACACCGTGCCAGGACTGTGAGTGTTTTATAAGTGTTTTCCTTTTTTTAGACTTGTCAACTAGTCATCAAAATTTTCGTTTATTCACCAAGGAATTTGTCGCCAGGAACATCCCTTGTAGAAAAGTATCATGACTGCGCCAGTAAGTGCCAAAGACGCAGTGAAACGCATGCTTATCCAAAGCTACATGAGTCAGCAATTCGTGTCCAGATAACATTACTAGCTAACATTAGTTTATTTTATCTACTATTTTCAACCTGTTAGGTCAACCGTTCCCAGAGGTCTGGTGAAACGCTGTTAAAAATATGGGTTGTGGCTAAAAAAGTTGTCACAGCACACTGTAATTGTATCCAACTCGAGGCATGTGACGCTTTTATGCTAACGTTTGACATAAGTTGACTGTGCTCCTCCAGATTGTAGACGAAGGCTTTGGATCAACATCTGCCGCTGTTTCTCAGCGAGTTTTATTCATTTGTTTTAACTTTTCCCCTTTATGTCCTACTATTTTTGGGATTTAAAGTGGCCTTAGCTTTTTTTTCCCCAAAGTTAATCGATTGGAACAGCCGTAAATGCCACAAATCCCAGGCATTAGTTCAGTGCTGTTAGTCTTTATCTCCAGTTACCCTCCATTTGGACAGCGCACCAATGTATGATGTCATATCTAAAGAAGCTCTAAATATAAATATCTCAGAAAAAGATAGTATCGCAATGTCAGGTTTTTTTTTTTTTCAATATTGCACAGCCCTAATCACAAGGTTTGATAGAAATGGGCTAAAGCTAAGACATGCACCCCGGTGGTTTTCTAGGCCCAGGGTTGAAATCATTAGCCATCGACTGACCAATTACTTAAAGGCTGAGAACACAGCTTCAGCGGAAACAAGTCACTCTCAGCAGACTGAGGTAAAAAAAAACACAGAATCTTAGCAGTCACCTTGCCCCAAACATTAAAAATCTCAAAAAGTCTTCCCTCTCTCAAACATTCAAACGCTCCCCGGGCAGCAGAAAAGGGACACATACAAACACACACGCACGCGCACACACACACACACACACACACACACACACACACACACACATACACAGAGGGAGAGATACATTAGCATGAACAAGGATGTAACTGACGCACACATATAATGACATACATCAGGATGCATGACAATCATTAACAATACACTGTTTCTGCCATGACTCCTAGGAACTTCATGTTTCAAATCAGTTTTAATGTTGTAAGCAAGTAAACTCCTGTGCACACACAAAGACATATTGTTATTTTGAGGATGAGTGGGTGAGTGTGTGTGTGCGTGTGTGTGTGTGTGTGTGTGTGTGTGTGTGTGTGTGTGTGTGAGTGAGTGTGTGTGTGGTGAGGGGGTTAAAAGAGGTGCAGAGGACTCTATCCACTCTCCTTCCGCCTCTCCCTCTGCATGTGCTGCGTGGGAGGCTGAGGGCGAAGGGCACACCCACCTGAGAAGTTTCTGGACACCAGCATGGTGGTGAGGATGGCTCCCTGGAGGAGGAGAAGAAGAAGGAGAGAGAAAGTGAGGGAGGTATAATGAGTGCAAGGAGTTTTGTTTTATTTAACAGGATTTCTTCACTGCTCCGTATTCAGTTCTAATGGGACGGTAATATTTTTATCTTTCGGCAGTGCCTTCATCACGGTGCAGTTCTTGTTCTGTCAAACAGGATCTAATTTTCAAAAACATTTTATGTATCGTATTATTTGTGAGACACACCGTTAACTTCAAGTCCTCACATCTCAAAGACCCATTACATGTTTTTCTATGCAAATGGAATGAAATGAGGTGACTAAACAGAACAGCTGCTTGATCCATTAGTTTGCATGTCTGACTGTGAATGCAAACTACAGCAACTAGATCGTTTGAATGTTTCAATACTGCTGCTGATACCACGCCACACGTCTATGTGCCAAAGCAGTATTTCTTTGACAACTTACTTTGACAGCATTAATTACATCTTCTACAAAAGACGCAGAGGCCATTTAAGACCTTTAACTGAAGGAAAGAAGTCTAAAATTGGTATAAATTCTATTTAAATCAGGAAATAGCAGATTAAAGAATTGACCAGACATTTCATGACAGCTTTCACAGGGATGCACAATGACATCAGCACGTCATCTGTATCGGCAGATAAATGCTTTAACCCTTTGGGGTCAAGAGTATAATTGGCCATTTTGACTACTTCTGATTTTACCTTTAAATTTCACCTTAAAAACTGTTTACCTTGCCTTGTTTGGTGTCTTTTTGTTCACCATAACCTCACCTGTGTGACTTTACAGTTTTTTTCATTTTGACATACTGTATTAACACATTGGACCTAAAATCACACAAAAAACACCAACAATAGGAAAGAGGGTGTCACTTTCTTTAGAATAGCCCGTGTTTACTGTTTCTTCATGCACCAAATGTGCATCAAACTAAGTCTGGTTTTACCTGGCCTATCAACACAATTTAAAACTGGTATACAGTGTGAAGTTCACATTTTCGACACAAGTTGAAACGGAGACTCAGAGAGGCTGCATCTTGCTGCTACGTCATCTTAAATCGGTCATGTGATTTGGACACACCAGCGCGTCCATGGACTCCAGAGGGTTAAAATGAATTATCGGCATCCGTCTGAAATTATTTTGTTGACATCACAAGCAGATAAGATGAAGATCTAATTAGTCGAAATAGGTCACTTTTATCCTGGATGTGGCTATTGTCTGGATTGTCAGCATCACCCAAGCCTGTTTATGTAGGATGAGTTTTACAGTTTTGTTTGAAAATGCTACATTAAAATAAATACGGCATGTTTTATATTTAAATACATGTTGATAGGGATGAGAATCTAGAACAGGTTCCAGGAAAAAAAACGGTTTCAAATTGTCCGATCCATTGGAATCGTATGCCTCCGAGCTTTGCACGTCCTTTTTAATCAGTGCTGGCTTGTTTTCCTGACAGTTCCACGTTGCAAAACAATGACGTCAAACTCATCGTCTAGGCTGCTGGTAACAAGAAGGAGTGATGTCAGTAAAATGACCATCTGCAGTATGGGTGGAAGCACCAGTAATATCCTGGAACATCGTGACTAACAGCAGCGCCATGCTTAGCAGATTATTTCCTTGACTAAGAAAACCTTATTAAAAACTAAATGTTGTACAAATATTCTTTAATTTCAATCTGTGTAGGGCTACTTATTTCTGCACAAATTCACAAAAAAAATCGGGAATCGATTAGGACCCATTAGCATCGATAATGGCACTGGTATCAATAAAAGCTACATCCCTACATTTTGAAAAGCATTGTATTTATGTCTGCATCTGCCAGTGAGCTATCGCTGTAAGAGTTGGCATAAAAACAGGAAAGACTTGATGTTCTCTCCAATTAAATGGAAAAATTATGGCCATTTATTGGCATTGTCTCTGCAGAATGAGTACGAAAATACTGACATATAGGATATTGGCGAAAATCCAATGTCATGCATCTCTACAGCTTTTAGAAATTGACAGTTTGACAGGTGGTATTTTGCCTTATCTTTATTTTCAGGTTCTGTTCTCTGTGAAATGAAGAGTCAGATCGCAGATACTGGATGATAACGATACTAAAATAAAATGATAATAATGATTTAATTTAATGCTTTAACATTTTAATCCTTGGACTGCTGACTTCGTGCATCGGCTCCGTCTTCTGCGCCACCTTGAATGCAAGAGCCGCTTCAATCATGTTACTGACAGGCCCGTCAACTGTGGAGACGTGCTGCTCAATATTATGAAAATAAGCTAAAAATATGAATCTAAATTGTATTTCCTGCACTATTATCTTAGTTTCACGTCTATGAAATGTCCCAACATGATCACTTTAAATGTGCTCAGATTGGGTTGTGGAAGTAATTGGCCACGTGTGCGGGTTTTGACAATCAGACTCGTGCAGGACTCTGAATCGGGAGGGTCTAAAAACACAAAGGTGGTAAATCAAAGATGAAGATGAATGAGGGTGAAGACGCCTGCACGTGTCTACAACAAGGTTTCAGATGAATTTAAGATGAGTACCTTGAGTTTTCGGCGAGCGTTGAATTTGCGGAGACACTCAACAGTTTCCTGTCTGTGCATCATGGACGCCACTGTAGAACGGTGCTGCAGAAGGACAAGAACAAAGAATTAAACTCATTATAGTTATTTCAAGGTTACGATATAGTAATTGTTTAGGTTGTGTTGTGTGTCTTACGTCCTGATCTGCCTCTGCAAACTTATTTGTACAGCTCCAATATTTCTATTAGGTGGGTTAGGTGAATACTTACGCAGACCCAGGGGTGTTTGAGGGCCTGTTCGGCAGTGATTCTCTTAGCTGGGTTAATGGTCAACATCTGGTTGATCAGGTTCTTTGCCTCTGGAGTCACGGTGTCCCACTCTGGGGACGGGAACTGGGAAAAAACAGAGAAAGTAGGTGTGACGGTTGGGAAGGAAGGAAAGCAGTTTGGAAACAATACAAGCTCCTGAAAGGCCGGTCAGGAGTCCGCATGCTTCTAGCTAATCTGCACCATCTGGGCACCGGGTCTTGAGTTAATTTGTCAAAATTAGGCCGATATGAGAACGAAACTGCTAAATTTCCTTTTTGGATCAACAGGACATGTACTTTTGTTCCAGTTCTTTAAACCATTTTTTCTACCAAGCATGAATTCCCTACAAACAGGCTGGCTGAGACTTCCCCAGTCTCTGTGGAAACTGCAATGTGACTTGATTATCTAGACACTGAGAAAGGAGGATACCCCCTCTCTGATTCTCTGTCTCACACACACACAGACCACACACACACACACACACCCCTCTGCAATGCGTCAGGGAGGCCCTGATAGGATCAATAGCTTTGGACCAGCTCTCAATTGGACACTATTAAACATTCAAAAACTGCTTCGCAAACCCCTGCACTGCACCCTTCACAAGCATACACCTAACACACACACACATACACACACTTACATCATATGCCCCAGCTTTGATCTGCTGATAGAGTTTGTGTTGATCTTCATCCCAGAACGGAGGATATCCCACTAACAAGATATAGAGAATAACACCTGACAGAATACAAAGTGGGAAAAACAGATTGAGAAAGAGATCATGTTAACATACTTTCATTATTCTTATTTTGATTTAATATGTAGCACTTTTCATTATGTTGACTCAATGTGCTAAACTCACATTTACAGTTAAGAGTATAGTGAATTAAATGCACGACAATGCAACAAACTTAAGGTTAAATTCTTCTCTTTGCAAATGATTGGAGGTTTTAAAAAAATACCCATTAACCATTTACTTTTTTACAAAAAAAAATCTACTTCTACTTCTATGTTTATTTGTTTTTAAATATAGAAAACTGCATTTTAAAATGCAATGTAAATCCTTTTGTTTTGTTTAATCAAATCAAAATGCAATTTCTTGTATTTTACTAGAAAGCAGCAGAAACTGAGTACACTAACCAAGTAATATGGTTATTGCAATATTCAGCAATGTCGTCATATACTGCACCCTTCCCTTATTTTGTGCAGCCCTAATCCAGAGCAGGTGTAGGGGGTTAAAATTACTTCAGTGTCGCAATTTTTAATTCCTGAATCGATAAGATTCAAATATGGAGTCGGAAAGAAGCTGCCAGTCTCACTGTGGTGATCTACAAGTAACGTGACGTCATATCCGTTTCAAAAACACAGCTGACGCATTCTGATTTCAGCCAGCCGAGGGCAAACTCCCCACCGGATTAGCAAACTTTCTACTGTCATTGCACAGATTAGATCCAGCCTGCTGTGACCCCCTGCGTTGGGGTTTGCGGCATCTTAATTCGAATAGCTACAGCCACTACTGAGTCCGACTGCAGAGCTTCCACCCACTCCCATCCCGGCGAATAGTCTGCTGGCAGCGGGGAAAGGTGAGCAAATCAATGCGCTGAGTGCAGCTCTACAATGGAATAAGACTTTACCCATTTTAAATACTAAAAAAACAAAACAAAAAAAGCAGTCAAGTGTCAGTGTTAATATTGGCAGCTCCTATAAATGTGTTTTTTCGGAAATATGCCTCACGTTGTGCAGACTCTAGAAGTGTATGATTTAACCATTTCCAGTGGTCTAGTGTTAAAAAAGTTAACAAGCATTTCGGTAAATTGTAATATTTAGCTGCAATACTCACGTTGCACATTGCTGTCACATTGCTTAGATACCGCCTACATATCCAATCTGCTCGATAGTACTGAATCGGGAGATCTCATGCCCAAAAGTGAGGCTCAATCACTAAATCAATCCAGCTTTATTTGCAACACACACAAACACACACATAAATTCAGAGACTGTTATGCTAAGGACTGAAATTATAGCACTCAAAAAAACGGGAACAGAGGAAAGTGAAAGTTAAAATAAAAATTTATAAAATAAATAAGTAGCAAGATAAAAGAATATACCAGCTAAAAAAAAACCCTAAAAAAAAACCCAAACACATTAATAAAAAAAAAGACACAATAATCATGAATACAAAATTAAAAAATAAAATAAATAATAAAATAAAAATAAATAATAATATAAAATAGAATTTTAAAAAATAAATAATAAAATAAAATAAATAATAATAATATAACACAGAATAAAAAAATAATAAAATAAATAAATAATAATAAAATAAAGCCTCACCACAAGCCCAAATGTCCACAGGCTTGCCGTAGGGGTCCTTCCTCAGGACTTCAGGGGACAGATAACCCGGGGTGCCTGCAAACCCTGCCCGACACACAAAAAGCAATACAATCAAACTGATTCCTTTTATTAAAACTTCTGATGAAGGCTACTCTTGTGCAGCTGTGTGAATGGCTCGGACGATAGTTGACCTGTTGGACTCCGACGCAAGACCAGATTATGACAGTATAGAGTCACAAGCAAATGTCCATTAATCATCTCGGGCCCGCTGGAGAGTCAGCCAAATGCTGCCAGCTCGGCCGTTAGCCAAGACACAATGGCCTAAGCATGAACTGGACAGTGTCTGTGAGCCTCTTAAGCAATGCTAGTACTAATATTCTTTGGCTTCCAAGTGGGCGGGCGGATGTGTAGCTATACTGTATGTGTATAGCTACTGTATGAAAGAGGGCCTGTTCAGCAGTGAGTCGTATGCTTAAACATATAAATGGTTGAGCACCCAGATAGAATAGCAGGTCAGGTAAATGGTCCGGCACGTTTGATATGTGTGTGTGTGTGTCACTGTTTATGTTTTCTTACCAAACCAAGCCTGCTGGTCTCCTTGCACTTCGATAGCAAGGCCAAAGTCTGCCAGCTTCACTGCAGCTCCCTTCATCTTACTGGCCAACAACAGGTTCTCGGGCTGAGAGACACACACACATGGTGAAGCAGAATGTATGACAAGAGATCAAGACAGTGAGAGACAGATAGTGACAGGCACTCTTGAGTGAAGCTCTTTCTCAGAAATATTTATATTTGATGTGTTCGACACAGCTCGTGTGGGGGTGGGGTAAAGGTGTGAGAAAGCGATGGAGAGACGGAGGATGTAGAGAGAGAGAGAGAGAGAGAGAGGATGAGTGGTTGTGAATCTCCACAATGCCTTACATGGGCATGGGTTCGTAGCCATGGAAACCACTCGGGAGTCATTTAGGCAGCGCTGCAGACTGCATGCTAAATGGAAAGTGTACTTAGCGAGAGGCAGCGTGTGTGGCAGCGTTCTAAATGGCCATTGTTTGGGCAGTAGGACATAAATGGCCGCAGTAAAAGCCCACTCAGGATAAAAGGCCAACAAATCAGACAGGCAGCGCTCGAGGTAATAGCGTTATTCTCCAACACTGAGCGTGCAAACACACATGCGTACAAAAGCCGCCCACACGTGTCTAAAACAAGGCTGTTTTTTTCCACACCTTGCAGTGCTTGAAAAGATGCAATTCAATACATATTATTACTGTCCTTCTTCCCAGGATCATCATCATCACCTCAAACTGGGTTAAGGAGGAAACTGGAGGCAGCAGAGAGACTCTCCTCCTCCTCTACTCTTTGCATCTGAGCCTATCAGCGATTTGGGACGACTCAAGCCCCTCCCCCCCGCTGCTCCATGGGTGGGTGTGATGTCACATGGGTTGTCCTGGCAACTCCCGAGGTTCATGTATGCCCTCACCTCCTCCCTCACAATAGACCCCCTTCACAACAGTGCAAAGCGTGTGTTTGTGTGTGCGCTGTTTGAGTCCTTGTCTTTTCCTTGCCATAGGTGAGAGACAAACCCCTCCACGTGATATCATGACTCACCATCTCTGTGTGCTCAACATGAACACACATGCAATGCCTGCGCACACACACACACACACACACACACACACACACACACACACACACACACAAGACACGCAGAGGTCTGGTCACGGACAGACAGGCTGACAGATCTGAGAACAGACAGAGGGTAAAACAGTGGCAGGAGAGGGACGCAGGGGGAGGAAAAAAAAGGATAGAAGCAGAATTGCAGAGACAGAGAGAGAGAGAGAGACATGGAGCAACTGAGAGCCATCTGTGTGTTGCCATGGCCACGGGCAGAGGTGTGTGTGAGTGTGTGGTTGTCATGGCAACGGGCAGCCACTCACCTTGAGGTCTCTGTGCACAATATCATGCTGGTGGATATGATTGACACTCTCCAAGATCTGACTAATGCAATGACTATGGAGAGAGACAGAGAGAGAGAGAGAGAGAGAGAGAGAGACAGTGTCAGTCACTGCCCTTCATCACAGGAAAACAAAAAAGAAACATCACATGTACTCCAACATGATTTGTCAAAGTGTTTATGGTCTGGTTGTAAAGCTGATGCATTTCAATGGGAAGAAAAAAACCCTGACGTCATTCTTGTTCACTTTACGACACTAAAACTGTTGTGCATTTTTAAGAGTTGGTAAAAGGTTGAATTGACTAAATCGTGTCTGTAATGTGATGACACACTGAAATATGAACTTCAGGATGTCACAAGAACTGATACTCCGGTACCAAGTCAGTGCCGAAATTGTGACAGTACTCAATTTTCTCCACCAGGGATGCAATTCCTGCGTTAGTGGCGGGGCAGCATATACGCCTACAAGGAGCCGCTGAATGAGTTCCCTCTGAGGTGTAAGTGACTAAAAGAGTCTGAGAAGTCCAGGGCTGTTCATAAAACATTTAGGACACCACAGTTTATTCCACACTACTGAAGCTGCTCCTCTTTCTGGAACCACCGCAGAGTCTTTAATAATTTCACTTTCAGCCATGCTTGTTGTTGCCGTGGGTAACAGTATGACGTCAATGTCAACAAGTTGAAATATCATGAGTATCATGATATGAATTTTTCAAATTATATAAGAAAATTATACCATATTATCGTGAACGAGATGACCTACAAGCGTTCTAGTCTGCCTTAAATGCCAAAGGAAGAAGAACGCCGACCAGCACGGAAGAACAACAACACGTGGAAGACGCCGACAAGTGCAGCTGCAACGACAGCTCCACCAAATATTTTTTTGTTAATTCTCCTACAAACGTTAGCAGCGTGACGAGGGGCTGAGCATCAACTCTGCGCTGCGTCTCAGGCATTTTAATTTGGTTGCTGAAAGTTGAAAAACGTTCAACTTTGGGTGAAACCCTGCGCTCCTTACTGTCACTTTTTACCCAGTCGTCCAATCACAGTGGAGGAGAGGCAGCATGAAAAGCCTAACACAAAGACCAACCGTCACATCTTAAATGTACAAGTGAAGAGCGACAGAGAAGAAATATGTTCATGCACTGTTGGCTATTTCTCAGTTTATGTTTCCTCACCCACAAAATCTAGTGAACCCACACAGACTAGCACTTTGCTTTTGAGGTGCATCATCAGGGTTTAACAATAAAATCTAAATGTTTTTCCACAAGTGTTAAATGTTAAAGTGCACGAGATTTGTTCATGGTATCAAACTGGGTGTCGAGAATTGTGGAATTTCACTGGTGTTGACTACTAATTTTCTGATATTGTGAGATGCCTAATTTATACAGATTGGTGTTTAAAAACAAACCTTTTAAATTTGGGATGCAGAGCCGAAACAGCTAGGCCTTGTTTAGTCTTCCAACCCAAATCCAGATTGTGGCTCTATGGAAATTTGGATCCCAACCGCATTTGGAAGCCGTTTGAAAGGCGAATTCAACTCGATTTCTACAGATGCATCTTAGTCCGAACATTCGGGCTGCTCACATCAGATCTCAGAGTGTCTTTTGCTTCACATGACACAACGACATCAAATCCAGACTGATGGAGGTGTATCGCAATGTATACCCGCCTCCTTCATGTCACTGTAACAGCAAGATTGTTAGGGGGGCGAAATGATGGACCTCCAGTTCTCATGTTTTCACATTAAAAAGCCAAGTTACCAGGGTAGCTGCGTAGTTACCGACACCTACGTTGTTACCACAGCAACCCATGCAGATAGATTCGTGATGTCTGGAGACACTTATCTGACCTGATGATTTGCAAATAACTGCGGACAGTCTGTCTTAACAATCTAATTTAAGAATCAAATAAAATGTGCCTGCAGTCTGAACGTAGCCTTATTCAACTTGCCTCAGTCAATCAACAGAGACGTTGTTATTCTGATTTAGTTACTTCGTTTAAACCATTCTCCAAGTGAAATGCCTGTCTTTGGGTTTTTAAATGTTGGTCAAACAAAAAAGCGTTGCGTTGATGTCACTGTAGGCTTCAGGAATTTTAGGCATTTAATTTTTTTGCAATTTTCGGACATTTTATAGACCAAACAAGAATAGATCAATCAAAACTGAAAGTACCTAAATGCCTAAAAACATGAAAAATCATCTCTGTTACCTTCTAAGACAGTGGAGGTTAAACCTGACTTGCATAACAAACATTTACTATTCAATCACTATTATTTTTCAAAGACATAATCCAGGTACTGTAGTTTAAACAATCAATACTAAGAAACACGTGTGGGAGGCCTTATACCACACAGTCAATAAATCTCCATCCCAGTAGCAATTTTAATAATGGGGGCGTCAATTCAGCTGCTACTAATACCATTATTTCTCTATCCTGGCTGGTGAGCGTGTTTTCACACCAGCCTGGTGAGTGTGTTGGCTCACGATGGGTCTTGTAAAAAATTGTTCCTGCAAGCCAGCGCCCGACCACCTTATTACTGTTCTACGCACTGTGGTGTCAGGCTCCGCGATGCCACTATTTGAGGCTCGTGTTCATGTCACGTCTCTGTAAAGGTTAATGGGTCAAAGGTCGGGCTCAGTTGGAGAGAGGCTTAATCCACGTGGGTTGGTTCGTGTGTGTGTGCATTTGTGCCTTTCCAAAGCCCCCCCCATGTGTGCATGAACAGACAAAGACCCCCTAATCCAATTGTACAACAGACTTCATGAGCTGCACACCACACAGCCACGGAAAGGGAGAGGGAGGAAGTAGCGAAGAAGGAAAGAAAGCTTAAATGTCACAATGTCGACAGACTGTCAGAAAATAGTGTAAAAAGCACAATACGGTTCCACAGAAGCCACGGTGACATCTTCAAAATGCTCGTTTTGTCCGATCAACAGCACAAGGCCCAAGAATATTCACTTTACAATAATATAATGCAGGAAAAAAACAGCAAATGTTCACAATTAGGAAGCTAGGACCAGCATTTTTTTGGCAGTTTTCGCCTGATAAATGACTTCAAGAATTAACAGCTGGTTGTTTCAGAACTACTTCAATGTAGAAGGAGGATGCAGAGCGATGCACTTGTTAACAGGCGGGGATGCATTTTGCTGACAAGAGCACAAGCAAACCAATTATATCCACCACTGTGTTTCACACTCACATAAAAGTGTGTATTCATATATTTAACGGGATTACATTGTTTGCAGCAGAGTGCACGTGTGCATATGTTCAGAGCAGCTCCATATGAAGCGCTTACCTGGCATCAGCCTCGCTGTAGTACTCCCTGGCTACAATGTCTTCAAAAAGCTCTCCTCCCGTCACCCTGGGAGGGGGAGGGAAGGAAGGGAGGAATGAAGAAGAGGAGGAGGAGAGAAAGGAAAGAAAGAGAGGGAGAAGTCTGTTAGCACACAAACGAACCGCAGCTGCACGCATGGATAAAATGTCACTGTGTGTGTGTGTGTTCAGAATATACTCACAGGTCAAAGACTAGGTAATGAAAGCCTTCCTCTGAAATGCTGTCATGGAGTCTCACTGCAAGAGAGAGGGGTGGGCAATGAGACAGAGACGAGAGACAGACGAGTTGGGTGAAATAAAAAATAAAGATTTGCTGCAGTGTTTGAAGGTTAAACCTCACCATAAACTGAGGCTACGAGAAAACGCAAAAATATCTAAAGAGAGAAGTGGACAAAAGGCAGTGCTGAGGAAATGAATATCAACTATGTGACGTATTGAGATTTTTTTCTCACCGCAGTGATGTGACAACAAATCCAGTGGTTTGGCAATTAACTGCCATTTAATAAAATCCCACACACTCTATAATTAGGATAATAAACAATGTTGGATATCAGGAACATACTAACAATCTGTTTTTAAAGTCACAGGGATTCAAGTTCATGGATTTGGTGGAATTTAAGACGGCACTGTCCTTTGTAACCTTTGGAAATAATCTACTTACTGGCAATTTACAAAAAACGTTCTTGAACAGAAAATTATTAGGGCTGTCCCCAATAGCTGACCAAACGTTAGTCGGCCAGAAAGGTCATTAATCGGCAAGATTTCATTGGTCGCTTAGTCGCAAAAACAAAAAACAAACGAGCTGCGCCTTGTCAAAATAAATCAAAACCTATATGACTGTAAATATTCAGTCTGATAAATACAGAAAAGTTGATCATGTTAGTGCAGGGCTACCCAGAGCTTTGCATCTGTCCCACAGATGATAGGTCTGCACACTTATAAACAGCTCCTGGAAGAAGATCAGTTGGCACGGTGGAGCAGTGGTTAGCATTGTCGCCTCACAGCAAGAAGGTTCCTGGTTCGAACCCAGGGTGGGGGAGCCCCTCTATGTGGAGTTTGCATGTTCTCCCTGTGTCAATGTGGGTTTTCTCCTGGTACTCCAGCTTCCTCCCACAGTCCAAAGACATGCAGGTTAATTGGTGACTCTAAATTGTCCGTAGGTGTGAATGTGAGTGTGAATGGTTGTCTGTCTCTATGTGTCAGCCCTGTGATAGTCTGGTGACCTGTTCATCTGGGTGGGCGCGCTAATTTTAGCCCCTTTACCAGAACGATGCAATGATGGCCATCACAAAGTACTGTGTCTCGTCCAAGTAGCCCATAAACATTGATCAAAAATTAGTCTGCTCTGAGTTTGACAGAGACTGAATAAATAAGAGATATAAAAAAAGAAGTAACCACCTAACATTTTTCATTGGCCTCCATGCTGCTTTCTATCATTTACTAATCTGCTTTCAGCCTGTTCATGACATCAAGCGTGACGAACCAGTTAAAAAAAAAAAACAAAGTATTTGTTTACTGCAGAGCCCTGTAAACTGCTCTGGTCAACTGGCAACAGAGTGCTGCAGGACAACGTGTTTTCTTCGGCCGATGAGAAGTTAACATCACTCTGGTAGCCTCATCAGAAAGTCACTGGGATTTATCCAACGGATTTGGGATTATTGAAAAAAACAAGTTCATTGGCAAACAAACATTTATGATACTTGATGATACAAGTTTTGTTCGCTAAAGGACACTAATTCTAGGACTTCAGGACTCGCAAAAAGTTAGGCTACAAACAAACTATACCACAGTTGTATAACTTCAAAGTCACCACCACAATGATGCTGTAAAGCTATGTGGGCGTCATGATGTTCTGTAGTCACATTTAGCCACTTTTTAGCTTCAAAATTCACAAGTGGGGCATTTATTGACTTATTTTATCGTAAAACAAAATGTGAAGCTCTCTTAAGCTTATTTCAGGCATCTAACCAAAAACCCCTTAAAAAAAAGCCACTGACTTTAGGACGAGGGAGCCGGGAGTGCTAAAATGCTAATTCATTTCCGGGTTTTAGGACTTACTGCTGCACCATTCTATCGCTTTTTTTAATGGGTTTCCTTGTGTAAAAAAAAAAACCTGTTTCAATGTGCTAATTCTGGTGGGAAAAAGGTATAAGATTGGGAGATAGAGATGGTACGACAGCAACAAGGGTTTCAAGTTAGAATTGAATCAGGTCTTCTGGTTACATGCTGTAGGTGTAACCACTAGGCACCTATATGGGGTATTTAGCCCTAACCACTCAGTAGTTAATGACCTCTCTGTCATGTTGACATAATTTTCAGTGAAATGAAAGCTGGTGCAACAGTTGTTGGGGGGTTAACCTAATGTTTATCAAGTGGATCAAAGATTTATGAATTGTTATTTTTGTACGTCCCCTTACAGCACACTGTATAGATATGTTTATGTGGTTTTACAGGCCCTGGTAAATGAGGATGACGTGCCTGTTCTTCCCGTGAGCAAAGCTCTGATAAGCTACTATAGAACAGTGGTCAAAGAGCACAACACACGAACTATGTGAATATCTGAAAAACCAAACTGCAGATGTGGGCAGCGATTCAGAGGTTTGGCACCAGGCTAGGAAATGTTATGTTTAGAAAAGAAAGAAAATTCAATAAAAACATAACTGCTTGTTACCAGTAATGCTTCCTGATTGCTGACGGAGATAAGTTAGCGCTTGGTTGAGAACAGAAAAAATAAAGTGGTGATTACAGTAATGAGCGTGTGTTACCACGATACTGCGGTTATGCGGTAACCATCCCAGCCCTGCTGTCAATATAACAGAACAGCAGCAGAATAACAACGCAGGATCCAGGCAGTTGAGCATGGGCCTGAGATGCTGCTTAGGTTTTGTGCCGAGGAGCCACAGTTATCGTTATGTAAAATGAATATCAGTTGTATAATAAGATGAAGTAGGATGGCCCTGCAGCAAGAAACAAGAGCGACTGCTCTTTCCTCCTCCTCCCATCTTCTCGCTCTCCCTCCATCTGTCTCCTACTCCTCCTGCTTTCGTCTCTCCATCTGTCTCTTTTTTTGTGCCCTCTTTTGTCCAAAGTTTGAATGCAGACGATGCCAAAATATGTCAGGAAGAGGAGAAAGGACAAGAGAGGGAGAGAGAAATCTATACAGAGAGAGGAAGAGAACAGGAAAAGTAGGCGAGGGGCAATTGAGTGCCTGAAGGGGGGGGCTGACAGAAAACTAGGACACGAGGAAAGAGAAATAAGGAGTGCGGCGGGAAAGGTGTCATTGATTTTGTCATGTTCCCCCTTTCTGCCCTTTAACACCCATCTCCTCCAGACATCTCAATTAGAGCAGCACAATGTGTTACATTTTCTAGTCGTCATTGTAATACAAATTTCCACAATTAACACACAGGCTTTTAGAGGCTGTGAAATCAGAATGGTCAAGAGTAATAAAACCAGAAAGTAAAGACAACAGAGGACATTTTTCACAAACATATCCAGCACAAAAACGTCTCATCTCAGCAGGCGGAGCAGAAAGATAACTTTCTGTCACCTCTTACTCTTCTGGGTTTACTTATTTTGTGCTTAAAGGCAACACTGGTGATGTCATCTACATGTCTCTTTGTATCTCCTCACAACGACTGCAACTTCAACAAGACTCACAAAATAATATCTACTGCTAGCCTTCATGAACTGTCAGTATCTTGATACTAGGGATGTGCACGATTAAACGGTCTGAACGATTTAACGTCCGCTCCCTCGCTAGTCAGCACCAGAAATATTAGTCGGTTAAAACAATTAGTGT
The DNA here is from genome assembly GCF_041903045.1 of Epinephelus lanceolatus. Lineage (NCBI taxonomy): Eukaryota > Metazoa > Chordata > Actinopteri > Perciformes > Serranidae > Epinephelus > Epinephelus lanceolatus. The sequence continues at coordinate 28,261,789 of NC_135754.1, read as the reverse complement.
TTTATTCATGTACACGGCAGCTTAACTGTCATGCAGCCGCCCGCCACTAGTGGGGGCTACAGAGCCGTCAGACAGCAGTCCCCCTCCCCGTGGCAATGATAGAGCAGACTGGAGTTTTAAAACAGCACGGTGGGAAATAAGAGAGATGACCTCTCACAAAACCAGCGCAGTTTGGCAGAACTTTGATCTAGGAAATGAAAACCAGGTAGCATGTAGGCTGTGTCAGAAAAAACTGCGATATAATCACTCGACTGGAGCAATGCGCAACCACATTCAGATAATGTGCAGGTTTACATTCACACTGCACGGAGCAAAATGGCTCTCATTTCAGCCGAAATTTAATTATAATTTAGATGTTTTATTAACTTTAAAGTGAACTGCTGTCATTTCTGTCGGATGATCTGCAAGGTTCAATGTGCCCCACATTTCAGAGGCAGAGTTGGTGTCATGTTCACATTCATACCGCACAGCGCCAAGTGTCTCGTACTTCAGCGCCATTTAAAATCTGACATGGTTGTTAAAGATAAATAACAAAATGATAAACAAACTAAACAATACCTGGAGGAGCTGTATGTGAGGACCGAATGTCAGAATCAGTCGGCTCGAACATTTACATCGACTTTACCCTGCCAGCTCCCTAGTACAAAGTCAGTGTAATATCTGATTAAGCCCATCTGTAAACAGAGCAGGTAACTGTCCAGAGAATTCACAGCGAGCAAGTGAAACTGCAGGAAAATGAATATCCAACCCGTTGGTAAGGGCCGAAGCTAAAATCGTTTGACAAATTCAAGGAATGGCAAGAGACACTGTTGTTTAGCTTATGACCAAATCACGAACTGGCTACGTGACAGCAGTGTATACAGTGTCATGTCCTGCCTCCTGCATGCTGTATCCTGGCAGAGCAAGTCATCGAAATCCAGCACTTGGGCAGTGGCTTGCGGTGTCACACACAAATAAAAAAACAGGTGTCCTTTAATGTCTACATGATACACGGCCAGTTGCCGTTATAGTGTAATGGTGCCCGGCATCGTCAGAGGGAAATGCAGCAGGACAAGGACGAAAGTTAAGGCAGCGAAAGTCTGAGTGGGGTGGGCGGGAGGGTAGGTTGATGGGTCCAACAAACACCAACTTTCACCCAAGAGAGCAGTGTCCGCATCTCATAAGATTCTAAAGCCAAACCCTATTCTTTTTCCCTAAACCCAACCCTGTGTGTTTGTTGTTGAAAGAAAAAAAATGTCAATTCATGGAGATGTACTGACATAGTACGTTTATTTTGAAAGAGACTGTATGAAAACGTTAAATTTCCTGTGCAAACCGAAGTGTATTTTGAAAGAAGACAATACATGTAACAGGCAGAACTTGACACGGTGTCCCAGAACGTCAACAACCAACACACCCAGGTCCGCACACCAGAAACTGCTCCTTTTGGAAGTTTTAATCGTATCAGACATGGACAAGCCATGGAGACACACCTCTATGTATACAACCAATGGTGGTCGCCCAACAGATCAAATGATGATGATTTTTTGTTTCTTATTTTATAAACGAAGAAGTGTGTCCCAACTGTGATGCTACAAAAATATGCTTCTTTACAAAACGTAAGGTAAATGATTCCAGTATGTTTTAGTGCCACTGAAAAAGTTTTCAGCATATTTTGACGATTATCAAATCTTGAATCATAATTATTTTGGCCAGGATAATCGTGACATGAAATTTTCATATCATCCCATGCCTAGATCAGATCAACTACTGACAACTGAAGAGATGATCTCAGATTGTTTTTCCCCTGCCAAATCGATGTTAAGGACCTAAAAAAAAAACTAAAATCTGCTCCCTACTGCACATTTACAGTGGATGCTTCTGATGGAAGTGCACTTTACAATCTGACAACACATTCTCAGTGTGCCTGCTCACCAAAACGTTTCTCTGTGCAACAACGTGCATAACTGACAGTAGCTGTGCTAGGAAATCAGCTATACTGACATTTACAATGAGCAATCACAGAGAAACTTAGAGCATCTTGTTAGAGTCACTGTTGTCTTTTAAACACACGCGCTGTTAATTAGCTAAGTAACGTATAACTGTGACAGAGTGATGAGGGAAACCACTTAAAGCAACAAGTGTTTGCCATGAATTTGCTCACAGCTGGATAAGAAAACGAGTTTAGAGAGTTAAGAGATTCTGTCTATAACCAGCTTTTATGATACCAGAGCCAGACTTCCCTGAGCTTGCTTCGTAATATGGGCCTCTGGTTATTTATAGCCCAGTTACATTATCATATAAATCATGTTTCTGAACACTTTTCCCCACATCATCCTCCATGAAAACAGCGTGTAGAATATCAGATGATCATGCAACTCATTTTTCTGATTTAAGCACTTTGTTTCCCATAAAAGCACCTGCACAGCAAGTATCTACGAGGATAATACTACAAACCCATTCCTTCAGAATAAATCAGTCAGCTAGTGTATGCGTGTTTCTCAAGGCCAGGGTAAAGGTTCAGATTATGATGCTTGTGTAATGTGTAATTAATAGTTAGTTATAGCCACTGACTTCCTGAACTGATTTGATTTCCAGTTAGATTTGATTCAATTCTATATCGATCTGATTGGGAATATTTCAGTTACAATACCAAATTTTGCTAGTATGTTAAAGAGATTCTCAAAAAACCAATACTGTAAATTTTACAAGGAATTATCTTTTTATTTTTTTGCTTGTTTATAACATAATTTTAGGATGAGAGACTGTGGACAGAGCAGAGTGGAATAACTTAAAAGGTGTAAAAGTGGCGCAGCAGTCCTGACGCACAGACAGCAAGAGGAGCGGCTGCTGCAGCACGATAATAGAATACATAAACGCAGTAAGCTAAAAGTTATAGATAAAAGAGCTAGTAACCCAGCTTCTAAATACTCCAGTCCTCAATAATTTAGTGCCCCAGCCTGTTTACTACAAGCAAGATTAACAGGGTTAAAGCTTCACACATCTCTGAAAAAAGCAAATACTAAAAAAATCAATCTCGGATTTTATGAATCAATGTCAGGTAATTCAAATGCAGATCAATTGAATCGGATGAATCGATTATTTCAACCCAGTCCTTAACAAAATATTACAAAAAAAACCCATAACAATCAGAATATGCGAGTGTACATCTCGACATTAATAACTAAAGTTCTACTTAACTAGCTCTTTCCCTTTTAAAGTTAAGATTATTTTATTAAATTACTGTTTCCAGGGTCAAGGATAAAGTTTTACGCTCAACACATTGACTCTCAATAAACAATATTTGGGAACTCTCTGTTACAGATACTCAGTGTCAGCATAGCATTATCCTTAAATGTTGGAACAACTATATCTTTCTTTTTAAAAAGTATGGTGTGAGATTTTTTTTTTAAATTTCATTTATTATTATTTTGTTTATTTATCATTATTATTATTATTATGATCATTATTAAAAATTTAAAATGAGTAATTAAGCTTTTTAATCTTAATCTTTTTTCTCCCCATTACTATCGCTTTACCACTCCATGTTTAGAGGTATTTACCTATGTATATTATCCAGAAATGGGCACTGAAACATAGACGCTGATATACTGATTCATGTATGCCCTGAAAATTTCAATAAACACAACTGTGGGGAAAAAAATTATTCCACTACCAACACTGCTGCACTCCAGTGAGCGTAACAACAATACACTTTCGGTAACAAGCACAGAAACTCACCAATGTTGGGGTGCTTCAGCAGACGGCAGATACGAGCTTCCCTTTCAAGCTTCTGATGGTCTGAGGAGAGAAAAGTTAAAGATAAGTTAAATGGCAGAGCAGCAATCACCTCGTGAAAGCTGATTTTAAACAGCACAATAATAAATGAGATGATTTTATTAAGGTGATTCAGATGAAGAGTATAACAGGAGACATACGCGCCCACCCCCCCCCCCCCCCCCGATTCGAAACAGGGACAGCGTGGTTATATGGTATGGGCCACCACACACCACATATGCACCAATTTTGAAAAACTCATGCAGTAATGTTTGCTTTTTATTAAGGCTATCAGAAATGTCCCCAACACCATCTTTCAGTCAGAGAAGTTCTACCTGTGACACATGATCAGCTTTTACAAAGTCCTAAGTATGGCATAAGTCTCTTTCGCAAATAAAGATTTCACAGTGTCTGCACCCTACAATCTATAATCTGTGTCCTACACATCTATAAAAGTTGCCTGCGGATACTTGCTAATTGGTATAAAACATAACACGACTGACGTTTCCTTTGTAACGATGATTAACTGGAGCATCAGCTGCAAACAAACATCATGCAGCTAAACAAAATATGTGAAGGCAAAAAGGTGTGACGTTATTTGTGCTATAAAGATAAAGAATTATTATGTGTGCAAAGACAAATATTTTAGGCCACAGCACTAAGCTATCAGTGATACAGCCGTTAAAGTCAAGTGGCTGCATCTGCCTCTGAAAGGTGACAGTCAGCAGGTGCATTTAAGCAAAGCTCCACTGACCCCAGGTCTGGTTTAATTTAAGGTTATTTGGCTGTTTGTGGAAACAAATGAGGGTGTGTTAAGCAATGGGTGCACAAGTTTGCACCTGCAAGTGCGTGTGTGTGTGTGTGTGTGTGTGTGTGTGTGTGTGTGTGTGTGTGTGTGTGCAGAGGGGTTAGTGTGAAGCCCAGTTAAAGAACACTGGAGTGTTTGCATTTCTGCTGGGAAGGAACGCTATCAAAAACGCACACACACACACACGTCCAAAAAAAACATCCTTGTTAGAGGATTTTACTGAATCCTGTACAGTGTGTATCGACATATTTGTACAAGATGTCGGCAGGTCGACCACATGACTCTGTTAAAGCTACTCTAGTCTCTCCCATCACTTTGGGAGCCATGCAGCTGAGGTCAGACATGACTTGGGGGTAACTGTAGTGAAGATGGATCTCAGTGTGTCTACGTGTATGTGGCAGAGCCAAGTCAACCCTATAGCGATTACACCACACACAGGCAGCCTCACTAAGATTTGCATTCATTTCCCCGCTGCTGCAACAGCCTCAGATAAAATTCACATGCTGCTGCTGAGCAATCAACTATCGATGTACAAAACTGCTCTTCTACAACTGCAATACAGTATGTACAGGTGTAATATAGGAGCACATTATTGTAAAAGGCAGTGTCACTCTCTGCTATCCCTCTACATCCTCCTTCGCCTGACGTTCTCTAACACCTACCATACACTAGAAGACTTTGAAAAGACTTGTAAGATACTGTCTTACATCTCAAGACTGGGGATCTTGTAGTGTCACCATTTACAAAACTACAAATAAATTCCTTTTGAGATTAATCCACATCTTGCTTCTGGTCGAAAACATTGCACCAAACTTCCTTCAAAATACATGACATATTAACAATTCTATATGTGTCCACAAACACTTGTATCTCTGGAGACAAAACATGTTGACACTATTCTGGTCAGTTCTGCTTCAGTATAGTCTATAGAGATAAACTGTATTTGCATACAAATTTTACATGATAGATTTTGTCGCCTTCAGCCTCCGTAGGTTAGCTGCTATTTTAAGGCCCTGACACCAAGCCAACGGTCGGCCGTTGGTCAATGTCTGACCGCCAGTGAGCATCTGTCGCACTAGTCTTTGCAGTGTGTCTCGCACCATTGGCCCTTGTCTGCTTTTTTTTCAGCTGATTCAGCATGTTGAATTGGCATCAGAGTCGGCGTAGCCCGTCGGTGAATAAAATCACTCTTATTAGCAGTTCAGCTCAGCACACGAGAAGAGAAACAGAAGTGAGGTAAGTAAACAAACAGCTCAAGTCAAGAGGGAATGAGATCAAAACAAACTTGTTACGTAAGTTTAAAATATTTTTCTTTCTGTTATTGTTCACTGGCACACTGTAAAAAATGCTATGTTCTTTAAACACTGGATTGTGTTGATAATGTGCTAACTAGCATATAGATGGTCATCCGGTTTCCCTTTATGACGATTAAAGACCACCGCTGCCTGCTGCTGTGGAGGGTTTTTTTTTTTCTCATGCAGGTGCAGAAGGTATGTGCTGTTGGACAGAGTCTCAGCGGTGTGTTTGGGTGCAACTTTCTGGCTGAGACACAGGCGACATGAAGCGATGCAATAGTTGGCCTTCATTGCTGCTAGTACATTGATGTCAGTTTGATGTGTCTGGGCTGTGGGAATGAGAGATGAACCGTTAGACATAGTCTTAGACATCGTTTTAAACCACCAGTTCCTTCTGCTTTTCCACAGTTCAAGAGATCAGGCCCTGATCACACAGGAAGCTTTTAGCAGCTGGAGGCGGCTTTTTGTAATTGTTTTTAATGAGAATAAAGCTTTTTGCTCGCTGTTCTTTTGTGCTGCAATGCACCTCGCATTTTAGCCGAAGCACTCTGAACTCCTTGAGTTGAAAAACTTCAACTCAGAGTGGAAAAGCGCTCCACGTCATCTCTCTTATCGTCATCTTTTTTCCCCATTGTCTGTTAACTGGATGATTTGAGAGGCAGGCCTTCTGTGGTGGTCACGACAACAAGTTTACAGTTGGTAAATAATGGAGGAGAAACTAGTGGTAGCAGTTGCTGGATACCCAGAGCTATACGGCCTGATGATAGACAGCAGGTTGTCAAACTGCCCCTGAGTCATCCTAAAATATGCGTGGAAACATCCATCATGGAGGAGAAGCTCCTGGACCAACTGGTGGTACTCCCCATGATCCACCCTCTTTTTTAGGGTCTCATGTACCCACACAGATCTCTGTTTCCCTGTGCCCAACAAACTATTTACTGACAGCCTCTCACCCTCAACCAGAGCTACAGCAAGTACCCTCTGCCTCAACATGTCAGGAACTAAATACTAATTACTGTGGAGAAATAAATGGTAGATTGATTACCTACAACCTGCAAAACGCTTTCTGTGTGAGCGAGGCCTTACACTGCCTCTTCATGGCCGTAGTTTCACACCGTTATTCCACCTCGCCATGCTGTGTAAAAGGTACAATCGCCAAATGGGGCAACAGAGTTGTTTCACCTTTAAGCCAGCATCGGAGGCAGTAACAGCTCTGAAAGGATGTCTGTATAAACAGGAAAGCCGGCAGGATAGGATCATGGGCGTCGCTGGTGTGATGTTTTGACAACGTGATATATGTGCATCCCACTGTGGGAGATTCAAAAAGCAGCTGACAGCAGCTAGCAGCTAACTCAAAGAAGAAGAACAGCAGCTGAAAATATCCACAAATTGGGTAAACAATGAGGCCTGGAGCCCCTTTCCCTTTGAGCAGACGATGAGATCAGCCGCCGTATAACAGGGACGGTAATTGACTGTTATTGCCATGTTATTGTTTATAAAACACTGCGGACATACATGTTATATGTCACACTACAGGCCGATGATGTCGTGTTACATTTTATCCACAATGCCAGCACGCTCTAAAATCACACACTGGAGCAGCATTATGCCACTGTTGATTGACTGGGTGTAAAAATGCAAAGGAGGCATTATGAAGGGACTTTGGAGCAGCTGTGTGTACAAAGGGCTTTATTCGAATTCTTGCACTTCCCTAAAGTCCTATCCATGTTTACAGTCTACCTGATTGCAGCATATTGTTTGGTGCTTGAGAGAGTGCAGCTATTGGTTGTTGATAACATCATTGAACTGCAGTATTTCCATGAACCAAACTCAAAACTTAGAATAATATTAACCATGTTTGATTTCATCTGAAAGTCCAGACGAGAAAAAGACCTTTTATGACCACCTTACACAAAACAATCACGATCAAGGGAGCCCGCACCAACTGAGGTAAAACTCTGGTGATTTTATTCAGACATTTGAAATTTGTCTGCGACAGTGAAACCCCATGAAAAGTCCTTTAGTGTAAGGCTGGCATAACTTGTTGCTGACTTGGATTAGTTTCCAAGCTGCAGTGTTGGAGCTCTCTAACGCGGTGCTACACTCTCCACATCTACCTTCCTCTAACCTCCCTGCCGTCTCCCTGCAGGTATAGATTTCCCTCATCTGAGAGAAAGCGGGTGAATAAGGGAGAGACCTGAACCTCCTTCTAATTACACCGGTGACGCAGGCTGGAGAGACAGACAGACAGAAGGAGGGAGGATTACATGGAACGTCCATTTGCTAGAAGAGGATCACAGCTCCCCTATGTGTGTGTGTGTGTGTGTGTGTGTGTGTGTGTGTTTGTGTATAGCCGTCTACCCTGGTGCAGTGTCACTGCAGCACTCACTAATTCATTCAATCTCCTTATTTGTTGGTGCGAGAGTGTGTGGTAGAAGAAGACAGGAAAGAGAGGGCTGGAGGGTAATTACTGGCACTTCCTGCTGCTCTCTAATTGGCCATCTGCTTTGCCATGGGGCGGGCCCACAGCCATCTTACATCAGCTGAGGAGGATGGAGAGGGCCTGACACACACATGCCCACCAACACACACACAAGAACACATGCTCATAAACACACACGCCCCTCTTTCTGCCACAATCTGATTGAAGACTCGAGGATCTAGTTCAGTCTGTTGCAGGCAAGTTTACATCCAAACTGTAACAATCAAACACTGCTTTATGTGTGACAGCGTATCGCAATATCCACAATGTGACAGCACTGGAGGCGATCACAGGTGATTTCAAATGAAATGTAACAAAAGTGGCTCTATACCACATTTTTTTTGTGTCGATCACGTTCGAACACTGAGTCCAAAACTTTCATACGTCATTATATTTTTCAGAACAGGTTGATTTTCTGCATTTTTCGGAAAAGGACTTCACAGACGTCTGACCGAGAATCAGTGAAGAAAAGGGCCAGGGGAACGGAGCGCACAGAATCACTTCATAACTCAGACAGCTCACGTTCAACAGGTTGGATAGTCTTATTTAGGTGGATGATGATGAGGAGGAGGAGGATGTGGACCGCACACAGAATGCAGAGGACAGCTCCACCCCTTCATGCAGCTGCAGTGCCAAATGAAAGACAGGGAGGGAGTAGTGACAGTCAGATAGGAATTTTCACAATGTATTGAACAATAAAACGCATCGAAATCAGTGTGCGTAACGATTTTTTTGGATGATGGATAACAGACTCAGTGTGCAAAGGCCCTTATACTTGTATTTTCCTCTTTAGAGGGATAGATAGATTTTTTTAAGTGGGGTTGTATGTGGTACTTATCCATCATCTGTGTGTTACCTACAATAAAGGCAGTCGGCACTCTCCCAGTTTGGAGAAGCAGGCAGGCGTACGACCACAGAGGCTAAGCAATGCACTGCTGTGGACATGTGGACAAGCGCAGCAGCATAACGTATTTTAGCCACCTAAAAATATTCAATGTTAGTTTAAGTGTATGCTACTTTTAGAATATTTTCTCCACTTCACCTTGCCATTAACCCTTTACCTTGCAGCCCTTGCCACTGGGGAGATGAAGCTGTTGTCTATGCTCTCTTCAAAGCCAGCAATCTCCTTTGACAAAAACAGTCATTGCTCCTCGCAGAACACAGGAGCTGCTGGTCTACTGCTGCCTAGTTAGTGTTATTGTATGTCTCTGGTGAACCTGAACTAACTCCATGCACACAAAAACAAAAACAGACGATCGAGGCAGTGGTAGACAGACACTCCCATGTTTCATGAGGTAAAAATACTGTCAGGTGGCATTGATAAGAGCATAAATAATGGCTTCAGTTCCATTTTGGAGAAGGCTGTTTGACTGCAAGGTAAAGCCATGAAAATATTGTAAATGTAGCGTACACTTAAACTGATGCTGATTTTTTTTTAGGTGACTAAAATACATTTTGCTGCTGCCTTTGTCCTCATGTCCACAGCAGTACATTGCTAAATTTCTGTGGCGGTACTCCTGTCTGCTTCTCTAAACTGGGGACCAGCTGACCCCCATCTATTGATAATACACTAACTACGGATAAGTACCTCACACAACCCATTTTTAAAATATCTGATCTATCCCTTTAATATCTACCAAGCTGTTGTGAGAAACCACTCATATGCCCTTTGCCTAAGACGGCCATTAAACAAACCTGTTCATGCTGTTTTTTAATGAGGTAGCTGCACTCACACACCTGCTATGGTAGTGTTGTTACATATGATACTCACAGTTTCAATACAAATACCAAACACTATTTTTTGACTGGTCCTATTTTAGGAATATAACAAAAATCTTTTTTCTATTTAATACAACAAGCCAAATTTCTCAATACACAAGTAGTTTATTTTGTTTAAACACAAAGACGCTATACATGAACTGTGCCAAAATAAAACGCAAATGTCATTTCAGGAAATATCTAGCCAAAGTAAGCAAGACTAAGAATCTGACCAAGATACAAACATGTTTTGGGAGGTGCCCAAAAAGCACAGAGGTATGATACCCGGCCCTTTGGTAATGTGGCTACGGTTGTAATCAGTGTGGTTATACAAATATTAACATGACATGTATATTCGTCGATACTTGCATTTTAAAAATGCATCGGACGGAGGTCTGTATCTATTTTTCTGTCCAATATCCGTTGCATTTTCCAAAATCAGACTGATATGAATACTGAGTATTGGTGGTGCATCCCTAATATTTCCCATACCTAATAGTCATAATTACAGCAACAACAGATGAGCAGGTGTTTATTTTCTGTTTTACTCAGCTAAAACAGTCCAATACCCCTCTGAAACTAGCTCTGAAATATAACTTTAAGACCAACTTAAGACAGTATTTAAGCCCTATCATGATAATAACCATTCCAAGAAAAATGCGGTCTCATTCTTTTACCCAAAGTACCATCCAAAATGTTTGTAATGTAACCCACCTATCTGGCAGTAAGATATGTTAACATGGCGAAAAGCATCCCTAAATTACAATGGTATTTTATCGGCCTCTTCACAGTTCACATGAGACTGCCATTATGGTTACCATGGTAACCACTACACATCAAAACTGACTGATAATCAGACAGAATTCAGCCTGACTTTGTGTTCATGTTGGCAAATTTTCTGTCTGACACAGAAGCCGTGGTGGCGGCTGCTAGGAGCAGGTCACTGAAAGTGTTTTTATGCAAGGATTTAAGAAATATGCTGATTTTAAAGAGTTAGTACAGCTTCAATTTCTGCAACAGCCGTTTAGGCTAGTGGTGTCCCAAAACAGAACTGAGGTAGTGGAAGTGGTTTCCAACACTTAAAACCTGCCCTAGATTCCAAAGGAGCCCCTTTCAACGAAGTGGAAGATGAAATTTCCCAGAACACCTTGCGAAGTCAGCAACTCCGGCAAGTTTTGGAAAACAATTTGTTGCTGTACAAACGGAATGTAGGCTATACAAACAACAGATGGTTGGACTAGCGTAAACTCATCAGCAACTCGGTTGAACACAGTGTCATAATATTTAAACAAATCGACTTACCCGAACAAAATCGATCAGAACTAGAAGACGTCGTCGGCGCCTCCTGTTTTCAACATTTCTACTCCGTTGATTCATCAGACAGAGAAGAATAAACATAGCACACACCACAACACAAGCGCTGGAGCTGGCATTTTCAAACCTGAATGACTACCAGTATCTTGCGCCACTACTGCACGTGACGTATGCCTGCACGTTGGCCACGCCGATTTTCATGAAGTGGTGTCTCATTTCTTAGGGAAAGATCTCTATTCTAATATTTCTCACTTCCCTCATCAAGGGTTATCTCGCAAACGAGGGCACTCAATACCAAGTGGAAGATTTAAATGGTAGAAAAGGGATTGGGCCTAAATACAGTCATCATAAACTATATGTAGTCTACTGTACATCAATTGTTTTAATTGCTGGTGGACACCTTTATACTGTCACATGGTATATACCATCATATCGCCCAACCCTAGTAGAGGGCGAGGCCTAATGGTTTTGTAGTGTGCGACACTACATTTCGTCATGGATAGGGAGTGGTGAGAGAATTCTGTTGAACCAAGCTTCAAATCCAAGCACACACATGCAAGCTAATTATAAGCAGAAAATTAGTTTTTACACACAGTATATGGTGTGTTGAGGGGGAAAAAAATCACCTGTGTAACAGTTAAGTTAATTACCATCAATGGGATTATGCGTACACTTTGCCCTCTGCCTGTATTTCCTTATTTTATTGCTGTGTTCAGAACATTCCTGTGCACAGTGCGCAGGTGAGGTTCAGACTTTATAAAGGTAGTGCTTGGCGATACCGTTTACACACAGTAGCCAACAATTCCTGCAGAGTATACTTTTAAGAGTATGGATGTCAGCAGTTAACAATGACTTAGTTAACCACTAAGAATATTTTGCACCAGTTACATATGTCAGTCCATAGGTTAATCGTGCTGCTCTTCAGTTCACTGCACTGTGCACCACCAGCATCTGGTGAAAGCTAGCTAGTAGCATTACTCATTCGGCAGTTACTCCCTGAACAACGTCCCGATTCAACAGTGTTGCTGTGGAAACATAATGCCCACCTTCTGGTCTTCTACCCGGTTGCTTAAGTAAGTAAGCGGCTAAATTTTGAGCCACATGTTCCCTCAAGCATAACTGACTATGTCACCACTGTTGGCTCTGCTAGCAATGTTGGCAGTGTCAGCACAGCTAACAGGGCCTTGCAGCTCAATATGAAGCGCTTACTCACTGGGGTGATATGGGAAGAGACTGGAGGGTGGCTACCATGTTTCTGCAGCAATGCCGTGCCATCACCGGGACTGTGCTACCAGCTGCAATAGCTAAATATGTAGCACCACTAGCTTCAACAACCTTACCAAGGTGATGCGTAGAGCAGAGCAGCTAAGGCTAACATAGCTAACCAGTGGAGACCAGAGGATGGGCAGTGGGCACTATGTTTCTACATGTTAACGCAGCTAGCCGGCTGTATGTCAGCAAAGCGAACAGAAAATAAAATAACAGGTAACACATTAACATGCCAAGACATTTAAATTTCACCACCTCTAAATGGACAGTGCTTTGAATTACAGCGCTAAATCTGATTTAGTCAATGGAACAATGGCCTAAAACAAAAGGCCTTTTATTTCAGGTCATTTTGGGGCTTTTTCCCCCCTTAAAAATTAACCGTTTAGTTACCAGTTAATGGGTGTCAGGCTATTGAAGGCAAAATTAACTGGAAGCGACATCCCTAATTAAGAGCCATTCTTTCTTTTAGTCGACTTACAAAAACCTGTACGGCTCTGTCAGTCTCATCTGTGTTCATCGCTGTTCTCGTGGCCATGCTTCTGTCACCATATTTCATGAATATAGCTGGGTAAGTATAAGATTATGTCCCCATTCTTAATCCAGCCTACAAGCTCTGATTGGCCAACTGCTTCTCCAACTGGGGGCAAACAGCCACCGATGAGCACATCAGATCTATTCAAGTCACTGAACAAACTGCAGATGTAGGCGGTGATTCAGAGGTCTTGAATCAGGCTACACTCATGGGGAGGCTGCTGAATCTCAGAGGTTGGCCATTAATGATAATAATAATAATGAGATTTTGGTGGTGAGCAAGGAACCAACTGGACTGAGGTGGATATTTGGGACATTGTTGAGCAATCAATAAAGACAGTTACAAGTTACAACTGAAATAATTTTTACTGTGACAGTCACGCAGCCCCAAGACACTAAAAAATGTTGAGGAGAAAAGGTATTAGGGCAGTGCATTATACTGAAGTGTATACACACACACACACACACACACAGTGCTGCAGCAGACAATACAGCAGCCATCCACTTTTCAGTCAATTCACTCATGAACAACTAAATAAAACAGAGCTATCATTCTGTGCAATGACACTTGCATCACACCATTGCGACACTTTGTGCTCTGCCACGTTGAACTAATGATTTATTGAATTTCTAATAGATTTCCCCATTTATGGATTTAACTTTATGATGTTTTTCTTGATGCTCTAATATAGCTTCTCCCCATCTTCCGTCTCATTTTCTTCTTTGACTTAAACGAGTCATGAAACTTTCTGTGAAATTATCGGGCCATTTTATTTAATTCCACTCATTCATTTGCGAACTGAAACCACTGCAGACGAGATAGTGTTAAAAACCATTGATTCTCTGTGGTGAGAATCAAGTGTATTTCTGTGTGTGTGCGTGTGCATGTTGTGTACCTTGCTGCCCACTCGCATCCACCCCCAACTGCTTGTAGGCTGGACTATCCCACAGCCAACAGCCTACATCCATCCCTGACATCCCATCCTCCCTCACTTCCTTCCTCCTTTTGTTTCTTTCCTTCCTTCCTTCCTTCCTTCCTTCCTTCCTTCCTTCCCCTCCCTGCCTCCCTTCTACCCCTCCCCCCCCTCCTCAGATTACTGCAGTGTTTACCAGAGCTTTGAGAGACTTACCCACCAGGCCACGCGTGAGGTCACACTCGCCCCATCGGGCTAAAAAAAAACCACCCAAATCCTACCAGGCAAGCTGCCTGCTCACGCACTGGCTGCCTGAGTGTGTGGACATTGTGTTTTGTGTGCGTGTAGGTGCATGTTGCATCAGCTGGGCGGCCTACCGCAATTCTTCTCTTAGCACAAAAAAAAAAATCCTCCTGTTCCCTCCTTTGCTCGTTCTATCGCGTCTCATTCTCCGCGTCCTTTCACCTTGCCTCCCTGGAGTGGAGTGTCATAGATCGCCTTGCAAGACTATATTGTTAAAAATCTCCTCCTCCTCCTCCTCCTCCTCCTCCTCCTCCTGTCCTGGCCAGCTTTCTTCTCCCCTGGCAAACACGTACACATACACAGGCCTACATTGTGCTGCCTGCCTCTGCGAAGAGCCAACAGTTTTCTGCTGAGCCCTTACTTTTCCTTGGTGGGACATTAATACCAGGAGCTGCCCTGTGTGGACACTTGATGGCAGGGATAGAACAATAAGGGTATTACAACACACTCACAGATGCCTCACAATACAGACATGCTCTATTACTGTTACTCCCTGCTCTCTCTGTCTCTCCTCCACACACACACACACACACACACACACACACACACACACACAAATGCCATCAGACACAGACAACAACAGGGCAAACAGGGAGGCGCCTATGGAATCCGTGGGGTCTTAGTGGTTGATGAGATACATTTAGCATAAGTGGATTAGCCTCAATACAAACCAATCCCCCTTTGCAGAAAGACAAGAGAAAGGCAATGAGCGAGAGAGGCTACCAGAGACAGACAGGAGAGAGCACGCAGCGAAGAAGGAAAAGGAAGCCAGGTGTACGTGAACGTCAGGGAGGAGCGCGGGCCTAATTTGTCAGATGCAAAAAAGAGAAAGCAATTAAGTATCTCAGGCTGAAGCCAGGGGAGGCTCTGACACACTGACATGAGCTCACGTCATTGTTACGACATGGCACGCCACAGCAGGCATGTGCACGTGGGTGTGGATCTGTTAAAGGAACGCACAACCTTTGTAACAAATTAAATTCAGTGGTGTGGAGCTACGTGAACACACACACACATGCAATTAACAAGATATCAGACGAGAAACATCTGTCATGTCCTGCCAGGTCTTATTGTTGTATTTCAGTCCCGTCAGCGTGCCCTTTCCACGCAGAGCTTCTCAGAAATTTGGATCAATTCATCGTACGGCGGTTGTCTGACGACACCACAGAGGAGCGATTGAGATTTATTCAATACAGTGTTTATAAAGAGGGTCATTAAACCATCAAGAGGTTGCAGATAAGAACTCCCCACAGACACGATGATTGAATAAAAGATTTCCGCTGCCATTGGAATTATGGGACTCGTGGTTTATGGGCATACTTTCCAATAAGGCTGGGCGATGTGACAATATATATTGAGTGAGACATAAGACGTGAACCAGTAGAGATTAGTTATACCTTCAATATCTCTGGGAAGCCATAGCAGGCAAAGTTGCAAATGACTGAGCTGAACTACTTTAATGCAGTATTGAATTTGCAGGATTTTTGCATCAATAGGATGAAGTGCTTTGATTTGCCGAGTGTTTAGTTCACTGGATTGGCCACAAACAGGGGTTTCCACTTGTTTTATCTATTGAATGTCCAGTGAGTAGGACTTACAGGCATCTATTGGCAGAAATCATATCTAATATTCATGTAACTATGTTTTGATTTGTTTATAACACACTGAAAGTAAGAATTCTTGTGTTTTCATTACCTTAGAATGAGCCGTTCCCATCTATATACAAAGTGGGCATGGTGCATGGTTTTGGATGGTGGAGGCGTGACCCACCTTACCTTGCCACACATGAGTGAAAGCAGGCGAGTGACTATCACCAGCTGAGGCGGTACTTGTGCTGAATGTGGGCAATGCCTGGCATGGTGGACACAGAAAGCTAGTTTGCTAATAAATGCCATGATATATGATGTTATTGGAACATCTTCCTTTTGCTTGTGTTCCGACTTGGCCAAGCAGCATCGGTCATGTGAGGCAGTTTGTAGTTTTCACAGACAATACCATACACCATCAGCTGGTTAAACAAGGCAACAGGCAATCACTAGCCCCTTTTACGCCACCTCTCAAGGCAGGAATTTCATGCCGTTGTGCCATCTCGCCGTTCTGTACAAGCGCATAAAGGTAGGATAGAGTTGTCTCGCCGTTAAGTCGGCATTGGAGGCGGTGACAGCGCCAAAATTATGTCTGTATTAAAGGGACAGCCGGCAGGATGCTATCATGGGCAGCACAGATGTGACGTTTCGTGATGGGTTACGTGTACGACACACTGAGGGAGATTTATGAAGTCAAGTAGCAGCTAGTGGTTAACACAAAGAAGAAGCACAGCGGCTGAAAATGTTCGCAAACTGGGAAAACAATAAGGCCCGGGAGCTCCTTTCCTTCAGAGCAGAGGATGAGATCAGCCGCCATACGACAGATACAGCCAATGACTGTTATTGCAATGCAAATATGGGTGGTAATGCATGTGTTACATGCCACACTAGAGACCAGCGCTGTTGTTACGTCGCGCCCACCTTGCCTCTTTTGCGTTTACAATGCTGCTATGCTGTTTAAAATCACACACTGGAGCGAGATGATGCCACCGCTGTTTTGTTCTGTAAAAAAAATGCAAAGGCGGCAAAGGGGCAACTGTCTCCTCCATGGCATCCTTGCTATTGCTTTGCCACCGGAAGCAAATGTTTTATTCACCCATTCGCTCACACTGAATGGAAGCCCATTAAACACCAATGTTAATTTCGCTTGAATGTGACCATGCCCTCCTACGAAAAGAAAATTAGCACTTGGCACACGGAGAAGAAGTTCAGTTCTGCAACCTCAGTGCTCAACGCCTCGAAATCCTACACACTAGACCTTTAATTGTTTCGCAACATAATTTCCAGAGACTTCACTGTATGCCAATAATTATAACTATCTTATTAAAATGATACACATTCATCACAGAGCTGTACTTTACAATATACATCACAAGCATATCAGTATCAGCATCAGTCTGTGTGAGTGTACATGGTGTTACCGTACCTCTTGCAGATAGCTTCTTAGTGTTGATGATTTTTGCAGCATATTCCTGTCCTGATGACTTCTTTACACACCTACGCACCACTGAAAAAGCTCCCCTAAGAAGACAGAACATAAACAACGAAAAATGAGTTCCATTTCACATGCTCTCTCTCACACATACACAAAGTGTGACATTTGAAACTGCATCCACTCGTGTGGCAGTGGTTTGTGTTTTGCGTGTATGCCAACAACTTTGGTCTATCTCACACACACACACACACACACACACACACACACACACACACACTGACTTTACAGTCATTACTATCACAGCTTCAGTGTGTACAACCTAAAAAGGTGGGCAACAATCAAGAAAACAAGCATCAATATAACAGGCTTCTCAAGCGTGAGTGCTGATATCAGCTCAGGTCTTGGATTATAAATGAATGGCCAAGTACTTTTGCTAATCTTTGATAGGCGCACAATACAATGCAACCTAGAGCCCCAGAGGAAATTCAATTTGCAACAGCCAGCACAAAGAATGGGCTGCATCTCACACAACAATGGGCAATATTTAATACATTCACAGGGTAACGACGTTCAGTTATAAATGTGCTCAAGCAGAAAAGGAAGTGCGTAACACACAATAAAACAATTCCGACTCTGAGGAGTTTCATATTGACCTAGATGAATGCTCCATATTTTTCACCTGCTGGCTGCTGTAGTGATCGTTCACTTTTGAGCATCACGAGTAATTATGCATGATTTCCATAGCGCCTACATCACACATGGCACTACCTGCAGTTTCTGGCCCTATGCAGTTTTCTTGTGCGAGGCAGGCTGCCTGGTGCTACTCTGGGTGATATATGGAGGACTGCTACTTTCTGCTGCACTCTGCTCCCACCGCCCTGCTCTTAGTTTCAATTATTCACCAGTAAATGAGAGGTGACAGAAGTCCAAGTCAGTGCCTTGACGTTAATAACCTATGACGGAGCAAAATGCATTAACAAAGAGGGTGCAGAAACATAAGCCGAGGTAAGTGGTCAGTCTGCAGGAGAATCAGGAGCAGTACATCCACCGTGGAGGATGTATAGGTGTGTGTGTGTGTGTTTGAGTGCAGTGGCTGTGCAATCAGTGCCACCGATTACTGTCAATTATCAGGAAGAGAGTGGAAATGGCAGCCGGTGTATCTTTGTAGGGCCAGTGTCGCCCTGCTGCCGCTGGTTTGGGTACATGAAAAAAAAACAGCCTTCCCTGGCCAAGAACAACAGATGCTGCTGATGATGATGATGGTGATGGTGATGATGAAACAGAGGAGGCAGTGGCCCGGTTTTCTTGCCGTCATCAGAATAAGGCTACCGAGAAAACACGTCACTGCCTCTTACACAGTAAACGCCAAATTGCTGTATAACCCCACGATTACCTCCGTTTGCAGCGACAATACGTGTATTGATACTGTGATGAGCGGGCCAGCTGGTGAGCGGAGCATTACAGTGCAAACACAGCGCAGCCTGGGCCGAATAACTTCCTCATTAAAGTGATCCAGGAGTACGTAATGTTAACGTTACTCAACACGGTTACACAAATCATCTGCAGCTGCTCAGGAGCAAAAAAAAAAAAAAAAAAAAAAGTGGTCGGCCTAGTTAGCTAGCGACCACAGCCTCTGGTCTGTGGAGCCAGCACGGAGCTGTCAAGAGCCGTGGGCCGGTGAAATGTCACAAGGCTGCGTCTCTTGCGTCTCCCGGGGCCCCGCTGACGGCTCCGGCAGACCAGAAAATACCGGCTAGCAAACACGGAAGGGCTACCAGCTGTCAATGCACCAAGCCTCCGTGCCGTGTATTCATCACCATTAGCGACTAAAAGACGCAACGCTAGCGGGCTAGCTCGCCTAGTTTATCAATATCAGCATGGTAGCTTTGTGGCTAGTGACTGAACGTTAGTGCGCTGTTCTCCGTTAGCTAGCGGCTAGCAACGGTTATGTAGCCTGACTGCACCACGACAACAGCAGCCGCCAGTTAGCACACACGGGCGACTTATCAAGGCACCTTACATGGCTAGTGTGTGAGCTACTGTGGCTAGCTATCGCCTGCTAGCTGGCTAACCAGAAATAATGTGAGGCGAGGTTGCGGGGGTGGGGGACAAAAACGACAAGACAAACACGATGCACACTGTAACGTTAACGACTGCTGCTTACTTCCCGAGCTCCTCGTACAGCTGGTACTCGTCGGTAAACCGGGTGGAAGTAGCGGTGGTTGCCATGGCTGGAGCCGTGAGTTGGGGAGCCCGAGCCTTGGGGTACGACGGCGGCTGGCTCTCGTACGGGGTCCGGGAGGAGGGTAGCCTAGCCTCCAACACTGGAGTACCTTTCTGACAGGCAGGCAAGGCTGAAGAGGATAGAGGCGAGCAGAGACGGAAAGGGAGGGGCTGGGGAGAAGAGGAGGAGGAGGAGGAGGAGGAGTGATGATGATGAGTGTGTGTATGTGTGTAAAGGGAAGGAATCCTCGCGAGAATAGGCTCGTGCAGCATGAGACTTAAGCCTCCAGTTCAATGAAGTCACTGAAAATGTGGGGAGATGGTGCTTAAATCTCACCCTCCTTTCTCCTAAAAACATTTGTGAGACAGTAAATCACACACAGAGGACATATTTTTTAAAAGGCACACATGCACACACTCAACCCAAAGCGTATGAGTGGCTCAAAATAAAAAACAGCTTTGACATGCAGCCCCTGTCTCCTCTCATATCTTCAAAATATTGCAGGGAACATCACAGCAGCATTTTACTGCACTGGCTGGGATACACCCAAGCCTGGGTCACACCTCACTGCAGCAGAGAGGCAAACTATGACAAACACACACACACATTGCATAAGTACATGCACATACAGACACACACTCCAGGGATCAATATTGATTAATGCAGGTCTTGCTCTCTACACAGTAGGCCTTTCTGAGCCACTGATTTTGCCTCTGCGCTCGTGTACATGCATAAGAGAGACAGCGATGGGAAAGGAGATAGAGGGAATAGTGTGACTGCTGTATCGGGTTTCCGCCGACGAGCATGCACCTATGTTTTTCCACAGTGTGAGGGCTGTTAGCTTGGCGGTGCTAAAAGATGGTGTCACACAGATCCAGAGTGCCTCACTAAATGTTTAATGTGGCATGAGTGGGAGGCCATCAGAGGACAGGCGGGTGGGGCTGGAGGGAGCCATAGAGCTTGAGAGTTAGAGGCCCTGTGTGTGATTCTGTGTGTGTGTGTGTGTGTGTGTGTGTGTGTGTGTGGCTGCCTGCTCAGCACTCTGGCTCAGAGGTGGGACAGCGAAACAGCACATAGACGCTGTCAGAGAGAAAAGAGAGCAAAATGGTGATTTCACTTGAAAATCTTTATGTGTGGTTGTCAGCGTGGGAACACAAAGCTGAAAAAGTTCAAATATCACGAGGCCATATCTGCAAGTGCAGCCTGCTGAATCCGCGATGGAGAGCCGGAAAAGGAGGCCAGCATGTGTGTTATGTGGAAGACAAATGAGCACTGCAACGTAGGCTACTAGTCCTCTCCTGCCCTCCTTTTCCTACGTGCTAACCCTGCTGCCTCTCCTCCTCTTCCTCCACCTCCTCAGCCTCCACAGAAGTTATATAATGGTGAACTCCTCAGCCTTTGTTATCTCACACCAACCACACACTACGCCTTGCCCGCTTGATGAGAGACAGAGGAGCAGAGGAGGGAAGAGGAGTGAGAGCACGGGAGGCCGAGAGAAGAGAAAGTAGGATGGTTTCAGCTGAAATCGGCACTCAGTGAGAGAAAGAAAGAGAGTCTGTGTGCCATTTTCCACATTGTAGTATTATTACAGTCATTCTCCACTGTGCACTTAATGTGTGTGTTACTCCAGTTCTTGCTCAGATGACTCAAGACCACCAGCTGACTCTGACTTTACCATGACACCAGAAAGAAGTCCAGCCCCTTTATGTCCACCTCCCTTGTGATTTTGCAGTGGAAAAGGTACATGAGGATGGCAGTTATGTATGTTGACATCAGTCGGCGTTCCCATGCCACCCTGCTGTGAGAAACACACTCAGCACTTTCGCGGATGTTGATGTTCTAGCACCTTGCAATGTGCATGTGTACAAGCTCAGAGAGAATGCTAACTGGGAAAGCTGATGACTAGATAATTAAAGTCACACATTTCTTTTAAAAACTGAGTAGTGCTTTTATGGAGATGTCTTGCACATGGATGGATTACTGGATGGATGTAGCAGGCACAGGACCAGGGGCCCAGCCTCAAAGAAATACAAAATCATGACGAAGAGACACAAAAAGACCCCAACGAGATGCAAAGGAACTGCAAAGAGACACATAATAACCCAAAAAATTCAAAAATATAACTCAAAGAGACACAAAATATTAAAAAAAGAGAGAAATTTATCCCCGAGGGACACAAAATGACTTCAGAGAGACAAAAATGATTACACAGAGACACAAAAAGACTACAAAGAAATGCAAAACAGCCAAAAAAGACAAAAATCTACCTTAAAGAGACACAAAATTACTTCAAAGAGGCAAAAATGATTACAAAAAGGTGCAAGGGAGCTACAAAGAGACACAAAATCACAAAAAAGACAGAACTATAGCTCCAAGAGACACAAAGTACTTCAAAAATACAAAAACAGCTACAAAGACACATAAATATACTTCAGACACAAACAACTGCAAAGAGATACAAAATAACCAAACAGACACAAATATACCTCAAAGAGACACAAGCAACCGCAAAGAAATACAAAAGAACTACAACAAGACAAAAAACAACTACAAAGAGACACAAAATGACCAAAGTGACACAAATATACTTCAAAGGTATACAAAAACCTGAAAGAGATGCAAAGGAACCACAAAGAGACGCAAAACGACGAAAAAGGGCCACAAACAACCACAAAGAAATGCAAAGAAACTACAAAGAGACAAAATACAACTACAAAGAGACAAAAAACAACTACAAGGAGACACAAACAACCACAAAGAAATGGAAAGAAATTACAAAGAGACAAAATACAACTACAAAGAGACACAAAATGACCACAAAAAGATAGAAATATACCTCAAAGGTATACAAAAGCTGAAAAGAGATGCAACAGAACTACAAAGAGACTCAAAATGACCAGAAAGAGACACAAACAACCACAAAGAAATGCAAAGGAACTACAAAGAGACAAAAAACAACTACAAAGAAGCACAAAATGACCAAACGGACACAAATATACCTCAAATGTATATGGAAGCCTAAAAAAGATGCAAGAGAACTACAAAGAGACGTAAAAAAGACGAAAAAGAGACACAAAGAACCACAAAGAAATGCAAAGGAACTACAAAGAGACAAAAAACAGCTACAAAGAGACACAAAATAACCACAAAAAGACAGAAATATACCTCAAAGGTATACGAAAGCCAAAAAGAGATGCACTAGAACTACAAAGAGACTCAAAATGACCAAAAAGAGACACAAACAACCACAAAGAAATGCAAAGAAACTACAAAGAGACAAAAAACGACTACAAAGAGACAAAAAACAACTACAAGGAGACACAAACAACCACAAAGAAATGGAAAGAAACTACAAAGAGACAAAATACAACTATAAAGAGACAAAAAACAACTACAAGGAGACACAAACAACCACAAAGAAATGGAAAGAAACTACAAAGAGACAAAATACAACTACAAAGAGACACAAAATGACCACAAAAAGATAGAAATATACCTCAAAGGTATACAAAAGCTGAAAAGAGATGCAACAGAACTACAAAGAGACTCAAAATGACCAGAAAGAGACACAAACAACCACAAAGAAATGCAAAGGAATTACAAAGAGACAAAAAACAACTACAAAGAGGCACAAAATGACCAAACGGACACAAATATACCTCAAATGTATATGGAAGCCTAAAAAAGATGCAAGAGAACTACAAAGAGACGTAAAAAAGACGAAAAAGAGACACAAACAACCACAAAGAAATGCAAAGGAACTACAAAGAGACAAAAAACAGCTACAAAGAGACACAAAATGACCACAAAAAGACAGAAATATACCTCAAAGGTATACAAAAGCCAAAAAGAGATGCACTAGAACTACAAAGAGACTCAAAATGACCAAAAAGAGACACAAACAACCACAAAGAAATGCAAAGAAACTACAAAGAGACAAAAAACGACTACAAAGAGACACAAAATGACCACAAAGAGACACAGAACCTTAAAAGGACGCATAAAGATGGGAAAACAAACAAACAAGAGGCGAAACCATCACAAAGTCTATGTGTCTTCCTCAGGTGGTGGGGCCTTTTACATATCTGTGCCCAGGGGCCCGCTGTCTTTCAATCCACCCGTGGTGTTGCTGTTGCATTGGGTGTGTATGTTTCACTATACTTCTTTTGTAAATCAAGCTGCAAACAGGAGAGAGAACATATGTAGTACTGTGCAGTAGAGTCAGCAGCAGTGAGAATGTATCCAGCTTCAGGTCACTTGTCTTTCTGCAGCTGAAGCTTGCAGCCATACACCCATGCAGGATTTATCCTTAAATTTCATGCCTTCTTGGCGCTAAAACAGTCCTGTGGTTTGATCTGCACAGCCAAAATATCACATTTCTGTTTGCAGCAGATTCCCATGGCTAACTGAAGCTCTGCCTGTATCCAGAATAGACTAATTGTGAAATCAGAGCATCAGTAGCTGCGATACATTTAGGCATGACTTTTCCTTTGTTGTGACTAATGAGGGTGAATATGCCATCTGTTACATCATCACAACTGAGAGAGTGGACGGGGCCAAGAGAGCTGAGTCATGACACTCCTATTCTGCACTGCTTTGGAGAAATAATCTGACTGGGGGGGGGGGGGCGGGTAGTGAATGAGTAACGCTCTCACGTTGTCGTGATGCCCCAGAGCAATAAGCTGCTGACCTCCAACTGCTCAGTTGTCGACGTTCGTGGATGCGTTGGACAGCACCCGGGCGTCAGTGTGTGTGACAGTAAAACAGGGTGAAGCGCAGGGCGCTGCTGATGAAACGCCAGCGTGCTCGGTCAGCTCGGCCAGGATAAATAAATAAATAATGGTGTGTTTTTGAACATCACAGCAAAAATCGGAGGTGACATGAACTCAGGCCCTGTTCTTATAGAATTTAGTCATTCAAAGTTCTGAGTCCCCTCTTAAACCTCGTCATAGACATTAGGGGCACTGTTAGAAATTCAACATCTGCTTGTCATGAATGTACCTACTCATAAATGGATTACTGAAAGGGCCTACTGGGTACAGGCCCAGGGGCCCCAAAGTGTCAGGGACCCCACCGGCCTTCACGTTCAAAATGTCACTCAAGTTAACATGTACCAACAAGGCAGAAACTCAACATTACTACAAAGAGACACAAAAAGACCATGAAGAGATGTAAAGGAACTGCGAAGAGACACAAAATACCTACAAAAATGGGCAAAACAACCCAAAAGAGACACAGAGTAACGACAAAGTGACAAACAAATGACTAAAACGGACACAAAATTACCTCAGAGACACAAAAAGACCACAAAGAGATGTACAGGACCTGCATAGAGACATTAAATACAAAAGTAGGCAAAACAACCACAAAGACACACAAAATGACTCAAACAGACACGAAATTAGCTCAAAGAGAAGCAAAAAGACCACAAAGACACACAAAATGACTACAAGGCGACACACAAATGACTAAAACTGACACAAAATTACCTCAGAGACATAAAACTGCCCCAAAGAGACACAAATAGACCACAAAAAAATGTACAGGAACTGCAAAAAGACACTAAATAAATACAAAAGTAGGCAAAACAACCACAAGGAGACACAAAATGACGACAAAGCGACATACAAATGACTAAAATGGAGACAAAATTACCTCAAAGACACACAAAAAGAACACAGAGATGTAACAGGAACTGCAAAGAGACACTAAATAAATACAAAAGTAGGCATAACAACCACAAAGAGACACAAAATGACTACAAAGTGACACACAAATGACTAAAATGGAGACAAAATTACCTCAAAGACACACAAAAAGAACACAGAGAGATATAAAGGAACTGCAAAGAGACACAAGGTAACTACAAAAGTGGTCAAAACAACCACAAAGAGACACAAAACAACCACGAAGAGACACAAAATGACGACAAAGTGACAGACAAATGACTAAAACAGACACAAAATTACCTCAAAGAGACACAAAACAACCACAAAGACACACAAAATGACTAAAAAGCGACACACAAATGACTGCAAAGAGACACAAGTTAACTACAGAAGTGGTCAAAACAACCACCAGGAGACACAGAATGATGACAAAGCGACACACAAATGACTAAACGGACACAAAATGACCACAAAGAGACACAAAACAACCACAAGGAGACCACAAGGAATGCCTACAGAGAGATGCAAAACCTCCATAAAGTCTGTGTGTCTTGCTCCTATGAAGGAGAGGTGGTGGAGCCTTTGCATATCTGTTTTCAAATAGGCCCCTTGAAAATTGGACGCTGAAAAAAAATGGGTTCTATGGGTACCCCCGAGTCTCCCCTAAGTGTTTTGTTCCTCACATTCAATGTACTCCTTCAATTTAAAGCTGTATTTTTGTACTTTTAAGGAAAAGGACAACCAGCTGGCTGTTGGAGGGGTCGTGGGAGTTTGCCCATCCCGTCTACATGTGCTTTGTAGACTTGCAGAAGTACTGCGGGACTACGGAGTACTAGGCATTGCTACGAGCCATCCGGTCCCTGTATGACCAAAGTGAGAGCTTCGTCAGACACATTCTCGGTGGGTGTTGGCCCCCACCAGGGTTGTCCCTTGTCACCGATCCTATTTGTAATATTCATGGACAGGATCTCAAGGCACAACGGGGGGAGGAAGGAGTCCAGTTTGGGGACCTCAGAATTGCATCTCTGCTTTTAACAGATGATGTGTTTCTGTTGGCTTCATCACACCATGACCTCCAGCATGCACTGGGGATGGTTTGTTGCCGAGTGTGAAGCAGTCAGGATGACAGTCAGCATATCCAAATCTGGGGCCATGGTTCTCTGTCGGCAACTGGTGGATTGCCCCCTCCTGGCTGGGGGAGAGTTACTGCCCCACACAAAGAAGTTCATGTATCTCGGTGTCTTGTTCTTGAGTGAGAGTAGAATGAAGCATGACATGGATCAGCGGTTTGGTGCGGTTTCTGCAGTTATACCAGCGCTGTGCTGGACCATCATGGTGAAGAGGGAGCTGAGCCGGAACGCAAAGCTTTCGATTTACTGGTCCATCTACGTCCCAACCCTCACCTGTGGTCATGAGCTCTGAGTAGTGACACAATTGGCTACAAGCGGATACAAGCAGCCGAACTGAGTTTCCTCCGTGGGGTGTCTGGGCTCAGCCTTAGAGATAGGGGAAGGAGCTCGCACATCGGGAGGGAGCTCGGAGTAGAGCCGCTGCTCCTTTGCATTGAAAGAGGTCAGTTGAGGTGGTTCGGGGATCTGATCAGGATGCCTCCTGGGCGCCTCCTGTTAGAGGTGTTCCGGGCACATCCCACAGGTAGGAGGCCCCGGGGCAGACCCAGATCTTGATCATCATAAATAGTCAGCTACTATGCACAAGTTCTTCTTTTAGCTTACCTTCACTTCAATATTGCTGTTATCATAAGAATTACAAGGATGATACAAGTCTGAGAGTAATGTGACAAAGAGCACAGCTGTCTCCACTAGAGGTCAGTCAAGGGCTGAACAGCAGCAACTGATCAGAGAAAGTGAAACTACTTAAGTGTCATTGTACTTGTGGAACCCCAACACTACACCCGCGAGGAAGAGAAACACCTCCTGATAGCAAAACATTTGTGAAATATTGGATTCAACGCAAGGTGAGCAGCAAATGGTGCCAATGAAGATTTGGATTGTTTTTTAATTTAGCATGACCAGCACTGGCTAACATAAGTTTAATTGACTTAAAAGCTTTACTGTGTACAGCCTATTGTGTTATCATGTCACTGAATCTATTGCTTTTCTTTCTATTGTAACTTTTCTTGTACGGTGCCCCGTTTAGCCCACATTTAATTTGTTTTTATTTGTGCTCAGGTTCAGCTCACTTGCTAGTGGTTAACGTATAAACTGACAGAAGTGAAATCAAGTCCACGGTAGCCTGAGATGATGAATTTGCGCCCTTGTTCGAAGACAACCCATTTTTACATTCAAATACATACAAATATATATACAGTAAACTTTGCTGATTGTTTTCACAATTTAGTTGAAGTTGAAGGCCAAGACTTTTGTTTGTCATCCTCTCAGGTACAAGTGCACAAGGGCATTAGAATTCTTTCTGTGCTACATATTGCAGGAAGTGACACCTTTTTATTCAGCCACACCTTCACAAAGGAATTAGCGTACGTCATACCTCTGTGCTTTGTTCAAAAGGAGGAATGACTACAGCAAACAAAACCTGTTTCAATGTTCATACGGGAACCTGATCATTGTTTTAAGGCAAACTTGAAAAACTGTGAACCTGCCCTTTAATGCTGTGTACAGACGTTGCTACATAATCTTATTTACTAGAGGCACTGTAAAGACGTGTATTTTTATTTTTAGAGAGGTGTAAAACCGGCACAGCATAACCCGGACTTTGCCTCCACCATGTGTTCAACAGGCAGAGCTGCAGCATGTAGAAATTAGAACTGAAAAAAACAGAAACATTGACTCTATGAAGAAAGCAGTGGTTTGCAGTTTGCTGAGCATGAACAGTACATGCTCAGAGAAGTTACAACCTATATATATATATTTTTTTTAAAAATCCCCCCTCATCCTCCCCATGGGAGTGCTGGTGTGTCTTCCTCAAGCTCGGGTCCTCTACCAGAGGCCTGGGAGTTTGAGGGTGCTGCGCAGCTGTTCCTAGGACTGCACTCTTCTCGACAGAGACCTCAGATGTTGTATGTGGAATCTGCTGGAACCACTCTCCCATTTTGGGGGTCGCTGCCCTCAGTGCTCCAATTACCACTGGCACCACTGTTGCCTTTACTCCCCACATCTTTTCTAGCTCCTTTTTTAGCCCTTGGTATCTTCCGAGCTTCTTGTGTTCCTTCTTCCTGATGTTGCAGAAGCTCGTGACTGCTACATCTATCACCACTGCCTTCTTCTGATGTTTGTCCATCAACACGATGTCTGGTTGGTTAGCCATCACCAATTTGTTGATCTGGATCTGGAAGTCCCACAGGATCTTAGCTCGGTGACTCTCAACCACCTTAGGAGGTGTCTTCCATTCTGACCTTGGGACTTCCAGCCCATACTCAGTACAAACGTTCCTGGACACTATGCCATTAACAGTAAATGCTCAGTGAAGTTATGACCTGTTATTGGGATGGATGTTTGTAACCTTTATGTTTTGTCTGTAGACAGAAAAGACTTTTGCAAAACTGAATCCTAAAACTCCACATTTTCACAAACCATGATACTTTTTGAGTAGATAAAACTAACATTATCAAGAAACTTCTTGTTCATTGTCTTTCACAGTCAGTTCACAGCTCCAGAGACGATCCTCAACTGATAACATCCTGTGAACTTGCTAAAAGCTGAAAATGACTCCCCCTATACCAATCAAACACATGCTGAAAAATCACCTGGATGCGCTACAGGAAAAGGACTTGTGGACATTTCAGTGGCATTTGGTCAACTATAAAACAGAGGGATCTAACCACATCTTGAGGTCCCAGCTGGAGAACGTGACCAGAGAGGAAACTGTGGATAAACTGGTGCAGGTTTACGGGAGAGACGGCGCTGTGGAGATCACAGTGGACATTCTCTATAGTATGACTCAAAATGACCTCGCAGGAAGGTTATTTCAAGGTAAAATGTCTTAGTATCCTTGGTAAGCCATGTAGGGCCAGCTTTATATATATATATATATAAATATATATTAATGGATAATAAATATGTAGAGAACAAAATGTTTATCTATCTATACTGTAAGTTTATTCTGTAGCTGTGACCATTTCTAATGAGGCGTCACTCTGTAACTGTTGCTCTGAGCTTCATGTGAAGCAGAAACAGAATTATTGTTTCAGTATGATAAATATAACTCCCACTGATGAACCTGTGACTGAATAACAGCTGTAATATTTCTTAACATTTTGTTATTTGATTTACAGCCAAAGTAGACCTAATCAAGGAACAGCAGTCAAATGAGCCATCCACCTCCACTGTGAGAGAGATGCAGAGAGATGCAGATTCAACTATCACTAAGGATCTTTCTTGTCCAACGAACAATAAACCATCAATAACTTGTACTCCGAAGAGTTTGAGTGTATCCAACGGAGGGGGGAATCATTTTGATCCATCAGCAGGACACAGCAATGATTTAAAGTCAAATCAGGTGAGGTCACTTTGCATGTACAAGACTTTTTATGACTTTTCTAATCTCTTTCCTCTATGAGTCTTGGCTTTGTTGTGCTACCTAGAGGGATTCTGAGAGGTTTACCTGTCAAGTCCTAACATTTCCCATTGGAAATTACAGAATTCCACTGATTGACTAACATGTTGGACCAGGTCTTCAGGATTTTCTTGTTCAACAAATTAAAGTATGATTTTAGTTACAGACTCCTTCCAAGACCATCAGACTGAAGCGGGAAGCTTTTGAAAAGGTCAAACAGTTTTGTGATTCATCCGTCGAGTACATTAAGGTTTGTTTGCAAAGTCTAAATTTGATCAGGAAAATCTGTCACATTAAGAAGTGTAGAGACTGAGCATTTCTTACTGTGGCCCACAGAGACAGAGACACGACACAGAGCAGAAGATTAGGGATGAATTTGGGAAGCTTCATCAGTCTCTCAAGACTGAAGAAGAATCCAGAATAGCAGAACTAAAAAAAGAAGAGAATCAGAAGATTCATATGATGGAGAAGATCACAGAGATCAGCAGAGACACATTCTCACTCTCTGACACTGTTAAAGAAATGGAAGACTTGGGGGCTGATGACTCGTTCATACAGGTAGTTATTAAAACTCGGGAAAGGTTGAATTCATACAAAGTAATCTGAAGACTGATGATGTATTTCTTGTTTTGTTTGCAGAACTTTAAGACTGAAATGGAAAGGTGAGTATTATTCATCCTCTTGTGTTTCTGAGCCTTTGCTTTTTGAGATTTCAGATTTTTTTCAAGTCTCTCTTAGACCCTCTCCAATGAAAATCAAGTTTTTAACCTTGTTACATGCCCATATGGTGTTTTTTGTGTGCTACAAGACATATAAGCAAAATAAGCAGGAATTTCACATTGTTATTAATCCTTGTCGCTCTGTATAAATATACAATTGTGGAATGGGAGGACAGAGTTGTCTCACCTTTAAGCCGGCAGCGGAGGTAGTAACAGCGCTGAAATGAGGTCTGTGTAAAAGGGACAGCTGGCAGGCTGGAACTATGAACGTGAGGGTGTGACGTGTTGTTATGTGTGCGCCCCAGAGCTGGGAGATATAAAATGCAGCTGATAGCAGTTAGCAGCTAACTCAAAGAGGAAGGACAGGGGCTAAAGTACGTCCGCAAATTGGGAAAACAATGATGTCCGGGAGCTCCTTACCCTCTGAGCAAAGGACGAGATCAGCTGCCAGACAACAGGGACGGCACATGATTGTTATTGCCACGTCATTCCATTGTTATTGTTTAGAAAGTGCTGCCGACGCATACGTTATATGTCACAATAGAGGCCGCCGCTGTTGTGTTATTATTGTGTTTCATGTCACCCCCGCCACGCCTCTTTTGCCTCTGCGATGCCAGCATGCTGTCTTAAATCACACTCTGGAGCAGCATTCTTTAAAAGCACTTTCTTTAAAACATTTGCTTAAACTTTCTTTGAGTTGAGAAAAAGTATTTGAAAATCCATGACTATAGTGATGAGAGGAGCGATAATTTGTGAGAAACACTACTGTGCATATTCAGTGGACTGCATACTGTGGAGGTAAAAGAAGATAGAAACTTTTTTGTTATATGCACCAGGTGAGCAGCTCCATAGGACTGAATAGGTGCCATCTTGGCATCCAGTATCTAGGTATTATCACATCTATGGGTCAGTTTAGTGCACACAGTGGTGGTGGACTGAGCGGAAGACAGATCCAGAATTTCTGATCGAGGGAGAAAGCGTAGATCTGCTCCCTGCCTATTTTTAGAGTTTTTTTCTCCTACTTTTTATGCTGGAAAACCATGTTAAACAAAATATCAATCATATCAGAGTATTTTTACATATGTAACAATGTATGTGGAGCAGGACTCTGAAGCAAACATCACATGGCTATATGTACATTAAAAGAGTTAAGTTACTGGTCACTATAATCATTTCTGCCGTCCTTACTGATCTTGAGGAGATCCTTCCTTGGGCAGCAAGAGATTTTGCTCCAAAGCCATAGTTGTTTTTCTGTGCTAAAACGCAGAATAGTTAGAAATTTGGGGCAAGCACACTACTTCACTTTTTCACATTTCCTTAATCTCTTAAATTTGCTCCAGAGCTCAGAACGCACTGCCAGATCCACAGCTACTTCCACAAGCACTGATAGATGTGTCTGAACATGTGGAAAACCTTCAGTTCAGAGTTTTGGAGACGATGCTGAGCACCGTAAAACACAGTAAGTTTGGGGAGACATAAGTTCCAAGTTAATTATTATGTCCCCTCTGGTCACAAACTCACCAGTAAAGTGCTTTTGTTTTGTACCTCTGTTTAATCTGTAGCCCCTGTGGTTCTGGACCCCAACACTGCATCTCCATGGCTCTCTCTGTCTGATGATCTGACCAAAGTGACAGTCACTGACACCTGTCAGGAGCGTCCAGGAAACCTAGAGCGCAACTCAAGTTATCCACACGTTCTGGGCTGGGAGGGCTTTGACTCAGGAAAACACTGCTGGGAGATGGTGGTAGGAAATCAAACCAAATGGAGACTGGGAGTCACCGAGAGGGCCAAAGACAGGAGGGATGATGAGATGTGGTCAACTCCACAAAATGGACTCTATGTTATTATGAAAAGCAAGAGAGGGTATACAGATGTCAAGGGCAAACTCCTAACATCAGCAACGAGACCCAACAAGATCAGAATAGAACTCGACTACGAAAACGGTACAGTGTCATTTTATGATGCTGATAACAACACACCAATACTGACCTATGAGGAGACATTTACTCAGAGGCTGTACCCATATTTTGCTTTTGTTGAAACTGATGATGACGATAATGATGAGGGGGGGAAAAGAAAGAGGAAGAAAGTGGACAGTAGTGGAGGCTTTATACAGATCTGTGAGTCAAAGGTTTCTGTCACAGTGACATAGTTGCAGAAAGTAGCTGCTTCAGATTCAGATACAGTTTGCCATTTATACCTTCATTACAACTAGTCTGCTCTAGTTCTAGTTCTGGAGCTTCAGCTATCTTGTTGCAACACACTGCCTCACACCACTACAAGCAAATTGTCTGCCGTCACTCATGTTGCCAGACTGGGTGAGATAAGGTCAAAAAAATTCATTCTCAATTTTATATCTCGTCTTAGTTTATATGAAATCCTATTTTCAATAAAGGCTATTTTTGTACTATACATCTGTCTGTGTGGAGTAAATGTTCTCTTGCCTCTGACATTGGATCAGACAGGGTTAACAAAGGTGGTGGCAGTTCTAAACTACTCTGAGTTAACAACTAACATTTATTACAGTATTAATAGTGCTAATTAGCAAATGTTAGCATTTAGCTCAGAGCACCGTACACAGTGCTAGCGTGCTGATGTTAAGCAGGTATAATATTTATCATGTTTTCACTGTCAAACTGCGGAAGATGTTTTCTGAATTTGCTTGTGTTTTGTCTGGTTGTGTTTTCTTAACTTGCAGGGCTCTGACCTCTCTCGGTCTCACAGAGCTGCTAATATGATTGCAGACCCTTGTTTCTTAACAAACTGAAGTAAAGCTTTGTTAATCTTTATTCATCTTAAAATTTCTGTTAGGTTTCAGTGTTTTCAGAACTTTTTGGATTTGGGTCAATGCTTGGTGTGAAGCTGCCTATATATGGGCGCATCTTACTATCTGAATAATGCGCTATTTAAATATCTGTAAAATACTGCACCACTGACCTTTTAGACCAGGTTTCTGTTGGTCAATGGTGCAATAATTTTCTGTTACTTCAAATCAGAAATAGGCCAACAATGTGCCTGACCACACCTCATTTAAACGCCTACATGTCCGCGAGCGAACAGATGGGCGCATCTAGTACATTTGCTACAGGCGGAATTTATATTTCTGCATTGAGTTGATGCTGTATCCTACGCTGTAACCTGATGTGCACCTCCCCAGAAATGTAACTATGCGGCACAGCGATGCAGACCTCCTGTCTATTTCTGTAAGCTGAAACCATTTCCCTCAGTGGAAACAAAGCTTTTATTTACTTTAATTTCACAGATAAGAAACAATAAATTGTGAAGACAATAAAGCCTCCACAAAAATAGCATTATAAGTCTTGTGTGTGATTTATCCTGGCTTCATATGAGCAGAGGAAATCTCCGCTCGTCACTAGGCTAATTTATACAATGTAAAATGCCATAGACTTGTGCTAATAATGTTAGCATGTTGTATTTGTGGGGAAAATGTGTCCAGATAAAGACAAGTGTTTGTCTGTGAATGCTGTGAGTTACAGTGAAGCTGATTTGTGTACTTGTGTTTGAAACTGTCTCTATTAAGCCATGTTTAATGTGTGTTTAATGTGTGTTTTGAATCAACAAAACTTTACAGCACTTCACAAAAACCTCCACCGTCGACTAGTGTTTCGGAGGTGTAACTGCAGAGTGACACAGACACACCACTGCACAAGTATAAATGTTCTCAAAGTTGTAGGCCATGGTGTACGCTCCTCCACACAAGCATAAATCCCACTTGGGCACTGACTGCAGGAACTCAGGTACTGTGGGGTCATGAAGCAGTCCCTGCTTTGCTCCACTGGTGAGCCAGCGTCGTCATAAATAGTTACCCACAGTATATAAATTCTCCTTTTTTTTTTTAAATCTTCACTTTAATATTTCTATTATTATACATATCATAAGACTGGCACCAGTGTGAGAGTACTGAGAGTGGTGCACAGCTCTCTCCACTAGAGTGCTGGACAACAGTAACTGACTCAAAGCCGGAGAAAGTGAAAGTACTCACAGTCATTGTCTGCATTAGCAGCATTGAACAAGGACATGAAGCAGCAGGAACAACTCCTCATGGCTACACATTAGTGAAAATATTGGATTCAGCAACCAAACAAAGGTGAGCAGCAAATGGTGCCAATGGAGAATTAGAATCTTTAACATGATCACCTATAGCTAGCAGTTTCCTTTAAATAACCTGGATTAGCTTTACTGTATAGAGCCTGTTGTGTTATCATTTCACCAGCAATCTGTTCAGTTGTCTGTGTTTCAGATTGCAGGGAGCATCACTGTTTACTCAGCCGCACCTTCACAGAAGGAAGTATGGAGTGAAACAGTATGTGATACCTTTGAGCTTTATATACATTATAAACTATTAATACTTTTAACTTTTTTTTTACCTTGATGACATGACATTTCAAAATGCTGTTTTATTTTTAAGTTTCTTTGGATTAAAGCTGGGGTAGACTGTTTTTTTTTTTGTTTTTGAAGAAGGCAAAAATCAACAACTGAATTTAAAAGAACTGAAAACTAATTTTAAATTTGAAACCAGAATTTGAAAATACATTCTCCTCATGCTGCTATCCAATGTCTGCTATCCGATCTCCAAGACTGACGTAAAACTTCTTGGCTTTAATGTATGTTCTGAACCAGTTTAACACACAGTCAGAAAGACCAACCAACTTTTCAAGATGACTGATTAAGATGTCATAGTCAATCGTATCTCATACTGTGCTTAGGTCTAAGGGTGTTTTCACACTTCCTCTAAGAGGACTCAGAGCTGTGACTCAGCATTTTTTGCACAAATGCAAACACTCCAACCGAACCCAGACCCCTCTGAGGCGGTGCGGTTCACTTAACCTGTGCCTTGTGAACACAAAACGCTCTGGGTCCACAAGAATAGAAGCTTGGCTATCGGCCTGTAGCTGGGCAGTGCATTTCCACCTAGGTTGGGTTTCTTTAGTATGGGTTTTACAACAGCTGTGTTGAAGGAATCTGGGAGGATGCCTGTTTGAAGAGATGTATTTACAGTAGCATCCTCAGGACTTGGCTTGAAACACTATCAAACACTGACTGCCAGCCTTGTAAAGCTCTGGTCATGTAATACAGCTGAATGACATGCTCAGAGAAGTTATGCCCTTTTGTTGGGATGTTTTGAATCCTTATGTTTTGTCTTTAGTCAGACAGATATCTAAAGACTTCTGCTTTACAGGCAAAACTGACCACTAAAACTTAAAACTCATTATTCTATGTAATTTGCTCCATAAATTGATCCTTACTTCTTTTCTATTGTCTTTGACAGTCAGTTCAAAGCTGTAGAGAAGTTCGCAGATTGATTGTTTGACATCCTGTGAACCTGCCCAAAGTTCAATATGACCACACCTGTGCGAATTGTGAAAGTCCTGAAGGAACACCTGGACGATCTGACTGAGGTGGAGCTAAAGAGATTTCAGTGGTACTTGGCCCAGAATGTGAGAGAAGGATGCAGATCTATTCTGCGGTCCCAGCTGGAGAACGTGACCAGAGAGGGAACTGTGGATAAAATGGTGCAGGTTTACGGGAGAGACGGTGCTGTGGAGACCACAGTGGACATTCTCACAAGGATGAATCATAATGACCTTGCAGTGAGGTTAACTCAAGGTAATATGTCTTAGTATGGCTTGGTTACCTCTGAGCATGGTCAGTGTTTTTATGAAATGGATCATGAATATGTAGAGAACACAAATTTGTATTCATTTTTTACATTGATACTGTAAGTTTATTGTGTAGCTGTGACCATTTCTAATGAGGTGTCAGCTTCATGTGAAGCAGAAAGAGACTTAATGTTTCAGTGTTTCATGTTCTATATATATTATAACTCCCACTGATGAACCTGTGACTGAATAACAGCTGTAGTATTTCTTAACATTTTGTTTACTTGATTTACAGCCATAATGGAGGCAAACATGGAACAGCAACCAAATGAGCCGTTGTCCTCCAGAGATGCAGATTGGACTCAGGATCTTTCTTGTTCAATTTGTTATGATATTTTCACGGAGCCTGTGAGCCTGCAGTGTGGCCACAGCTTCTGTAAGACGTGTGTGCATGACTATTGGAGGGGGCAAATCTCTCGGAAATGCCCATATTGTCAGCAAGGTACACACACTGACCCTCCCATTAATTTCGCTCTGAGGAGTTTGAGCGAAAACTGCAGAAGGAGAGGTCAGTTTGATCCCTCAGGTGGACACAGCAGTGACTTAGTGTCTTATCAGGTGAGGTCACTCACATGTTCATGTAGGCTACGTGACTTTTGCTCTTAGTGTCACCATGGGGTTGACATTTGTTGGTTTGGTGAATTTGCGCCAGAACTCAGAACGCACTCCCAGACCCACAGCTACTCCCACAGCCACTGATAGATGTGCCCAAACATGTGGAAGACACAGTAAGTTTCGGGGCACATAAGTTCTGAATTAATTCATTTTTTGCCTCTGGTCAGGAAACTCACCTTTTGTTTTGTGCTTCTGTTTTATCTGTAGTCCCTGGTGTTCTGGACCCCACTGCTGCAAGGTCTCAGAGAAAGACAAGTTCAACAAGGACAAAAAGCTCACCAGTCAGACGTTGTTTTGTTTTAATTTGTTGTAGTATTTCTTGACCCTTCCATTACCCGCAGAAAGTCTGTCCACCCCCCACACCCTCCACCCCTGAGTCTGAGACAACAAACAGGTTAGTAACAGGGACGCTTGTGGATATAAACTAGTGACAGGGACCCTTGTGGATATAAACTTTTCTCCGTAACAATGGCAGACAAATGCTTCCACCTCCAGCCGTTCCAAAAGGGAAATCAGTTGGCAAAAGAAAGAAACGATGCAACAAGAAGTAAATTCATCAGTGCAATACAGTCGTGAGTTTCTAACAGACATTAGAAACTGCTGCAGAGATCTAACGCTACAACCAAGAGAGCTCAGGATGTGTAGCAAGCTTGGCCTGCTACGTCGAACTAGCCCTGAGATGACCATGGTTTCGCCTGGAGCTGTCCCAACGGGGAGACGCCGGCAGCGCTGTGACAGGACGTGGGAGCGGGGGAAGTGCGGAGGGGTTAGCTAGGCTAAGAGCTAACCCCATCAAACCAGCTGTTCCCAGTGTCCTTCTGGCGAATGTCCGCTCACTGGACACGAACATGGAATACATCCGACTATGGAGATCCACTCACCAAGGAGTGAGGGACTGCAAACAACTCAAAACCTGCAATAAAACAGTCAAACAGGCAAGAATATCACACTTTTCAAAACTCATTTCCGATCATAAAAACAACCCCAAATTTCTTTTCTCCACCTTCGATCTTTTAACCAGCACCAATTTTAATAAACCATCCAACATATCAACAGATGCCCTCTGCGAGGACTTTGCAGACCACTTCAGAAGTAAAATCGTGAAGCCCCTTCTGAAGAAGAGTAATTTAGATCCCAACATTTTTAATAATTACCGACCTGTATCCAACTTACTGTTTTTAAGAAAGATTTTAGAAAAACTGGTTTTTAACCAAGTAAATGATTTTTTAAAAAGAAACAGTATTTTAGAGAAATATCAATCTGGTTTTAGGATGAACCATAGTACAGAGACAGCCCTTTTAAAGATTTTAAATGATATCAAAAACCTCACAGTCTTGGTACTACTGGATCTAAGCGCCACCTTTGATACAGTAGATCACCACATTTTATTAAACAGACTCAGAAACCTGGTGGGCCTCTCTGGTACTGTTTTTAACTGGTTCAGCTCTTATCTCACAGATTGTTGTTTCTTTGTAAGTATGGATACATGTTCCTCCAGAACGCATGAAATTAGGTGTAGGGTGCCCCAAGGGTCAATTTTAGGTCCAATTCTTTTTAATCTATACATGCTTCCCCTTGGGGACGTCATCAGGAGACACGGCATCAGCTTCCACAGTTATGCAGATGACACACAGTTGTACATCGCCGTGTCTCCTGATGACACAGGGCCAATTGATGCCCTTTTTAACTGCATTTTAGATATCAAGTCATGGATGGCAGTGAATTCCTACAGCTCAACCAGGACAAAACAGAGGTTTTAATTATTGGTCCTGAAGGCCAGAGAGAGAAACTTTTACCAAAACTACAAGATTTTAAACCTTCACAATGTGTAAAGAACCTGGGTGTCATTTTTGACTCTGAGCTTAGTTTTATTCTACACATCAAAAATGTAACAAAGACAGGTTTTTATCATCTTAAGAATATAGCCAGAGTCCGCCCGTTTCTCTCTCAGGCTAACACGGAGGTGCTGATGCATGCTTTTATCTCTTGTCGTTTAGATTACTGTAATGCCCTGCTGTCTGGTCTTCCCAAAAAGACCATCTCTAACCTGCAGCTACTCCAAAACTCAGCCGCACGAGTGCTGGCGAGGACCAGAGGGTGGGAGCACATTTCACCAGTTTTACAATCGCTGCATTGGCTCCCTGTGTGTTTCAGGATCGATTTTAAGGTTCTTTTATTAGTTTTTAAATGTCTTAACGGCCTTGGGCCATCTTATTCATTTGACCTGCTTTTATCATATCAACCCTCGCGGATCCTGAGGTCCTCCGGCACCGGCCTTTTAATTGTTCCAAGAGTTAGAACAAAAACCCACGGGGAGGCTGCATTCAGCCATTATGGCCCTCACTTATGGAACAGCCTGCCAGAGAGCATCAGGACTGCAGAGACTGTTGATGTTTTTAAAAGGAGGCTCAAGACTCACCTTTTTAATTTAGCTTTTAACTGATTTTCATATTTTCAATATGTATTTATTATTTTTGTTTGTTTTTATTCTGCGAAGCACTTTGTGCTGCATTTTTAATGTATGAAAAGTGCTAAAAGTTTGATTGATTGATTGATTGATTGATTGAAAGTAGAGCAGAGTAGAGCAGAATAGAGTAGAGCAAAGTAGAGTAGAGCAGAGTATAGTAGAGTAGAGCAGAATAGAATAAAGTAGAGCAGAGTAGAACAGAGTAGAGAAGAGCAGAGGAGAGCAGAATAGAGTAGATTATAGAGTAGACCAGAGTAAAGTAGAGTAGAGTAGACCAGAGTA
The DNA here is from genome assembly GCF_041903045.1 of Epinephelus lanceolatus. Lineage (NCBI taxonomy): Eukaryota > Metazoa > Chordata > Actinopteri > Perciformes > Serranidae > Epinephelus > Epinephelus lanceolatus. Next base: position 28,222,151 of record NC_135754.1, on the reverse strand, counting down.
AAGCAGAGTATAGAGTAGAGTAGAGCAGAGTATAGTAGAGCAAAGCAGAGCAGAATAGAGTAGAGCAGAGTAGAGCAGAGCAGATTATAGAGTAGAGCAGAGTATAGTAGAGTAGAGCAGAGCAGAATAGAGTAGAGCTGATTACAGTAGAGTAGAGCAGAATAGAGTAGAGCATAGTAGAGTAGAGCAAAGTATAGCAGAGCAGAGTATAGCAGAGTAGAGGAAAGTAGAGCAGAGTAGAATAGAGTATAGCAGAGCAGAGTATAGCAGAGTAGAGCAAAGTAGAGCAGAATATAGTAGAGTAGACCAGAGTAGAGCAGAGCAGAATAGAGTAGAGTAGAGCTGATTACAGTAGAGTAGAGCAGAATAGAGTAGAGCATAGTAGAGTAGAGTATAGTAGAGCAGAGTAGAGCAGAACAGAGCAGAGAAGAGCAAGACTTTGGACCACAAAATTATGGGGTTTAACTACTGACCATTCCATTTTGTCACTACCGAAATGATCATGTCACTACCGAAACTTTACCATAGGTTTCGGAAGTGACTGTTTCGGTAGTGACATTCCTAGCAATTTTCAGGATAACTAAAGAATGCTAGCAATCACATGGCTAACAAGCACATGTTTGAAGAGTTGTTCACACAGAAAAACATAATATTTTGCATAAACCCCCCAAATTTTTACATAATTGAAGAGAACGTGTTTGGTAGTGACAATTTTAAAAGTTACACACTGATTTTCAGACTTTGGAAGACATTTATTTAAAAAATGATGGGAGTCAGCGACTTACCATGCGGCCATCTGGGACGGGGGTGCAGTACTACCCCCTTCTCAGAAATTCAGGGGTGTGGCTAAAATCCAGCCTCAACCAGTGCATTAAAACTCTTGTGTTTCGGTAGTGACATGAAAACAAGGGACACTATTTTTTTAGCATAGTTTCTTCATTTAAAAATTAATCCCACAATACATCTAAATCTTTCAACTTGTGTTTAAACTTAATCACAAAGATGTTTTAAATTAGACTTTTGAAAAAAATATGAAAAATGTTTTAAGTGTTATTTACATGAATTGAATTTTAGAGGTCAGGGTTGGGGACTGCTACTTCCCAATACAAAGTACCCTATAAATGGTGATTTTGTATATATTTAGCTTATCACTTTTTCATTTAATGCCCTGGGTTTAAACAGGTCTTAACATAATCTTTGTAAATATCTATGCCTGAATACTCAATTATATCATTTTTGTTGTTTTTTTGTTAAGGGACAGCACTTTGCACAAAATCGGTAGAATGCCCCATACACAAACAATTCATGGTGCTGTGATGTGAAGAGGAGCTCCCAGTTCTGCTCTCAGGATGTGGAGTTTTTGACTGTGAAATGTCGACCCTTTTCATCTTACTATTGCACTAAATGTTCTTTCTTATATGTTGCACAAATATGTTTTGTTTCTGTTTGCTTGGGGTATGCAAAATGTCATTTCGTTTTTGTGCTGGTTCAGTTCAGTTCAGTTCATAACATTATGACAACACAGCATCCAGTTGCTAATGGCTAACATTAGCCTACTGTAGCGTAGCCTCTGAAACATTAACGTTATCTTCCTTGTGCGTTTCCACTTACTAGTAACGTTAACGCTACTGTCTAACGTTAGCACTGTAACCTTATTCTTTTTTTTTGTGACCAATTTTTTATTGGTTTTTCCATTTAATTTAAAACAAACAAACAAACAAACAGATGTGGCAAGCATCAATTGGACAATAATAGCAACAGCAACAAAGAAAACAGAATGGTAGTGTAGCATAACAAACAAAAAATAGATAAATAAATACTACCAACCAAACATATCAATAATAATAATAAAAAAAAAAAATAATAATAATAATAATAATAACAATAATAATAATAATAATAACAATAATAATAATGAAAAATAGATAGACAACCCCCCTCCCACCCCCCAAATCTCAAGGGGTCCACAGGCTTTGTCTCTATGAAGTACACTGATGAACATACAAACACGCATAGCAATTCAGAGCTTTTGAACAAGCCTCAACCAATACTGCCCTCAAAACCCAATGCCTATAGGGCCCTTGAAAGGGGGCTGGACCACTTAAATGGAGTCAATGTCATAAGAAACTCAATAATCTTTATCAAAAAGTAAATAAATACAAAATAAGTAAATAAAACCAGAAGAGAGGAAAAAAAAAGAGAAAAAAAGACAAGAAAAAAAAAAGGGAGAAATAAATGAGAAAATATATACTCGGAGTGCCACAACCCAATAAAAGAAAAAGGAGGAACCAGGTAAGTTAAAGAGTTTCTGAATGTCTGAGAATGAGCGGAGACCTTCAGCCCCAAAAATATCAAATAATGTAAACACACCATTATTTGCCCAACTGGAAAAATATATAGGACGCCCTCCCAACTGGAGACGAGAGTTAAAGAATATGGGTGACTGGAGATACCAATTGGGAGACACTTTACAACATTTTTCAACAGCGCTCCAGGTGGAAATTAGCTCAGTGATGACAGACCCAAATTTCAGCTTAGATTGTTTAATAGAGATGTTGGACTAAATAAGATCTTGTAATCGGTGGGGCTGAACAATACTTTCCTCAATAGGACGCCAAGATACACAAGATGCTGTGTCAAACCAGGTGGAGAGAGGGCGCAACACAAAGGACCAATGATACAATTGAAAGTTTGGGAGTCCTAAACCGCCAAATTTTTTTTGTCTTTGAAGGACAGATAATTTAATTCTGGGTCTTTTACCAGCCCAAATAAATTTAGAGAGTAGTGAGTGAATTTTCTTCCAATAACCTTTGGTAGGTGCCAGAGGAAGCATAGAACTAACAAAGTTTATTCGGGAGAGAGTATTCATTTTAATCACTGAAATACGGGAATGAAAAGACAAAGATGAGGAGCTCCACTTTTGAAGACTGTTTTCCACCTCAGCAAGCACTTTCTTATAATTGTTAGTCACTGTGGCTGAAACTGTAGGAAAAATTGAGACTCCTAGATATTTAAACGTCTGGACAACTGGTATGTTTAGTGTGGCTGCGATGGTAGGAACCTGTCCAGTGGAAGAGTTCAGAGGTAATAGTGCAGATTTTCCCCAATTGATTTTGTATCCTGAAACCTGGCCAAAGTCCTTGAATATGTTTAAAAGGTGATGAAGACTATGAGAAACATTATGGAGGAAAAGAAGGATGTCATCTGCATACAAAGATATAAAGTGTTTGGTATTATGTATACTAATAGGGTTATGGCTGATTGACTGCCGGACTGCCTGGGCAAGAGGCTCAAGAGATAAAACAAATAACAAAGGCGAGAGGGGACAACCCTGTCGAGATCCTCTAGATATGAGAAATTGCCTAGAACAGGTGCTCCCTGTCAACACCATTGCAGTTGGGTCATTATATAAGGTTTGAGTCATAGATAAAAAGTTATGTCCAAAGCCCATATGATGCAAAACCTGCCACAGAAAATGCCACTCAAGGCGATCAAATGCCTTCTCTGCATCAAGCGACAAAATGGCATTTGAAGAATCTGCGGTGTTGGAAGCTTCTATGATGTGGAAAAGGCAACGGACATTATCTGAGGCAAGGCGCTTCTTAATGAAGCCAGTCTGATCCGCATGAATTAGAGTAGACAGATGTGGTTCCAATCGGGAAGCTAAGACTTTGGCAAATAACTTAGTATCAGCATTTAAAATTGAAACAGGACGGTAACTTGAGCACTCAGAAGGATCCTTGCCCTTTTTTAAAAGTAAAGAAATAATAGCAATATTAGTATTCTTAAAGAAAGAACCATTATTAATTGTAGAATGAATCATCTCCAGTAAAAGAGGACCAGTTTGAGGCCAGAAGGCCAGATAAAACTCTGGGGGTATACCATCAAGCCCTGGGGATTTATTCTTACTCATGCTCGCTAGGGCTTTGTGCAATTCACTCAGGGTTATTGGAGCATCAACTTCAAGGGCAGATTCATAAGGAAGCTTTGGAAGTTGAAGGGGATTCAAAAAGCTTCTGCATGCATGCTCATTATAAATAAACTCTGAGGAGTATAAATTGGAGTAAAATGAGCAAAAAATATCATTTACCTCAGTTGGAGCAAAGCACAATTTACCTGTGGAAGATTTAACAGACGATATGTTAGCCAATTGTTCATTGGTTTTGAGTTTCAAAGCCAGTAGATGACTTGGTTGGGCACTGTACAAGTAATCAAGTTGCCTAGTCCTATGAATGAGAAAATCAGATTTGTTCCTGAGTAGTTGATTAAGGTCTTTAATTAACAGGTCTCGCTCGAGAATAAGGTCAGAGGTAGCATTCAGAGACAAAGAACTCTCTAAAGTTGCAATTCTATTTTCTAAATCTACAATATGCTGCCATCTTGTTTTGTTTAGATTAAAGGCAAATCCAATTGATTTGTCCCTTATGAACCCTTTTACAGCTGACCAGAGTACCCTGGGATCATCAACAGAGGGTCTATTTATCGCTAAAAATTGGTCCAGTTGTTCTTTCATTTCCCTTAGAAAGGATTCATTCTGCAATAAATTGGAATTAAACCGCCAACGGGCCGCTCGTTTGGGGCCCGAAGGGATTGCCAGTTTGCCAAATACAGCCCTATGGTCAGAAAGAGACATAGGAAGAAGAGCGAAATCAGAGGCTTTTTCAAATAAATGTTTAGAAATGAAAATGTAATCTATACGGGAAAAAGTTCTATGACGTGATGAGAAACAAGAGAACTCCCTTAGAGAGGGATTAGCTGTCCGCCAGACATCTACTACGGCACAGTCTGAAGCCCATTTCCTTAATGCAGAGGAAGCAAGACGCTGGTTTGCCCCCTCAGCTACACCAGTTCTATCTAATGAGTGTAACCAAACCGCATTAAAGTCACCTCCTATTATTAGACCAAAATCAGATAAATTCAACATAAGTTTAGTCAGATAATCAAAAAAGCTCCTATCAAAGGAGTTAGGGGCATAAACAGAAACAAAGGCTACTTTTTTATCATTTACTAGAGTTTTAATAAAGACTACTCTACCCTCAGAATGCTTCCCAGAGCCTAAAATTGTAAACTGAAAGCTACGTTTAGCAATAATCGCTACTCCTCTGTTTTTTTTTCAAATTTGAGGAGGAAGCAATAACATGATAAAATTTATCATGAAGTCTGGAGACATCCCTTTCCAGTAGATGAGTTTCCTGAAGAAGAGCCACATCTATTTTCATCCACCGCAAAAAATCCAGAGTGCTTGTACATTTATGAGGAATATTAAATCCCCGCCCATTCCAAGACAAGAGAGAGACACTAGTCATGGGTGACTGAGCAGAAAAATAATATCAGAAAAATGAACCAAAAACAGCCACCACGAATGCAAAATAATAAGTGTAAAATTCTATCCCTTGGGTCCTGTCCCACCCAGCCATTATCCCGCAATCCTGAGACACCCTCACCTACCCACCCAGCCTGCCTTCTTTCCCTTCTGAAACCCAAGAAAACGAGTCCCAAACCAAACAGGCTCTCACAGCCCACCCTCAAAAAAAGGAAACAGATGGAAAAAAAGTCCATCCAGAGCCCACCCCCACCCACCCCCCAGAATTGAAGTGACAGTGAAGGACAGTCAGATAACCCCTTCCTCTCCATAAAAAAAAAAAAGATAACCTTTATTTGAGTATACATTGCATAATAAAGAGAAAAAAAGAAAGACTGGGTTCATAATATTAAAAAAAACAAAAAATTGATGCAAAAGAAAACTATTAGGCTACAAGCCCCAATTGTTAATAAGACTCAAGTAGGGTTATGCCAAAATCAAGCAAACATAGCTAATAAAAAAAGAAAAACATAACAAAAAGCTGCTATTCATTAGAAAACCATCAGTACTGTAAGTGAACGATGAGAATAATAGTATCCTGCCAGATATAGGTTGCTGCTTAACAAAGCAGATAAATGATAATGTCAGCACAACAAAAAAAAAAAAAATAAAGTGGCAGGCCTTTCATGACAAAGTTGCCGATAAAACAACTGTAGAAAGTCAGAATGACAGGGACGCCTCCTGAGTGACGTCCCATCAGCTCTGACGCGTCCTCCAGGAAGTAAACAAACCAGCGTGTAAGGACTTTGACAGTACGGTACAGTAGAGTAGACAAGAGCTCAAAACATGAGCCTTACCCCAGCCAGTAACCGTATTCTAAAACTCATCAGTCATCACTGACTCCGGTTGAGTTTTAAAACGTTGCGTTTGACTGTCTTTGTTGTAACATTACACTCACTCTCCTCTTCCGTGTATCTAACGTTACCTTGCCAACGGCTACGTCTATAATGAGGACGTAATGGAGGAGGGGGGAGTAGGCCTTCGGAGGGAGGTGGAGTTGCAGGAGGAGGATGGGACTTTGGAGGGAGGCAGGAGTTGTGGATGTTCAATTTTTTTCTAAGTGCTGTGTGAAATGCAAGAAAGGTAAGAGTTGCTTTAATGCAACGGCGTAGGGTCTGCCACACAATTATAAATCCCGCTTGGGCGCTGGCCGCGAAAATGACAATTGTGAGCTGTGCACCCCTTGTGCTTGGTGTAAAATAGGGCCCCTACTTCGACCGCTGAAGCCTCATATTAACTTGAGTATGAATGATAACAAGGAGCAAAAACTATTTCATATGAGTACTGTTTTAAGACTGACTTGAAAAATGTGATCCTGTCCTTTAAACCTGGGCAGTAGCATCATTGTGGGCAGGGCCTCAGGTACTGTGGGGTCATGAAGCAGTCCCTGCTTTGCTCCACTGGTGAGCCAGCATCATCATAAATAGTTGACCACAGTAAATAAATTCTCCTTTTTGTTTATCTTCACTTTAATATTTCTATTATTATACTTATGATAGGACTGGCACCAGTGTGAGAGCACTGACTTAAAGCCAGAGAAAGTGAAAGTACTCACAGTCATTGTCTGCATTAGCAGCATTGAACAAGGACATGAAGCAGCAGGAACAACTCCTCATGGCTACACATTAGTGAAAATATTGGATTCAGCCCCAAAACAAAGGTGAGCAGCAAATGGTGCCAATGGAGAATTAGAATCTTTAACATGATCACCTATAGCTAGCAGTTTCCTTTAAATAACCTGGATTAGCTTTACTGTATAGAGCCTGTTGTGTTATCATTTCACCAGCTGTTCTTCTTGCATTGTGTGTTGTTTAGCCCCTTTTTTTAAAAATTAATTTTGATTTGTATTTAGGTTCAGCTCATCTGCTAGTAGACAAAAGATTATGTGACAGAAGTAACCACAGGAAGTTGCAAGTTTCCGCATTCAAGGCTACTGAAGACAAAGACGAGTGCTTCCCTGTGGTAAGAGACAGGTTATTTAGTCTGAAGACAACACATTTATACATATATATATATAAATACATACAAACACATGTATATCTATGTTTTTCAACACCTATGTCAATGGTTTTCACAATATGTTCAGTTGTCTGTGTTTCAGATTGCAGGGAGCAGCACTGTTTTATTCAGCCGCACCTTCACAGAAGGAAGTAAGCAGTGTAACAGTATGTGATACCTTTGAGCTTTTTCCAAAAAGACATCATAAACTTAATACTTTTATTTTTTTTTTCCAAAATGCTTTTTTAAATATAAATAGATCTTATTATTGTTTGTTTGGATTAAAGCTAAACAACAACTAAATTTAAAAGAATTGAAAACTAATTTCAAATTTAAAACCAGAATTTGAAAATACATTCTCCTCCTGCTGCTATCCAATCTGCCGTAAAACTTCCTGCCTTTAATGGATGTTTTGAACCAGTTTAACACACAAAAAGATCAAACAACTTTTCAAGACGACTGATTAAGATGTTAAGTATCTAATACTGTGCTGAGGTCTAAGAGGACGAGAACTGAAACCTTATTTTGATTGTTTTAGTAAGAGCAGTTTCAGTGCTGTGGTGTGCTCTAAAGCCTGATTCAAATTCCTCCAGGATGCTATTCTCTTTAAAGGAGCTATATGTAAGAAATCTAAAGCAAATAGTTGTAAAATCATCCTAATATGTCACAGAGACGAAGGAATAATGTTCATATAACATACTGATCTCACCGACAACAATAGTACAGCCAGAATATTCACATTTAAAAAACATTTTTACTATACCTGCCAACAGTAGGCTGTGAAAAAGAGGGAGATTTTCTGGGGTAACGGTTGGAATGGCTGAATGGTTGGAATCCCCACCCGGGGGCATTGTAACAATGGATATTATTATTATTTAAGGCTCATTAAAAGTCATTTTGTTTACATATTTGTATTTATTGTATTCATATGGGTCAAGTTACGCCCCGGTCTAGGGGTGTGGGTGCTTAACATAAGGATACACAGGAACACAGGAGTAAATGTACAGGTGAGCAATTTATTGCTACACACTCTAAAAACACACTGTACAATATCGCACACAAAATGGAGCAAATGACATCAGGGTGAGCCCAGGCCAAAGCAACAAACAAAAAGCAACCTGTCTACCGACCAGCAAAATAACTGATTTCTAACAAAAACAAAAGAAACAAAAATACAATACTAGGCCTAACTCCCTAGGCTAACGAAAAACATGAGAAAACAGGTATAACAAAAATAGCAGCTCACCCCTACGCTCCGTGCAAACAATGATATGTGACAGTGACTATTTACAATATACACAAACGACTCAGTTGGCCCTAAGGCGCTGGTCTGAACAAAAGAAACAATTATTTAGCAAGGCAAGCTAAATAATCACACGTTAGTCACACAACAAAGTACTTATAAATCACAAAAACCAGAGAAACGATACAATGCCCTGCTGCCATGTAGGAGAGTGGGCTCGCGGCTTCCGTGTGGCCGGCATTATGAAGGCTGAGCCCCTTGCTCAACCAATCCAGCAGCGGTGATGTCACGCTCGTTATCCAGTAGCTGTTGACACTGAAGGCCAAGCCCCTTGCTCAGCCAATCCAGCCGTAGCGACGTCACGATTGTTGAGTGAATCACCGGCACACCTGTTAACAAGCATACGATCTCCGGACAGAAAGAGAGGTCTGACTTTCCACCAAACATACAGGTTAAATGCATATACATAGACATACACACATACACATAATAAATATACAGATCACAATGCACATATACACATAATGAATACACGGGCTGAGGGACGTAACAGCCCATATAACCCTACACCACAAATGAATACAATAAATACAAGTATGTAAACAAAATGACGAGCCTTAAACAATAATAATATCCATTGTTACAATGAAATGTGCAACAATGTACATCACAAAACGTGTGTTAAGTGCAAGTGCAAACATTGTGTGAGTGTGAGTGAGTGTGTGTTGTGTTGAGGAGCCATCATTGCCAGGAATACCTTTATCAGAAAGAACAGGAAGGAGTCTACAGTCTACTAGAAGGCAAACATGTTGAACAGTAACAACAAAACAACAACAAAACAGTGCTGTCAACAAATTCAGAGTGAAGTAAAGTCTCTAAACCCCACACCTCCGTCAGATGGTGTGTGTGTGTGTGTGTGTGTGTGTGTGTGTGTGTGCCTCCGACACACCTCTCAGCAAGAACGAGCTGATGTTAGCAGTTCCTCTCTGTGCCTCCACTGCCTGTGTGTGTTTGCTGCAGTTAGCGTGTTTGCTAATGTCGTTTTCCCCGCCGTGTTCCCCACTAAAGTCGGCCCGACATAGCTTGCAAAACACGTGGTACTTGCTGATGTGGCTAGCAACTAGAAAAGGGAAGGTCTGGCACCAACCAGGCTGAAATTTTGACGCATACCTCTTCTTTTTGGGAGCCGTTTCATTCATTTTCAGTTTGTAATGTTCCGCCTCAAGCTTGGGCATGGACATGAGCTTGAATGTGCGCAGTCACACACAGCACGCACAGCACGTCGGGCGGGGCTGTTTGGGTTGGGTTGCCAGGTACTACCCCAGATAGCACACATATATCTGGCCGATGTCGGCCCGATGTATCAAGTTTAGATCATTAAGACGTAGCAGGAAGAGCGTTTGCTCATTGCCAAGACGTCGCCGAGACGTTGGCCTTTAATCAAAAATGACCACCACACGACGTTCAAACGATCAATAAAAGAAGCTGTGCTCAGTGGGCGCTCCTTCATAAATATTCATATGCTTCGTTAACTACGACCTTTATTCATTTAGGTCGGACCTTTCAAACTACAAATATTTCACCATTCAATGTGAGAAATCAGTGCTAACATTCAAAAATAGCTGACTGTTACCCTATTTTGTGTGTAAGTGTGCACAATGAAGAGACAAAAGTCAATTTGAGAAACTTTTTCAAATTTCCACAAACAATATCTGATGGCCAGTCCGCTTCTCCTGGCAGCCTGCAAGACACAGAAAAGATGATGAGCACGTAACTTCAAGAAACAAATCCCAACTTCACCACTGTATTTTTTTTTTAGCATTTCAGCTGTCTTTTAGCCAGATTGAAAGCTTTGGGTCCGTCACTCTGCTTAATTTAGTGTTGAAACGGTTAAATAACGGGATCCGGCATTAACTCCGTTAACTGTTAACAGCAACTCAACAATCAGTCCTTCATCTCGGAAAAACAGTGGTTTCAAAACTGCGCTATTACCTGTAGCCACTGGGTCAGTTTGCTTTGCAGAGGAGAAGACCTCGACTGATAAATTGCCCATAAAATCACATTAACAACATACCGAAGGCATCCTTAAACTTCACTATTTCACCTCCCCGCTCCTCTCCGCTGGTCTCACCGACACTTGAGCACCTGTTCTGGGATACACAGTGTCAGCCCGCCCCGCCTTATCTCCGCGCTCCTCTCCGCTTCTCTCCCAGACACTTGAGCACATGTACAGGGCCCCGGAGGTCAGGCCGGGGGGTGCAGGACCACGGGTGGCAGCTCCGGGCACTTCCACTTTAACCCAAAACGAGCACTCACGATAACCAGATGAGCACATAACGTCAACTAGGGAAAATAAAATGAAAACACCACAGTTGTAGCCTGTTAGCTAACATGAGCTAAACCGCTAAACTAGCTATCAGCTAACGAAAGATAACGTTAGCTGGTGGGGACATGTGCTATATACACCCAGTCGTGCCTCGCAACTCACCAGGAACCTCTTTTAACGGTCACAGAAAAAACAACATAGCTATTTTCTGCCAATTTATTCCAGTTAGCTTACCAGAAACCAACTGCGATGAGATGCTGTGTCCTGCGAGCTCAGTTCCAAACAAACACCGCGGAGATGAAATTCCACCTCTGTCGAACACCAGCATAAAAATGCTGTAGGTACTGGGTCGATACAAGAGGTGGAGGAGTTACACTGACTGACAGCCTTGTAAAGCTCTGGTCATGTAATACAGCTGAATGACATGCTCAGAAGTTATGCCCTTTTGTTGGGATGTTTTGAATCCTTATGTTTTGTCTCTAGTCAGACAGGTATCTAAAGACTTCTGCTTTACAGGCAAAACTGACCACTAAAACTTAAAACTCATTATTGTATGTAATTTGCTCCATAAATTGATCCTTACTTCTTTTCTATTGTCTTTGACAGTCAGTTCACAGCTGTAGAGAAGTTCGCAGATTGACTGTTTGACATCCTTTGAACCTGCCCAAAATTCAAAATGACCACACCTGTGCGAATTGTGAAAGTCCTGAAAGAACACCTGGACGAGCTGATTGAGGTGGAGCTGAGGACATTTCATTGGTACTTGGCCCAGAATGTGAGAGAAGGATGCAGATCTATTCGGCGGTCCCAGCTGGAGAACGTGACCAGAGAGGGAACTGTGGATAAAATGGTGCAGGTTTATGGGAGAGACGGTGCTGTGGAGATCACAGTGGACATTCTCACAAGGATGAATCATAATGACCTGGCAGTGAGGTTAACTCAAGGTAATGTGTCTTAGTATGGCTTGGTTACCTCTGAGCAGGGTCAGTGTTTTTATGAAATAGATCATAAATATGTAGAGAACACAAGTGTTTATGCATCTATACTGTAAGTTTATTGTGTAGCTGTGACCATTTCTGATGAGGCGTCACTCTGTAACTGTTGCTCTGAGCTTCATGTGAAGCAGAAAGAGAATTAATGTTTCAGTGTTTCATGTTCTATATATATTATAACTCCCACTGATGAACCTGTGACTGAATAACAGCTGTAGTATTTCTTAACATTTTGTTTACTTGATTTACAGTCATAATGGAGGCAAACATGGAACAGCAACCGAATGAGCCGTTGTCCTCCAGAGATGCAGATTGGACTCAGGATCTTTCTTGTTTAATTTGTTATGATATTTTCACGGAGCCTGTGAGCCTGCAGTGTGGCCACAGCTTCTGTAAGACGTGTGTGCATGACTATTGGAGGGGGCAAATCTCTCGGAAATGCCCATATTGTCAGCAAGGTACACACACTGACCCTCCCATTAATTTCGCTCTGAGGAGTTTGAGTGAAAACTGCAGAAGGAGAGTTCAGTTTGATCCCTCAGGTGGACACAGCAGTGACTCAGCGTCTTATCAGGTGAGGTCACTCACATGTTCATGTAAGCTACGTGACTTTTCCTCTTAGTGTCACCATGAGGTTGACATTTGTTGATTTGGTGAATTTGCTCCAGAACTCAGAACGCACTCCCAGACCCACAGCTACTCCCACAGCCACTGATAGATGTGTCCCAACATGTGGAAGACACAGTAAGTTTCGGGGCACATAAGTTCTGAATTAATTAATTCTTCGCCTCTGGTCAGGAAACTCACCTTTTGTTTTGTGTTTCTGTTTGATCTATAGTCCCTGGTGTTCTGGACCCCACTGCTGCAACAACAAGGTCTCAGAGACAGACACGTTCAACAAGGAAGAAAAGCTCATCAGTCAGACGTTGTTTTGTTTTAATTTGTTGTATTATTTCTTGACCCTTCCATTACTCGCAGAAAGTCTGACCCAAACAGCTGATCTGTGGTGTAATACAGTGATTTTAAGCAATTATGTTCTGTATTTGGTTGTTTCTCCTCTATTTTCAACCTTTTATTTTTCTAAATGCTGCGTAGGGGTTGTGAAATTGGTGAAGACAGTTTATAAATTTGCTTGTGTTTTCTTGAGCAGGATTTATGCTTGTGCAGCAGACCCTACACCGTAGCCTACCCTGATGTGAGCATTTATACTTGTGTGTGGGTGTGTCTGTGTCACTCTGCAGTTACACCTCCAAAACACTAGTTGACAGCGGAGTTTCTGTGAAGTGCTGTAAAGTTTAGTTGATTCTAAACACGCATTAAACACACATTAAACACGGCTTAATAGAGACAGTTTCAAACACAAGTACACAAATCAGCTTCACTATAACTCGCAGCATTCACAGACAAACACTTGTCTTTATCTGGACACATTTTTCCCACAAATACAACATGCTAATGTTATTAGCACAAGCCTATGGCATTTTACATTGTATAAATTAGCCTAACAGCTAGCAGACTTTACTCATATGAAACCAGGGACAACAGCAACATTTAACAAAGGTAACATTACAAAATTCGGCTCCATTACAACTCACAAGGTTCACTGACAAAACAACTGTCTTATACTAAACATGTTTTCCAAACAAATATAACATGCTAACGTTATTAGCACAAGCCTATGGCATTTTACGTTGTATAAATTAACCTAGTGACGAGCGGAGATTTCCTCTGCTCATATGAAGCCAGGATAAATCACACACAAGACTTAAAATGCTATTTTTGTGGAGGCTTTATTGTCTTTGGGCGGCACGGTGGTGTGGTGGTTAGCACTCTTGCCTCACAGCAAGAGGGTTGCCGGTTCGATCCCGGGCGGCTTCTGTGTGGAGTTTGCATGTTCTCCCCGTGTCAGCGTGGATTCTCTCCGGGCACTCTGGCTTCCTCCCACAGTCCAAAGACATGCAGATTGGGGACTAGGTTAATTGAGAACTCTAAATTAAGGATAGGCCGATATTTGAGTTTTTTACTTGTATCGGCATCGGCCGATACGAGTTTTTTACTTGTATCGGCATCGGCCGATACGCGCGTGGGTTCACGGATTTATTTTTCCCTGGCATGATTTACAGACAGGCATCCACGGGCAGCTCTGTGTTGCCGGAAGACCCTGCAGCGCACATGCAGCGAATCCTACTCTGTACAGTAGTTGTTGTTTTATTTATGCTTCAGCTTAAATATTTGTTTATTTTATAAAGGCATTACTGGAAGATTTAAGAGCACTGAACTCTTTTTTTATTTGACTGTATAATAATAATAATAATATTCTACCTGTTCTACCTCAACTTTCCATCTTGTTTTAGTATTTTTTACTGTTCAATAAATGTTTCTTATTTTAAACTTGAGACCTGTAATATTTGTTATCATTGTGTCATTTTTTTTTATGTAAATTGAGGGAGCAAAAGCAGTATCGGCCCCAAATATTGGCCCAAGAAAATCGGCAGTCCATAATCGGTCATCGGCTAAGGGTGATGGAAAAAAATCGGTATAGGCATCGGCCCTAAAAAATCCATATCGGTCTATCCCTACTCTAAATTGTCCGTAGGTGTGAATGTGAGCATGAATGGTTGTTTGTCTCTGTGTGTCAGCCCTGCGATAGTCTGGCGACCTGTCCAGGGTGTACCCTGCCTCTCACCTGATGTCAGCTGGGACAGGCTCCAGCCCCCCCGCGACCCTCAAGAGGATCAAGCGGTTAGAAGATGAATGAATTAATTTATTGTCTTCACAATTTATTGTTTCTTATCTGTGAATTTAAAGTAAATAAAAGCTTTGTTTCCACTGAAGGAAATGGTTTCAGCTTACAGAAACAGGATGTCTGTGTCACCGTGACGTGTAGTTACATTTCTGGGGAGGGCTACAGCGTAATCACCATGTTGACGCAGAGCCTACATCGTAGCTATGTTTCTTAATGAAGAGACGTAAAATATTTTTTTTGTCTTTGTTTCTTAAAATTTGTGTCAGGTTTTGATTGTATTCAGACTTTTCTAGATTTGCAGATGGTACTCCATTACATTTTATAAAGTCACTTTCCTTGCTGTGTTATGTTAATGTGGAATCCTGATGTCTTGCTTGAAAAATGTACATTATTATTATAGAAATACTGAAAAAATTTTTAAATTTGATGCCCAACATCCTGTTGACAAGATCAATGCATAATTTACTAATAAAGCTAATCAAGCTAATGTTGTCGCTTTTTTTGTTCAAACTGAAGTTTATTTTGTCGTACATGAAACTGTTTGGAGAGCTGCAGTTTATTTGAGCAGCCTTTAAATATTTTAACAGTCAATTTAAAAGGTTTTCAAAGGCATGGTAATTAGCAATAAATCACATTAATAAAATAGATAAGTTTACCTGCATGGTTCAAGGACGGTCACTAGCTTCTTCAGTTTTGTCCACTCTGCTGTGGTCAACAATGCTAGTTTGTGCCTCCGTCTGCCAAGAGTAGCCTTGACAGCCTCTTGGTTCTTTAGGAGACGTGAGATCACATCCAGACTTGAATTCCACCTTGTGGAAACATCAGTGGCTCTATTTCTTGCCCACGTGCTGTTTACTCCTGGTGTAGTTCCTCAGTATTGGCTAGGCTATGCTTAAAGTGACCCACTATCTTACGACACTTTTCCAACACGTCACTAAGCCCACAGCTGTCAAGGCAAACAGTGATGGTTCTCTGCAAAATGTGAGCAACACAAGGCATGTGCTGGAATGGCAGCTGTCTTGTTGCAGCCGTCATGGTTCGGGCGCAGTCTGATCCAATTGTGGTGACCCTTTGTTCAGGCCTCTGCCACAGAAAGAAATTGCTCTGCAGTTTACAGCATAGTGCCTGGTGTTTGTCTTCTGTATGGTTAAGACAAAAGACTGAAGACACCATTCCCCGTCTGTGATAATAGTGTGTGCAGTCACACCAACATAATTAGAATTGCTTACCGAGGTCCAATGATTCCCATTCAGAGCAACACATTCGGCTTTCTTCCATAAATCCTCTTTAGTCTGCTTTTCCGTGTCATAAAGCTGCTTGATTTTACTTGAAATTGTCTCTCTGCACGGCAGTTCGTAAGCTGGGTCAAACAAAGGTATTTGTAGCACCTCTTCCAGCCCCTTATCCTGTACCAGTCCATTTCGCCAGAGAGTTTGTTAACTTGTCAGACATAGACTTACTTATTGTGGCTCTGAACCTGTCATCTGGTCTATTGTGGGCTGGCAACACCGTTTGCCTGTACCAGGACTGTTGTAGCTAACGTTAGCTCTGGTGTCTGTGCTCACAACAACATGTTTTGCAGTGAGGCAATATCGTAGGCTAGAAGTACTGTGGTGATACGAAAACTCTTTGTTGCACAATTTGCACCATGCTCTTATCCAAGCTGCCAGTGGGAAGTTTTTAAAAAAAAACAACAACTTTGCGCCCAACAAGCCAAGCAATGCGGTCTCGTCCTCCATCAGTGTTCAAACTTTTTGTGCGCTGACATCACTCAATGCATCCTGTGCATCTTCTTTGCAGCCAGCAAACAAAAATTAGGTGAATCACTGCCACCTACCGGACTGGATTATGTTGTCCCTAGTATTATATGAGAAAAGGAAAAGGTTGCTGGTGGCTAGGCTAATTTATACAGTGTAAAATGCCATAGGCTTGTGCTAATAACATTAGCATGTTGTATTTGTGGGAAAAATGTGTCCAGATAAAGACAAGTGTTTGTCTGTGAATGCTGCGAGTTATAGTGAAGCTGATTTGTGTACTAAGCCATGTTTGTTTAATGTGTGTTTAATGTGTGAAAATTTTACAGCACTTCACAGAAACCTCCACTGCTAACTAGTGTTTTGGAGGTGTAACTGCAGAGTGACACAGACACACCACCACACAACTATTAATGCTCACAACGGCGTAGGCCACGGCGTAGGGTCTGCTGCACACAGGGCGTAAAATTAACTTTTTACCTCATCTGCCATTGGTTAGTGACCTCCAAAAATTTACCGGCCAAACATATTTTTCACCAGCCAAATAAAAAAATCATGCCTTGTTTGACTAAAAGTACCTTTCGTTTTAAGTATGAAAATCCAACTTTAGGAACATCCAACCCTGTCTTCTGTGTTTCTTTGGCGTGCTTGCGGCAAAGGCTGCAGCTCATCGTGTTGGTGTGGGGGTCGTAGGTCAGCCATGACCGCGGCTGGCCAGCCTCGTCTAGTTTCCATCTGCCTGTTCTTCTTGTCCAAGTCCAACGGTGGCTTCACGCCAGGAATGTGTCGCCACATCTTGCTCAGAAGTTACCATAGAATCCCCGGGGTTCTGGTAGCTGACGTCATGCATTCCCGGCACACGTACAATAAGCCACAAGGGTCAAAATAGTCTGACACAGTTGGCAGAAATGGTCGAAGCACATAAAAAACCCACATGCAATTCAGAATTTTCCATCGGCCACTGGCGGGTGTGTGTATTTGTTTTACATGCCAAACTAATTTTTTACCCGCCATTGGCGCTTGGCGGGTGTTAATTTTATGCCCTGGCTGCATAAGTATAAATCCTGCTTGGGCGTTGGCCAAGAAAATGACAATTGTGAGCTGTGCAACCCCCTATGCTTGGTGTAAAATAGGGCCCCCACTTCATGTGATTAATCAAGACTGCTGAAGCCTCAGATTAACTTAAGCATGAATGTTTACAGCGAGCACAAACTGTTTCGTACGAGCAGTGGTGGGTAGAGTAGCCAAATATTGTACTCAAGTAAGAGTACTGATACTTTAGAACAATATTACTCAAGTAAAAGTAAAAAGTAGTCATCCAAATAATTACTTGAGTAAGAGTAAAAGAGTATGTGGTGAAAAAACTACTCAAGTACTGAGTAACTGTTGAGTAACGTCTGATTTATTTGTAAAATAATAACATGAATGTTATCAATCAATCAAAAATAATAATCTGCAAACTGCAAATTCATGTATTTTAAACATATATATATATATATATATATATATATATATATATATATATATATATATATATATATATATATATGTGTGTAATTATGTACTCAGAGGTGGGTAGAGTAGCCAAATTTTGTACTCAAGTAAGAGTATTGTTGCTTTAAAACAATATAACTCAAGTAAAAGTAAAAAGTGTTTTGCTTTAAAACTACTCTGAAAAGTACAATTTATCCAAAAAGTTACTCAAGTAAATGTAACTGAGTAAATGTAACTAGTTACTACCCACCTCTGCGTATGAGTAATGTTTTAAGACTGACTTGAAAAATGTGATCCTGTCCTTTAAACCTGGGGTCCGTTTCACAAAGCAGGTTCAACAAACTCTGAGTCTAATCCTGAACTCTGAGTTGATCTACTCTGAGATAGGAAACTCTGAGTTTCCGGTACCAGAACAGCTGATTTGAATCAGTTTAATCAGCTCGGAGTAGTTTCACCTGGAGTTGAGCGCGTGCACCACAACTATAAAAAGCCAGCATCAATGGAGCCCCGATTTGACGAGTCACCATGGCAACGGGGACGGGGAGGGCTGCGTTTTTCACTCCACTAGAATTAGAAATCTTAATGCGCTCATACTGCGAGTTTGAACACGTTTTCAAAAAGAAGTGCAACACAGCTGCAAAAGAGAGGGCGACGGCGTGGGAGAATGCATAAGTTTAAATGTAGTCCTTTGCAATCACAATATTACAGGGGAAAACTGCTTGAATGGTAGCCTATTAATTTATTTCATTTAGGTGCAATCCCGCGGGGGAGAAGCGCACTCGGCAGCAGTTTAGGATGAAATATAAAAACATTGTTCAAACAGGTAAGACCTCGGCATAATCTCATGGGGGTACCTCATTTTGATCGTGTTTTACATTGCAAAGTAAATATTAAGTGGCTGTTTGACTGTGCCGTTGTTTTATCCCCAACATAATGCTGTTTTCACACACATAAATGTCTTCTCATCTATATCATGTTCTGTTAAATAATTAAGCCTATTTAAACTAACACAGACTTCTACTCAGCCAACAGAAAGAAGGCAGATGCCCGTAAAACGAGCACACTTTTCTGACCGCCCTGCATACAGTTGCCTTACTCAAGTGCTCAGCATTTCCGGCATTGTACAAAAAACTTCCATTTGCAAAGAAACGCAGCGCAACACACAATATCTGCTGGGATGTGAGAGCATGACTACGATTGGTAATGTTGCAAATGTAAGGACGGATAAGGTTGTGTATGTAGATGATGGACTGTGACGTGAAACGGTACCGCTCAAAAAGATAATTGTGTGGAAATGCTAAAACATCTATGTGCGGTCTGATAACCATCTCCCGATGAATATTTAATTCTCTGCGCAGTAATGCTGCACCTTCATCCACGGGATCGTTATCAAAAGGACATGCCATGTTAGTGAAAAAAGTCGCCACCTACTGTGCCTAATGGACTTCTAATATACTGACTCTGATTTTTTTAATGATTTTTTTTTTAAATGACAGACGGCAGAACTAGGCTACGCCAAAACTCGCCTGCTGACTGAATGAATGAGGAAATCAAATGGAGTGTGTGGCTCTGAAAAAGGGCGGAGACAGAGAGAAACTCGAGGTTCATTGAGAAAAACCTGGTCCCGACCAGGTTAGGTTCATTGAGTCTGTTACTATGGTAACTGACCGAGAGCTTAAGTTACCTCTCTCTCTGAAACAGGCTAGAGTTACCCCTCTTTCTCTGGTTTGAGTTACCTCCCTTTTTGAAACGGAAAATTCAGAGTTTCCCTCATTTCAGGGTTAACAGACTCTGAGTTTTCACTAAACCTGCTTTGAGAAACGGACCCCTGGGCAGTAGCATCATCGTGGGCAGAAACTCAGGTACTGTGGGGTCATGAAGCAGTCCCTGCTTTGCTCCACTGGTGAGCCAGCGTCGTTATAAATAGTTAACCACAGTATATAAATTCTCCTTTTTGTTTATCTTCACTTCAATACTTATTATACATATCATAAGACTGGCACCAGTGTGAGAGTACTGAGAGTGGTGCACAGCTCTCTCCACTAGAGTGCTGGACAACAGTAACTGACTCAAAGCCGGAGAAAGTGAAAGTACAGTCATTGTCTGCATTAGCAGCATTGAACAAGGACATGAAGCAGCAGGAACAACTCCTCATGGCTACACATTAGTGAAAATATTGGATTCAGCCCCAAAACAAAGGTGAGCAGCAAATGGTGCCAATGGAGAATTAGAATCTTTAACATGATCACCTATAGCTAGCAGTTTCCTTTAAATAACCTGGATTAGCTTTACTGTATAGAGCCTGTTGTGTTATCATTTCACCAGCTGTTCTTCTTGCATTGTGTGTTGTTTAGCCCCTTTTTTTAAAAATTAATTTTGATTTGTATTTAGGTTCAGCTCATCTGCTAGTAGACAAAAGATTATGTGACAGAAGTAACCACAGGAAGTTGCAAGTTTCCGCATTCAAGGCTACTGAAGACAAAGACGAGTGCTTCCCTGTGGTAAGAGACAGGTTATTTAGTCTGAAGACAACACACACACACACACACACACACACACACACACACATATATATATATATATATATGCGGTAGACGGTAGAAATGATATAAATTTGGCCCACAGTAGAGATTTGCGCTCTACCGTCCTATCGTCGATGACGTCATCGCACCTGCCTCAGTGTGAAAATGGCTGCGAGCACAGAGACAGCGGAGCAAGAGGAGCTGGTTCACGTCCGTGATTTAGCGTAGCACGTGCAACATGTGTTGCTGGAGAACTTGTGAGTGAGTGAGTTAATGTGTTATGAACAGCCCCGGACTTCTCAGACTCTTTTAGCGACGTACCGCTCAGAGGGAACTCATTCAGTGTCTCCTCTGGCAGCAGCACAGCGTCTCTCCCTCTCCTCTCTCACCGTGCGCACATGGGAGTTGATTTTCGGCAAGAGAGTTTGTCATAAACCTTTGGTAATGTAAACCTATGTGACGCTAGGGGCTCCACAAAAAACTCCATATGTGGATGTGTGATAGTTGTGGTATCATAACAGCCTGTCACAGGTTACAGCGTGATGATTAGAGGAGAAATGGCAGAGCATAAAGGTCCAGGTGGAAAAAACACAACTCAGTCATTTAGGATTTTGCTGAAAGAAGGAAATTACCGTTTGATATAGATCCCAGGGGACATTTTGCACCATAGAGTACTGGGTTTTAATTTTGAGTTTTGAGATCTGCATTCTGCACAATAAATGCTCTAAAAAATACATTATATCTTTGCTTTTGTTGTTGTTTTTTTTATCAATTTAGCTTTGCTAAGAGACTACAAAACCCATTCAGAAACACTTCTATTATAACTTTTACACTTAAATTTATACCGCGATATATACCATTACCGTGAAGGGATTCGATTTATACCGTGATATGAATTTTAGGTCATACCGCCCAGCCCTAACTGCATGTGATTGAGCTTTTTTCAAAAAGACATTGTAGGAGCCATGTTGTGTTTATTTATTTATTCTGTGCCTCCAAAATACAGGGGGCATTATTTCCTTTGTTTACTGACTCTACCCGGATGTTGGCGGGGGGTCAGGTAGGTTACTTGAGGTTACTCAGCGTTGCACAGGTGTGGCTGATTAGAGGGGAGAAGCAAACAGTTTTCGACTGTGCCTGTGCTTGTGCGTTTTTCTGTTTATAATTTATGTGGACAAATATTAAGTATGTGGCTTCCGCAAGAAATTAAATGAACATTATTATTTCAAACGCAAAGGAAGTTTTCGTTGGTTTATTGCCTTGCCCGAGTACACGTCAAAACAAAATTAATTAGCATCCAGTAGTGGCTACAGGACCAGTCACTACAGACATTATAAACTATTAATACTTTTATTTGTTTACAATTAATTTGAGTGAATGGTAACCTTATTCAAAAACTCCATAAAGGGCTTCCAGATCTTGTCGAAGGATTTACCAGTGTCTCCAAGGGAAAATCTAATCTTTTCAAGTTTGAGGAAGGGAGTTGTAAATGCATGGAGGTTAGTCAAAGCATGTACTGTGCATGGAGGCAGTAAAACAACACAACTTGGACTTTGCCTCCATCATGCAAAGGTGCGGCATGTAGATATTTTGACTCCATAAAGAAAGCAATTGTTTGCTGCACTGGTGCTTTAAATGGCTGATCCCACACTAATGACAAATTATCTGCACTGTTCTGTTTTGTAGAGTAATTCAGAGACGACTGAGTAATGAAAATGAACAGTAGATAATAATAATAATAATAATAATAATAATAATAATAATAATAATAATGATGATGATAATGAACTTTATTTATATAGCACCTTTCAAACAAGACATGCAGCACAAAGTGCTTTACAATAAGGACACTATGGGCCGTATCTACTAAAGGTTTGCGTGTATAAAAACGTGTGCAAACTCATTGCACACACAAAAAAATGTACAAACTGATTTACTAACAGTGCGCACTAAGGGTTGTGTCTTTAAAAATAGCGTGTCTGCATCCAGTTAGTACGTTTGCTGCAATGAATATGCAATATGGGGCGTTTACACGCAATTGTGCGTGTGCTGGGAGGAGAAAATGTAAATATATTAATTTAGCACACGCAACATGATATATCAAACCTGAAAGCAATTTTGCTCATAGAAACTGTGTCTATATTTAACACGTGCCAGGGAGGTGCAAACGGTTTGTATGCGTAATTGCACACACATGGCTGCAGTTATTGTTGCAAGGAGACATCGAAACAATGAAAGAAGACGCAGAGAACACATTTTTCACTTTCATGTGAACATTTTTGGAATGAATGAGGAAACAATCACTCTGATGGGCGGTCTGACAGCCCGTTTGGGTTTTTATAATGCAAATAACTTTGTTTAGATAAAACCTACAAGCTTCTATTCCTATGTCTTTTCTTAAAAATGTGTCTTGTATGTTTTCTGAAGCCTTTAAGTTACAAAACTGAAACATACTAGACTTCTGAGCATTTATACCTCCGACCGCTGCCGAAAATGATACATTTTGATACATACAGGTAGGCTAGCCTATATACATATTGCAAAACTCTGAAAAAGTACACCAAAGCATACATTTTTGTTTCCATATATTTATTTGAAAACAAAACCATTCATACGGTCAATAAAAAAAACATTTTGTTATTAATAATAAACAAATGTAATCTCAACAGTGACCGCGCCAGCCGGCAGGACTGCGGCTGAACCGCTTCCAATGTTAATTCATTCATTCAATCGCAAGTTCAATGTGTGTGTGTGTGTGTGTGTCAGAGAGGAGGAGTATCAATAAATTTTTTTTATTAAAATGCGTAATATAGCCAACAATATTAAAGATCAAAAATGAATCTAATTTATTATTGCAGAATGTATTTAGCAAAGCCACTTTCAACTGGAGACACAGCGCAGCAGCAGCAGCACAGCAGCAAGAAAAAAAAAAAAACAAAAACGACAAATACCTAGTGTTAGGCCTAATTAATTGACATGAGACATTGGAGAGGTTGTCAGTCCTATCTGTAATTTTTTTATATTTTATCATAACTTCTCGGAAATTAGGCTACTCAAAAATGCATTTTTGTGTGCTTCTGAGCACACGCGCAGCATAAACAATGAAGTTACATAACAGTTCGGCAGACGTTGCTGCGCTTGGAGGGGCGCTGTAATCCTGGCGGTCCTAGTGATACAGCGTTCCTTTGTGAGACAGTCAGGTTTCTTTGCTGTAGCTCATTTAAGTGTTTATTGGCCTTATCTACCAACACCTCTAAGTCCATAGGGTCAAATTTCACTTTGCGCTTTCTCTCCAAACTCACCAAGCTGCAAACCATAAAACACGCAAAACCCTCATTTAAATAGGGTGTCTCCAACACGATTGCACCTGTTGTCATTTGCACAAGCACTCTTAGTAAATCACCCACAGCCCCACACGCAAAATTCTAGATTGCGCAGGCAAATTAGTACAAATTGGGATCTTAGTAGATCCGGCCCTATAAGCGCTGAGTGCTTCACATGAAAATAGACAAAATGGACATAAAACAACTGATTCATAAAGTCATAAAACTATAAATCATATAATAAAGTAAGATTTAAAAGAGTTGAAGCAGCGTGTAGCGTAAATAGAAAGAGTTTCAGACCTGTATCAGGAAGTCAGAGCAAGTTAAAGGCTAAAGTGAACAGATACGTTTTTAGCTTTCTTTTAAAAATATTTAGCGAGCTAGCTTCCCTGATATCTGTGTGCTCCATAGCTTTGGGGTGTAAGTGACAAAGGCTGCATCCCTGATCTTCTTCCGGCTGACATTCAGAAATGGTTGCAAGACAGAGTCGAACCTGCAACCGTTGCAGTGAGGCCCCGCTCCTGCACATGGGGTGCCGGCACCACCCACCACGCCACAGACGCCCCGTTCGTCACCTTGTTAATGTGGGACTTGAAGAGACGGAATCCTTGTCGCCAAGAAAGCGCAAAAAGGGAATCAAAAAAGGCAACGTGACCGGCGGATTCAAAAAACGAGGGTCGACATCGGGGTAGCCTTTCCCAGGTGGAGAGAGGTAATGCAATCACAGGCCAGCGCTGCGCCACTAACAGCTGTTAGACAAGACGTGATTTTCTTGTTTCGATTTACACCCGCCCCAACAGTCCTATGTTGTAAACACAGCCAGCATGATGAGGATGGGGTTTGTCAACTCTCATCGTGTGTGTCTGTGTAGGAGCCTGAATGAACACTCCATGAATTATCGGATGACATGGTTTCATCAGTGTTATTAGGGCTGGGCGGTATGACCTAAAATTCATATCACGGTATAAATTGAATCCCTTCACGGTAATGGTATATATCGCGGTATAAATTTAAATGTAAAAGTTATAATAGAAGTGTTTCTGAATGGGTTTTGTAGTCTCTTAGCAAAGCTAAATTGATAAAAAAAAACAACAACAACAACAACAACAACAAAAGCAAAGATATATTGTATTTTTTAGAGCATTTATTGTGCAGAATGCAGATCTCAAAACTCAAAATTAAAACCCAGTACTCTATGGTGCAAAATGTCCCCTGGGATCTATATCAAAAGGTAATTTCCTTCTTTTAGCAAAATCCTAAATGACTGAGTTCTGTTTTTTCCACCTGGACCTTTATGCTCTGCCATTTCTCCTCTAATCATCACGCTGTAACCTGTGACAGGCTGCTATGATACCACAACTATCACACATTCACATATGGAGTTTTTTGTGGAGCCCCTAGCGTCACATAGGTTTACATTACCAAAGGTTTATGACAAACTCTCTTGCCGAAAATCAACTCCCGTGTGCGCACGGTGAGAGAGGAGAGGGAGAGACGCTGTGCTGCTGCCAGAGGAGACACTGAATGAGTTCCCTCTGAGCGGTAAGTCGCTAAAAGAGTCTGAGAAGTCCGGGGCTGTTCATAACACATTAACTCACTCACTCACAAGTTCTCCAGCAACACATGTTGCACGTGCTACGCTAAATCACGGACGTGAACCAGCTCCTCTTGCTCCGCTGTCTCTGTGCTCGCAGCCATTTTCACACTGAGGCAGGTGCGATGACGTCATCGACGATAGGACGGTAGAGCGCAAATCTCTACTGTGGGCCAAATTTATATCATTTCTACCATCTACCGCATATACCGTGCAGCCCTAAGTGTTATCATAGCTTTTTGGTACACAGCGACTACCATTGTTGCAATACGCGTTTGTAACGGTGAGGCGCTAGAGTGCGCCATCCGTTTGAATGCAAAATAGAATTTCAGCGTTAGATGGGAGAAATTCCGACACACAGTGGCTTTGAAGAAATTATTGCT
Source organism: Epinephelus lanceolatus (assembly GCF_041903045.1). Classification (NCBI taxonomy): domain Eukaryota; kingdom Metazoa; phylum Chordata; class Actinopteri; order Perciformes; family Serranidae; genus Epinephelus; species Epinephelus lanceolatus. Next base: position 28,196,414 of record NC_135754.1, on the reverse strand, counting down.
CATCCATTTATTACCAAAAGACAGGTAGTAATGGGGTTTATGGCTGAAGCATCACTTGGTTCAGCAGAGATATACAGTTGTGTGTCATCCACGTAACTATGGAAACATTGTTTTCTCTAATGATGTCACCACGTGGCAGCATGTACAATATGAATAATAATGGACAGAGGTAGCTACCTTGTGTACCCCAAAACAGAGGTCATGTTTCTCAGACACATGATTTTGGAATGGTGTCCAACGGGGTGATTTAATGTTAATTAAGTCACATTATATAACATAATTAATAAAGACTATTAGTTATTTCCGACAATTATTTTGATACTTTAATTGGAGATCTGTTACAAGGCCTGTGGTAAGGCTTTGATCCTTACAAGACCAACCAACTTGACAAGGATGTCATGGTCAATTGTGTCAAATGCTGCGCTGAGGTCTGAGAGGACGAGAACTGAGATCTTATTTTGATCAGAATTTAGTCTGAGGTCGCTGATTGTTTTACTAAGAGCAGTTTCAGTGCTGTGGTGTGTTCTAAAGCCTGATTAAAATTCCTCCAGGATGCTATTTTTTTTTAAGAAATTAATTCATTTGCACTGAAACTATGTTTTCAAGTATCTTACTATGAATGGAAGGTTGGCTATCGGCCTGTAGCTGGGCAGTGCATTTCCACCTAGGTTGGGTTTCTTTAGTATGGGTTTTACAACAGCTGTGTTGAAGGAATCTAGGAGGATGCCTGTTTGAAGAGATGTATTTAGTATCTTCAGGACTTGACTTGAAACACTGTCAAACACCAGCTTACCAGTTACACTGACTGACAGCCTTTTGTTGAGATGGTTTGAATCCTTATGTTTTGTTTGTTTGTATCTAAAGACTTCTGCTTTACAGGCAAAACTGACCCCTAAAACTTAAAACTCATTAATGTATTTCATTTGTTCCATAAATTGACCTTAACTTCTTTTCTATTGTCTTTGACAGTCAGTTCACAACTGTAGAGAAGTTCGCAGACTGATTGTTTGACATCCTGTGAAGTTCAAAATGACCACACCTGTGCCAATTGTGAAAGTCCTGAAAGACCACCTGGACGAGCTGACTGAGGTGGAGCTAAAGAGATTTCAGTGGTACTTGACCCAGAATGGGATAGAAGGATGCAAATCCATTCTGCAGTCCCAGCTGGAGAACGTGACCAGAGAGGGAACTGTGGATAAAATGGTGCAGGTTTACGGGAGAGACGGTGCTGTGGCGATCACAGTGGACATTCTCATGAGGATGAATCATAATGACCTTGCAGCGAGGTTAACTCAAGGTAATATGTCTTAGTATGGCGCATATATATATATATATACAGTACAGGCCAAAAGTTTGGACACACCTTCTCATTCAATGCGTTTTCTTTATTTTCATGACTATTTACATTGTAGATTCTCACTGAAGGCATCAAAACTATGAATGAACACATGTGGAGTTAGGTACTTAACAAAAAAAGGTGAAATAACTGAAAACATGTTTTATATTCTAGTTTCTTCAAAATAGCCACCCTTTGCTCTGATTACTGCTTTGCACACTCTTGGCATTCTCTCCATGAGCTTCAAGAGGTAGTCACCTGAAATGGTTTCCACTTCACAGGTGTGCCTTATCAGGGTTAATTAGTGGAATTTCTTGCTTTATCAATGGGGTTGGGACCATCAGTTGTGTTGTGCAGAAGTCAGGTTAATACACAGCCGACAGCCCTATTGGACAACTGTTAAAATTCATATTATGGCAAGAACCAATCAGCTAACTAAAGAAAAACGAGTAGCCATCATTACTTTAAGAAAAGAAGGTCAGTCAGTCCGGAAAATTGCAAAAACTTTAAATGTGTCCCCAAGTGGAGTCGCAAAAACCATCAAGCGCTACAACGAAACTGGCGCACATGAGGACCGACCCAGGAAAGGAAGACCAAGAGTCACCTCTGCTTCTGAGGATAAGTTCATCCGAGTCACCAGCCTCAGAAATCGCAAGTTAACAGCAGCTCAGATCAGAGACTAGATGAATGCCACACAGAGTTCTAGCAGCAGACCCATCTCTAGAACAACTGTTAAGAGGAGACTGTGCGAATCAGGCCTTCATGGTCAAATAGCTGCTAGGAAACCACTGCTAAGGAGAGGCAACAAGCAGAAGAGATTTGTTTGGGCCAAGAAACACAAGGAATGGACATTAGACCAGTGGAAATCTGTGCTTTGGTCTGATGAGTCCAAATTTGAGATTTTTGGTTCCAACCGCCGTGTCTTTGTGAGACGCAGAAAAGGTGAACGGATGGATTCCACATGCCTGGTTCCCACTGTGAAGCATGGAGGAGGAGGTGTGATGGTGTGGGGGTGTTTTGCTGGTGACACTGTTGGGGATTTATTCAAAATTGAAGGCACACTGAACCAGCATGGCTACCACAGCATCCTGCAGCGACATGCCATCCCATCCGGTTTGCGTTTAGTTGGACGATCATTTATTTTTCAACAGGACAATGACCCCAAACACACCTCCAGGCTGTGTAAGGGCTATTTGACCAAGAAGGAGAGTGATGGAGCGCTGCGGCAGATGACCTGGCCTCCACAGTCACCGGACCTGAACCCAATCCAGATGGTTTGGGGTGAGCTGGACCGCAGAGTGAAGGCAAAGGGGCCAACAAGTGCTAAACACCTCTGGGAACTCCTTCAAGACTGTTGGAAAACCATTTCAGGTGACTACCTCTTGAAGCTCATCGAGAGAATGCCAAGAGTGTGCAAAGCAGTAATCAGAGCAAAGGGTGGCTATTTTGAAGAAACTAGAATATAAAACATGTTTTCAGTTATTTCACCTTTTTTTGTTAAGTACATAACTCCACATGTGTTCATTCATAGTTTTGATGCCTTCAGTGAGAATCTACAATGTAAATAGTCATGAAAATAAAGAAAACGCATTGAATGAGAAGGTGTGTCCAAACTTTTGGCCTGTACTGTATATATATATATATATATATATATATATATATATATATATATATATATATATATATATATAGGACCGGTTCCAACTGGTTCAATTCTGGTTCAATTCATCGACATCATTAGCCTTTATGCTTAACGATTCCCTTATCGATTCTTTCCATGACGCCGAATCTTTATGTCGATGACGCACGTCACGCTCGTCAGTCAGCAGTACGTTCAACAACAAAGAAGACGTAATAGTGGAGAGACTGAATCAATCAATCAATCAATCAATCAATCAATTTCATTTATAAAGCCCAATATCACAAATCACAATTTGCCTCACAGGGCTTTACAGCATATGACATCCCTCTGTCCTTATGACCCTCACAGCGGATAAGGAAAAACTCCCCAAAAAAAAAACCCTTTAATGGGGGAAAAAAACGGTAGAAACCAAAGCGGTCGAAAGCTTGGCTTCACTCCACCAAAAAAGACTCATGACATTCGCTCATCACAACAGCATGACATGCAATTTATGCAGCACCAAGGGCGGAAACATCGCCAATGCTACAGTGGTTTGTTTTCCACTACAGGGCTCTACTGTGCGAGCATTTTAACGTTACTCGCATTTGTTCTAAAAATAGTTTTGTGCGAGCAAAATAAATCATTCAGCACGCTGTGCAAGTACAGATTTCGACCAGCAGCAGAAACAAAGGCGAATCCTGCTGGTTGTGGGTTGAACGGGGGTCACAGACACAGACAGGAATTCGTATTCCTGTCAAATACACAGCCATAGTGCTCCACAGCACAAGATAACAGCTTACCGGTGACCGAGAAGCCCGGCTCCAGGTCCAATAATTTCCTCTTCTTGGTGTCATGACTGCCCAGATGTACCTGAACAGCCAAGCCGTGGCGGCACACAGGTATGTGATGTGTCAGAGGAGAAACGAGCTATTCACATTTCCACAAACCTCACCGCACTTTAGGGACTGTTCATTACTTATGAAGGGACTGTCAGGGGAGGAGGGTGGCTGGTTGATTCTTATTTCATTTATATATTTTATTTTGATCCCCCGTATGTTAACCACTTATTGATGCTGTTTTTGAAGTATGAATAAGTCAATAAATAATTTATTCCATTGAAATATCATTGATGTATTATAGAAAAGTGATTTATCTTTTCATAAATGACAAAAGGCACATCTGCCTCATTTTGGCTGTGGTATCGTGATACTACTCGGAACCATGATATTTTCATTGGTATCGCACAGTGGGTCCCAATATTGGTACCGTGACAACACTAACAGATTCTGTAACGTTATTTGACGTAGATGAAAACAAATGCTGTACAAATATTCTTACATTTGTTCCATTTTAGATGATAGCAGTGGACCAATTTCATATTTTGTTTACTTACTTAGCACTTATCTCTTGTTTAGAATAGAAACTCAATAAAATTTATGTTGTTGACACCAAAAACCTGTAAGGTCTACTTTTTCTACACAGAAAATTAACACAAGGAATCGATAAGGGAATCGATAAAGAATCGGATCGATAAGCAGAATCGATAATGGCATTGGTATCAATAAAATCCTATCAATTCCCATCCCTATCTATCTATATATATATATATATATATATATATATATATATATATATATATATATATATATATATATATATATATATATATATATATACACACACACATATATATATACACACACACACACACACACACATACATATATATATATATATATATATATATATACATACATATATATATATATTTAATTTTTTTTTTTATCGCAGCTGTGGAGGGCACTCTAGATTAAGGGGAAGTGTATGAAAGAGAAGCCAAACAGATGGCAGATGGGACGCCCTCGCCACTCTACCGGAAGAAGGAAGCAGATGTAACCATGGATACCGACAGACGCTTTGTGAAAGCAAAATAGAGCAAGAGGCTATAAAAAAAAGAAAAACATTTAAATATTAATTAAAATAAGGTACATTAAAAATAAACTTAGATAAGTCAGATAAGAGATACAGTGCAGTGTAATCAAAGTAATTAACTTGTTCAGATTTTCTAGACACAGTTTACACATTTACAGATTCATCTGGGCAATCTTACCTCCATCCCATTCCTCTTTTTAGTGAAGAGACTCTCATTTTTAATCCGTAGATCGATTAACTGCTTTGTTTTTTCTTCTGTCCCTGTGAACACAGAATTACATATTTTTTTAAAAAATCATGAATTTTTTAGACAGTTTTAAATAGTTTATTTAAGCATATGGACGTGGAGGTTTTCATCTTTTGACACCAAACATTCTGTGAGTTTGTTTGAGACTGTAAAGTAAGGGTGAGGAAAACAAATATGTGTGTTTGACCTAAAATATTTTACAAAGTAGAAAGACGGAACTCTTACATTTGTACGTTCTTTCCTCCACTGTGATGTTGCGCTTCCTGCTGGGCTCATCAGAAGCCTGCACTGATGCACACTTGCAATCTAAGGGCTGAGCAGTCCACTCGCACTCATCGATAATTGGTTTGGGACGGCCCTTAATATGGCGAAGCTCAGCGTGACCGCGCAAATGGAGGGGGAGTGAATAGGGCGAGGGGATAGGGGCCGGTTTGGGATTGGGCCATAGAGTCCTCACATCCCTTGCGGAGATCAGCGGGTGGAGCGGCTAGCACACTTAATGGCAGACAGCGCCCCAGACTAACGTCCAAGAACACAAAATTGAATCCACAAAGTATCTTCATATTGGTCATCCGTAGTGATCCAAGTGTGCTGAAGCCCTGACATAAAAAGCTGTTTCGAAAAACGTCATATGAACTCTGTTTTTAGCCTCACTGTAGCCTGTAGCTCTGACTGCTTCTCTGTGCTCTGCACTGACGCGTGCGCGCCTGCGCGAGACCAGCGAAAGCATGAGCTTTGCTTACCCGTGTTTACATCACGTGACACATGCACTGCAGGGGGAGACAACGGTAACCACAGAGCTAAAAGATAATTTGCACTACAGTCTTTTAGCAAAGTACAGCCCAACATGTCTGAAGACTTTGAAATTGAGGAGGAACAGTATTTCTTTGTTGAGCCGTATTTGTTTGAGCCCGAGTATACGGACGGAACTCAGGCTACTGGACGAAGCAGCTGCCGCAGCTCATGAGCCTAACCCTCAGCCAGCCGTAGAATACCGGAGTGGAGCACTGGAAACCTGGTGGTGTAGTTGTTTCAAATGCAAAGCAATGCCAATGAGGAAAGTCTTTGCTGCTCAGACTGGGAATTGGCGATGCCTGCACTTGAGAATCTGGACATCAGTACTGACGAGATTGCTGCTCTTCAGAGACCGTGCATCACCGATCACCCTGAGCGCGCACATGTGAGCGCGGAGCACAGAGAGGCAGTCAGAGCTACAGGCTACAGTGAGGCTAAAAACAGAGTTCATATGACGTTTTTTGAAACAACTTTTTATGTCGGCTGCAGCACACTTGGATCACTACGGATGACCAGTATGAAGATACTTTGTGGATTCAATTTTGTGTTCTTGGACGTTAGTCTGGGGCGCCATCTGCCATTAGGTGTGCTAGCCACTCCATCTGCCGATCTCCGCAAGGGATGTGAGGACTCTGAAACTTCACCAGGGCCTCCGTCGGCATATGGGTGAGTAGATAATGGCTGAATTTTCATTTTTGGGTGCACTATCCCTTTAATAATGTGTTTATTTGATTTACAGCCATAATGGAGGCAAACACGGAACAGCAGTCAAATGAGCCGTCCACCTCCACTGTGAACGAAATGCAGAGAGATGCAGATTGGACTCAGGATCTGTCTTGTCCAGTTTGTCATGATATTTTCACAGAGCCTGTGATGCTTCAGTGTGGTCACAGCTTCTGTAAGACCTGCGTGCACAAAGACTGGAAGGGGGAACTCTATCGGAAATGCCCCCTTTGTCAGCAAGTTATAGACCTTGAACCTCAGATTAATTTCGCTCTGAAGAGTTTGAGTGAAAACTACAGAAAGAGAGGTCAGTCTGATCCCTCAAGAGGACACAGCAATGACTCAGCGTCTTATCAGGTGAGGTCACTCACATGTTCATGTAGGCTATGTGACTTTTGTAATTGTAAAGCAGCAACCAACAATGTAACAAGATGAAAAAGAGGACTAATTTAGGGGCCGTACACATGCTGCATCTTTAACCGCCTGGAAAACGCAAGGTCAGGTGCTGTGAGCTACTCTTGTGCCTTTTTTGTGCCAGCTTTCAAGAGTGTGGCAGCAGGTTACGTCTGAGGTTGCTAAGCAACCCTAACAAGCATAGTATAGCCTATTTACCAAAAACCCTGAGTGCAGAGCTGATCTTCTTCCAGACGCTGTTTATAAGTGTGTAGACCTATCATCTGTGGGACAGATGCAAAGCTCTGGGTAGCCCTGCACTAACATGATCAATGTTTCCGTATTTATCAGACTGAATATTTACAGATGAAGGGAAAGATATCTGTTGGCTGTGATTGGTTGTTCCTCCTCACATGACATGCGGCGCGCGCTGCGTTCCAGAAGTTGAACTTTGGCTGAATCTAAATGTCCGGACTTCACCGCACTTGCGGACTTGTGGACTTTGCGGGCGAGTTCATGGGAAGTCTGAGATTGCTGAGGGCTCCAAATCCACAATTCAGCCAGTCCACAAGGGGCCTCAAGTGGACCTCTTGCAGACTTCCAGAGAGTCCACTTGGGGTGCAGACTTCAGACTTAATAATCCACATTTCATTGCAATACAGATGTGACGTTGTGGGTTTTTCAACTGTGTGGGCCTGAAATTCAACACATTCAACCACATCATGATACAGAAATATGTTTCAGTACAGGCTGTAGAGGGACTGAAAATACATTATATTATTGCGACCTATCAGGCTGTGCAGCAAAATCTAATGTAAGTAATGCCTGGAACCTGTTATGCAGAGACATATTACTACATTTTTGTTTAGCCCTTGCAAGCTTTACGTGATGACAGTAAATATGTCATACTACGTACAACTGAAGTCCGCTAGGGCTCAGTCTGCAGGTCCAGAGGGTGGACAGCCCAAATGTCCACCCTCTGGACTTGCAGACTGAGTCACTGAGTCACTGAGTCACGTCGGTATTGCTATGAATTGTGGGTTATTATATCAGTGAAGTCTGCTGAAGTCTGCACCCAAGTGGACTCTCTGGAAGTCTGCAGAAAGTCTGTTTAAGGGCCCCTTGTGGACTGGATTAATTGTAGCATTGGACAGCCCTCAGTACTTCCAGACTTCCCAGGAACGCGCCTGCAAATTCCGCGAGTCTGCAAGTGCGGTGAAGTGTGGACATTTGAATTCAGCCTTTATCTCAGAGCGCAGCCCATCCCGCCCTTAAAAAAATGGACGTTCGGGGACGTGTGCGTGCCACGACGTTGTTGCAACGCTATGGCAGGTGCCGTCTGGCCAACCGGCAGGTGCCAGTCAGCCGCAAAAAGATTTTGTCCAGCCACGTTACAAACTGAAGCAGTCATATAACACTGTGAAAGGTGGCTTCAGTGTCAGTGACTGACATTGTAATCACTGACTTGGTGGTGGCATTTGACGACTTTGGAATGAGAACAGGCTGGTTAAACACGGCTCCCTTTTACTCCAATTCATCAAGAATTTTCTCTGTTTTGGATTCTTCGTTCACTGTGGAGGCATGCAAGGAAAATGAAGTTTCCCTCACAAATTCAATGTAACACAGGCTGAGAAACTGATACGAATATTATAATATTTGGGGGTGAAGTGTTCCTTTAAGTGTTGTGCACAGACATTTATATTCAGCATTAGTTATTCTTGGGTTTGACAAAGAAAACAATATCTCATCCAGACTAGTTTTGATAGCTGGAGGAACTTTTGGAGTTGTTGTATTGAGTTTTTCTTTTTTATAAATTCAAGTTAATGTTTTTATTTCAGACTCCTTCCAGGACCATCAGACAGAAGCAGGAAGCTTTTGAAAAGGTCAAACAATTTTGTGATTCATCCATCAAGCACATTCAGGTTTGTCAGCAGCATCTTTTAAATTTATCTGGAAAATCTTTATCACATTAAGAAGTGTAGAGACTGAGCAGTTCTTACTGTGACCCACAGAGTCAGAGACGCACCACAGAGCAGAAGATTAGGAAAGACTTTGAGAAGCTTCGTCATTTTCTCAAGACGGAAGAAGAATCCAGAATAGCAGCATTAGAAAAAGAAGAGACTCAGAAGATTCGTATGATGCAGAAGATCACAGAGATCAGCAGAGACACATTCTCACTCTCTGACACTGTGAAAGAAATGGAAGACTTGGGGGCTGACTCGTTCATACAGGTAGTTATTAAAACTCGGGAAAGGTTGAATTCATACAAAGTAATCTAAAGACTGATGCATTTCTTGTTTTATTTGCAGAACTTTAAGACTCAAATGGAAAAGTGAGTATTATTATTGTGTGTCCTAAAACAATTTTTACATGTCTATATTGAAAGAGTATTTGGTCACTATAATCAGTCCTCCTGTCCAATAATATGACTCAGAAGCCACAGTCCTCATTGTGTGCAAAAATGCATGTTTTAAAGGAACAGTCAGACATTTGGGGAAGAGCATGCTTATTTACTTTGCTGCTGAGAGTTACATAAAACGATCTTTGCCTGTCTCATGTCGGTATGTTATATGTGAAGCCACAGCCAGCTGGTTAGCTTAGCTTAGCTTAGCATGAAGACTTGGGGAAGCATCTAGCTTGGCTCTATGTGGTTTGTTTAATTTGCACATAAACTTAAGGGCCAATGTGCAGAATTTAGGGGGATATATTGGCAGAAATGGAATATAATAGAAAACTGATATTTTCTTTAGTTTCTAATCACCTAAAAATAAGAATTGTAGTGTTGTCATTTCCTTAGAATGAGGCATTTATATCTACAAAAGGAAGGGGTCCACTACAGTTAGAAGCTCCTCCATGATGAGCAGTGTCGTAAAAACACCAATTTTTTTAAACATGAAACTGCTTTATTCAGTGTTTTTACCAGTTTTAATTCTTCATTTGTTTGATTTGGAGAGGAGGAGACCTCTGTAAATAATTTGGCTCCCGGTAAACACACCTTTACATTGTAATTGCACCAGGAAAGGATCTTGCCATTGCCACTATGGATACAAGGAATGATCATAGTGACTCAACAAACTTTACCAAAAAAAAAGAAAGAACATATCTCTTGAATTTGCTCCAGAGCCCAGAGGGCACTGCCAGATCCACAGCTACTCCGACAACCACGGATAGATGTGCCCAAACATGTGAAAAACCTTAAGCTCAGAGTTTGGAGGAGGATGTTGACCGCCACGAAGTGCAGTAAGTTGGGGGCACATAAGCTCCGAATTACACAGTAAATTCCCCAGTGTAAAATAGCGTGTTAGAGTTCATTGACTTTTTCAGAGTTATTACAACAACAGCTTGAATAAGATGACTCCCAGAGTTGGCGTTAATCTGCATAGATAAAACAGGTGTTGTTAAAATTACTCTGTAAAGCCCCGCCCACTTCCACTCCTTATTTCTAACTGAACTGGATTTTGACAGCCCTGCCTCTCAGGTCCAGTTCCATCTTCTTGTTCTTCTTCTGATAATGATGAATGTACCGCAAATGCCACTCACTGGCTGTTAACATTAATGCAAGAACCTGGTGACCTTGCTAATGGGGAAAAAAAAAGTTTCAGTTTAGATCAAATTGATTTAGTTTAGATCAAAGAAACCACGCACTGAACTTAAGATACAGGATAGCTAATACTGTGTTATTTTCCTCTAATTTTTTCGACATTTTTTTTTATAATACCACAAGGTATTTTTATAATACCATACCCAATGTTTGGGTGGGTGGAGCGCATCAAGTGACATCCACATGAATGCCAGGACTAAAGGTTTCCCAGCAGAACACTGCATTGTAACAAGATGATTAATGTTATTTACTTCACCTGTCAGTGGTTTTAATTTTTTGGCTGATCGGTGTATGTTCATTTCTATCGTGTCTCATCTGATTAATGCTAACATTATCCTTATGTTACACCACAGACTCATAAAAGTACTTACGTTAGTTAATGTTCATGTCTGTGAGACAGGTCTATGCAAACTTGTTACACACGTCTTAAATTTTGGCATTCATGTAGATGTCACTTGATGTGCTCCACCCACCCAAGCACTGTTGCAGACCAAGTACCCCTCCTCATGGCAATGACACTCTCCGATGGCGATGGCCCCCCAGCTGGACAATGCCCCGTGCCACACCCCACAAACTGTTCAGGAATAACCCGAAGAATGGGACAAAGAGCTCAAGGTGTTGACCTGGCCTCCAAATTCACCAGATCCCAATCCAATTGAGCATCTGTGAGATGTGCTGGTACCCCACCTCATAACCCACAGGACTCAAAGGATCCTCTGCCAAGGCACTGGTGCCAGACACCATAGGACAACCTGTGTCCATGCCTCGACAAGTCAGAGCCAAGTATGAACCAAGGAGGTCCCACCATGGTTTGTGGGTGTCTCTTGCTGTAGCAGCACGTACCATGAATACTCAAGCAAGTTAGTATCTGGGAAATTTGAGGTCAGGTCGATGTCCTGAGCTCTTTGTCACGTTTCCCAGGCCATTCTTGGCCTGGGAAACGTGACTTGTGATGTATGGTGCATTGTCCTGCTGTGGAGGAGGCCACTGCCATTGTGGAGTGCCATTGGTCAGGGGTGTACTTGGTCTGCAACACCTCAAGTACCATCCACATGAATGCCAGGACCAAAGGTTTCCCAGCAGAACATTGCACTGTTACAAGATGATTAATGTTATTTACTTCACCTGTCAGTGGTTTAAATGTTTTGGCTGATCAGCATATATTCATGTCTCTCGTGTCTCATCTGATTAATGCTAACGTTATCCTTATGTTACACCACAGACTCATAAAAGTAGCCAATGTTCCTGTCTGTGAGACAGGTCTATGAAAACACATCCTAAATTTTGGTCTATAAGTTACTTGGGTCACTTATTTCCATTACGAATAAACTTTTCTATTTACGTTTTCATTACTCCGTTAGTGTCTCTCCCTTATCATTCTTTGTCTCTGAACTTGCACCTTGCGAGGGGGCCAGGGCTTGACCTTGGTGGGGTGACTTTTGTTTTCTTCGTAACAACCATTGATACAGTAAAACAGCGAAAACTGCATTAGTGGGGAGTCTGTTAATCTTAAATAGACTAGCTAATGTTAGCTTGACTAATTAATAGGGGTGTAATGATGCATCAATCTGGATCAATATATCGATTTAATGATCAACGATCCAATCACATCATGCATAGTGAAAACATCGATCCATATCGTCATCTTTAGCATAGACTTTTATTTTGAAAGTCTGTGTCACTGTAAAACAGCGGCAGGCAGACGGCAAGCAGCCAGGAGAAAGACGATGAGGATAACGTTATTTCCTCAGGAATAAATCGGCAGCATGGAAATATTTTGGATTTTGGAGAAAATACAAGACAACAGACAGAGCACATGCCATATGTAAACAATGACGTTACAAGATAAAACACAACGTAACGTTAAAGGATAACTTTGGTATTTTTCAACCTGGGCTCTATTTCCCCATGTGTATGTGTGCGTCTGATTCATAGGTACAACTCGTTCTAAAATTGGTTCAATATTGAGGGAGGCGGATGCAACCGGGAGCCGTGAAACGAGCTAAAAAGGTAACAGGGGCAAATGCGTCCCGTATAAGTTTGCGCAGTAAAAGTGCTTTTTTTCCACCACTGACCAGTTCAGATCGCCAGTGTTATCTCTGTAAATAGCATACTAGCATTTCCTATACGGGACGCATTTGCCCCCATATCTACTGTTTTAGCTCGTTTCGCGGCTGCCGGTTGCGTCCGCCTCCCTCAATACTGAACCAATTTTAGAACAAGTTATACCTAAGAATCATACGCACACATACACATGGGGAAATAGGGCCCAGGTTGAAAAATACCAAAGTTATCCTTTAACGTTACCTGCCTGGACGAGCGTCTCACTCCGCTAACTTCTTGCTTTAGCAACATTAGCTGCTCTGTTTTAACAATGTTTGGCTGAAAAACTGTGCATGAAGACTGAAATTCAACTGAGCTGTTTTGTCAGGAGATGCAGTGACTTAAACCAACGGTGAGTAAGAAAAAAAATAATTCTGCATGTTAGTGTTGTCACGGTACCAAATTTGGGACCCACGGTACGATACCAGTGAAAGTATCATGGTTCTGAGTAGTATCAGGATACCACAGCGAAAATGAGGCAGATGTGCCTTTTGTCATTTATAAAAAGATAAATCACTTTTCTATAATACATCACTGATATTTCAATGGAATAAATTACTTATTGACTTATTCATACTTCAAAAACAGCATCAATAAATGATTAACATAGGGGGGATCGAAATAACATAAAAAAATGAAATACAAATCAACCAGCCACCCTCCTCCCCTGACAAGTAAAGAACAGTCCCAAAGTGTGGTGAGGTTTGTGGACCGTTACCTGCCACAAAGAGAGAAGGCACATACCTGTGTGTCGCCACGGCTCGGCTGTTCAAGTATTTCTGGGCAGTCACAACACCGACGAAGACTTATTGGACCTGGAGCCCAGAATTCCCCATCACCAGTAAGCTGTTATCTTGCGCCGCAGAGCACTATGGCCGCTGTATTTGACCGGAATACATATTCCTGTCCGTGTCTGTGACCCCCGTTCAACCCATAACCGGCAGGATTCGCCTTTTGTTTCTGCTGCTGGTTGAAATCTGTAGCCTACTTGCACGGCATGCTGAATGATTTATTTTGCTCGCACAAAACTATTTTTAGTCGCAAATGCGAGTAAAATGCTCGCACGTAGAGCTCTGTGGAAAACAAATCACTGTAGCATAAACAAATCTAGCCTACAGGTAAAAATAAATTAATAATAACTTCACTGCTTAAAGATACTCAATAGCTCAGCTAATAATGTCACTATAGCAGCATATTGAGTGCCAGGCGCATGGACACTCACCCTCTTGCGATTGGACTTTGAACTTATCCCACAGTAGTGGTGCCGTGAGGTACCGTAGTACTACGGTACCCCAACATTATGGTATCATATGTACCGTTGTGTTTTAGTACCACGGTCTACCGTTGGTACCGGTATACCATGCAACACTACTGCATGTAATCTGTTAAGCTATGAGAAGAGGAAAAATGTCCCCTAGTCGCTAGGCTAATTTATGCAGTGTAAACATGCTTACACTAATAATGGGTGATTAGCAAGAATCAATTGTTTTGCCTCTGAAGCTTGACAGTTATTACTGAGAATGTGATACTTTTATTGAATGATCTTGTTGTTAATCTGTGTTTTATGGCTGTTTGGAGAAGTTTGCCTTCAGAGCTTTGAGCCAGATGTTCCTGAAGTTTTATGAAAAAGATGATGGTTTTGGGTCAAAATAAAAAATAATTGTTCATGAAAGGTCTCTCTGTCAGAAAGCCCTGAAGGTTAACTTATCCCATTTGCTGTTTTAATTTGTGTTGGTGGAGGCAGGTTTAAGGTGAACTTTACTGTACTTATTATTTATGTGTTGTTTTTGTATTTTATGGCCAAAAGTAAAAAAAGAAAGGGATGGCAGCGTCTTCTGTAACAGACTGTGTTAAATGGGCATTTAATATCGCCTAATATCAATCGCAGACTCCAGAATCGCATCAAATTGTATTCGTATCATAGCAGACTTTGTATTATTGGAAAATATCATATTGTGTCCAAAGAATCGATATAATATCATATCGTGATAAAACTGGTGATTTACATCCCTACTAATTAACCAATTAATATCAGTTTTGCATGCACGGGCAGTCCTCTAGGGTTAACAAATTACTTTTGCAGCTGAACAATGATGTTGTAACCAGTTCACCAGGCTTTCACCATTTTTTTTTTTTTATTTTAAGTGTGTTTAAAATTGTTTTAGCTTGTCAAGCAGCAAACTCCTGTAAGTTCAATGGCGTTATGTCTTTACTTTCTGATAATGACTTAAAATAATTCTGCAATAATTTAGAACTGGAGGAAGGAGATCGGATTCAGCTCAAAATTCAAAGAGGAGCATTCACAGAGCAACATGCAGGTCAGTTACAAAGTGAAGACTCAATGTCTAAGGAGAACAGCTATGTATTTTTCTGTCTCTGTGGGTGTGCCCTTCTGCACTTAAAGGAATCATTCACAAAGAAGGAAGTGATAACCTTGAGTATATATTCAATACCTTGAGTGATTATTCAATGCCTTACATGTGTCATGAAACAACACAAAGGGTCACAGGTCACAATTACATTGAACATTCCTGCGTGTTACTTCAGTTCACATCTCTCTTCATGAAGCACAAAATTTCCATCACAATGACTTAAGTTGTTCTTTTATCTCAGACATGTTAGGATGTTACATGCCTTGACATGTTTCGGCGGAAACTTCCGCCTTCCTCAGAAGTGTCACTTTGTGGTGGTTGTGACATGTCTTTATTGACGTATCACAACCACCACAAAGTGACACTTCTGTCTGAGATAAAAGAACAACTAAAGTCATTAAAGTCCTGTAAGGTATAACTCGGGGTATGATGTTAGGTAGTGTTCATTAGTGAGCTGTGTGCAGCCGAGCAAGAGCATGTATGTCCTTATATGTGTGAAGTCAGTAGTGCAGTGTGTGCACAGTGCAGACTGTTTGACGCTGAAATGCTACAACTCCTCGAAACCCTAGCCAAGTCCCCACATTGCTTGCTGCTGTAGTGGATTAGCTCCACAGTTAGGCACGTTTCGATTCACTTAAGGCTGGGCAACCCTTACGCTGTTCTCATTTTAGTGACAAGCCACTCTTCCCAAGTTTTGCTCAGCTATCTATGTAGCAGTGCAGTGTGTTTATCGTGTAGGCTGTTTGTTGGTGAACTGATGTTACAGCTCGAGCCAGGTTCCCATGCCTTGCACGCAGGTGAGTGGGGTTAACTTTGGCTCTGGTTTACCTGAGTTTTTTTCCAACGTGGGTAAACCCGCTAAAACTATATTGTAGACTCCTTTCCCACTGCCAGTAGATCAGGGCTGTGCACACTGCAGCAGACAGTATCCCTTACTGTGTGTGTTTTTGTTTTTTTTCTTGGTGTGCTCAAAACAAGGTAGGAGAACAAGTCGAGTGGTCTACGGTGAGGCCAAGCTAACAGCCTGTCAGTCAAAGTGACCACGCCCTTGATTATGCAGAATTTTAAGCCTTAATAACATTTAAATGGGATCGAATGATGAAATAAGGCATAGGGACCAAAACTGCTTTTTGCACCACTCTGTAAACATGTTTATTTTAGCTGTAAAGTTGGGCATTTTGACATGGGAGTCTATAGGAATTTGCTCTGTTTTGCAGCCAGCCCCCAGAGGCCAGTCCATGGGTTTTCGGCATCTCTGCGTCTGCCTCAGCGCATTACCTTATCTGGCCTGCCCATCCTGGAGAATGCCAATTGCTCAAAGCAAGGTAGGGAGGTCAGGTTGAGTGGTCTGCGGTGAGGCCGAGCTCACGGCCTGTCACTCAAAGTGACCACGCCTTTAGTTATGCAGAACTTGAAGTCTTAATAACATTTAAACAGGATTGTTAAAAAAAAAAATTCAACCCCCCGTAAACTTGTCATGAATGATGAAATAAGCCATAGAGACCAAAACTGCTTTTTGCACCACTCTGTAAACATGTTTATTTTAGCTGTAAAGTTGGGCATTTTGACATGGGAGTCTATGGGAATTTGCTCTGTTTTGCAATCAGCCCCCAGTGGCCAGTCAATGAATTGCAGTTTTCAGCATTTCCGCATTAGCGTCAGTCGTACGCCCTGGACGTTGCCGTCTGGTTCAATGTCATGAACAGGTTAGGTCAGTAAACAATAGAGAGGAGCCCAGAAGACAGTGAAAATATTATGGTGGTGACTCCTTTTTATACATCTCTAACTTCTAAGTCTCTCTCAAACTCGGTGTCAACTAATTTGAAACAATGTTTGAGAGCAGCTTAGGTGGAGGCATATGGTATTTTGTGGTGACTTGTCATTGCAGCTCGCCAGTGAAGGGGCTAAAATTAGCAAATTTACCCTGGTGTTGTGTTCCCATCAATGTCGATCAGAGCCAGAGGGGATAAATACCCCTCAACTACTGCACTCATTTGACGAGTGTGAATGCCTATTAGACGCTTACCCATTGCATTAAAAAGCCAGATGTTAGTGGGTTTTTGTACAGTGGAAAAGTGCACTAACTTTGAAGGTGGAGCAGGATAGCTGTTCATATCTCGACCCTCACAAATTCTCTGGTGGAAAACTGGGTGCACATATTTTTGGTTATCGTAATAATGAATAAATGAGATTTTTTTTTTTTTTAAACTATGAGAAATTGTGCTGATACTCTCTGCAGGAAGAATGCTGCTTGAAGCAAAACTTGGATGTTCAAAAATTTGTTAGAATAATACAGCCAAGTCTGACAAAGTTTTTGGCTGCAGATAAGAAACAGACATTGAGGTTTGCACAAAGAGCCTTAAGTTCTAATACTATCATTTTAGTCATTTACAATTGGTAACACATAGTGGAATACCTGGAAAATTATGGGAAATTTCCCCAATGTTTTGGAATTGAATATTTTTCTTATATACATTTACATTTGTCTTCTATGCTCCCCTCCCTAACAACACCCTTTAAGTCTGGATGCATTGCTTAAATAATTGACATACCACAAAAAGTCATTAAAAGGTATGTTTACACAAGCTTTTGTGTCTGTTTCCTAGCATTTGCAAAGTTTGGTGTCATAGCTGTAACAGAAGGTGAAGTTGTTGACAGTTCGGGGACTGAGTCTGATGACGATGAAGGTATAGTAAAGAATCCCTAACCACCAAATATGACAAAGGCTTGTTTCAGTTAAAGTTGTAATATATTTTTTGTAACATATAAGTGAGTTCCTCTGTGTCACATGGGGCTTATGTTGTTCATTTGATAAGGGACAAGTTTGAGGGAACTGTGAATAATGTTTTTTTTCTTCCTCCTGCTTCTCCAATCATGGTCAAAATTTGTCTGCCTGCCCTCTCCTGAGCCTTGCCTAACATCATCCTCTGATTCATCAGACTTGAAGGATTCAGTCATCATTCCAGACAGCCCTCCCACAAAACGACACAGGCCAAATCGAGACGCTGAGCAAGTAAGAGTTGACACACACTTGATCTGTAACGGTGTTTGGGTGAGTGGAGCACATCAAGTGGCGTCCACATGAAGGTTTCCCAGAACACTGCATTGTAATAAGATATTAGTGTTACTCTTCACCCACCAGGGGTTTTAATGTTTTGGATGATCAGTGTATATACATAAACATACACACATACACACACAGACGTAAAAACCTATACAACTACTTTACATATCTTGTTCTAGCTTTTTTTTTTTTTTTACTGGCTGCCAACATTATTTCAATCAGATACTTATCCCTAGAGTTGGTTGTGGCAGAGATACTCCCATGATGTATAGTGCAAAAATCATGTAAAATCTCAAAACCCATTACTGAATTTATCATTCTTACCATTTACCCCCCCCCCCCCCCCCCCCCCCCCCCCCCCCAGTGAGGACGGATCGTTGGGCAGTCCCAGAAAATGTGGAAATGGTCTGCCTGGGTGTTTCCACACTCACTCCAGCAATGTCCACTTCTTGGCTGATCTTTCTGATTGTTTTTTATTTTTGGAGTGATGAATTTATTCATATTTTTCCATATAAATTCCCTCCAATGACCTGAACTTTAAGTGTTCAGTTTTACAAATATTAAGCCAATCATCTTCTGAGATAGTTATTTTCGTTTCCTTCGTCCATTTAGCTTTAACAGAAAGTGTGGAACTCCCATTATGTGACTGTAAACATGAATAGATTCTAGCGATCAGTTTTCTGTTGAGTTTAAATTTGTATGCGTCAAACAAGATGTTAATTAAGTCTGTGTGGCATTCTTCTGTTGTTTTTATATAAATATTAAAGTGGGCTCTAACCTGAAGGTACCTGTAGAAGTTGATTTTCTAAATCATGTATATCTTTACATTTTTGAAAGCTTTCTAATCCCCCTTTATCAGAAATGAGACAGTAAATTGTTACAAATTTAAAGGACCAGTATTTATATCGCTCGTCCATCTTGGCAGGATTAAAAACTTTGTCATGGCCCTTCCATCTTAACAATTCCAACCTGATATTGTGGCATTCACTTAACAATATGTTCAATGGTGTTTTTGTCCATCAATTTAAGCTTTCTTTTTGCAATAAATATAGCCTCCTGTAACACTGTTCTGGTCTACCGGCATTATGAACAGTGCCCCAGATTTGTTGACCTACACTCAACAGAGTTAAACTGCTGTTTGTATGCTTCTTATGTGTATTTACTGCTTGTCTGTGTACTTTATTAAAGAATGAAGACTCCAACTGTGTGTGTTTCTCACTTATGGTGTACCTTTAAACATGTTAGGAATACTTTCAATCTCTTTATGAATACTTTCAAACTTACTAGGAGTACCTTCAACTCACCATAAGTACCTTTAAATTAATTAGAAATAAACCCTGTACCTTTAAATCTCGGAATAATACAAATTAATGACCAGGAAACAATGTTACGGTTTTAAAATATCAAAATTAAAAGATTTATTACACCCAAATCAAATGTGAAAAATAAAATAAAGCAATTGACCTTTCAGGCAAATACCCAGTAAACAAATACACTAGTTGTAGTTTTTACTCCTCCCTTATGAGTTAAGTACTCTACTCAACCTCACTGAAATACTAGTAAAGCTACTGCAAATATGCTTTTATGCTTTTAAGGCACTAATCACTTAAAACACCAGTTAACCTTATGTTACTCAATATATCGAATGTGCATGACAGGCACGTTAAACCATAGTTCACCTAAAATTACTCCAAAATATAGCAAATGTGCATTAAAGGCACTTGAAGCTTCAACAGCTCACATTACTCAACAATATTCAGTCATTTGACATCACACATACAATCTTTGTGGTGAGACGACGGCCGCCAAATGTGACCCGTGATGGCGGGCTACTCACCCTCCAAGGTCCAGTTTACCTCTGTGCTTGATCCTCTGTGGAGCGGCGGTCCTCACTCCAGTGAAGAAGCGGCTCCTCACAGCAGTCCTCAGCGATATGAAGAAAAGTCTCTCCTCCCTCTGTGCCAGACATGCAGCTTGGCTTTACCTGGTCACCCAGTGCGCTGTCTGGTTTCCTCTCGGCCAATGTCAGGCTGATATCCACTGGGGCGCTAGCTGACGATTAGCACCAAAGCTAATACAGTCCAATGTCCACAAGCAATTATGCCTGGTACACACTACACGACTTTTCTGCCCGTTCTGAAAGTCACTATGTCACATTACTTGACTGTGGAGTCATAAAATCGTGCCGTGACTTGGCCGACAGACATGACACACTACAAGATGGTACTCACCAATTATCCCAAGACGTGTGTAATGTCATCGGGTTATTCTTGTCCTATTTTTATTACTTTTACTATTGTTTCAGTCACTGTGTCTGTTCATGTGCCAGCCGAAACGTTGTTGTAGTAACGTAAAAAGCGCCAGCAGGTGGCAGGAGCTACATTTGAAGTATGGTATGCAAACATACAAGCAACTGAATCCTCCACAACAAGTTCCTGCAAATGTTTCACAATAAAAGCCTATTTAGAAAATGAAGGGATTCTCGAAACTGAAATTATAAGGGGCTTTTAATCTGAAACAAATTCAGGAAGTGTTGAGTTTGAAATGACAGCACGACGCGTTAACTTTATCAAGGCAACAGGAGTGGATAAAAAATAAAAATTTAAAAACACAGAGGGATTAATAAATAACGGCCTGTCTATAATCTAGACTGTTTCAAATGAAGCTGGTAGCCTCTGACGCTGCCGACACCATACAATGCTGCATCGGCCTATAATCGGGCTGATATCTTGTAGTGTGCTGCAGGCATTACGTAGCGAAAGCATAGCTGTTAGCCTCAAGCTAACGAAGTCCAAAGCCGACACGTGCTGCCTTTATGAGAGTTTAGCGGTTAGCTTCAAAGCTAATGAAGTCCAAAGCCGACGTGCTAGCGAAGTTAAAGCGGCTATTAGCTTAACATTAGCTGCAGTCTCACACTAAACTCTGACAGTCATAACACACTGCATTTAACTCACAATAGCAGCAGCAGTAACTCACTGTGTCTTGCAACTTCAGTATGACTCTTAATAAAGTTCGTAGATAACAATATCGTCGTGTAGACGAGCTGAAAGTCGGGAGTTGTTTTAGCAAGGAATGATAAAACGAATTGCTCACACACTCTTGCTTGCTCACCTCTGTTGTTGTTATCCCGCCCCCTAACCAATCAGAAACCAAGGAACTTGATGCTGACGTTGCCTCTTGACTGCAAATTAGCAGGTTAGGTTTTAACACCTCTCCACGTGCAAACAAATCTCCTGTGGTGCATTCACTATCAATAGTAAATGGCAGCACTCAAAAGGAAATAGACATTTTAACCTATGATTTTTTTTTACCTATTACATGGCTACACAAATAAAACAAGAAAATAGCCTAGGGTTTAGCGAACAAAATAACCCAGGGGGTTACACTCCTATCTCCAAGTGATGTCTGGAGGGGTATGTCCAATTGAATTAGATCAAAATGTTTCAATTTAGCACGGTCATGTGGGTTACATGAATAAATCATCTTAATTGTGCAGATTTATAACAGTTCTCTATATTTGGCAGAGATAGTCCCCTTTCTCATACTTTATCTGATCCTCAGTTTAAGGTCCTTCCATATGAATCCAGAAAACATTCTTTTTTCACTCATTATATTGTTTAGATGGTATTTCTATGGATATTGATTGAAAGAGAAAAAATAACTGCAGTAAAATATTCATCTTAATTATGTCTATTCAATTATACAGGTCCAGTGGCAATAAGATCCATCTACTCTAATCTGCTTTTATTTCTTTAGTAAGTGACGAGTAATTTGTAGTGTAAATATTAAATAAATCCTTTGGAATTTTGATCCTCAAATACTTCATAATGTCATTGTCCCAACTGAAGTTATAAGGATTATATATTCTTGCTGCAGGTCTGTAATTATATGAGATGATTTTTGTTTTGTGTATATTTAATTTGTAACCTGAGTTATGACCAAATGTTTTCAAACGATACATTAATTTAGGTAAACTCAAATTGGGTTGTGAAAGGGTGATCAATAAGTCATCTGCATGAAGGCAGGTCTCTTTAATCCAAATTCCATGTATTTCTTGATCTTCTCTAATTGCTAGTGTAAGTGGCTCAATAAATAAAGTAAACAAGGCTCAGCTCAGGGGGCACCCTTGCTTACAACCTCTTTCACGTGGCACAGGGTGAGTTAAAGTGCCATTTATTTTTATTCTAGCTGTGGACAAGTCTATATATTGTTTTAAAATTGAATGACTTAACTATTAAAGCCAAATCGCTGCGATGTTAAATATAGGTATTCCCACAACCCCCAACCCTCATCCCTTCATACCACAACCTTCATCCCTTCATACCATAACCTTCATCCCTTCATACCACAACCTTCATCCCTTCATACCATAACCCTCATCCCTTCATACCATAACCCTCATCCCTTCATACCATAACCCTCATCCCTTCATACCACAACCCTCATCCCTTTATACCATAACCCTCATCCCTTCATACCATAACCCTCATCCCTTCATACCATAACCCTCATCCCTTCATACCACAACCTTCATCCCTTCATACCATAACCCTTCCCTTTTGTAATCCTTTGATCCTCAGTCTATCATATGCATAAACAATTTTGATCTGTATCTGTATTGGGGTGGTTTTTGTTAGTGAATTGATGATAACTGATGTTACAAAATACAAGAAACAAATAAAATATGATGTATGATTGATTACAGATTTGGATGAAACTTTATTGATCCCTGGAGTACATTCACAAGTGACTTTAGCAGTATATAAACTAACTAAAATGAGCTTTTACCATGGACACATCAGTGCATCAATAATTTTGATCCAGTAATTAAGAACCAAAAGTACTTTTACTTTGGCGGGGCTGTGACTGAATTTGTTTTACTCTGACCTTCTCCAGAGCTTTGACTAGTTTTCCTTGAGCCTCCCTGAGTGACTGGCAGCAAATGCATGACCTTCCCTCCACCATAAATGAGTTATTAGAAAACTTACACTTTGATGCTTGAAAGTTTTAGGTTTAAAGTTGAAGATGAAAAAAATCCCAGCTGATCTCAAACAGCCCAATTAACTGAAGGAGCAGCTGACTGATGGAAGGGAGTCAGCTGATAGATCACATGATTCCTTTCTATGCAACCAACTGGTGAATCTCATTCAGAGCGCCCTATTTAAACTGCTCTGGTCTGCCTACTGTTGCTGCTCTTTGTTACAATAAGTTGTAAAAATGAAAGGGATACCCATTTCAAGCCAAGGTCTCACTCTTTCCTTTAATGTAGGAATGACTGTTGAAAGATGTTTTGATGATGAGCAGTTCACACAAGAGTAAAAGGTGTGACAACTAACCCCAGTCTCCCTGGGGTTTTGGCAGGGTGAAACCACCCATGTCTCCTGGCTTAGAAAGATGTTTTTCTTTAGAGATTCTGATTGCTTTGTAATTCAAAAAAATTCTTATTTTTTAAGCTCTTCTTCACTCCAATGTCCTCCTGAGACCCCTCGTCCTCATATGAGGACATCACATTTTGGGTTTGCTGCACCTTATACTCCATTGTGCTCACCTTAGACCTGTCCTCATTTGTGGACACTTCTTTGTGCCATCTTGTGGTAGTAAAAGCACAATACACTAGTACATGTAAAAAACAAGATGGCAGCCAAGTCAGTTTGCAGCTGATCACGTCACAAAAGTGGACAAGGTCCAAAACCTGATCACATTTTATGGTTGAGCAGTTTGATATGACAACAAATTTGACCAATTTTGGCAACAGTAACAACATAAGACGCTGTTGATTAGGAAGTACTCGTTTAAAGATGTTGGGACTTTATTATTGCAGCATTTCACACAGGCCAATTAGGTGTGTAAGACAAAAAGGACATTCCTAGCTTGGAGTATGGAGCAAGGAAAATTCATACAGAGTGTTCCGTCACCAATAGAAAAGGTGATGGTAAAGGATTGTTTGAGGGGCATAATCTCCAATATATATGACCTTTTGGTAGGCGAGTCCTCAGAATCATCTATGAAGAAACTAGAGGCATGGAGAGAAGACTTTCGTGAAAACATCGAAAGTGAGGACTGGGAGAGGGCATCTACTAAAGCACAATCACAAACTTAAATTACTGCAGTATAACTGGCTGATGCGAACCTACATAACTCCAGAAAAGCTCAATAAATACAATAGTATCATACCTGATTTATGTGTCAAATGCGGAAAGGAAAAAGGTATACGTTTCCTCTGTTTTTGGCAGTGTACTCAAATAAAAAAGGTTCTGGGAAGCAGTGAGCGACACCATCCAGGATATATTATCCGTACAGATACCTCTACACCCAAAGCTTTTTATACTAGGTTTGTATCCACCCAATCATATCATCAGCAGGAGAATACAAATTTCTTTTGAAATGGGCCTGTTGCTTGCTAACAGAGTTATTGCTCTGTCATGGAAGAAAGTCGGTAGGCGGAGTAAGGGTAGATGGATCTCTGAACTATCAACAACTCTGCCCTTGGAAAAAATTACACACGCTATCAGAGGTAGTCAATCTCTCTTTTTCTTTTTACGACGTATATGTTCACATTCTATTTGTGTGTACGTGTATGTCTTTGTTTATTGTTGTTAAAATCAATAAAGATACTGTTGGGGGAAATAAAGCCATATCAAAGAAAAGGTAGGGTCTCAGGAGGACATTGCTGTTATCATAATCATCAGACTGGCACTAGTGTTGGAGTGATGTAATGCAGTACACAGCTTTCACCACTAGAGGACAGTCGAGTGCTGAACAACGGAAGTGAAAGTATTTACAGTCCGTCAGCAGCAACAGAACACGGGGTTCATCGCAATATCTCTCCTCGACTCCTCCGTCCTCTGTCGATACCCACCATCTTGTAGGACGTTTCATTTCGTTAAATGCACTCAGAGGAGTCGAGGAGAGAGGAGAGAGGAGAGAGGAGAGAGGAGGCTTTCAGAGGAAAGGGAAGCATGGGTACTTGAGTGCAGCCTTCGCAGAAGTCTTTTACCGACCGACACACCTCCCTGATTGGATATCAGTTATTGATTGGACTTATCTGATACATCCCAACATCACTGGAGTTCGATCTGTTATTTCCCTCATCAACTTTTATTATGGATACAATCAAAGAGTCAGTCTGTCAGAGAGGCTGTCTGTCAAAGAGTCAGTCTGTCAGAGAGTCAGTCTATCAGAGAGGCTGTCTGTCAGAGAGTCACTCTGTCAGAGAGGCTGTCTATCAGAGAGGCTGTCTGTCAGAGAGGCTGTCTGTCAGAGAGCCTGTCTGTCAGAGAGGCTGTCTGTCAAAGAGTCAGTCTATCAGAGAGGCTATCTGTCAGAGAGGCTGTCTATCAGAGAGGCTGTCTGTCAGAGAGGCTGTCTATCAGAGAGGCTGTCTGTCAGAGAGTCACTCTGTCAGAGAGCCTGTCTGTCAGAGAGCCTGTCTGTCAGAGAGGCTGTCTGTCAGAGAGTCACTCTGTCAGAGAGTCAGTCTGTCAGAGAGGGTGTCTGTCAGAGAGCCTGTCTGTCAGAGAGGCTGTCTATCAGAGAGGCTGTCTGTCAGAGAGTCACTCTGTCAGAGAGTCAGTCTGTCAGAGAGGGTGTCTGTCAGAGAGGCTGTCTGCCAGAGAGTCTGTCTGTCAGAGATACTGTCTATCAAAGAGTCAGTCTGTCAGAGAGGCTGTCTGTCAGAGAGTCAGTCTATCAGAGAGGCTGTCTGTCAGAGAGGCTGTCTGTCAGAGAGTCAGTCTGTCAGAGAGCCTGTCTGTCAGACAGAAACATTTTAACATCACTGACTCTTTTCCATTCAGTCACACTGAGGCTGATCATTCCTGAGCGTCGGGTTGATGAGTTATAGAATTTTAATTCTCCCTGAAACATGTGGCCTAATAAATTATTTCCAGTGTTCAAAGACACCATGATCATATTCTGGGTCATTAAATGATGAACTCACAGTCACATTATCAACAAATACAGATGCAAATAATGAATAAATCATATAAACACACAGTGTGACTCTGAGCAGGACACAGGACAGATTATAAATACAGTATGCAGATTGTTGTTCATGTGCAGGTGATTGTTCGACAGAGAAAACACTGCTCTGCTACTGAGAACTGGATCTGTATCTTTATATATGTACATATAACATTCAGTGTGCAGTAACAAACTCCTATTAACCACCTATCCAAACTATTATTTTTCACTTTTGTTAACGGCACATAATATAATAGTGGCACATAATATTGATATAACAATAAAGGCCAAACACACGTTGGTTACTGGTTGTGGTCTAATTTCTAATCCAATTGCCCATTTGAAGAAGAAAATGGAAAAAGCAAACGGACAGACAAATTAATGCATTTAATATTTGTTTATCCTGTTATAAAACAAACAAGTTGAACACAGCTGTGGACAGAGGGGACACACACCTGTAACACCTTTGCTCAGTTTGCATCAGTCATTTATTCATTTAACCCTAACCCAGCCTTTAGTAATATCATTAATTAATTTTACTACTTGGGATACAAATTTGTTTCAGTTTGTGGCTGGTAGCCTATATTCCTTTTTTTAATTAAATTCCGACCTTAGTAATTAAATAATGTCTTTCACCGTGTTGTCCGCGTTTATATATCCTGCATGAAACTAACATTATCTAAGATGCGCTTTTTGTAGTCCATCTTTAGAAAATTGTAGTTTCACCACAGCAGACATACGTCAATAACATCCGCCGTCGCATCATTACGTAGCCCAGTGTAAGTGCAGTTGGATTCTCTCAGCACCGCAGTTGTCTTTTCCTAAGTCCTTATGAATTCTCCTTCACATCTCCCCTTGGCCTCGTAACGCCATCGAGGTCAAGGAAAAGTGGTTAGGAAAAGACTTTTCGACCGTAGCCTTCTTCTTCTTCTTCTTCTTCTTCTTCTTCTTCTAATTCTTCTTCTTCTTCTAATTCTTCTTCTTCTTCTTCTTCTTCTAATTCTTCTTCTTCTTCTTCTAATTCTTCTTCTTCTTCTAATTCTTCTTCTTCTTCTTCTAATTCTTCTTCTTCTTCTTCTTCTTCTTCTTCTTCTTCTTCTTCTTCTTCTTCTTCTTCTTCTTCTTCTTCTTCTTCGGCGAACAGACCAACCTCCGCTGCGACTTCCGGTAGGGACTGTAGATATCCATCTCATCCCTTGTCCACCATCTTGTCTGCAGTTGGGTCCGTCTCATACTCTTTGGTCTCTCTCAGGAGGAGACGCTAGTGAGGGAAACGTAGATGTGAAATCTGGTTTTTGGATGAACACACGGACATGAGGAAGTAAGAACAACTCCTAACAGGAGTATTTTACAAATACAAATATTGTCTTTTGCCGAAATAACGGTGGTTTTCTTTATTAAACGCGATCAGCACCAGTTAACAGTTTAGTTTATTGACTACAGATAGACGTGACTGTGGCTCTAACGTTACTCGAGCTCTGTTGCTTTTATTTGCTCTGTAACATTTCCTGTACGATTCTCTGTTTAGCCTACATTTTATTTATTTTGATTTATTGTCAGGTGCAGCTCACCTGCTGGTAGATAAAGAGTAAAGTGACACAAGTGAACACCGGAAATAGCAGTTAAGTTTCTGCACTCAAGACCACCGAGACGACGGGTTGGCTTCCAGGAGGTAAGAGACCAGTCATATCGTCAGGAGACAACACGTTTAGACATAGTTATAAATACATGTAAACACATGTGTTGTGTATATATGTTGTTCAACTTTGTATACATGTCGTATTTCAGCCAGATGTGTCATGGTTGTCATAGTGACGTCAGCTGTTTCAACCAGGAAGGACGTCATTCATTATCTCGTTGGCCTTTTTAATCTTTGTTTATTATTATTATTATTATTAATAATGTATTATTATGATACATTTAGTATTTATTACATTTATTATTATTGAATTTCGTGAAAGGCGCCTATAAATAAAATGTATTATTATTATTATTATTATTATTATTATTATTATTATTATTTATTGTACCATGAAAATCTCATCCATGCTTCCGGTGTTTTAAATTTACTTACTGGATTTACGCACTGGACCTTTAAATGACTCCCACACTAGAAGAATTTATTTGCACTGTTTTTTATGTGGAGTAATTATACATGACGGTATTTAGAGACGAGGAGTCATGAACAGAACGTTAAAAATGCTCAGTGATGTTAGGATCTGTTGTTTGGATGGATTTTTGTATCCTTTATGTTTTTGTCTCCAGTCAGATCAGTATGTAAAGACGTGTTTTAAAGGCAAAACTCACCCCTGAAACTCTAAATTTTCACAAATCAATATACTTTTAGAAACAGTAAATAAACTTACATTTGAATGAAATTGACTGACGTGATTTTCAAACAGTTTTCACACCTAAAGAATATTCTGTTAAGAATAAAGCTGTGTTAACGACTCCAAATTTAATCAGCTCCGTATGTGTGCATTGAGGCTTTTGATGCTCATTTCATTTGATCCAATAATTGATTCTAACTTCTTGTTCATTGTCTGTCACAGTGAGATCACAGCTCTGATGAAGTTTGATTGATTGTTTGAAATCCGGTGAACCTGCTTAAAGTTCAAAATGGCTGAGAATATCAAACTCCTGAATCACCTGAATGACCTGACACAGGATGAGCTGAAGACATTTCAGTGGTACTTGATCCATTATGACCAAGAGGGACATCGACGCATACCGAGGTCCCGCCTGGATAGCGCTTCCAGAATGGACACTGTGGATAAAATGGTGCAGGCTTACGGGGGAGACGGTGCTGTGGAGACCACGATGGACATTCTCGTAAAGATCAATCGTAATGACCTTGCAATAAGGTTAACTCAAGGTAATATGTCTTAGTACGCTTGGTAATCTCTGAGTAGGGCTAGCTTTATTTTAATGGATAATAAATATGTAGAGAACACGTTTATCTGTTTATACATTTTATTGTGTTGTGACCATTACTATTGAGGTGTCACACTCTGTTTCTCTAAACTTTACAAAGAGAGAGGGGAATTAATGTTTTAGTAGAGCATAACAAATATAATCTTCATTTACAAATATGTGACTAAATTATCATATTTCTCAATAACGTTTGATTTCTAACTCGTTTATTTAAATTTGCAGCCAAACGCGTCTCAAAAGTGGATGCACATTGGATCGTTAAGGATCTGTCTTGTCCAGTTTGTCATGATATTTTCATGGAGCCTGTTATGCTGCAGTGTGGCGACAGCATCTGTAAGAGCTGCGTGCGCAAAGACGAGAGGAGGGAACTCACTTGGAAATGCCCACGCTGTTGGAAAGAGACACACACTGAACCTCAGGTTAATTCCGCTCTGAAGAGGTTGTGTGAAAACTATAGAAAAAGAAAAGGAGAAGGACCCCTCATAACAGGTGAGGTCACATTCGTTATTGATTTGACTGCTTATCTACATTACTAGTAGTGTTGTGGATCTTAATATTTCACAATGTATGTAAGATTTTATCTGCTAAACATCAGCAGCCTAAAGCGATAGTTCAAATTTTTCGAAGTGGGGTTGTAAGCGGTACATATCCATAGTCGGTCAGGACACCATTTACTACTGTGGTTGGGGGCAGCAGCAAAACCCATTTTAGCCACCTAAAAAAATCAATATCATTTTTAGTGTACACTGTTAAGAATATTTTCGCTGCTTTACTTTGATGCAGACAGCCTGTTACAGTGGGAAGCTGTTAATGGCTTCAGTTCCCCATCTATGCTCATAGCCACCAAACTCCATAGACAAAAACAGTGATTCAACATCGCTGAACACTGGAGCTGCTGGTCTACTGCTGCATTGATCAGTTAGTTAGTTTGTGTTATTGGATGACTTTGGTGAATCCAAATTATCCCCATTGAACGCCAAAAGTCAAACAATGACACAAAGAAAATAACTGATAGAGGCAGCGGTACACCAGCAGCTTCTGTGTTCAGCAATGTTAAATCGCTGTTTTTCTCAATGGAGTCTGGCTTTAAGGAGAGCAGTAAAAGGGATTCCAGACATAAGTCGCTGTCAGCAAGGTAAAGCGGTGAAAATACTCTAAACAGTGTACACTTAAACTGATATTTATTATTTTAGGTGGCTTAAATATTTTTTGTTGCTGAACCGCGTCCGCAGCAGTATGTTGCTTAGCTTCCATGGCGGCACTCCTGTCTGCGTGCCGACTGACATCTACAGTATGTAACACACTGACCGTGGATAAGTACCTCATACAACCCCACATGAAGAAAAATCCAAACTGTCGTGAACGTGTTTGCATGCTGACGTTAGCATTTAGCTTAGACACAAGACACAGTCATTTTGGTCCAGTGATCAGTCACTACACTGTATTTTTCTAACAAACTCATCTTTTTATTTATTTATTTTTTATTCAGAGTCAGTTTCCACTATTCAGGCTTCGTTGCATCAATTCAAACCCAGCTACAGCGCTCAGAATGGAAGCAATTTGGTCGCTCCCGTCATGAGTGGTAATAATATTGGTGGTAGCGTCTTCATCATCGGCACAGTCCAAGGTAGATACATTAAACATGGGAGTAGCTGAAACTGGGGTTTGGGCTCTGCTGATTTTTTCCTTCTTTTGCAGGGTCTGTCGTTTCCTCAAAACAGGCACTGAACCACGTGTTTGCAGACAGCTGTGGTGCTCTGCAGCCCCAGAGTGAGTACTTCTTACAGCCCATTACCTATTGCACTTAGCAATTTGATAAAGGAGAGAGTGGGATAAGTTGACCCACCCCCTGTTTTTAGGCAACTGTGCATATCTGTTGTCATGTCACCATTAATTCAGGAAGCACCCATCATATCTGATCTGATGACGAGAACTGGATACAGTGCCGGGTTTTGAGGCCATTCTCCGGGTGCTCTCAGACCTAGAGTTGTCTTGCTTTGGTCTGAATTAGGGACTAATTTTGTTTCAAAGTTGTATAATTGCCTAGAGTTGGTTCATGTTCTCACAGCAGCATTTACAAGTGGACCAGATAAAATGCCTTGCTCAAGAAAGCTGCTCTTGATCGGTCAGAATTTCCATGTGGGAAAAATCCAGGAAGTAAACAAAACATTGAAGAAGAGTACACTTGCAAGATAAATTAATTAATATGTTTATATAAGTGTATAATCGCTATAAAATAAAATTTGTTTGGTTTTCGTAGCCTTATAATTATGCTTTTATATATATATATAGCAAGGGCCTCGCTTTAGAGAGGTCGCCATCTTGCGCCACCATGTATGTACGGCAGACTGAGCGGACAATCCAGCCAGCCAGAGAACGCGTTTTGTGTGTATAAATAAACCAACGAAGACAGCGGAAGGAAGGAAGAAGGAGTAGGAAACAGCAGAGAGTGTTAGTAGTTCGTCGATAGAGAGTAGTGAAAAGTTTTTTTAGTTATAAAGTTTGCGAATGGACCACACTTACCACGCAACAGGAGAGAATGAACCCGAACCATCATCTGCGAGGAAAAGAAGACGCAACTTCACTCCTTGTGATGCACTCTCTGCGGAGCTTTTCCTCCTGATGATATATCTCCCCAACGATGGTAGCACCGAATCCCATTCTGTGCAGCAAAATGGGAGCGGAGGATTCAGCCTCTCTTCTCACCTGCTCAGTATCCAAGTTCCTCATCTGTATGCTCCGGCTCAAACAGGTATGGCTCTGGATCTGTGTCCGCTACAAGAAACTCTTCAAAATCGCGTTCAGAGTCGTCCATTGCAGCTACTATAGTCCGGAGATATTGCTAGGCTAAATAAACAGCTGAGCTCTGTTTACAGGCTACGCTGTCAGTCAGTGTGCGGGCTGGAGATTGGTGGAGCAGAGAGGGGAGGGGGGTCCCCACTCAGTATGGTAAACGAGTATGTGTGTATGGAGTGTGTCTGTTACGCCAGAAGAGTCAGAGTTTGGGACGGAGTCTTTTACCCCCTGGAGTGTTACCGGAGTTTTTGGAGTGCTCAAATAAACGGGCCTTTTTCCCGAACAATACTCTGGTCTCCTGCTCGTGAGGGATTCATTACAATATCGTAACATGGTTTAGATTTCTAAATAAACATTCACCTCATCGCTAGATAGACCTACTCCTGAAAAACTCATGTCTGCGCAAGGCTTTTTGTCCCTACGAGGCCACCGTCATTTACCCGACGGGAGGGGTGAGCGAGTGAGCCCTGCAATCTAGAATTTGACCACTGATGTCACTGTTTTCAACCCATTTTACACAGTGGCCCTTTAAGGCAGTACAGGAGGAGGTGCATATTAATAATCCCCCAGGACTGTAACATGCTCATGTTTAACGCAAACAATGTGTCATGTGACTGCAGTTGGTTCAGATCCAGGTCGCAACACGTACCAGAGTTCGTTTGTAACCTGACTGAGACCACCTCTTCAAGAAGGTCATGGTCTGGTTGTTGTGGTGCACACCTGAGTGTGATTGCTGTGTTCACGCCTGCCCAAACAAACCGCACTGAGGGGGCAAACAAACTTGAGTTTGACTGAACTGAACCAACCTGGTATCGTACTGTATCATATGGTAACGCATCTTATCTCAGTGGTTCCCGGCCTTTTTCTTGAGGGACCCATATTTTTACCATTGTAGACTTTGGTCCCCCCCTCTCTTTATTATTTCAAATAAATGAATAACCTTTTAATATAAGCCTTAAATTTGTTTGTTTCTGACACATACAGGAATAACATTTTGACAGATTACATTAAAATTACATCCCTTAAAATCAAGAGGGCTTTGTGACCCCTGTTGCTCTTTGCTCTCATATGGTATCTTATCTTATTATATGGTAACTAACTGTAGCTTACCTTACCTTACCTTATTTTCTTTTAGATCAAGATTGGTCCAAGAATTTGATGGCCTGCCACTATCTCTCCTGCTGTATGACTGAAGCAGCATCTTTGGAAAGAGCTACAGCCTTCAATAAAACCACAGTTGGGGAGTTCTTTGACAATCTGTCTGAAGCGATGGACAGGTGACAGAACTCATTCATTTATGACTACATTAATCACTAATATTAATGTCAAATATACAAAACAAGAATTTAAAGACTACACATTTTGCATTTGTAACAGGTTCAGGTTAAAGATCTAAGCTGCTGCTGCTGCCTGTGAAGTTATGTTCATTTCACAACCGTAAGACATGTTCTGTGTCGTTTCCGTGAATTATCCAGTACATCCAACCGGCCTCACAACCGCAGACCATGTGCACCCACACTAGCCCTGCACAGCTCGTCATCTTAACCAACGTGGATGGTTGTGAGGCCGGTTGGATGTGCTGCCAAATTCACGGAAACAACACAGAGGACGTCTTATAGTTGTGAAATGAACTTGAGGTTTACAGGCAACAGCTTTTTGCATTAAGGTGTAACATTTCTGATTCTCATCATGGCTCTTTCATGTCTTTTTTTACAGGTTCAGATTCCCTCCAAACATGATCTATAATGTCGCCGTAACAGGTGTCACACCAGAGCAGACCTCAAAGCAGGCAGTGGCAGTAAGAGGAAAGACGCAAGTGGGCGTCATCACGCCTGCCGAAAGAGAATCGCATGTGACTGTGGTCTGTGCAGTCAATGCCACTGGGAATGCAGTCCCTCCCATGTTTATCTTCCCAGGAGTCGAATACAATGACCACTTCATCACAGGAGCACCTCCAGGATCAACTGGCGCCTCCACCCCATCTGGCTGGATCAATGAAGACACCTTTGCAGAGTTCCTTGAATGTCTGGTTCGGTACACCAACTGCTCCACCGACCACCCCATGCTGCTAATCCTTGATAAACATCAGGTCGCCTTTTCACAGAAGGCACTGGATATAGCAAAAAGAAAGGGTATTGTTATGCTCTCAACCCCAGCCCACACATCCCATCGCCTGCAGCCTCTGCACAAGAGTGTTTTTGGTCCATTTCAGACCTATTACAACAGAGCTCTTGATGGTTGGCTGAGATCTAACCCAGGCAAAACAGCCAGCATATACCAAATCCCTGGATGTGTGAATGAGGCTTTCATGTCAGCCATGACGCCACGAAATATCAACGCTGGATTCACGTCCACAGGGATCTTCCCTTACAACAGGGACATTTTCTCTGATGAGTTTGAACCAGACGTGGCGTCAGACATGCCAAATCCTGTGGATTCAATGTCCATGTCTGCTGAGCTGCCTTTACATGCATGTGCTCCACCAAGTGGCCCAGATTCGAATCCACACAGTATCCAGACTTATACACCTTGTAGCATCCAATAATGTAACTCGGGCTGAAACAATTCCTCGAGTGACTTTATTTATTCTCAAATCCATGACTAAAAAGCTTCGTTAAATCCAGTGCAACTGTACAGCAGGCTGTGTTTTGCATGGATGGTTGTTTCTGTTGCACAACGCACTTCAGTTACTTTCTCTGTTGATTGCCTGCGCAGCTGTAACGTGGATGTGAAGCGCGGATTGCAAGACAATGGACGAAGAGGGACAAGAAAACAGCAAGAGACAAAAAGAGGAGACACGTCAAAAAGTGTCAAGAGTGTGGGATCATTACAAGTTAAAATTAAAAGAACGAAAACTTGTTAGCATACCACAACAGCACGTCCTCAGTGCTACAACATCTCAGTAGAAAACATTCGGTGTATGCATCGAGTTCACAGAGCGGATCTGACTCAACAAGGGAACATTATCATCACGTTTAATTGCATTTAACCTTCATCAGGGATTGCTGGCTGAGATTCAGAACGCATGTAAAGAACGTACGCGTATCGCTTCTTTGGCTGATTAATGTGGTGGCTAACATCACATGGCGTTGTATCACATGTATTAGCTAAGTTTTGCTAGGGAATATAATATATTTGTTAACACGTGCACCCTTTACTCATTCATTCATTCATTTACTCATTCATAGAGTATGAAGCCTAAATGCACAAATCCAGTACAGCAGGTATATTAATTTGCAGTGAGTAGGGTCAGCAGGTGTGAGGAACCCCCTTGACTGCAGTGAATGAGTCGAAACTAGACAATCACAGGAACTTAAAGTATGATATTTATAAAGGCCAAGTAATAAATATCAATAAAAATGTATTATAATCTTTTTTTGGAAAGTTGCAGAGTGGTACTTTGGACAGCTTTGTGCAAAGGGTTCCACCATGTTTAACTGAGGAAGCAGCTGAGTTTACAGACAGCAGATGCATCATTTGATCTGTCATAGCTGTTAAAGTTCACACTGCAGACAAGTGGGGTTTTTTTTTTTGCAATTAAAGCAATAAAAATGTTGAATTTTCAGAAAAGGAAACAAATGTGTTGCTCATTTATCTCATTTCAGAGACTTGTATTATTTACTCTTTTATATTACCATTACCCTTAAATAAAGCTAAAGTAATTTAACGAAAACATGCAGTATTTGTTATCCAATTACTCGATTAATCACCAGAATACTCCATTACTAGGAATTGATAGCTGCAGCCCTAAATGTAAAAACTTCCTGAAAACATAACAGATGAAAATGTAATACTGAACCCAACTGAAAATATAAAAACCCAGTAATGTAATAACTTGACCAACAATGTAATAAAATGGCCTGACTGATATTTTTACAGGTGATGTAGTACCTTTACAGTGGTTTTTATTAATTTTATTTATTTTTTCAAAAAGCTGATGATGTAATAATTTTGAGTGCATCATTTTTAATACTGTTGTGTCCTAACATGCTAACATTTGACACTGAATTCATGGTCGGAAAGGTGGACTTTATGTAGAATCTGAAGTTAACAACAGATGGCAGGTGGTATGTTGTTATCAGGCAAATAATCCCTAAAATCCCTGGCAAAGTGGCAAAGAGAGACACTCATGCATTTAAAGCCCCGTTTCAGTATGGTACCTTTGGCACCAACAGTAACCCTTCAGACATGGTACCTAGACCCTAGTGTTTCCACTGCAAACAGTACTCTTAAATGTGGGTGGGGTTGTTGTCACTCACTGCTCCGTCCAGCACTCACTGTATTTCCTCATTACCGGTGACACACATAGAAGTCTGCATCTTGTTTATCGTCCACAGAACGAGGCTGCACGCCGACATTTTCAGAACAAAATAGAACAGGCTGCAGTGAGAGTCTCTCTCCATGGGATATTTAAAAATATTCTCCTAAATATTCTTGAAAGAGATGCCTTCATGGCCACAGATTGAACATCTTCCTTGCAAGTGTTCCTATCTCCCAGCACTACTTCACAGCCCAACAAAGTTAAACAAAATTAAGACTGGGTCTGGAGGGTACTACCACTCTGGGAACCCAAATGCAGAATCCCAGGACACAGGAAAACACAAGGTAAGTATCCACAAAAAGGGCACAAGCAAAAGTCTTGGTTAAGTCACAACTTGAAGTATGACTTTACCACAGTGGTAGACGCCACGATCTGGCGAGGAGTGTTTTATACTGCAGGGTTGATTACTGGATGGTTCTCAGGTGAGCAGCAGAGAGCAGGTGAGTTGAATGAATGTAATCAGGAACCCAGGAGAGTGAGAGAGCTGCCACGCCCACAGCACAGACACACAGGGAAGGGGAAACAGAGGATGAGGAAAAACGCAGGAAAACTAGTGACACCCCATGACAGAAACCTCATCATGCTGCTTCAGACAGTCTCTTGGCTGTTAAACCATATACCTTTTTTCCAACATCTTTTTTATTTCCAAAAGGTGTACCAATATGTAAACTATGAGTATAACAGAGTACACTGAGTATCCTCATGTCCCTCATCCCCTCCCCTACATCTCCATATACCGAAATAACCAGAATAGAGAATAGAAAGACAAGCTAGCAAAAGGGCAAATCAAGGACTTAGGACGTGACAGGACGTGACAGGACTAATGGTGGTAACAACACTTAAACTTCCACTTAAAAAGAAGGAAAATAATGGCGTCCAAAGTTGATTTTTCTAAGGTTAGTCTCTCTAGTGGTAGAAATTGTGATAGCTAGCCCAGGAATAGCCCAAAAGAGTAGAAGAAAACCACATAATTGATAAAGTCCAATCTGTCTTCAGAAAGAATCACAGTAGAGAAACTGCTCTACTTAGAGTAACAAATGACATTTTGTTGAGTGCAGACTCAGGAAACCATACAACTCTCATTTTACTGGACTTGACTGCAGCATCTGATACAATTGATCACACAATCTTACTCAACAGACTCAGGAACTGGGTTGGTCTGGTCCTATTTGTCAACTAGAAAGTTCAAAGTCATTGGTGACAACTTCAGTTCATCAACTGCTCGAATGTCATGTGGTGTCCCACAGGGCTCAGTCCTTGGGCCTATTTTATTCAGCTTGTATATTTTACCCCTTGGTCATGTTATCTGCAATTTCACCTCTGTATCATACTGCTCTTATGCTGATGATTCTCAGTTATTCATCTCATTTAGCCCTGGACATCATAGCAACCTGGACTCTGCACCGCTGCCTTGCTGCGGCTTCCAACTTCCTACAGCTTAACGCACATAAGACAGAGGTCCTGGTTATAGGTCCTGACCAGACCTCCAATAGTTTCATCCCTACCTTGGATCACTAGCAACTTACACAAAACACTCAGCTGGAAACTTAGGAGCTGTCTTTGATCCATACCTTAACTTCAATCAGCACATTAAGGGTGTTGTTCAATTCATTTTTCCAAAATAGAAGTATACATTTCTTTGAAAAGTATGTAATATCTAACTGGAAATCTGGCATATCTTTTAAAAAATACAAACAAGGATTTAAATTAAATGTTATTTTCAGGACTGATTTTATGAGGAAATGAACCAAATTCCAGATGACACTGCCAAAACATATGCATGAATGTTTCTTCTTCAGTTTTGCATCTTGGGCAGTTCAGTGTATCGTCTTTGGAAATTTTAGGCATTTTTATGGGAGTGAGATAAACTTATTAGTTTCCTTGATGTTGTTACTTGTAAATGGAAAATGTGTTCTTTCACAAATGTTTAACCAGGTGTATTCATCTAAAACCACCCCTAGGACTTTCTCCTAAATCTTAAAAAAAGTTGGGAAAGATGAATGAGCTCGTTTGGCTATAATATTATAAAATTTACTAATCTTACCTTTAACTGTAATGAAGGAAATTAATATATCCTGTACTTAAGATAATTCAAAACTAAACTTATTTTCTTTGATAAGAAAACAAACAACATTCCAGATTTGAATGATTTTAACTGCATATTTTTATGGAACAAATCTTTAAATTGTTTTATAACCAAATTTTTCCATGTTAATTGAATTGTGTTTAATCAGATCGCAATTCCAATGGATGGGAGAATAGATGGAAATACAATTGGAAATGCCAAATATAAACTCTAAATTAAAGGTGCTGTGTCTCACTGTTCCATTCCACATTCCACTGAAGTTAAAATGCCTATTTTCAGTACAGGTTTCCCACACTTCATCTGTAATCTCAATATCCAATTTTGCCAGTTTTCCTTAAATGATTTCAGTGACAGGCATTTTTCACCTCTCTACCCCATGCTACTGCTCAGTTTGAACTTCAGCAGGTCGTCTTGACCATGTCCACATGTCTAAATGCATTGAGTTGCTGCCATGTGATTGGCTGATTAGCTATTTGCGTTAACAAGCAGTTGAACAGGTTGAACCTAATAAAGTGGCCCGTGAGTGTTATACAAGTTGTATTGTTGCTATAATGTGTTTTTGTTTTTTTTTACAGGTGCAATGATCCCGTGAGTGTTGTTCTACTTGAAAATCCAAAGAACAAAGTGGTTAAATATAAATAAATATAAGACATTAAAAAGTTTTGCCATATTTCCAGTGGTGGAATGAACTCAGTACATTAATTCAGGTACTGTACAAAAGTACAAATTCTGTGTAGGTTTACTTGTATCATGTACCACGGGGTTCCTGTAGATCCTTAAAACCTGCCTTGAGCTGCAGGAACCCTGTGCAAAGCAAGACATGTCATGTTTTTGAAAGTGAAGCACATTTTGTAGTAAATGAAACTGTTTTCAGAGCTGCGGTTTATTCGAGGAGACTCTACAGTAGACAAGAAACACCAGCTTCCTGTTTTCTTCACCCAGGAAGGAAGCACAAGAGGTTTTTTTTTTAATCTGTCCAAAAACCCCTCAGTTTACAAGCAGTGGCTGTCAGCGTGTAAATCAGATGGCGATCACAGTTGTTATTGAGGCAGGTAAGCATTTATTTTAATCTTTAATCTGTCGGACTCAACATAGTCATTCTGTATCTGATTAATATTCCATTGATTCCATTGATTGATGTTCATTAATGTATTTTATTTCTATTTGATACCTAAAAAAAAGACAGGAAAGTCTCCGTGTCATGCGTAAGGCCAAGATGAAGACTGTCGATGAAGAGTGTCAATCACCAGAAATCGTGCAGGGAGCTGATGAGAAAAACATAGAAGATAAGAATGTTGCTGATAAAACAAACTTGGTCGCTCAAGGTAAGGATGTAAAATTAAGAATAAGAAGTTACTACGGCAAATAATCTGACCAAAAGTCATGAGGAAATAATACAAGTGCAAGATCTCAGTTCCTAAATTGTAAATATAAGATT
Organism: Epinephelus lanceolatus; assembly: GCF_041903045.1. Lineage (NCBI taxonomy): Eukaryota > Metazoa > Chordata > Actinopteri > Perciformes > Serranidae > Epinephelus > Epinephelus lanceolatus. The sequence continues at coordinate 28,156,690 of NC_135754.1, read as the reverse complement.
TGGCTGACCTAAAAAGCACCAGATACGTCTTAAAATCTGACTTCAGTGCTCCAGTGATCATTCACTACACTGCAGTTTGTAACTAACTGCTGAAACTGAGTTTTGTGGTTTCTCTCAGAGTCAGTTCCCCCTATTCAGGCTGCGGTTCATCATTTCCAACCCAGCTACAGCGCTCAGAGTGGAGGCAGTGTGGTCGCTCCCACCATTATTGGTTGTAGAATTGGTGGTAATGTCAACATCATCGTCTCAGGCCAAGGTAGATACATGAAACATGGGATTAGCTGAAACTGGGGTTTGGGCTCTGCTGATTTTTTTCTTCTTCTTTTTGTCAGTTGCTTCCTCAGAAGAAATAGTGGACACTACAGACTGCTGTGGCACTCTGCAGTCCCAAAGTGAGTGCAGCCGCCTTTAGAAATTTGACTTACCCTCCTGAGACCCTGTGTCCTCATATGAGGACATCACATTTCCGGTTTACTGGACTGTTTACTTCATACTGCTTAACTTAGACCTGCTGTCCTCATTTATGGACACTTCTTTGTGCCATCTAGTGGCAGTAAGATGACAATACAGTAATCCATGTAAAAACAAGATGGCAGCCATCTCTGCCAAGTCAGTCTTCAGGTGACCGCGACACAAAAGTGGACAAGGTCCAAAACCTGATCACATTTTATGGTTGAAACTGGTTTATTTATGATTAATAACCTTTGTAACCTGATATGACAACAAATTTGACCAATAGCAACAGTAACAAGATAAGATTCTGTTAATTAGGAAGTACTCATTTGAGGACATTTGAAATTTATCATCAGCTCATTGCAGGACACTGGGACTTAATTATGGTCTCATTTGAGGACATTGGGACTTTATTATCGTCTTGTTTGTGGACATCGGGACTTAATTATCGTCTCGTTTGAGGACACTGGGACTTTGTTATTGTCTCGTTTGAGGCACTTGGGACTTTGTTATTGTCTCGTTTGTAGACACTGGGACTTAATTATCATCTCATTTGAGGACATTGGGACTTTATTATCGCCTAGTTTGTAGACATTGGGACTTAATTATCGTCTCGTTTGAGGACATTGGGACTTAATTATTGTCTCATTTGAGGACATTGGGACTTTATTATCGTCTAGTTTGTAGACATTGGGACTTAATTATCGTCTCGTTTGAGGACATTGGGACTTAATTATCGTCTCATTTGAGGACATTGGGACTTTATTATCGTCTAGTTTGTAGACATTGGGACTTTATTATTGTGTAGTTTGTAGACATTGGGACTTAATTATCGTCTCGTTTGAGGATATTGGGACTTTGTTATTGTCTCATTTGAGGACATTTGGACTTAATTATCGTCTTGTTTGTGGACATTGGGACTTAATTATCGTCTCGTTTGAGGACATTGGGACGTTATTATCGTCTAGTTTGTAGACATTGGGACTTAATTATCGTCTCGTTTGAGGACATTGGGACTTTGTTATTGTCTCATTTGAGGACATTGGGACTTAATTATCGTCTTGTTTGTGGACATTGGGACTTAATTATCGTCTCGTTTGAGGACATTGGGACTATACTTATCAGGTCCTACTAATCCAAAATAGCTAGGAGAAATTATGAATGCATACCAAACAAAAGTTCGGGTCTCAGGAGGACATAGACACCTTAATTCTTTAGAATGAGAGAAAAACCTAAGTAACCTTTGAATGCATTTTCTCCTTCAGATGATAAGATTGCGGAATGTCAAGTGAAACTGAAAGCCACTCTGAAAAGGAACTTCAGCCACTTGCCTGAAGGGATGACAACTGAATCAAACAGGATACCTCTCGATAAGATCTACACAGAGCTCTACATCACCAAGGGAGGAAGTGGCGAAGTCAACAAGGAGCATGAGGTGAGACAGATTGAGACGACATCCAGGACACATGAGGCCCAAGAGAAATCAGTCCACTGCAATCAACTCTTCGTTCCACAACAAGGCAGAGAACATCCCGTAAGAACTGTGATCACGAGGGGAGTCGCTGGCATTGGAAAAACCGTATTGGTCAATAAATTCACTCTGGACTGGGCTGAGGAGATAACAAACACAAACCTGGAATTTGTATTCCCTCTCTCTTTCCGAGAGTTGAATCTGATGAGAAAGAGAATCTTAAGTCTGGTGGATCTTCTCAGCACCCTTTTCCCTGAAACAAAAGATTCAGGAATCTTTATTAATGATAAAAAGATGCTCTTCATCCTGGATGGTCTGGACGAGAGCCGCTTGTCTTTGGACTTCCAAAAAAGCGAAATAATGTCCGATGTGACGCAGCCCACCACGATTGCGGTGCTTCTGACCAACCTCATCAGGGGAAGACTGCTTCCTTTTGCTCATGTTTGGATAACATCTCGTCCAGTAGCCTCCAGTCAGATCCCTCAAGAGCACATTAATCTGGTGACAGAGGTACGAGGGTTCAACAACCCCCAGAAAGACGAGTACTTCAGGAGGAAAATCAGCGACGAGCACTTAGCAAACAGGGTGATCGCACATGTGAAATCCTGCAGGAGTCTTCACATCATGTGCCACATACCAGTCTTCTGCTGGATGGCAGCAAGTGTTCTTGAGAGGAAGTTACAGACAACGGACAATAAAGACACACCAAAGACCCTCACGCAGATGTACATACAGTTTGTGACCTTGTACGTGGAGAACATGAAGAAGAGGCTGCCTGGAAGAAGAGAGTCAAACGCCGAGTGCATAAGAGATAACCTCATCTCGTTGGGTAAACTGGCCTTCAAAGAGCTCGAGAAGGGCCACTTGATCTTCTATGAGAGCGACCTCATCCTGAATGGTATAAAAGTCACACAGGCGTCCATGTTCTCAGGAGTCTACACGCAGGTCTTCAATGAAGAGCGGATATTGTGCGAGGAGAAGATGTTCTCCTTTGTGCATCTAAGCGTCCAGGAATTCTTTGCTGCGTTGTACGTCTACCTCACATTCCACAACGACAACATCAATGTCCTGGTCAAGAAGTCCTCCACTTCAAGACGTTTCCTGTCAAGAGATCCATCAGAGCTCATCCTCTACAAGGAAGCGGTAGAAAAGGCTTTGCGATGCGAAAATGGACACTTTGACATCTTTCTGCGCTTCCTTTTGGGTCTGTCTCTGGAATCCAATCAAACTCTTTTGAAACATCTCATGACCAGCAACAGAACAAACCAAAGAACAAGAACAGAGATCATTAAACACATAAAGGAGAAGATCAGGGCAAGTCCATTCCCAGACAGATGCCTCAATCTCTTTCACTGTCTGAATGAGCTGAACGACCACTCTCTTGTGGAGGAGATTCAGAGCTACCTCTGCTCGGGCAGTCTTAACAAAGCGAAACTTTCACCTGCCCAGTGGGCCTCTCTGGTGTTTGTGTTACTGACATCAGAAGAAGAGATAAGTATGTTTGAACTGAGCAACTACACCAGGACAGAGGAAGGTCTTCGGAGGCTGCTGCCTGTCGTGAAAACAGCCCGAGTAGCAAAGTAAGTGCCTTGTAAAAACAGATCATAAACTCTTAGGCTTTTTTGACCCTGAAATTAAAGATAGTCAGCTTCAGTGCACAGATTCTTTTTGGCATGTAGGAAAAGCAGTCGATAAGACTGCTGAACTCCTGATGATGTGGTTAGGTATGGTCTGATGCACTTGAGACCACTTTCAGGGTGTGGACAGAGCATGGAGTTACCACTTGTTGGATGAGCAAGCAAGATTATTCACCTGAGTGCAATTACTATATAATATGATGGGTAACAAAAAGGTTACGCACTAGATAACAGATAAATTACTTTATGTGTTAGTTTAAGAAGATTTGAACATGTAACCCGTGTTGCTTTCCATTTAGCTCAGAAGTCAGAGGTTGGATCTGGGAATTATGTCACAACTGATCTGATCCTGCTCCAGAAAACCAAGATGTTGTTAGCAATACCAGTTCTAGCCAGGGTAGCTGTTGTCAGCAATACGAGTCGATAACAATGCATTACATTGTATTTTGTACATGCAAACACCGGAGCAACATGTCCACAGATAGAGGTTAGACTGTAGTGTGTGTTCAAGTAATTTAATAAGACAGAAGTGCTAATAAACACTATATTACTACATTACTACAGCTTAACGAGCCTGAATTTTCATTGGTGGGTGAAGTGTTTGCTATTAAGCTTGCCATATCAACTTAGAAGGTGATGTCAATGTTGTGTTTACAGTTTGTTTTTGCTGCCCCCAAGTGGCCAAAGTTATTAAGGTTTGAGTATTAAAGCATGGATAGGCAGTTGTACTTTGGCGTCATTGGGCAATAACATCATAAGCTTTGAGCATATTGTAATTCAAGTGGTCTGAGAGAACACTGGAGTTCTGTACCTCCTCTTGGCTCTGTTTTCAGACCAACGATTGCAAAGCAACTCAAAAAAGGAAGACAGACTTATCAAAAAGAGAGTCTATTTTCAAATTCGGCTTCTTTTTTTTTTGCCTTTTCCAGATTTCTGTTTTTACTTCAAATATCAATAACTTTGCCTTAATATTCCAAATGATGTGAATGGTATTAACATTTAAATATAAATGCTGTGGCTTGTCACATTGCAGTTGCCTAAAATTTGGACAACTGTGTTTGCATTAGACTCCAGCTGCTTAGCTCTTATTCCAAACAGGGCAGAATACGAGGTATGTCAACAGAGGGGGACATTTCTTTATGAAATTTTTTACTTGATATATCTCAAAATGTCTTTCCTCCTGCAGTCTAAATGCATGTAATCTCACTGTGAACTGCTGTGAAATCCTGGCCAATTGCATCAACTCATCCCAGGTCAGAGAGCTGGACCTGGGTAACAACAACCTGACAGACGCAGGAATAAAATTGCTCTCTGGTGGACTGAAGAACAGCAAACTGGAGACACTCAGGTCAAAGCCCAACAAAATTTTCTGTTCTCTTCTCCAAGCCAATTAAAGACGTTTTTGACACTGTCCGTATTTTCTGTTTGTTTAGACTGAAGAGCTGCAGCCTGACAGAGCTCAGCTCCGATGACCTGGCCTCGCTTATCAGCTCAGCCTCCTCCGAGCTGAAAGTCCTGGACCTCTCCGACAATGACTTTCTGGACACAGGAGTCAAAAAGCTCTCTGGTGGACTGGGGAGCCCTCACTGCAAACTGGATATACTTATGTGAGTGCCCTGAGAGAAATTCCACACCAGATGAATTATTTAATAGCTGGATACAGTACAGAGCAAAAAATCCAGTTGTTGCTGTCTTTGTCACGGAGATCAGATTGGATGAAATGTCTTTTTGTGCCTGTTGTGAAGTTTGTCCCTGTGCAGAGTGACAGAGGAAGGCTGCACTTTCCTAGCATCTGCTTTGAACTCATCCCGTCTGAGAGAGCTCGACCTGAGCTACAACCACCTGGGACATTCAGGCCTGCAGCTGCTGTCTGCTCTGCAGGAAGACCCACAATGCAGCCTGCAGAAACTCAGGTAGGAATGCTGTCGACTAGAACCTGAAAATAGCTCATCAGAGATTTATTTAGACACTGCAGTATGGAAATACCAAAGATCTAGTATTAAAGATAATTGTGTAATGTGAGGGTTTGATATGTGGTGGCTGGATCACTCTTATTGAGAGGAGGGATAACTTTCTTACGCAGCATTGTACTTGTCTCCACACTTTCAGCTTCATCAGCCCCAAGTTTTGTGTGTGATTTATCCTGGCTTCATATGAGCAGAGGAAATCTCCGCTGGTCGCTAGGCTAATTTATACAATGTAAAATGCCATAGGTTTGTGCTAATAACGTTAGCATGTTATATTTGTTTGGAAAATGTGTTTAGTATAAGACAGTTGTTTTGTCAGTGAACCTTGTGAGCTGTAATGGAGCCAAATTTTGTATCATTACCTTTGTTAAATGTTGCTGTTGTCCCTGGTTTCATATGGGTAGAGGAAAAGTCCGCTAGCTGCTAGGCTAATTTATACAATGTAAAATGCCATAGGCTTGTGCTAATAACGTTAGCATGTTGTATTTGTGGGGAAAATGTGTCCAGATAAAGACAAGTGTTTGTCTGTGGATGCTGCGAGTTATAGTGAAGCTGATTTGTGTACTTGTGTTTGACATTGTCTCTATTAAGCCATGTTTAATGTGTGTTTATTGTGTGTTTAATGTGTGTTTTGAGTCAACTAAACTTTACAGCACTCCACAGAAACCTTTTACAACCCGGCTCTTAGGCTGCAACAAGAATGGGAGACGGAACAAGTTTACCCGCCCAAAACACTCAAACTACCAGTTAATGCTACAGAACCAGATTACAACTCATATGCTAAACTCAAATAGACCCAATGCACAGCCAAAACATCAGTGAGGAACTTTCCTCCTAACTGCCTAACCAAAACTTACTAATACTCACTCCTAGTCTTCATGTGGCTTGTGGCAATTATTTATGCATTAAAAACCAGCAGGCTTGGTTTATCAACCGACACTCCACGTTGCCACAATACTACCAAAAAAAATGCAACCCAAAGGGGAAGCATCATACAACCTAGCAGTGACAGAAAAACAGTGATTTATGATCAATGGCCATGCACATGGGACCCACAGAGCTCCATGTCACCAATAAACACTGCCCAGCAACACAAAAATGCAACCCTCAGAACTAAACAACTTTCTGTTAAACAAAGCTGCTTCCATAAACTCAAAGTAGCAAAATCAGCCTACTCACCAAAGTTGTCTGCATCCCAATAAAACCAGATACCAGAGCAAAAGCACAACACATTAGAGCACACAGCCAAAACCAGCACACAGCTGAACCAGATCACCTAATCAGCAAGGGCAATCAAGGATGTGCCTGCTGCTACCAAAGGTATGAATACACATAGCAACAAATCAAACTGAATGGACAAGCTCTCAACTGTCACGTGAAGTAGCAACACAACCAAACTGGGCCAAATCACCACAAAGCCTCGACCTAATCTTACCAACGTGGTGAATTTCAGCTTTGGACAAGCCCCCACTTGCCTCTACTCTTCTTCTGATTGGCCAGTAATCATTGCCTTCATTCGTTCTGTTGGTTAGATTTAGGCAAGAGGTGTGGGATTGCCCTCACCATCATAGGAAATGCATATTAATGTCCCAGACTCAATTTACTATCATTGGTTCCTGACTCACACGTCTCTGAACTCACCAGTCAGAAGCTTGGAGGACTTAAGTCCAGTTCGGACCAAAGATTTGCAACGAAACGAGTCAAAACAGGCCGTTCTGTAACGTTCTAAAAACCTGCCAGTTCACACCGATGCAACTAGATGAGATGGTGTATCATCTCTATGCAACAACTCTGTACTTCTGTTCTGATTTGCAGCTTTTATTTTGTGGATGAATATAATTTGTAGCTCCTTAAAATATGAATGAGGATTGTGATAGTGAGATACTGGCTACAGCTGCATTTGTAGTAGCGATGAAAGGCGAAAAACAGAAACAAAATGAGCATCAGACGGTGTGTATTCATAATAAATACACCACAATAATATAAGTAAGCAATGCCAAATAGTCAGTGAGAATCTGTGTTTGAGTTGGTGGGCGTATAAACACATTTAGCGAGTAGCAGCAGCGACCCGCCATCTGACATCGGCACATCGTGAGGACGGAATCAGAGTTCTCAGCGGGGAAGGAACACCTGCAGCAGCAAGCAAACACGTGTTTTCGCTTGTTTTAGAAACAAGTGAAGTGCTTTACTTTCAAAAACCAGCTGCAAGCGATTTGACCAGCTGAGTTGCAAGGGACACCATCAGCCATCTTGAGTCAAGCTCAGACCGGCCAGTTCACACTGCTGCAACTTTTCTCTGCAACGTTTTAAAATGGTTTTGTCTTGTAGTGAATCATTGGTCTCTATAGAGATGAATATTGAAACAGTGAACGCATAAACCTTTCCTTGCCCCGCATGTTTGCCTCCAAGGGTTGGAACATGGATGTATAAAGAGAATTGGATACAGCACTGAAGGTGGGGCCCCGTTAATTCCTATGAACGCTGCTCAGTGGCATGTGAAGCCAAAAAAGTTCGACTTTGTGATGGTGAAATTACCCAGATCCACTTGGTTTGCCACTTCCAGTTTACTCCACTAACTCTAATGGGGATCAAATGATTTAACCATGTGGCTCTTCTAGACTCTAAATGTCATCAGACCAAATAAATCAAATCCAGAATGACAGGAGTCATTTCAAGGGGGTTGTGACACTCAAAAGAATGTAGCCACTGATTTACAGACGTCTCTTTCACAGTGCAAGTCTTTTTGGGCCCCATGGCATCATGTCACAGACCAGGAAGTTGTAGTTACACAGTTTAGCCACTATGCCAAATTGGCTTCAAAGTCTGGCACACTTCCCGGGGCCTGGATTGGAAACCCAGAGTGACCAGTGACGAGCTTCACTGGTATCTGATTGCAGTCAAACACATGGTGGTTGCATGTAGAGCTGATTCTTCAGAGGTCATGGCCATTGTAGGCAAAGCGTACCTCAAATTTTACAGTCCAATACAAGCAATAATACTGACATAGCGATAAAGAGGAGCTGCTGCATCCATGCACGGCTTTATTGACTCTTTCTCTTTGTGCTGCACCAACAATAATATAACTTGGTAGTGGGGAAAAAGTTGAAAAGTCGCAACACTTTATTGAAACAAGTATCAGAAAACAGTGTTTTTTTTTTGTTATGTTTCAGTGTAGAACAGTGTGGTGAATCCAGGATCCAGCCAGGTCCAAAGAAATGTGAGTAACCAGCTCTTTGTACGTCTCTGTTTCCTTATAAAGTCATAAAACAGCACTGAGTAACATATTCTGGATCTGCTTCATCAGACACCAGCAAACTCACTCTGGACCCAAACACAGCACACAGGGACCTTTCTCTGTCTGAGGGAAACAGGAAAGCAACGCGCTGGACCGAGCAGTCCTACCCTGATCACCCGGACAGGTTTGATTTCTGGAGACAGGTGTTGTGCAGGGAGGGACTGACTGGGCGCTGCTACTGGGAGACCGAATGGAACGGGAGAGTTTTCATAGGAGTCGCCTACAGAAGGATGTGCAGAAAGGGAGAGGGTCACGACAGCTGGTTGGGCCAAAATGACTCTTCTTGGGGGCTCAACTGCACCAAAGATGGCTACAATAGCTGGCACAAAGGCATGAACACTGCTTTGAAGATTGCACCAAACTCCTATAAAGTAGGAGTCTACCTGGACTGGACAGCTGGTAGACTGTCCTTCTACAGGGTCTCCTGTGGCACACTGACCCTCCTTTACACCTTCCAAACCACCTTCACCAAGCCTGTGTACCCAGGGTTTCGGCTTGGCTGGGTGGACTCCACAGTGTACTTGTGCTAAACATTACCTGGACATCGTGACACGAAGGACATGTAGCATTTGTAGTATTTTCTTTTCTTCTGCTCTGGGGTTATTTCTTGGGGTTATTTGCCCAAGTTTGAGATGTCGGATTTTCAGACTTTTGCCTCACCCTGTACTGGATTTTTGAGGCCGACACATGTAAGAGTTCCCTTAAATTAGTTTGAAGTCACGCCATGGCAATGTCCAAGTCTTTGACGATTAGACACCTTCGAGGTGGTAAGACTTAAGGAGGGTGACGAATCCATAGTCAAATTTGCTGTTGCCCTCTTTGGGAGAGGTAAGCAACATGGCTCTAGTGGTCATTTCCGTGTTTTGGCGCTGTTAAGCTGTTTATAAGTTCATTTTATGTTGACATAAACCTGTGTTACTTATTTTGTGTAGGGGTTTGAGTTCATATGGTTGTGTCTGATGGAGGATTTTGTTTTTACTGCTTGCTGTCAGGAATAAAAGGAGATCGCCTCCAAAGATACCCATGGTCTGGGCCTCTTTGTATCAACACAACGCAGACATCACTAGAGTCCACGGGTTACAAATGTTTCTATGTTTTCTGTATATTAGACGTGCATTAACGCATCAAATTTCATAACGTCACTTCACATTACCTGTTAACACGCTCTGCAGTCTTTTCCCATGCCACCTCATGCTGATCCATCCATGGATCCGCGGTTTAGTGGTCCATCTACGTCCCAACCCTCACCTATGGTCATGAGCTCTGGGTAGTGACCAAAAGAATGACGTCGCGGATACAAGTGGCCGAAATGAGTTTCTTCCGTAGGGTGTCTGGGCTCAGTCTTAGAGATAGGGTGAGGAGCTCGGACATCTGGAGGGAGCTCGGAGTAGAGCCGCTGTTCCTTCGCGTCAAAAGGGGTCCGTTTGAGGGGGTTTGGGCATCTGATCAGGATCCTCCAGGATCCAGAACATGCTGGAGGGATTACATATCTCATCCGGCCTGGGAACACCTTGGGGTCCCCCAGGAGGGGCTGTAAAGCGTTGCTGTGGAGAGGGACATCTGGGGTGCTTTGCTTGGCCTGCTGCCCCTGGGATCTGGCTTCGGATAAACGGATGAAAATGGATGGATGGACCGATGGACCTCACGCTGTTTAGCTACAGCTGGCGTATTAAATTTCTTTCTTTTTTTTGAAAACAAGTTCAAAGTCCACATACACGGTCATAAAAATCTCCTGTTCAGTTTGAGTGAACTACGTGGCTCTGCCTTTAGCTCTGCTTTCTGCCACTGAGAATCACGTCATCTGTGTTCCACTGATGACGACTTTACATGCTCGCCGTGAACGCACTTCCCTCAGGCTGAACATACTCAGAACTGATAGAGCTAACTCTGATCAGCTGCTCTGGACCTGAAAACTCAGAGTTTCACCAAAACTCAGGCTCAGTCAACTCGGTGATCAGGATTAGGCTCAGAGATTAATGTGCCTGCTTTCTGAAACAGGGCCCTGTAGTCTCATTTAGCCACTTGTGAGCAACCGTAGAAGAAAATGTGAAGTTTCTGAAGCCTCTGTTGACCGCAGACCTTATTTTAGACATCTTAAGAAAAAAAAAAAAAATCTCACTGACTTCAAGATGAGGGAAGCAAAAGTGCCAACATGCTAACTGATCTCTGGGTTTTAGGACTCATTCATGCAGCACTCTATAAAAACAGTGGAAGCAGAAATTGAGAACATGTTCTTATGAAACCAAATCTATCTGCATGAGTAGATACTGAGAGGAAGTGAAAACATGTAGTGAAATATGGGGAAATCTATCAAACCATCAGTCACTGGAATAGCTTTCCCTCTTTACATATTTCAACCCTACAGTAAGTTTTACACTTACACTTACAGTTGTACACTGCCTATTCCACCCTGTGATGACTGCAACCTTATTTCTAAACTCAATGTTAAATCATTTTAAATAATTTTTTTTGGGGGGCGTGACCAAAGTCTACAATGGTAAAAATATGGGTCCCTCAAGAAAAAGGTTGGGACCCACTGATCCAGACCACTGGTTCCCAATAGGTCCAGATTTCTCCTTAGTCATCAGTTTAAAGTCCACACAGTTTAGCACATTTGGCGTCACATGTGTGTTCCACCATGTCTTTGATCAGAAAACGGCACTTCAAAATAAAAGCTCTGTGCTAGAAAAAAGTGCTTTTAACAAACCTGACACCTTTACGAGTCACTTGGGGCTAGTGATGTTATGCTCGAGCCACTTTGCTTGACGCAGTGCCGATCTTTTGAAGCGCAAGTGTTCGGAAACAGTGTTTCAATCCCTGCTTCGGTGCGGTTACATGATGGCTTCTCATTCGGAATTAAATAAAACTGAATGAAATCATTCGGAATTAAAGTTTTTCCAGGTAGTTTACATGAAAAATATTCATTCTGAATGAGGGTTTACACAGGAGATCAGTTTAATCACCTTTATTCGGGTCCGCGCAAGGTTTGGGGCAGGGAAAGTTTCTGATTGGATAGGGGGTGGGGCAGATGTTACGTGTATACGTTTACCGGAAGAACACTGCAGTCCTCGTTCCGGATAACAAGATGCTTGAGGACGCCATTCTTAGTGCCTTTTTCGGGCTCGTTTTGCTTATATTCTTGAAGCAGCAGTACGACAACAACCTTGCTCTGCTAATGCTTCGTCTGTTGAGGAGGAAAAGAGAGGTAGAAGACCGCGAATGGAAACTGTTGAGTGCAACGAGTCCGACTGCTCTACTCAGCCCGTTGCTATGCACGCTATATACGTCATCGCATACGTCAGGGCAAGGAAACGAGCATGCGCAGAAAGACCGGAATGAACTTAAAGAGGAATGAGTGTATACAAGTGCGAGAAGGTCTTTCATTCAGAATTAGAAACAGAAAATTCCAGCCCCTTACATCAGATTGAATTTTCAATCGCATTGGCCATTTTCATTCTGAATTAGGTGTTTACAAGATTACTTTTAATAGGAATGAACTTTAATTCCGAATGAAAAGGGAATTAAACTGTCCATGTAAACGCACTCAATCACGTGGCTACAGAGAGCGAGGCCTCGTTACAGGCAGTCTTGAGGCTTTTTCAGGTCTTCCACTTAGATGCAGTTCTGACACACAGCCAGCAGATGTCACTCTCCTGATTGTATGAAATGCTTTGAAGCAGTGTGTCATTCTTGAAGCAGTTGCGTCAAAGTGGTTCATGAGGCTTCAATTTCACCATCACTAGTTGGGGTCCATTAAAAATGGACACACGACCCACCAGTAAGGAACTACTGATCTAGACGCCACCTGTACAGCCATATTAAGAGAATGTATTCTGTTGAAATGTAAAACGTGTGTACACATGATCTGTAATAAAGCTCCTGTCAGTGAAGGGAGACGCAGCAAGTGGAGTATCACTTTTAACAATCATTTTATTAGCAGTCCCAAGAGGCAATGAAAAAAAAACAACAAATCAAAGAAAAAAAGGAACAGAAATTAAGATTACAGTCAAGACGGTGGGCCAATCAGAGTCAGTGAACATAAAGACGGAACAGAGGGCTACACACACACACCGATCAAACACAAAAGTCACATTTTTAAAAAAAAAAGAAAAAAGAAAAGAACAGAAAGTGATAAATGAAGAATTTAATCTCATGGGTAGTGTGCGTGTGTATGTGTGTGTGTTGGCTGATCCCTCTGTTCCTCAGGAGAAATTCACCAGGACCGACCCCACATTCTCACACACACACACACACTCACAGTCACACGTACACAAACATATCAAAAAGCCAGTCGAGGCGTCTTCCTCTCTCCAGTAAAAGCCGGGATTTTATATTTCGGCTATTTATGACAGAGAAACCAACCATCAACAAACCACAGCTGTTCAGGCATGTTTTTAAAATTGTTATTTTCTATTAATTCTGTACAGATTATATATTTTATTTACACACTGAACACCGTCAGTGCGGAGACAACTCAAAACTTGCAAACACTAACTGATGTCCATTTATCTGCCGTTGTTCCGTGCTCATTTCTGTCTGCTGGAAACTGCTTTTTTTGTTTGTTTTTAAACACAATTTTGGACATCAGAGCATTTCATTAATATAAAGTCTGCAGCACTACAAATCAACAGACAGAATCACGAGGAGGATTTCCTCGTCGCTGCGATGCTGAGATCAAACGTTCACACCCGTCCTTGTGTCTGGCCTTTCTCTTTGCTGCATAGACTTTGAACTGCCTCTCATAACAGAGTCATGACACATCTGGTTCATCAGTGACCGAACATCTGAGACGTTCAGTCACAAAAACAAATCTGGATTATACCAATTACTGGGATAACACAGCAGCCATGCACACCTTTAGTTCAGATTCACTTGTGGACACTCAAAATAACTGCTTTCTGTGGTTAAAAAGGTGGTCAGACTCCAGTTTGAGCTGTTAAAGGGATAGTTCAGATTTTTTTGAAGTGGGGTTGTATGAGTTAATCATCCATAGACAGGATGTCACATGCAGTAGATGTCAGTCCGCATGCCCCCAGTTGGAGCAGCAGGCTGCAGCGGGAAAATGTAGCCGTTGCATCGCGCTCGTCAAAGCCAGACTCCATTGAGAAAAACAGTGATTTAACGTTGCTGAACAGAGGAGCTGCTGGTGTACAGCTGCCTCCAAGTTATTTTGTTTGTGTTACTGTGTCACTTGGGAGTTTCAAAGGGTTTGTTTGGATTCACTAAAATTGCACAATAACACAAACTAACTAGCTGATTGATGTGGCCGTATTGCAGCAACTCATGTAATCAGTGAGCTAAAATTAGTGTTTTTGTCGATGGAGTCCGGTGGGCTTTGATGAGAGCACAGACGGGTCAGCAACGAAATCTATTTTAGCCACCTTGACAAAATCTATTAGTTAAAGTGAAGGCTATATTTAGAGTATTTTCACCGCTTCACTTTAATTTCAGACTGCAATTTCAAGCGGGAAAATGAAGCCGTTGCATCGCTCTCGTCAAAGCCAGACTCCACTGAGGAAAAACAGCGATTAAACGCTGCTGGTCTACAGCTGCCTCCAACAGTTATTTTGTTTGTGTTACTGTGTCACTTGGGAGTTTCAAAGGGTTCGTTTGGATTCACTAAAGTCACACAATAACACAAACTAACTAGCTGATTGACGCAATGGTAGCGCAGCAACTCATGTACTCAGTGAGCTAAAATTACTGTTTTTGTCAATGGAATCTGGTGGGCTCTGGCGAGAGCGTTGATGGGAAGCTGAAGCTGTTAACGGCATTGCCCAAGCAGTGAAAATACTCTCAATATAGCGTACACTTAAACTGATATAGGGACTTTTTTATTTAGGTGGCTGAAATACATTTTGTTGCCGACCCCGTCCACAGCAGCACATTCCTTAGCTTCCATGTCAGACTCCATCTTGCTTCTCCACACTGGGGTCGTGCTGTTTGTGGGTAAGCACGCCGTACAACTGAGCTTAAAAACAAGCCTGAACTATCCCTTTAAAGTAGGCTTCGATTTGGATGCTCACACCTGGAGACACAGTGGGAAATAACTGGGCAGTGGGCAACTAATCTTCTCACATGTGGAAACACACACACACACACGTAATAATGTATGATTAGAGCAGCATGGGGGGGGGGGGGGGGGGGGGGGGATACTAAGGCCATGATTAAAGGGGGAGAAGAGACAGAAAGAACAGCATTTATTTAACTCCATTATGCCTTGGTATGTAATGTCCTTCACTCTATTGGGATTCAATCATATAAAAAGTGTTTTGCTATCTGAGGGTCACGAATGCACCCAAAACAGCCTTTCAGTGCTAGTAATACAGACAGTACACCGACTACAGTCAACGTCAGCCACCTCCGTCACTCACTCAGTCTGTTGCATACATAATTGTTCACTTGTGTATATACATTACCCTCCCTCTTCAGTTATTTTGCTCCTGCTGTGTTGGAGCAGTAGATTTGAGGCAGAGTAAAGCTCTATTAACATCAGACTCTCTCACACGCACTCCCACTAACACACACACACACACACACACACAAGATCTGCCAGCTGGTCTCTTCGCTGACAGACAGCAAGGAGAGCTTTAGTTTATTAGGTTAAAAAAAAAAAAAAAAAAAAAAAAAGAGAGAGATAAAGCGCTTTCTTTCACAAGGAAGGGTGAACCAGGGGGCGGGGTTGGTGTTTGGGTCATACAGGTGAACAGGGAGGGGGGGGTGTCTGTAGGCCTAGCTGAGAAGCTGGCGGATCTCCTTGTGCATGTGACACAAGAAGTCCACGTATGACGCTCCCCCGCTGGCGCTCTTGTCCTCGACCAGGAAGTGCCTGAATATCAGCTCGGCTCTGTCTTCCTGTTTCACCACCATCAGCTGCGAACGGGAGGAGAGAGAAGTGTGAGGAGGGAGGACGGCAATCAAATCGTAACGTGTCCCTATGACTGAGTACGAAAACTGTCAAGTTGGGCTGAAACTAACAACTGACCCTTCACTAAGTCCCGCCCCCTAACACAGATTGGCCAATCATAACGTAGCATCAGGGTCTGACAACAACACAGCTGTGCTCCATTTGTTTCAGATTTCCTTCATTTTCAGGCTGGTTTTGTGGATTTGGAGCTAAATGTTGTGTCTGGGGCACGTCGTGTATTAATGATATTGTTACCTGGAGAGGTTGGAAAAAGATCTACGATTCTTCCCTGTTCCAAAACCAAAACCAAACCCTGAAAAGTGTAGGGTTAGCTAGCTAGCTACTGAAGATATAGCCTACTGAATGTATACACATGCTGCTTTTGCTTTTTAATGATGATAATAGTGAAAGAAAGACCGACCCTGCTGTACAGGAACCAGTGAAGGGAAGCAGGGAAACTTTGCTGATATTCAACCAGCTCTGTGTCGTCGTTTGACTTCACCCGGAGATTATCTGCACACACTGTGATGCCACACAGCTGGTTCAATATCAGCAAAGTTTCCCTTTATATTCATTGTCTTCTGTGGCGATCAGCAGTGATGTGGTGGTTCACTTTTACACTGTGATCTGTAGCCTATAGTTCGGCTTTGGACATTCACACCTACGGCCAATTTAGAGTCACCAATTAACCTTGCTGTCTTTAGACTGTGGGAGGAAGCTGGAGCACCTGGAGAAAACTCACGCTGACACGGAAGGGCTGCCCGACCCTGGGTTCAGACCAGGAGCCCCCTTGCTGTAAGGTAACAATGGTAACCACTGTACCACCGTATACTATCAATAGTTGAGACAATTTTATGTTGTACTGTTGTATTTTGTATCGACACTGATAAACTTCAAGTTTGGCATTCTTTGAGTAAATGGAAAATAAATTACTTTTAAGAAAAACATGTTTATTCAGCGTTCCCAAACATTTTCACAGACAACAAAACTTTTCAAGGACCCATGGTGGAATTTCCGTGACAATTCACAACGTATAACATGAACAGAACTTTACGGTTGACTTAAACGTGCCCGTGTCAAAGCGCCATCTCAAAAGTGCAGCACACTTTAAAAGGTAGAAGTGGGGCATAGGTATTCAAACTTAGAACACGGTGAGCCTATGTGTTATATCACATTGTCAAAACATGATTTTTCTCGCCCCACTTGCCTGGCGTTACTCAAAACATATCGGATTAAACATCTATTCAAACAAAATTTCAGCTCACTGGCATACGTGGAGGGAAAGATGGCGACCAGGAGTAAAAATGAAGAAATGTACATGATGGTAAAATACGGCGCACATAAACGCATACTTCAGCTACAGTGCGTTAATAAAACAAATTCACCTCTACGCTACAATACGTAGGAAGTTAGTCATTAATGATTACTGTAACAGTTTCAATGATTACACCCAACTGAAATCCAAAACTTTCAAGGATTTTACAAATTCCATGACTTTTCCAGGCTTGGAAAATAAGACTGTGAAATTCAATGACTTTTCCAGGTTTTAAATAAGTGTGGGAACTAGGGATGGGTCATGATTTTCGATTTTGGAATAGTCGTTTTATTTTTGAAAAATCGATTTTTTAATGCGACTATTACTATTCGCCATCTTATTTCCCCCCCTTTATTTGACATGCAATTCAGCTCCTAACCGCACGAGGGCAGTCTAGGATTGCTACAGCGGTGTGAGATGCTCTTCTACAAACAGGAGAAACATGCAGACTACTACTCCGTGAGGTATGTCCGCAGTCATTCGGGCTTTCATAGTTGAGTGCACTTCCGCATTATAGTTTCCTGTAAAAATGTCAGTGAAAAATCCCTGCGATGTGAAAAATACATGCTGAGCAGTCACTGGTGCGCGGAGCTTTGCGCGCACAGGGCTTGCAGACGTCTGCTTTGAGTCCGCGCGGACCTCCGTGGAGTCCGTTCCACCCCGAGTATGTTCGGCCCTTTAAAGATGAATGGATCTCTGTGTGCGTGGCTCGGGGTGGGGGGTGATTATTCGAAAAATTGTCGAATACTTGCCACGATTTTCGAATAGTGTTTTTGCTTGTGTTGCCCATCCCTAGTGGGAACCCTGTCTATTACCCAAAAGGTAACAAATAAAAAGCACTACTTAGGTGTTGATATTAACACTTAGTTACCACATCGGCATCAATATAGATATTCTTAAAATGATACCCAGCCCCAAACAGGACAGAGACCGAACAAACCCGGGACACAAAGTGTTTGGACTGTGAGGGAGGGAAGAAGAGAAAGAGAACGTTTACCTTCATGTATCGTGACCGCTGTGCTCTGAAGGATTCGATGATCTCTCGGAGTCTCTGAGAGAAGGGGTTATCCAGCACCGGCAGACTTGTCTGAAACACAGCGCAGTGACATTGTCTGACAAACAGTTTCTCAGCTTTTTGTCCGAAATGTTGTTTTATATTAAAATGCACAAATTCAAGTGTTGATAAAAAAGAAATGGATTAAGACAGAATTCAAGTTTTTTTTTGTTTAAAAATATAAGATCTCTTCTTTAGTGTCATGTATATACTGTTTCCATATTCACAGAACAAATTATTCTGTGAGTATTGAAAGATTTTTAGTTGTTTGCAACACAAGCGAACTGGTGGACACGTCAGTCACTATGAAGAGTGCAAATGAACCAGCGAAGCTAGAAGACCCATCTGTGGGCTCCTGGTCAGCTACAACAGTGATCGAGAGAGAGAGTTGTGTATAAGACTAGGATGGCGTGTTGGCGTTGCTCCACTGTTGTAGGGTATGTTGTGAATGGAAACATCGGCACACTAATGAACATTCTAAAGGACAGACACAGGAAGTGGCCACGCTCAGCAGTCAGACAGGAGTCATGTTAATTTCCAGGGCTGGTACCTGCGGTTATTCCACAGGCTAGTTAATAACATGTCGGGCAGGAAATCCAAAGTGTGGGATCATTTTGAGAAGGTGAAGGACGAACCCAAGGTGATATGTAAACTCATCTTCATTGGTCGACTACAAACATGACGTATCATCTGAAACATGGAAGTAGCTACATGCCCATTAGCCCACAGCGTCATTAACAGGCGGCTCACTCAGTGTGTGACGTGCACTTGTAGATAAAATATAGGCCTATATTAATGAAGGTTCATTAGTACGGTTTTGTATTTCTCTGTAATGTAGCACAGTGTTAACAATGTTACTGATACTATTCTTTCTCACACCTTCAACTCAAACCATTGTGTTGCC
This sequence comes from Epinephelus lanceolatus, assembly GCF_041903045.1. Lineage (NCBI taxonomy): Eukaryota > Metazoa > Chordata > Actinopteri > Perciformes > Serranidae > Epinephelus > Epinephelus lanceolatus. The sequence goes on along the minus strand of NC_135754.1, from coordinate 28,137,687 downwards.
CTGCCCAAAATATATCATTTAATATTTAAATTAATATCGTAAACATGCGGGCGACTAGTCGACTAATGGCCCTAAATGACGACTATTGATTCTTAGTCAGGGGCAGCCCTGTGTGCCGCTCACCCAGACAAAGAAAAAAACAAACAAACTGGAGCCCAACTCCTGATCTCCGCTGCTTCAGGCATCATTTAAATGTCCTCTTTGTGGCAAAATCAATCTGGCAATATTCCTATTATTGTTGTTATTATGGCTGATGAAGGGAAGGTAGCAGCAAATGTTTGGGGAACACAGTGTGGTATATTAAACAGGATCTGTGGGAGCTGTTCAATTTGGATGGCCTTCCCTCACAAACACGTAACGCTACAGTCGGTCAACTCAGGTGAACAAACACAACACAGAAGCAGATCTGTTTCCTCTCACCAGGCTCGGGTCTATCTGGCTGAAGCTCGGCGTGCCGAAGATGTTGAGCAGCAGCTCCTGCTGAGCACTGGCTCCCACCCACAGGAAGAGGTGTAGTCCCGTCTCCAGGAGGTAAACGCCGCCTTTAGACAGCCTCTCCTCTGAGTCCCTCACTGCCACTGGCAGCGACCCGCTTTCCAACTTCATCTGGACGGTCAGAGAGAAGAAACAATACCAGATGAATGTTAGCGTTGCCATCTACTGGTCTAACAGTGCTTTTTCCTGCAAATGGAAGTTTTGTTTTTAAGGCAGAGACAAACACAGACCTGAGGGAGTACAAATGGTAAATACAAAGGCAAATGAGGAGCTGGTAAAATAAAACCCCACACTTGTCATCCATGTGAGATGTCAGTCACGAGCACAACAAGGATTCACGTTCCCCACATCACCTCTTTGCAGAATTAAAACTTAAACTCCAATTTTTAAAAACACTTTCTTTATCAGACTTAAGAAACTACAAAGCCCCTAAAGTCCTGACAGTTGACATTTTTTTTCTTTTGTGAAAAATGTATTATCTAACTTGTTCCCACAAGATAATTAACTCCATGATTAACCTACAACATAAAAAATATAAAATAACTTTTGGGGGCTCCATAAGGAACATTTACTCTACATAAATATATCAATATAAAAAAAGAGAGAAATTAAAAAATGAAATACAAATAAATTAAAAATTAAAACGATTAAAATAATAAAATAAATATTCCGCAGCTAGTAATTTTTAAAATCTAGAATTATTAGAAATAAAAAAAAGGTTTTCAGACTAACAATGAAATGAGCCTCATGATGTTTTTTTTCTCTTATTCACAGTTTGAACACTTGAGTGTGCAAAAGCTTGCAGGTTTTTTTTTCTTTGCACAAGAGCATCACACACAGTACAACTGTGATGGAGAAGTTCAAATGCATCATCATCCAAAAAAAAAAAAAAAGCCCTGTGTCTGCGTCTTTGTTCTGTGAGAGCATAAATATACAGATTTATTTTCATCTGGTTTGACCAACAGTATTACTAACAACACACACTCTATTATCATGTTGAGTGAGAGCGCAGCAAACTACATATAAAAATAGGAGGCTTGCCGCTTTGATGATCACAGAGATGCCTCTGCCTGGAGTAAATGTCACTTCACAAAGAGCCGCAGCCTTTTTACCCTTCTATACTCACACATTTTCACACAGGTGATGCTGTTTTGTTTGTCAGGGTTTGTTTATTTATTTCCACATAAGAAGTTCAGACGATGCAACACATAATTTGCAAAGGATTTTTGAGGGAAAGTTGCCTGAAAACCCTTCAGGAGCCTGAAAAGTGCCATTCCTCAGGAAGGAAATAGGGTTAGGTATCTATAATCAACTGAAATTACCAGGTGCCAAGTAGCATCAAAATGTCTCAGATCAAACGATACCTGCATTCAATCTTTTTTATGCCAAGGGTATGATCCCGGGCAGTCCCATTTCCCAGAGAGCAAACTTTCTGTTGCTGCAGTTTCTGTTTTGCACAAGCTAACGCAGCAGTGGCTAACCAAAATGCACATGCTGCCACTTGGTGACATCATTAGAGAACACAATGTTTGTATCCATAGTTACGCGGATGACACATAGCTGTACATCTCTGCTGAACCGAACGATGCTGCAGCCATAAACTACATTACTACCTGTCTTTTGGCAATAAATAAATGGATGAGCAATGATCTCTTAAAGTTAAATGAAGATAAAACTGAAATCCTGCTTGTCAAAACAAAAACAAAAAGAGAAATGCTGTTTAATAATCTGAGGAATTTAACTCCCTGATCCTTGATTCAGATCTAAGCTTCAAGTCCCACATTGACAAGGTGACAAACACATAATTTTTCCACCTCAGAAACACTGCCAAGGTACGACCATTTCTAAATGAAAAAGATGCAGAGAAATTAATTCAGGCCTTTTGTTTCAAGCCAACACAACTACTGTAACACACTTTTTACTGGCCTCCCAAAAAACACCACTGAGAGACTTCAGCTCATTCAAAACTCTGCAGCTCTGCTGTTAACCACAACCGAGAGGAAAGAGCACATCAGGCTGTCTGAGCTGCTCTGCACTGACTTCCTGTTACATTCAGAATTGACTTTAAGCTCCTTCTCCTTGTATGCAAAGACCTATACAGGCTGGGACCGAGCTACATTGCTAACTCCCTTGTTAACTATTTGCCTCCAAGAACACTGTGATCATCTCCTGCTGGTTTATTGGAGGTTCCCAACAACAGTCAGAAGAAGATCAGGGATGCAGCCTTTGTCAGTTACGCCCCAAAGCTATGAACACACTACCTACAGATATCAGGAAAGCTAGCTCGCTAAATATTTTGAAGAGAAAGTAAAAACATATCCGTTCACTTTAGCCTTTAACTCGCTCTGACTTCCTGATACAGGTCTGAAACTCTTTTTTATTACGCGTCACGCTGCTGCCACGCTTTTAAAATCTGACTTGATTTTATGATTTATAGTTTTACAACTCTATGATTTTAATGAATCATTCAGTGAGTTGCTGAAGCAAATTATACAGGCACATAAACTCTCTTCTTCATAACTGAGTGACCGAACCATCCAACAGGTGAAGTGACGAGAGGAGACCTTTGTGTTGCTATGTGTGTGGGCTCACCAGTGGCAGCAGGCGGGGGTAGAAGAACACGTGGCTCTCTGTGACGTCCATGCAGCTGATCATCTGCCTCAGGTAGGCCCGGTCGTCCAACGAGACGTCGGCTCCTGGCAGCAGCACGTCACTCTTCAGCACACAGTTCAGATAGACCGGCAGCAGCTTCATGCACTCTGGGAGGATCAGCTGGAAAACACCCACACACAGGTACGGTTATAGGTGTATATACACAGTGACATTCAATAATGTGTAAATCTGAGATACTTGGGTATTTACATTATTTGTTAAGTGCATGGACTGTGTTCTGGATCTCTTTACTGTTTAAGAAAACAAATATCAGCCTGAGAAATCTCTGACATTTAGCACAATGCAAAAAGGGATCCTGAGCCAAAATCTGCTAACGTTGCATAACAGTAATAAAAATAACTCTGTAATGTTTGATATGACTGTGGTGCACTGCAGGGTAGTTTGTCTTTCTGTTTCTGTCTCTGTATCTGCCACTGAACTGAGCTCAAAAATGTGTTTTCTTCTATTTCTGCCTGCTAAAACGTCTGACCTTGTCTATAGTGACTTGTATCTGTGAAAAGTTTATCACTATAAAGGTGTTTTCACATTCCTCAACTCAAGGAGGCGATGTCTGGGCACTTCCCTAAAATCTGAGTCAAACGTACACCGGGTAAACTAGATTAGGTACATCGCTAATGTCAACGTCTATCACTGTCTAATACAGGAAACACATATTGATGGGCGAACAGACTCTTACTCAACACCAGCAAAGAAACCTGGAACCTCCAGCGCAGAGTAGGGCTGGGTGACGAGGACAGAAATTCATATCTCGATATTTACAGGCTGTTATGATACCACAACTATTGCACATTCACATATATGTAGCTTTCTGTCGAGCTGCGAGCGTCAGGTAGGTTTACATTACCAAAGGTTTATGACAAAATCACTTGACGACACCGACTCCTGTGTGCGCACGGCGAGAGAGGAGAGGGAGAGACGCTGTGCTGCTGCCAGAGGAGCTGCTGACTGAGTTCCCTCTGAGGGGAGGGTAACTCTAAGGGCACATTCACACCAGGATAGTCTGGGGTACTCGGTTCGATTGGGCGGGGAATGCCGAAAAATTTTGCACCAAGTGGACCAAACCACCTGGACACCATCACCGATTTACAACGGCTGCTCATGTGGGGGCGGTACTGCCCGAAACGACCACTGACCAGGAAGAAAAAAGCATGAGGAAGAAGAAAACCCAGCTCATTGATGGGCCAGGAGCGAAAACGGAAATTCATCTCCTTCAGCCTGCTTGGTCACCACAAAAACAATGGAGCAACACCAAATTTATGCAGTCTTGGGGCAAGCGCCTGCACCTCCTCACTACTCCCCGTCTGCCCACCAGACATTTTCCAACTTTTTCCCTTTTTTTTTTTTACCTCTGCTTCTCCCCGTTTTTTTTTTCTACGTCACTTCCTCTCTTTGGTTCGCTGGATAGTCTGTTTGCATTTCCCACTGTAAGCGAACTGCACCAGGGTTCACTTGCAAGTGAACCAAGACCCCCAGTTTTTAAGCAGACCAGGGTTCGCTCGCTTGGTCCACACCAGAGTTCAAACAAGCGTTCACACCACTCCAAACGAACCAAACTATCCATGGAAGGAGACCAGGGTTTGTTTAAAGCGGGCCAAATAGCGCCAGTTGTGAATGTGTCCAGGGCAGTTCATAAAACATTAAGGATGCCCAGGCCAAATGACGCCAGTTTATTCCACACTGCTGAAGCTGCTCCACTGCGGAGTCAGTAAAAATGTCACTTTCAGCCATTCTTGTTGTTGCCGTGGGTAACAGTATGTCAATGCGTCAACGAGCTGAATATCACAATATGTGTTTTTCAAATGACATTAAAAAATATAGCAGTATTATCGTGTTCTCACAAAAGAAAAAGACAATAAAGTGTTTCTGACCATTTACGCACGTGAACATGTTATAGTTGAAACCTTAAATACAAGTATGAACCTGAAAATGAGTAGTTCCTGTTTAAAATGTGTTTAAAGGGGGACTTAAACACTTAGGGCCGAATTCACAAAAGGATTGCGTGGCTTTTGCGGTCGCTAAACCGGTAAAAATGGAGCAAACAGATACCGTCTAATTCACAAAGCACGTGCAGAGGGTGAAAAGCTCCACTAACTGCGCTGCCAAGCAGATTGTGTCTCGGTGTTGCGGTGTTATTTGCACGTATTTAAATGAGGTAATATGCATATATTTGGCGGAAAAATTGCCCCTTTCTATGCAAATGAGCCTCATTGATAAACAACGTCTAATTCACTAACACCAGCGCTAATAGCCACACGCAGTTTGAGTGAAGCAAATAACGTCTTTAGAAAGCTGGTGCAAAGTGGGCGCTCCTCTGTGGAAGCCTCTCGCCCAGACTTTCCAGTGATCGTGGCAGCAGTGATCGTCTGTTAAATCAGTCTGTAAATAATATTTTGACATTATTATAATCATTATTACTTTAATGGCATCCGAAGATATTGATGCATTGAACAGGTGACAGTCTGCGGTCGTTCTCAAAACGCACTTCTGTCACGCACTTCAAAAGCAACTTTCAATAATTTATTTTATGAAACGGGGGAAACAAACGTGAACAAAAACGGTTCCGTAATTCATATTAAATTCAAAAGATAACGAAAAAACAGCTACAAGTGAGAGGGAATAGTGATAAAGTGGTCAAACTTGGTCAAATCCACAGCCTCAACCCATCCGACACTGTTAGACTGACTCACCAGCAGACATCACTACATGAGGGTATACAGTATTCAGTACTTTGCCAAACAAAGTCTGCCATTGTTCTGCCACAGTGTTCTTGGCACAAAGCCAGCATTAATACTTTGCCATGTGTGGCTTATTGCAACCAGGAGCAAATCAGGGTCAAACTGCACTCAGCTGCCAAACTTTGTGGGCGTGTTTGCACTGGTATATCATTAGCGCAATATCCTTTGTGAATAGTATGTTAAGACGGAGCAAACTGCGGGTGCAAATGAAGTGCAGTTCAAGGTGCTATCAGCGGCTGCAGTTCATTCAGCCCTTAGTATTCCTTTAAGTGCATGTGATGTTGGCTGGGTGAATACACAGTATGCTGAGGGTGTCAGTACCTGACCAGCTGATGAGGGGCTTGCACAGTTCTTTCGGTAGCACGCCAGAATCTGAGCGCACTGGTTGACCAGAGTGTCTCTCACCGCCTTGGTGGGGTTGTTCAGGAGGCCTCGGAAAGCTGCAACACACACAGACAATAAAATACGGTGTATTACACTGAAAGGAAACCAATTACAACCAGCTTTTCACAAATTCAGAGATTCATTCATTCATTTGCTGTAACCAATTATACTGTTAAAGGTCGTGGGTGTGCTGGAGCCTATCCCAGCTGACATTGGGCGAAAGGCGGCGTAGGGCAGGTTATCAAGACCAGCCGCAGCTTTCTACTGTTGGCTAATCTTGGCTCCACTTCAGCAGCTGTGGTTTTGTTCAACAGTATTTTTAGAAAATGTTACTCATTCACTTCTCCACCCACACCTCATTCACACACTCAGACTACAACGCTTGACTTCTACATTTGTATTGTCGTCTCTCCTCCAGTCAGAGACGCTGAATAACAGTGAAGAAAATAATTCTGCTGCGTGCGCTCGTCCTCACCGTATTTGGAGAAGAAGTTGATGATTGTGTCGGTCTCACAGTTGCGGTAGAGGTCAGCCAGCTGAGAGCAGCAGTTGACCGCCATGTTGTGGATGCGGAGACGCCTTTGGCCGCTGCAGCTGGTGTACAGCACGGCGCACTACAGGGAACCAAACACAGATGTGCATTTATTTAGGCAGCATCATTACCAATAAAAAAGGTGAGTTTTCACATTCCCCATCATACGGGATAATTTAGCAATGTGCATGTTCACAGTAAGTTCAGAGAAGTCAGTGTGCCAGCTTGTGTGACTTTTCCGCTGTGTCTTTGCTGTAAAACAATAACCCCAAATCACTGGTCCTCTAGATCTTGCTCATCAGCTTGGGCTGGTGTAAAAAAATGTTTAAACTGGTTTGACGTTAAGTCCAAAACTGGTCGGGAATACCTAGTTTTACCACTACAGCAGGTGTCGCAACAGACTTAGCAGGCGCTCCCGAGTGAAACATGACGACACCGTGACCAAACAACAAACAAGCATCAGACTATCGAGCCGCATCACGTAACATTGGAGCTCTTTGTCCACCTTGAATCCATCAAATATGCACTTCTGTTACGTCATGTAAACACACCAGGTACCTCTCAGCTGTGTGCTTGACATCAGACTGAAGACATTACCACTAAAAAGACGAGTGAGTGCTTGCTGTCTGACCACGTTTATTGTTTTAAACAGCTGTTCCCCGTCTTTAATGGAAGCGAGTGACGGGAATAAACAGAAACAGGGCGTCCAACAAAAGTTCAACTCGTGGCTGTTTAGGACACATTTCCTAAGCTTCAAATCCAAAATATTGTCACACCTCTACTTAAATTTGCACCTTGTCGGACATGAAAACCAGCAGTAATCTGACTCACTGGTGTTTGGAGATGCTCCAAGCTAACCCTATCCTAAAATGCCTGATTTAGACACTAAAAATAAAATGTGTTCCGCTCTCTTCAAACATGCACACCTGCATGAGCGCCCCCGTCTCCTCGCTGAGCTTGTCATCGTGTTTGAACTCGACAGTGATGGCCTTGTCGCAGTCCAGGCCTGCCAGCTCCACATCTGTGGTGTTGCTCATGAAGAAGGAGCCGAAGAAGTCTGTCGCCCGGATACCTGAGGGGAGGGGATCATCAAGTCAGCTGTCACATGTATCTCAGTTTGAGTGTTTTTTTTTTTTTTTGTCTTTTGAAGTGTGGAGGCCTCACCTGTGCTGGTTCGCACCCTCATGACAGCATCGAAGCCTACAAGTTTCTGAACGTCTCGCCTGAGGTCGTTCAGGAATCGCTCCTTGTCTGACTGAGCCTGGGGTAAGGAGAACACACCATTAGTTACATCTTGTATTGTGGCAAATTATCCAGCTGGTATTTCAATAAAACAATGGCAGAACAAAAAAAGAAATGGTTACAGGGGCTACAATACATCATCAAACTCAATTTTCTCTCACCTGGAAGTAGGTGTATTTGTAGACGGACCCTCCAGTGGACACAGGAACCACCCCTAATGTGGCAACGTCCACATACTGGTTGGGGAAGAGGAAGAGGTCCACACAACAGCCCTGCGCCACACACTCCTTAGCCAGGCTGTTGTAGAAACTCACCTGGGGCTGGAACAGAGACTGAGGATGACAGGAGAGGGCGGGGAGTCAGTGTGGAGCCAATATAAAGACTTTTTTCGTTCCATCAAATGAGAGATGAATACTAAACGCTACATACAGCAGATCTCACTGTAACGATACAAGAGATAGACATATAAACACTCATGTTTACCTTTTCCTTATCTGTCCCGATCAGCTTCTTGTCTTCTCTGTTCTTAAGCTTTCCAGGCGCCTCTGCGATGGGCAGAGACGTGTGAAACACAAACAGCTTTCCTGAGCAGTCTGCAGCCTGAGGAAGTGACACGCAGAAACATACAAATCATCAGGCGTGTCAGCGGCACTGAACAAACTCAATGTCACGTATCTAGATGTATCAAGACAGGGTACCCCCAGGGCTCTTTAAACATCTTTTTAAAACCACAAAGAAGGAAATTTAATGCTGTCAGAAGCATAATCCTAGCGGTGGTACTTTACTAGAGTAAAAGTAGCCAATACTACATCGTAAAAATACAAAAACAGAGAAACTGTAACATCACACACAAAACATTTTACACATCTGACAGTTTTTCATGATCTTGTGGTATTTATTAACCCTATGAAAGGACAAGAATTCAATACTTCACCTAATAATAAATTCAAAGCTTTTTTAATACTTTTAAGACCCAGCGGGTATCCTGTAAGAGTGTGTCAAAATCCATCTGAGTCATCATGCTGAGTCACTTCTACACATTTTTAGTTTCAAGAAGGTTTCACTTCTGGGTTGTTTGTATTCCTTTAAACCAATAACAATCGTCCTGAGCGGCGCTAAAACCAGGAGGCAGTGCTGTATCCTTGCAAAAAAGTGTGGGTGTGAACCTGTTTTGGTGAAACATGGGGAGGAGAGCAGTATCATTACAATGGCTAATTCTGTAGGAACCCACTGGACAAGGTAAAAACTAGGGATGTGCGTGATTAGTCGTCTAAACGACTAAACGTCCGCCCCCTTGCTAGTCGGCACCAGAAATATTAGTTGGTTAAACCAATTAGTGTTTTATTCATGTACAAGGCAGCTTAACTGTCATGCAGCTGCTTTCTGAGTGATTTCCTTTTTTAGACTAGTCGAACAGTCTTAATTAAAATTTTCGTTAAGTCAACAGGGAAATTAGTCGCCAGGAACATCCCTAGTAAAAAACGTGTCAAACATGTCCGACTGGGTGCGTCAGAAAACAGATCAACATCGGGCGTGAGAGTCCTGTGAGACATAGTCCAGGCCATTCCGAGGTGCGTAGATCTTAACAACTATTCACCGAAAGCACAAAGCAGGCAGGCTTTATTTCATTGCCTTTTTTAGCGTGTATCTGTTAGCCATAGCAACTTATAATGTAAGTGGTATTACGTTGTTACCTTGAGTGCCTCCAGTCCTGCCTGGATGACGGGACCAAAGACCGTCTCTGTCTCCCTGGTGTCTGCAAACATCTCTGGGATCTGGTCCAACAAACTGGAGAACACACACAGTGTGTCAGTAAACCCGATCAATTTCTCTGTCCACACACACTTCATGTATTTGTTAATGTATGTGTGTGTGGTGTGTGTCTCCCCACCTCTCGATAACTAGCCGGCTCTCACTGACATTGACCAGGAAGCCGTCGAGCAGGGGTACGAACATGTCTGACACATCTGACACCACCAACATCTGGGGCTGGGCCAGGCTCGACTTGACGTTGTAGAAGTGCAAAACCTTGTTGTAGGTGACAAAACCCACCCGCACCACTGACTCCATTTCTGGGTTCTCCCTGGTAGAGGAACGGAGAAAGAAATGGGAGAACGAGCGTGAAAACAAACTGCAAACTGTCACTTTTATATCTTTCCATCCTTCCCTCCTTTTCCATTTCTAAGTCACCTTGCTTCCTTCCTTCCTCTTTATCTCCTCACTTCTTTTTCACTCCTCCTTCTTTGCCTCATAATCCTTCAATCCCATCTCCCTTCCTTGCTGCATGCTTTATTTCTTCCTATCCTTGACAGCATTGTCCTTGTCTTTTCCATCTTTCCTTACATCGGTCTCTTCTTCGAGGGTTCCATTTATATCCTTTTCCTCCTGTCTTTCCCTGCTCCTTTCCTTCCCTCCTGTCCATCCCTTGTGTGTGTGTTTGTTTGTGTACCTGGGCAGGTAGTCGAGGAGGGTCTTGAGCTCCTGGCAGACAATGTTGACCATGCCGCTCTTCACAGCGTTGTAGGACACATCGATAAGGAAGATGAAGGCTGGAGGCTGAGGAATCTTGTTGTTCTGTTACAAACAAATACTGTGTGTGAAGTCGTGTAAATAAATGTAACATATTAAACATGCAGACAGGAACTTCATTTTCTCATCAGTTTAGAAGCACACAGGCAGTTATTTTTCTTCCAAGCTAACATTAGCTAACTCAAGATGTGACCTGGCTGACGCTGTGGATCTGACAGGGCTAACTCTTGATGTGGCTACACCTTAGCTAGCTAGTTAGCTGGCGTTTTGCCAACATTAGCTAACTCAAGATGTGACTGTAGATGATGAAATGTGTCGTTGAACATTGCCCCATTAACCACCTTTGAAATTTGGTTTTCTATTCAACATACACAGACAAGCCGAGCACATGGCAAAACAAGGAAGGCGAAAGCTGACCCAGGTACAGCCAGGTACCAAGCTTGCTCAACTGTTATTGGAGCACAGAGCTAAAAAGGGACGGGACTTAGGTGAGGTAAATTACAGTGGTTGTTGAATTCATGAATCCAATAAGCAAAAAGCCAATTTCCTGCAGAACAAACTAACCTTACAGTAGTCGACAGTGGCCAGGAACTCATAGCTGCCCAAAGAAAGCTCCGGCCTGTCATAGCAGTCCACCCTCTTACCAGTGTGGTCCAGATGCTGGAAGTAATGTGGAGGCACTGTGGGGGAAAAATCCAGAGGGGCAAACAGACCACTTCAGTACAGTGAGATTAATCTAGGAAAAACAAGTTTAATTACGACGTGAACACAGACACAAGCTCACCCTCTGTGACGCAGCTGCAGAAGCCACACTGGAAGCGCCGACCTCCCTCGATGAACTGCATATACGGACACATGTAGGCCTTGCATCGGTTACAGCGGATTGGACCGCCGTCACCGTGGTCCACCAAGTATGGAGGGGTCTGACAAGAGATGCAATGAAACGAGTAAGAGACCCTATAGTCTGGATATCTGAGGGTGACGGACTTGATTCAAGTGCCACAATGATGTAACACAAAACTAGTCCAAATAGACAGTGGTTACACGTGATGGAACAAGGTCATGCAGCCACTCCCACCTTGTTGATTTGCAGACAGATTATCTCACTGACATTACAAACATGCTGTCATAAAAACTACATGTCCGACACTGCCCTGGAAATTAATCTGTTTTCAAATGGGGATGAGGGTCAGATCAGTCCAACTGTTACAAAATCTCAGCGGAAGACAGAGCAGCACAGACGAGGAGCGAAAAGCAAAGGAGGCTTGTTGTTCAGATCAACACGACTATCTATTGAAACTGCTCTGAGTTACCACAGCAACGTTCATTAGAGCGACGGACGAAGCCGAGAGATGTTCAGTTTGTCATCAAACATGAAGCTAAAACCAGAGAATGTTTGGTGTTTCTGATTGAATCAATTAAAAACTATTTAAGTATCACAACTGTTGCAGATTATATTGTTATTATTATTGTTAGGGCTGCCCCATGAAATTCGAAGATCAGAATAATCAGTCTGAGACCCCACCGCTGACTCAGAGTCCTTGATGTCAAGCCAACGTCTGGGGTTTCTGTCCCCAGATGTCGCTGCAGAGGGAGCTCTCTGGTACACGCAACTGCAGACCCAGAGCCAGGGTGAGTCTGAGTGAGACGGAGGCAGCTGTCTGGGGGAACGTAGGCTTTGCCTGGTCAGGCTCTGAGAGAACGTCACAACCTGCTTTCTGCTTAGAAGTTGTGAATTTACAGCTCACAGCAGCTTCATACGCTTCACTCTCTGGATTTTGTTTGATATCTGGTGTCGGCAAAAAATGTTGCAGCACATTTCTTATTTGTCGTTAGCGTAGTTAGCACATATTAAGGCTCTGAAACACCAAGCTGACAGTCAGCCGTTGGTCAATGTTAGGCTGTCAGTTCGGCAAAATTGGCATGGTGAAATGGAATTGCTGCTGGCGGAGCTTGCTGGTGAATGAAATCACTCTGATTGGCGGTCTCGCTCGGCGCATGAGAAGATAAACAGAAGTGAGGAAGGCTCAAAACAGCTGAGGTCACGACGGAGTGACACCAAAGCAAACTTGTTACATGAGATAAGATTATTTTTCTTAAGCAGAAATGTGATGGTTTGTGTCATGTGTGCACGGTAAATATGCTCTGTTCTTTCAACACTGGACTGTTTTGCTAACGTGCTAACTGGCTAACTAGCATTCCTTTCTGGGTGACGATGACAGACCACTGCCGTCTGCTGGTGTGGAGTTATTTCCTCTCATGCAGGCACACGTTTGTGCTATTGGCTGTAGTCTCTGTGGTGTGTTCAAGTGCAACTTTTAGTCCAAGACACAGGCAACGTAAGGCAACAGTCAGCGTTTGTCACCACAAGTTCTTTGATGTCAGCTGCTGTGGACGTGTCTTTAGCTCAGAGGGCTAACTTGGCTTGTTTACTATATCAAGTGAACGTCAATGTTACCCTGAATGATTAGCTGAACTGAGTCCAAACTCACAAACTCTGATGGAAAAATGAACTAATAATCGAATATTGGTATTGACCGTCATAATTCTGATTTGGTTACAACCCTAATTATTATGTTTTTAATTAATAATTTCATTTATTTGATTACTGTTTTCACTTTTTTAATTTCATTTCATATTTTTTCAAGTGTGCTTTTTCCTGTCTTTTGACATTATGTTTATCTATATGTAAAGAAAGCACGACAATATTACGCTCTGTTGTCTTTAAAAATGATGCTTCCCATTAACACATTAAAAACATAAAAGCTGCAGATTTAATTTCTGCCAATCAACTAATCATTAAATTCTTTAATTGTTGTAGCCACAGTGTCCACAGGTATCAGACACTTAACTGTAACGCTTTTAAAGACCTGTTCAAGATCATTTTTAACCAAATTAAACAGAATTTTGGACAAATCTTTTTTTTATTTCAAGCAGCGCAGGTAAATATTAAGGCATGTAGTACATATATGTGGTTTAATGTAGGAATATAGCTTATTAGAGTGAGGTTAATCTAAATTTAGCCAACAGGTAAGTGCAAGTATAAAGTAAAACAGCAGTAGGTTTAAATATTTGTATCATCAGAAATGTGGAAAAAAAAAAAGAGATGGATCAATTAAATAAAACGTTTGTGTCAATTAAGACCCCACACATTTAAATGTATGACTATGTAATGACTTTCAAGGCCTAATCTTTATTAAATTGAATTTAAGACCTTTTAAAAGGAGCCACAGACACCCTGGTTACAGCTCCAAGTGCAGCAAAAACCATCGATCATAACACACAATTAACACAGTTCATGACTTGGATGACATCGTGTGATGCAATAACAGCTGCAATTTTACAACTGCAGACAAAGTCCAGAGAAGGAAATAGCCCTGTCTACATAGGGCTTACAGATTTTACAACACAGAGGAGTCAGGACAGAGTAGGAGGAATTGCTCACCTCATCTGGCGGCAGCGTGGCGAGGGGTTTGATGACAGCAGCCAGAGGCACCTGAGACTGCTTGGCCATGTCGGCTGTGCAAGGCATATTGTAGGCCGTACAGCGAATAAACCTGGGACTGGCGTTCCCTAAACACAGACGCAAACTCTCCATTAATGTCACAATCTTTACACGCTTCACACACCTTTCTCAGTATAGAGTTCTTGTTGGGAGCTGGCACACGTGAACGCACTCACAGGAAGTAGAACCCACCTTGGTCTTTGACCTGGAAGTTGGTGGTGACGAGCGGTGGGGCCTGACCTCTGACCCCTGTGGTGAATGGCTCGGTTGTCTTAGCCTTGTCATCTTCTATTACCTGGATCTAAAAAGGAAGGACGGAGACAAAAATATCCAAAATTCATACATGTCAGCAGAATAAATACAGACAGAGCCGAGGCTCACACAGTCTAAAAGAGGAACATTCAATACACATGCAGGAGATGACCTCACCCAACCCCTACACACACACACACATCTGCAGCTACCAAACACACACTGAAAACCCATCAACATCAGTGGATTAAAAAAAAACAAAAAAAAAACAGTCAAGTCATGACTGAGGTGACACCTTCTTAAAAAAGCGCAGGATTTATGAATGCATGCCATAAATGCAAGGAACTGTGGGTAAGTCAAAACATTGCAGGGTAGCATGCAGGGTGGAGGTTTTGAGGCGGTGGCTGTCTGAGCCTAATGAATGACAAACCCGAAACACTAATCTCAAGTTGTCAGAACTAAGATGGGCTTATCGAGCACACAGGAACAATGAGATGGCAGTGAGGTAGCAGGAGTGACCAACACATGGTTATGATGCAGTGTGTATGATGATAAGTGGAGGAGAAAACTGTCCATAGAAGTTTAAGTGATTGCTTTAAATGTGGGCAATGTCCTCAAGATTTTAAGTATTCTGAGATAGGCCGCAATAATATGAGTCCTCATCACAGTCTCTGAGGCACAAATGTGAATATTAAAGGAACAGCTCGACATCTTGGGAAATTCCTCGAGTTAGATGAGAGCCCCTGTAAAAACATTTCATCATCATTCGGCCATTTTTACACTTTCCTTGTCCTGGTTAAAACATGTAATGAGTGAACTTTAGAGGTGCTGGTTGGCAGACTCATCAACTAGTATGCAACAAACTACATGTTGACCAACAGTGGATTCTTAAGGGCAACATATTAACAATAGTTTGGAGCAGGAAAAAGATTATAGCTGATTGATATGCTAATATGTAACATCTTCAAATCTTTAAATATATATCTGTATGCAATATTAATTAATTAATACAATCTATACTTGTGCGGCAGAACCTAGGCTGTGGCCTACGCACGTGGCTGAGCATTTATACAGGTGTGGTGATGTGTCTGTATCACTCTGCAGTTACACCTCCAAAACACTAGTCAGAGGTGGAGGTTTCTGTGAAGTGCTGTAAAGTTTAGTTGATTCAAAACACACATTAAACACACATTAAACATGGCTTAATAGAGACAATTTCAAACACAAGTACACAAATCAGCTTCACTATAACTCACAGCATTCACAGACAAACACTTGTCTTTATCTGGACACATTTTCCCCACAAATACAACATGCTAATGTTATTAGCACAAGCCTATGGCATTTTACATTGTATAAATTAGCCTAGCAGCTAGTGATCTTTTCCTCTACTCATATAAAACCAGGGACAACAGCAACATTTAACAAAGGTAACGGTATATAATTTGGCTCCATTACAACTCACAAGGTTCACTGACAAAACAACTGTCTTATACTAAACACGTTCTCCAAACAGCTAATGTTATTAGCACAAGCCTATGGCATTTTACATTGTATAAATTAGCCTAGCAGCTAGTGAACTTTTCCTCTTCTCAACTGAAGCCAGGGACAACAGCAACATTTAACAAAGGTAATGTTAAAAGATTTGGCTCCATTACAAGTCGCAAGGTTCACTGACAAAACAACTGTCTTATACTAAACACGTTTTCCAAACAAATACAACATGCTAATGTTATTAGCACAAGCCTATGGCATTTTACATTGGTATAAATTAGCCTAGTGACGAGCGCAGATTTGTGGAGGCTTTATTGTCTTCACAATTTATTTTTTCTTATCTGTGAAATTAATTAATTAATTAAATTGTTTCCACTGAGGGAAATGGTTTCAGTTTACAGAAACAGCAGGTCAGCATCGCTGCGACGTGTGGTTACATTTATGGGGAGGTGCACGTCAGGCTACAGCGTAGGCTCTGCATTGATGTAGAGCCTACACCGTAGCCTGACGTGCACCGTCGACTCAACGCAGAAGTATAAATTCCACCTTAGAGGACAGGCTTTTACAGATAATGAATGGATAAATGGGTGTTGCAAATTATCCTCAGGGTTTCTTAGATGTTCAATCTTTTGACAAAAAAATTATTTGGAGTAGAGTTATAGGTTTTTGCAAGGTCCCGTGAATTTAAGTTATTATTAGAATTTAAAGTTATTTTTGGGCAGATTTTTGCCTTTAATGACAGTACAGCTGAAGACAGATGGGAAATGTGGGAGATAGAGGGGGGGTGACACGCAGCAGAGGGCCACAGGTTGGAACTGAACCTGAGCTGCTGCAAAGCGCTCAGCCTGTATGGGGCGCACTCGCAACCATGTGAGCTAGAGGTCGCCCGTAATGCAAGTTTTTTGACCTAAGAGGTCCTGGGAGAGTTGGCATGACCCTTGGGGCAGAGTCAGGATAGCTGTTTCCCTGTTTCCAGTCTTTATGCTAAGCTAATTTAGCTAATGTAGCTTAAAACTTAGTGTACAGACATGTAAGTGGTATCAATCGTCTCATGTAATTCTCGGCAAGTAAGCATTTTTCCCAAGATGTCGAACTACTACTGTTCATTCAAACGATGTAATTTACAGTGGTGTTTTGTTTGGACTGTGACAATTTGACCCATTAACATCACTCACAACGTAAGTCTAACTTTTTCTTATTTCCAACAGGAGCCCATCCTTCACACTGTGACTATCGCTGACTTTGAAGGGGTGAGGAGGAAAGAACGGGAGGTGGAAGCTGTGGGTTAGTGGCAGAGAGGACAGGATGAAGCGGAGGAAAAGGCAGGCACACAGGAAACTTACTGGGCTGGGGATAGCGTCTGGATCTATTCTATGTCTTGATTTCTGCACAGCCGGCATGTCAGACGCTTGCTTTACATTCAAAAGTTTGTCCAGCAAATTGTGCAAAACAGGACAAAATAAATACACAGAAAGAGTGAAAATATAAAAAAAGGAGTGTGAGAAGAGAGAACTCAGCAAGACTTTGCTGAGTAGCAGGCAGCATTGTTGTTATTCAGACAGAAACTGATCAGTAGTATTGATTATAGATTAGTGGTACAGTAGACTATGACAGTCAAGCGAGAGTAGATATCGACTTTAAGTCGTCTGTTTGACACACATGCTAAGCAGCTCTAAAATGTAAAGGCAGCTACAGGAGGATACAAAGTGGAAATATTACTGTTAGACTTCTGTGGTGCTAGAGCTGGGCAATATCAAGATCATCAGCAAAAATCAATATGTCAGTGTATACTCTGATATCCAGGAGTGAATGTGATGTCCCAGGTTGAGTGAACTAATTCATGCTTTTCATTTTTTCTTCTGAATTTTAAGCTAAAACTCCCATTTACATGGAAAAGTGTCTCTTTTTCAGCACAGATTTGGCCAGGAGAGCGTTAAAATCAGGATTATCACAGTAGAAATTACAACAATAAACATTAACAGGCCATGAAAAGGTGTCTCACACCATACGAGACAGCACAGGGATTATCCCTTTACAGATATTTGAATTATTCTTAGACTGCACAGAAAAGCCATTTGTAATATTTAAATAAAATGAAATGACATTTATCAAAAAAAAAATGCTTTATGCTAAATGCTTCGTATCATAAATTTGGATCAACTGGTTATCATGATACCACAGATAATATCGTAAGAATTCCAGTTAAATGTCACGCCGAAAACACACCAATCAGCAGCGAAGTGCGCAATAACCACATTTCTCTGCAGCCAGAAGGTGCGTTCAAGTGTTTCAGTCAGGAAGAAAATCTTTGTGACATCGGTTAACATCTCACGGGAGTCACAGGACCCCGTTTACTGATTCTCTCTGGTCACAGTTCAATGCCAAAAGTTAAACTGACCCCAACCTTTAGTTTGGCCGCAGCAGCCGCCGCAGCTTCCCATTGTCATTGCATGCCAGTTCACTGCTGGCTGCGCTTCACCACTGCTTGGTGTGTTTTTGGCATAAAGCTTACTAAGGCCCTAACTGGTACATGCAAAATCATATACACAGTCAGTGGCCACTTTATTAGGTACACCTGTACAATCTAATGTAATTCGTTCAACGCTCAATTTTTGCTAACACAGAAATGTGTAAATTCAATAATATCTTCATCAAAGAGAAAAAGGTTAAAGGTGGTGTTGAACTGGAGTGCGTCGACACCACTCTGTTCTCAATGCTAGACTGAATTAACACCTCTAAAAGGCGTCAGAAGGCTGAACATCACAGGCATCATTAAAGTAAATAAAGTGGACACTGAGCATACATGTCGCTTTGAAACTCAGTCATCTTTTCTCACTGCACCTTTATCTCAAAACATGGTGAGAACAGAAATGGCCGCAGATACACAACCAGGACGGGTGTTGTGTTGCTAGCTACGACACTTGGTTTAAAAGTGTGTGCGTTTGCTGCTGCTCACCGGGCTAGGAATGGCATCTGGGTCAAGTCTTTTCTGTGCAGGGGGAGCAGGAGCCGGCGCTGGTGCGGGGGCTCCGTAGTTTGGTTGCCCGGGATACGGGCCTACATAGCCAGGCTGCGGGCCTCTCACCTGGCCAAATGCACCTGAGGGGAACAGGAAAAGGGCTTAGTGGAAAAGAGAACGACACAATTCTATCTGTAGGGTTCCCACTTGTTTTCATGGACGAAATTTCAAAACTTTTCCAGACCTTTTCAAGGACCCAGTTTGCAGATTCAAAGTCTATTCGAACATAATAGAAACAGACAACAGATTTCCATGACTTCTCCAAAACTTTGAATGATCTTTACTAATTTAATGACTTTTCCAGGCCTTGAAAATGTCACTGTAAAATTGCATCACGTTTCCTGGTTTTCTGTAATTGTGGGAACCTTGTATCTAGCCTCCGCTCAGTGACTGTCCTCTCACCATTCTGCTGAGGAGGGTATCCTCCCTGCATGCCAGGCTGAGATGGAGGCTGCTGCATGGGCCCAGGAGGGCCTGGTGGGCCCTGTGGTCCTGGAGGCAGGTGGTTGCTCTGGGCCATGGAGGTGGGAGGCATCTGAGATCTGGGAGGAGGGGGGCCTGAGTGGTAGGGGGATGGCTGGGATGGCGGGGGCTGCTGTTGGGGTGGCAAGGGGCCTGGGTACTGGCCAGAGGGCATCGAGGTTGGAGGACCAGGAGGAGGAAAAGACCCAGGCTGAGAGGAAGGAGGGGGTGCTCTCGGTGGGAAGGAGCCCGGGGCAGGGGGAGACGGGCCGGAGACGAAGGCAGGCTGGCCCACAGGTGGAGGTGCTGAGGAGAAGGGGGGCTGGGTTGGAGGGAAGGACTGCTGTGGCTGGGACACTGGGGGGGCGGGTGCTTGGCTGGGTGGAGGCACAGGACCCGAGTAGGAGGAGGGAGGAAAGTTTTGCTGAGAGGAAGGAGGAAGCTGCGGCAGTGCAGGAGAGGTGAACTGCTGTTGAGAGGTAGGGGGAAGCGGAGGGTTGAATGGCTGTTGTGACGGAGGTGGTGGGCCTCCGTAGTATTGCTGAGAAGCTGCAGGGCCACTGGGAGGTGGTGGCTGGGTTGGGGCAGAGGATGCGGGGAGAGGGGCTTGGGTGTAAGCGGGTGGAGGTGCGGCTGAGAAGGCGGTGCTGGCAGGAGGCTGGGAGCTGTGAGGAGGAGCTGAGGAGAGAGCAACAGAAAGCTTGATTATCAAAAAGTCGATGACACATGCATCTACAATACTCACATTTAAATCTTTGTTACACAAAATTATACCAGCAAATTACATTAAACTCAAATCATATAAATCCCAATTTACCATATCCTGGCCCCGCAGGGGTTGGCGGTCCAGAGGTGATGTGCATCCCAGTCATCTGGTTAGTGACCTGCTGCATTGGGGGTGGGGCCCCATAGTGGTGGGGATAGGAAGGCTGTGGCCCCGACAGGTTCACAGCTCCTGGGTTGTATGGCTGAGACACAGCAGGCCTGGAAACACAGAAGTCTTTCAGTGTGTGTGTGTACACTCACTTAAAGGGACATTGTGTAGCTTTTTCAGTTGTTTATTGGCAAAAATCGATGTCTGCATTCATTGGTGTACTATCACCTCCACCAATAATCTGACTTATTCTCGTAAAAGGAGAATTTCGGATTTGTTTGTACATTGTGCGGATAAGTCGTCTGAGGGATTCCATAATGTTTCGCCATCTTGACAATACATCCACCAGCAAGGGACATACAGCATTTTCGTTGAGAGCCAGGCCAGCGCTGCGTGACTGAGAAGCTGAAGGAGAGGAGCAAGAGGCGCTTCGCTACCACCCCGGCACTACTGCAGCATAACAAAGTCCCACTCTTTGAGCATAATGCAGGATCATGCACATGCAGCATCACGGGAGACGGAATCATCGTCGCCAAGAAAGCACAAAAGGGAGTCAAAAAGGCAACGTGATCGGCGAATTCAAAAAACGAGGGTCGACATCGGGGTAGCCTTTCCCAGGTGGAGAGAGGTAATGCAACCACAGGCCAGTGTCGCAGTCAGCAGCGCAGTGATGCGAGGAGAGGGATGAGGTGTGTGAGGTTGAGCCACTTGTCAGTTGTCAAAAGACAAGACGTGATTGGCTTGTTTCGATTTACACCCGCCCCAACAGTCCTACGTTGTAAACACAGCCAGCATGGTGAGGAGGGGATTTGTCAACTTGCGTCGCATGTGTCTGTGTAGGAGCCTGAATGAATACTCCGTGAAGTATCAGATGACATAGTTTCATCAGTGTTATCATAGCTTTTTGGTACACAGCGGCTACCGTTGTTGCAATACGCGTTTGAAACAGTGAGGCGCTAGAGTGCGCTATTCATTTGAATGCAATATATGACTTCAACATTAAATGGGAGAAATTCCTACACACTGTGGCTTTCATGATATATTATGCAGGTTTTCCTAAAAAAAAAAGTACAACGTAAATTTAAAAGTGGTGTTTTTTTATCTGTCTCTGACTCCACCCTCTGCCTGTATTTTCTTCTTACCTTGCTGCGCTCTGGTTGTTCCTGGGCACAGTGCTCAGGTGAGATCAGGACTTTACAAAAAGGTAGAGTCAAGGTTCCAAACCGTAAGCAGCACACATCTAAGAGGAAGCTACAAAAATCACGGACACAGCGCTTACAAAAAAAAAACCCTGCGAATATAGCAAGGAAACGTGAAGTGGAAAGAGCTGGTTTCTGGTTGTTACATGTGTGCGCACAACATGTTAGGGCTGTGCGATATAACTGCTATGTATTGGTATGTTTTCAAGCAAGATATAAATTTAGACAACACTGTTTATATCGATCACAAGTTCTCCAGCAACACTCAGAGAGACATAGAGCTGCTCCTCTGTTTAATCTGTCTGTTAATTAGTCGACAGTGTACTATATGTTGCACGTCTTTAGCCGAATCAGTCTGTGAGATGAATGAAATTACCACAGTAGCATGCGTACAGCACTATGGGCCTTTTCCGCTCTCACTTTTGGCTGCGCCGATTCGTGTTTCCACTGTCAGTTCAGACGCGCCATGCCATGCCAAGCTGCTCTGGAGTAGGTCCAACAGCAGGGCCGCCACACCTCAAGCGGGTAGTGGTGACGTCTTGCCAAACGCAGCCAGCAAACCCCTGACAACCCTCGCAAACACTGGCTTCAAAGGCTTCTCCATTCCACCCAAACTCCAACTGAAACTGAAACACAATGTAGCCTCAAGAGGTCTAAAAAAGCGAATACCACAGCTGAGCATCTGAACACGGGTAAAATTCAGACACACAGTGAGGGAAGGCTCCGCTCTGTCTGTCTGTCTGTCCTCTCACTGTGTGGTCAGTCTGCTTCAACACACACACACACACACACAAAAATAATCTGAACCAACTGACACAGCATCCTCTATCTCTAATACAGTTAAAATAAGAAAGTGCTGTTGGGGGAGGAGGATCAGTCTAATTACTGACCTGCTGCATGCACACTTGGATTTGCAGCAACTTGGTCAGTACAGTGCATGTAAATGAAAAAAGTAACTCATCTTGATTTCAACCTGACATGAGTCTTCTGCAGCTACTCCAGTCAGTATAATATCATCCTATTATAGTGGCCTTGTCTGCAGTCTTTGCAGACTTAACTTGTGTTTAATACCAGCACATAAGGAAAAAAGAAAAATATCAGCAGCAATCAGAGCTCCAGCTTTCTTTCATTTCATTATGTAAGCTGGCCGTTTCAAGCACGAGCAACTGCTGGATATTACAACTCAAAATTTCTCTCTCAACACACATCACATTGTGTTTTTGAATAATTTGCCTCGGTCGGTTTGGAGTCCACTTTCACTTCCAATTGACCATGTGACAGTCTTCTTGGAGGAGCACCAAGTCCTGAGGTTTCAGACCATCTCAGTGCAGTTATTTAGTGTGTTCAAATGGATTCTGTCACCTGCTTGAATGAGCTGAACTTATAAAGTGAAAACTGCAGAATTTGAATAACCTGCTATAAGCAAAGCTTAAGTAGGAAATGAAAAATTTAAGTATGTAAAAAAAAAATGTCATCCTGGTCTGCATAAAAGTTCGGTTTAAGACGATACAAAATTTGGCCAACAAAAACAAAACTTAGTGATGACTCTTGAGATTAATGCAGGGTTTATACTTCTGCATTGAATCGACCCCTTAACCTACGCTGTAGCCTGATGTGCACCTCCCCAGAAATGTAACTACACATCGCGGCAACGCAGACCTCCTGTCTATTTCTGTAAGCTGAAACCATTTCCCTCAGTGGAAACAAAGCTTTTATTTACTTTAATTTCACAGATAAGAAACAATAAATTGTGAAGACAATAAAGCCTCCACAAAAATAGCATTTTAAGTCTTGTGTGTGATTTATCCTGGCTTCATATGAGCAGAGGAAATCTCTGCTCGTTGCTAGGCTAATTTATACAATGTAAAATAGACTTGTGCCATAGACTTGTGCTAATAATGTTAGCATGTTGAATTTGTTTGGAAAATGTGTTTAGTATAAGACAGTTGTTTTGTCAGTGAACTTGTGAGTTGTAATGGAGCCGAATTATGTAACGTTACCTTTGTTAAATGTTGCTGTTGTCCCTGGCTTCATATGAGTACAGAGAAGTCCGCTAGCTCCTAGGCTAATATATACAATGTAAAATACCATAGGCTTGTGCTAATAACATCAGCATGTTGTATTTGTGGGGAAAATGTGTCCAGATAAAGACAAGTGTTTGTCTGTGAATGCTGCGAGTTATAGTGAAGCTGATTTGTGTACTTGTGTTTGAAACTGTCTCTATTAAGGTGCGGACACACCAAAGCGACATCAAAGAACTAGCGGCAACGAAAGCCAACTGTTGCGTTGTCTATGTCGCCTCACGTCGCCCTGTGTCAGTTGCATTTGAACACACTACAAAGACTACATCCGACAGCCAAGTAGCACGTACGTTCTGCGCCTGCGTGAGAGGAAATAACGCAAAAGGAAAACCGGAAGTCAGAGGAATGCATGAAATAAACAAAGTAGTGGAGTGAGAGAGTGGTACATCCTGTCAGCTGAGGGGTTTCCTATCTGTGCAGCCGAGCACCGCAGCACCTCCACGGACTATTACATCCAGACGGTCCTGGTGTTTCCTCCGCAGGCTCCACTTCACTCAGCTGCCCGACAAACCCGCTGCTTCTTCCCAATTTAACCTGAATAACAAACCAGGGCTCGGTACTCCGGTTGGATCCAAACGGAGAGCCGGGGTTAGCTGGGAGGCTAGCGGAGGCTAACTGGCTGTGCTTCCCTCCGGTCATGCTGCGGCTATTTAGGTTAAAGTGGGAAGAAGCAGCGGGTCTGTGGGGCAGCTGATTGAAGTGGAGCCTGAGGAGGAAGCACCAGTTAGCCCTGGTTTCACTACAGGCAGTTTGACTCGCTCCAGGGGCCAGGAAATAAAACCTGAACAGCCAATCAGAGCGATCTCTCTCACTGACTAGCTCTGCCACCGATTCAACATGCTCAATCAGCCGAAAAGCCGCCTACGCCAAAGTGCCGACAGTGCAGGACACACCACAAAAACCAGGACGACAGACGCTCACCTACTGCCCAACTCTGACCGATGGCCAACTGTCGGCTTGGTGTGTCAGGGCCTTTAAGCCATGTTTAATATGTGTTTAATGTGTGTTTTGAATCAACTAAACTTAACAGCACTTCACAGAAACTCCGCCGCCGACTAGTGTTTTGGAGGTGTGACTGCAGAGTGACACGGCCACACCACCACACAAGTATAAATGCTCAGAACGGCGTAGGCTACGGCGTAGGGTCCGCTGCACAAAAATCCCCCTTAACAGACAAGCTCAGTGATGCTCCATGAACACTGTAGTTACCCTACATTTGTGTGGTGTCAAAATAATTAGAAAAATTAGTTTCCCACTGAGAAAATTCATGTGAATACCCCCCTCGGTTTGGAACAACATCTCGGAGAGTCTGCGAAAATTGTGGTACACCATTTGAGTTTGACCGAGTTGACGACGTTAATACTAAACGTATTTTTGTCACATGATTTTTAAAATGGCATTAGATTAAAACCATTAGTTAATGTTCACGTAGCATTACCTTGATTAGCTAGAAAAGGTATGTCTTAGCATTTGTCAGTTAGGCGTTAAGTAACATTTTAGTAGTTTCAGGGGATGTACCGGTGCAGCAACAAGTCTGGGAAAAAAATCACTCTGTAATATGAAGCTTCGAACCAGTAAATGTGTTGTTTAAAAGCTCTAAGCAATAAAATACAACACATCTTCTTTGTAACGTTTGTCTTGTTTCCACATTACGACACAAAGCTCACAAGCACACCAAAGTCGGAAGAATGACTTCCCAACTCGGAAAATGGGACCATTCGAGGAGCACATGAATGCAGCATTACCGCCATAATTTGGCTGGTGTGCTGCAGTCGGCTCCCGGGGATGGACAGCCTGGGAAACTGGATGTTTGCTGGTGAATTTATGGAGCGAAGGATGATGTTGTTGGGAGGTAAAACTAAAAACGACTGACTTTTTGGCTCGTTGCCGGGGGTTGGCAAGCTAACGACTATCAGGACTGTGCCTCTTCCACTCCAAAAGTGAAGCTGCAGGCTACAGGTAAGCTACACTGTGATGTCTTTTAAGTGCTGTTGTATTTTTCTTTGGACTTGCACAAGTACGCGGGGGTGAAGAGAAAAAAAGGGAAGTTGCTTTGCCACATCTTATAGTGGTCGGGAAAACCCTGCTGTTTTTTTTCTGCCCTCGTGTTGATGAAATTCTTATGTAAACAAACACACGTGTAAACACAATAGGAGATACTGAGGTCAGTACAATGATCGGGGTCATGTCCTTACATCATATGGTAAGTCCACAATGTTAGTATTGTGACAGCCCAGTTGTGAGCACATTTTGCTTTAAAAAAAAAAACACAATGTTTTATGAACCCAAGGCTTAAATACACTAAGGAGAACAGCAATTGAGCAACATATAATTACCTGGGTGGTGCCTGTGTCATAGGTGGGGGTCCATTCTGCACGTTCCCTTGACTGTGACTGTACTGATTATATGGTTGAGGCGCTGAGACTGGAGGGGCTCCAGAGATGGGAGGACCCCTGGCAGGACCTGAGATGCAGGGACAAAAGATTACCCTCACACACACCTGCAAAAAGCACAAACATCTCTGCGCCAAATAATCCTGAAATTATTCTGATACCAATCTTTCTAATGTGACGAGATTAGTGCAGCAAGCTAAACATGGCTATAGGCCACTGAGGTGCCCAAATACATTTTTAGAACTAACTGATTACATTGCCAGATTTTGCCTCAGGGGTTAGGAGGAGCGCAGACTGCATACTGAACCAGGCTAGCTGAGACTGTGTGCTAAGAGGGTCGGTTAAATTCATGGGACGGGTGTTCTGATGAAGGCTGAAAATAAACCGCAGACATCGGACAATTTTAGGATGTAAAATATAGCAGAGCAACTGTCAGCTTGACACCTTGCTTTCGTTTTTAATGTTTTTAAACTGCAGTCATGAGACACTGTCTACTGAGTAGTTTACTAATAAAAACGTTATGTCCATACTCATGGAAAAAAGCGAAATAAACAACTCTATCATCCCAACTGTACGCTGAAATTACAACACATGTGTGTTAAAATTCAATAAAATATGTGCAGCAGATACAGGGACTGACTTTAGAGCATCTGTCACATTATTTTGGTAGTAAAAAGGTAGTAACAGGTTGGCTGCTATACTTAACAATCCCTGGCTAACGTGGACTCAAACGATCTTCTCCTATTGTATACTGAGAAAAGAACATGACAGGGAGAATAATGCCCGTAGGTACAGAGAGGGTTCGATGATTGCAGAGCATATGGAGTGTGAAATGAGTAAGAAAAAGAGAGGAGGCTGTTACCTAAGTCAAGAGGAGAGGAGAGGTCAGAGACTGGGTTGGTTGCCACAGCCTTAGAGGGAAAGCTTGTAAAAGGAGTATAACCTGAAATACAAGAAAAGAGGGGAAAGAGGGCAAATACAGAGAGATGCAGGGAAACGCTTAAAGCAGCGTGAATAAATGAGAGGGTACTCCAGATTCGGATTAGTATGCAAAGACACAGTGCTCTTCTCACACATACATGAAGAATCACATGGCGGGAAGCAGACAGGTAGGACACTCCAAGGTTATGGTTTTACGAGTGCCTGGTGTCTCGAACACGCTCACTCATATGAGAACTTGTTCAGAAGCTGCACTTTACCTTGTGGTGGAGCCCCAGGTTGGTAGGCTGAAGCGGGGCCGTTGTAAGGTGCGTAGGGAGCGGGGTATCCTCCATCCAGGGGAGCATAGCCGGGCTGGCCGTAGCCAGGCTGAGGCTGGCCGTATGGAGAGGCCATTGGAGTGTGCTGGTTTACATTCATCCTCAGTTCATCACTAAATCTGGATGACACAAAACAATTAGTCAATATCATAATTCAAGACTAAACCAGAGATTTCACCACCAGAATTGATGGAGTGTGTCTCTTGGGTTTACAGGGGCGGGGAGAATCTGCCCGCACCGCACTCCTCGCTCCATGAGGAAAGTGTGGACTACAGACAGAACGTCAACAACAACAGATGCAGGGCTTGAGAGTGAGAATTGCCCGATTGCCTGGGGTAAGTAAAATGCTAGTAAATCTAGCCCAACATGGCGTGGTAAAAATTAACTGAACATGTTTTTTCCGGGGTAAAGTCAAAGTTTATGAGCTGAAGTGCAAGCAAGCAATTCAGTTATACTGGAAACATGAGTTTAGTTGGGTGGCATGAGAGAAATGCCACAGGTGTAAGAGCAGGGTGGATAAAACAGGGTCATTTTGAAATTCATAAACATTAAACATCACAATCAACATAAGTCTTTGTGTCTTTGTTGTTACTAGATAACCACTAATAGATATAACAATTAGTATAAGGGCAAGCAAGGATTGACTGTGGGCAAGTAGCTTTTCTGACCCACTTCCTGTGCAAGTGACAAAAAAACAAACAGCGCTGCACCCTGTGATATTAGAAAGAATGTTACCTGCTGAATCTCTCACTCGAAAGAAAAACTGTACAATTCAGTTCAGTGTTCGTCAACATGTCTCTGCCTTCAACTAAAACCACACTGTGAGACTTTTAGGCAGCCCTAAGAGGACACGCTTGACTGAATTTACTGTCACGCTGCACCTGAACTAACAAGCAGGAGAAGTAATGCAAAACTCTTGGCTCTACAGGTTTCTACCGTCAGGCGCAAATCAACCTTTCTTGTGACTTAAATGTTTCCTGGTTCAGTGACAACACCTTTATTGGCTTTTTATATTGACTTGGCCACACCCACACACTTTGCCAATGACTAATAAGTTCACACACACATACACAGAGCAATGACATCACAATACCCACTCTGAAATGCACATAAGTGACTTGATCTAGACCAAAACTTAAACCAATCCCAATGATTTGAAGCAAAACATGCACACATCACAAGACTAGTAACCAACACTCTCTCGGGTATGAAAGTGAGGTTAAATGTCTGAGACAGTGTGTAATGTCTGCTGGACACATGCAAGGGCCTGTTTACAGGTCAGGAGAAGACCCCAGACTGTAACTGTGCTGTGCAGTCCACTTTGTGAGCATGATCACTGCTGCATATCACATGTCAACTTCAATCTTGCTAACAAAAGTGCATTAGTTCACTTGGCTTCTGGAGAACTGGCCTTACCTATATGACAGGGTGATGAGTATCATCTAACAGACAAACACGGGCTAAACGAGCGGGGCCTTTGAATAATTCAGCAGTGTAGGTGCTACAACGAGAAATACAATCGCTGGAGCCGTAACGTTACAGCTCTTTAGTATGTCGGGCCTACTGAGTGACCCACATCTGCTCTCCTGGCTGGCTTCAACATTTAGAGACCTGCGTTAGCAACTTTCGCCAAACTACGACTGAGAACTATTCAAAACTAGCAAAGAAACATAACCTTTGAGAATAACTGACATATGTGGAGTCGAGGTTTTGGGAAACCAGCAAAGCAAAGCCGAGGAAAGCTAGCGAGCGTAGCAGTGTGCTAACGGGAACAACCTCAGTGCCGCATTACAGTTAGCTCGTTAGCTAGCTGGTGTTAACATGTCAACCAAAACCCCAGAACACAGAGCCTGGTGAACACGACACGGCTAACTGTTACGCGTCTAACAAGCGAGACGAAGCGGATTTGATTCAACAAACTTCCCAGTCAAGAGGGCTAGCTTAGCTTGCTAACGCTAGCAACCACACAACTTGACTCATGATGACAGCAGCAGTGGCTGAATCAGCTGTGACCACATCGCCACAACCGAGGCGAAGCTAATGCTAGCCTGCTAGCATCGCTAAGCTACTAACCTCCAGCGATTTCACCGGAGCGCTGCTAGCCGTGCTATAGCATTAGCTAGCATTAGCAAGCGTAGCAAAATACAAGCTCTCCTGTCAAGCCGGTCGGAGATGTCACACATTAACTGGTTTCAAATAGAAACCTACCTCCGAAGTGTTGTAAGTAGTAAGGCTATCCTTTGCTGGGGGCAAGCTGTGAAACCCGGTGGCCGACAAACTGGGAAGCCGATGTCGTCCCGGGGTGTTTCTCACTAATCCCTTCTTGGTAGCAGAAGCGGACATTCAGCGGAACTGCTGCAGCGCTGTGCCACGTCCACATCCGGACACCGCAGAGCGACTTCCCCCACATTCAGCTCCTCTACTGTACGGAGAGCACCGCACCGGTTACTCACTGCGTGTGAGGGTTAGCCCACTGTAACCTCCTGAGAGAGACCCTCCGTGTGTGCTGTGCATTTTTAATTTCTCCTAGCTATTTTGGATTAGCAGGAGCTGAAAAAACTAAGCATTGTTTTTCAACAGTAAGTAGTTAGTAAAAAAAGAAATGGTGTCCTCATATGGCAGGTGTGTCCAAAGTCTGGCTTGGGGACCTTCTGTGGCCCTCTTAATATGACCCTTAGTTTGTTTTTTAACCCTTTGTGCCCTCTGCCTTTTTTGGGGTATTTTTACTGCCTTTACTTTTAAGCTCATATCACAGTCATTATAAAGGCTACACACACACGCTATACCTTGTTTTGTTCAGGACAATCTGGGCTAACCAGATTTGCCATCATTACTTATCCGTCTATGTGCCTGTATTTTATATCAGAGGCGGACTGGCCATTGGGACTACCAGAACTTTTCCCGATGGGCCGCTGCGTCAGTGGGCCGGTACGGCCGGACTGAGAAAAAAAAAAAACGACTTTTGGCGCAGTTGTGCTGGCCTTTAATATGATAACCAATGCTTACAGTTTCTCTAGTGTCTGGCTAATCAACATTGGCCCACATGGGTGTGTCACACCCCTTTCACCTCGGTCCTGGGGCTGTTGGCCAATCACAGCCGAAGGCCGAGGGCCTCGGTCCCTCCTCCTCCCTCTGCATCTGTCAGTCAGTTAATCAATCAATCATCCACACATGCAAAAATGGAGAAGGAACGGATAAGTTGAGAGACAAAAAAAGGCACTACAGGCAGATGCTGCCAAGTGTCAAAAGTTGACACATTTATTTTCTGCTGCTGCATCTCAAGCAGGACCTTCAGCATCCGGAGCAGCACCTGCAGCTCTCGCGTCACCGTCTGCAGGAGGAGGACAACGTGACCGGGAGGGGGATGCTAGTCAGGTGAGGCGGCTGTAAACTAATGTGATAACATTATTTGGCTAGCTTGTTAACTTTTAGCACAAGGCTTGTAGGCTAGTTTGGCTGTCAAAACGTCATTATTGTGTAACGTTACTAGAGCCAGGCAGCGCTCAGTGGCATTAGCCAACATCAGCATTGGCTAAGTAACTAATAAAATAGCTGAACATCTGATCTAACATTATCTCTTGTGTATTTCCCTTAAGCTGGTGAGCTAAATGCTGCTCTGCTGTATATTACTTTGCTAATTCATCAAAATTAAAATGAATGCCAGTTTTATTCTGTTTGTGTGGGTATTGTTGAATAATTTAGAAACTGAGACAGTCTACATGCACTGTGAAGGGGAAATGTGTATTAATGTGTTGTTCTTAAAGTGTATTATTTGCAGTTTATAAAACTTAAGCTGTACTTATTCAGTATATACTTAAGAACATGTAATTGTGCTTATCTGAGACACCATAGGTGATATGATATGTTTATTATTATGTTATGATCATTATTAGTGTGACTTACATGTTCACCAGTCTTCACACTATTAAGCGACTATTGCAGACTAACTGTTTTAACTAACATTAAAAATATTACATATTTGTTCTAATCAAGGCCTCAGGTTACATGATGTGTCATTATCCCTTCAATAATGTTTACATGTATATTTTTTTGTCTCCCACATATATGTGAACATATTTGTTCCACCGCCATCATCCACCACCAGCATCCACCGCCATCATCCACTGCCTTCATCCACTGTCATCATCCACTGCCAGCATCCACCGCCATCATCCACTGCCTTCATCCACCGCCATCATCCACTGCCATCATCCACTGTCATCATCCACTGCCATCATCCACTGTCATCATCCACTGCCATCATCCGCCGCCAGCATTTGCCGCCATCACTCGCCGCCCTGGCCCCTGAGTGGGCCAGTCAGGTACTAAATTCCCAGGCCTTTTTTTTGCCCCAGTCCGCCCCTGTTTTATATTAATTTCTATATCAATGAAAAATAAAATCTGTGTTACTAAATTCTTACATTTTTACATGTATCTCACCATAGCAAGTTGGAAGTTGACATATTCTGCCATATATGAAGAGGGGAGACTCTCTGGAATCTGGCAATATAAGAACCATGATATGGTTTAATCCGCCCCTGCACCAAGGACACGTTTGATCTCAAGATGGTGTGCATCATTTTGTTTCCATGTTAAATGACATGTGTCCTAAAATGATGTGAAACAGTGTGCAACAGGCTATGAGGTACATTTTTTCTCATTGTGTCGGTGTGTCAGAGGTGTAACCAGTCAGCAGCGATGTGTATATAAACCTCATACTGGTAGATCTTTACCCACTACATACAATTTTTGTTTTATTGCACACTTGCTTTAACACTGTAAACGTGTGTTTTCCATGCCAATAAAGCCCCCTTTAACTGAACGGAACTAAACCCTCCAGTATTACAAGGCAGTGCACCCACGTTACACAATAAGGTGTCAATGTACTTTGGTTTCTGTTTAAATAAAGGTTGTGCTGCGTTTTGTCGGGACTGAACACAGCCCAGCATTTGTCTCTAAACGCAGCAATAGCAGAGTGAGATACTGCTTGTGCTGCTGGAGCACCAGTGTACACTGTGATGTGTCTCCTCACATAGAAAAGAAAAGAAAGTCAGAAAAACGGAAAGGGAAAGAAGGCAAACTGACTTTGTAAAAAGAAAATTTCAAAAGGTGCGTGAGAGAGATGTGGATCAGGAGAGGAAGGGCAGGGGGCCCACAGAAACTGTCTATGCACAGGGCCCAGAATCTGGTGCTACACCCCTGGTCACAAGTGTGTAATAAAGCATAAAACTGTTCATTTCATGTTTTCACGGTAGGTGAGGATTAGAATATATGCAGTTCACGTATCCCGGTCAAAATTAATATATATAAACACTTGAAGATCCACTCATTACTAAGAGAGTATATCATATAAAAACTAAAGTGATGGTCAAAGTTGTCACAGTGAAATTTAAGGTGTGTTGATGGATTCATGTCGTCACCTCACGCACTGAGTAACATTACAAGTTAACGTTCCACCTTAAAAGTCACCGGCAGTCGGCCCAGTGAATTAAGTTATTTTTTCTCAGACTCCAGCTGCTGTGAGAGGCAGCAAAA
Organism: Epinephelus lanceolatus; assembly: GCF_041903045.1. NCBI lineage: Eukaryota > Metazoa > Chordata > Actinopteri > Perciformes > Serranidae > Epinephelus > Epinephelus lanceolatus. The sequence goes on along the minus strand of NC_135754.1, from coordinate 28,105,024 downwards.
CATCCTTTCATTTTATAGTTACAGTTTACTAATAAAACTCTCCACAGTATGAACAGTGGTTACATGAGCCTCAAAACCAGCCACAACTCAGCCCTGAGCAGAGTGACCGTCCTCTACTGACCAATCAACAGACTGCAGTGTTCACAGCTCCACCTTTTAGTACCAGATCTGTGTGCTAGGTACCCCAACAGAGGGGGGACCAAAAATGGGGACGGTACAGAACAGTTCTATTGGTGCCATCCACAACTTTTCACAGTGGAAACGGGACTATGGTTTCCAACCAGCCTTTGTACTTCGACAGAATAAACGACTTCCTGAATTTCTGTAATGGCCTTTAGTTTTGGTGTACGATAGAGACTTCAGCCAATAGGCACACATGTGTTTTCTTGGCTCTTTTAAGTCTCCCTTAGGGTAACAGCCAAAATGGCTAGGGTGATCCTCCTAGTCATCCATCACATAATTATAATGTGACAAGAAGTGGCTGTCTCAATTGGGCCAAAGTATCCGCACAAGATGTGAGCCAACCTGGGCCAGTATGAGGCTGCCAGATCTGGCTACGTTTTGGGGGTTCAAACTGTTACACTAAGTGGGACTTGGGCCAAATATGGCTTTTCAATCAAGCCCAATTTGGAATTATTGTCATCACAAACCTGACACAAGTTTTACAGACAGTCAGATGGGCCAAGTCATTTTTGGCTAACTAAACTCTGTAATACTCCTCTGCAGCATCGGAGGTGTTGAAGCTGATGAGCAGTAGCCTGAGAGCCAGTATTTATCATCTTCCCAACACTGCAGGAGGGCTTGCCAACTTAGAGCCTGCCCCTCGTTGACTACTGTCTTAATGCTTTGCCTGGGAAAGTGTTTTCCTTGACAGCTGAAGGATCAAAAATTATATTTCCTAGGAAGTCACTAGACTTCCCTCTATTCTGACGCCAATAAAATGTATGCACGGTGAACCAACTGAAATTCCTAAAATATTTATATCTAAGGTTGGGGTGCTGTGGTTAGATGAAGCCGCGGCTGCTGGACAGACCGGCTTAGCTGGGGTCAAAGAGGGAGTGGTGATGGTGGTTATTTCGGGATTGTATATCAGCAAGCATCCCGTCCTGTACAGAGTGCTTGAGAGTGACATGGCAAGTGTTGAATACAAGTGTGGATGCACATACACACACACACACGCGCGCACACACACACACACACACACACACACACGCACTTCTGCCCCTTCTCACCCTCCTGAGCTCCCACCCTCCGACACAGCATTCCAGTGTAAGCAGATGAAAGCCAGCCACCCCCTGTCTCCTCATGGGTGGAGTGATTCGTCGTGGTCACAGAGAGGAGCGGGAGGCAGGAGACTCACACACTCACATTCACAGAGTGTGAGGAACTGAAGACGGGGGGAGAGCAACTTACAGTACGCACAGTCACACTCGCACACAGCAGGCTGTGAGCTCGGAGCAGGGATGGTAGCAGAGGAAATTGTGGTCTCCCTCTCAGGAGGTTCCCCGTGGGGCTTCAGACTACAGGGAGGAGCAGAGCAGCAAAAACCTCTACAGGTGGCCAAGGTACAGTGGAGCCTACGTGTGTGTATGTGTGCGTGTGTGTGTGTGCATACAGTATGGTGCAGAAAAGACGTACTGCCAAGGTGGTAACATGAGTAGATGGGTTTAATAGAGACTGCAGCTGTTAATTGCAGTCTGTGGCTTTGATGGTCAGTCTTGTGGTTTGCTATGTTTGTAATTCAACCTTTTATTTAGAAACTTTACAGTCGGCATAAAATCTGAATAAATAAATCGTTACTTTGGTGTGGCTATGAGCTTAAATCTGATGCTTATCAGTATTTCTAGGGGTGTAAATAACAAAACACAAGTACTCTTGTCGTGTAATCGTCGAGCTTCAGTATATGTACTTTCACCTGTAGTTTGTTTTCAGCAACAGTAGTTTTTTAAAGTCAGGACTTACCTTTGGAGATCATCACTGAATTGGAGAGGGGTAAGTTTGATAGGTGAAGTCATATTTAAATGTTCATAATCAGGATGTCTTTTTACATTAAACTTCTGCATCTGAGTAATTGTTACTCAGGGAAAAATGCCAATGTTCCTCTGTTATTTAAGTAGTTTTGATTTTGCTTGGACTATTGGTCACGTCCACATACGACGCAAAAGGTACCCAGGGTGCATTGGTTGTTGACGTTCTGGGACACCCTGTCAAGTTCTCTTCTTTCAAGATTACACTTCCGTTTTTACAGCGTTTACATACAGTCTCTTTCAAAATAAACGTGCTAGGATGGTACAAAACTACAAAAGCACGTGGCTAGGTTTAGGAAAAAAAGAACACCGTTTGGCTTTCGAATCTTACGGGACACGAACACTGCTCTCTCGGGTGAAAGTCGGGGTTTGTTTGACCCATCCATCCATCCCTTTCGCTGCCTTTACTTTCGCCCTTGTCCCGCTGTGCTTCCCCCTGACACCGCCAGGCACAGTTAAAATATAACAGCAAGTGGGCGGGTATCATGCTGACGTTAAAGGAAGCCTTCTTTTGTTGGTCTCTGACGCTGCATGTCGCTGCCCAAGCGTCAGATTTCAGCGACTTCAGAGAGTGTTCATGCTCTAGACTCGGGTATTTAGAAATCCCACAGTTATCATTTTCAGTACCGTCAAAAATACAGATGCTCCTCTTTCTGTTAAACTGATACGGTCGGAGATGCTGCATTCAGGGAATGTATTGTAGTGCACAGCACATGCCACCAGAGGTCGGTCTCTACTGGTAGATCAGGCAGTTGTGATGAAAGATCGAGGGGTGGGGATAACGTTACAGGACTAGTTAAAAAAAGCCTCTGCCCCTGTTTGGAGTATTGCCACATACAACTTTATCTTGAGATGATGTTTTCAGCTACAAAAGCAGTTTATTAGCCACAAGATTTTAGTCATGACTTCATCTCCGTTCAGCACGCTGATATGTCTGTATCCGCCACATTGACAAGTGTCATTGGGTCCTCCTGCAAGTAGGGCGCTTATTTCCTATCTATTCATTATCCTTTGGGCCATGAGTCTTAAAACCCAGCAAGACTTGTCTAAGTAGGCTAATTGTATTTTCACAAATACCACTACATGCTGCATACCTCACTGAATACAATACCATCTAGGCCTAGCTCTGACCACAAGTCATCTTCTCTCTACAACAGCACCTCTGGGATACACTACAGTTTTCTTGTACTCATATGGCTGCAGCCAATTTCGGTTTCCCCTGTTGTGATTCATCTGGGTTTGTGGGTTGGAGAACAGTGTGAACAGCATGTTTAGGGGTTGATCTTGACTCAGGTTTCATTGCTGCATCCTGATGGCGATCGTAGAGTATCAAAGACTAGCAGGAGTTTCTTTTAAATAGGTCGTTGTACAGTGCATACATGTGCACACATTCCATTGTATGCGCACAATTACACATATATGCAACATGCTAGAGGTGCAACAATTGATTGATTAGTTGTCAGCTATTAAATTAACTAGTCCATACCCATTGGTAGCTTTGTCAACTTCTACCTATGCCAATCCTCAATGCCTATGTGCAGTTTCACATAGATTGACCACGTCAGTGAGTAGAAAAACGTGGGACAGACAGAATGACTGTGATTATGTACAGCATACCATACCACGACTTAGTCATACCAAAAATTAGAAAAACAAACAAACATTGGTCCACAGGAGGAGCCACAGCGATCGGTCGCATTTTAGCCATTTTTAAGCATTTTTCTGTTGTTATAGCGCCACCCAGTTGCCAATTAGAGTTAAATTTCTCCAGTCACCTTGAGGCGTCCTGTTCTACATATCTACCAAGTTTAGTAAAAATCGATATGGCGGTTTGGCCTAGATAAGAAATTAGCTCTCTAGCGCCCCCATTTTGTTTGATGGGGTCAATAATGGAGGGGTCCCCTCAGATTATGTGTGGTCATATGCCTACAAAGTTGCGTGGTGATGGGTGAAACCCTTGAGATGTTATACACCTTTATGTGATGAGCCACGCCCTCCGCAATATTCATTGCCTTATAGAAGCTCAGTTTTAGTAAGTTTTCCAACTTTTGCCAAAAGGGAACTTTAGATATTGGTCCCTAGATTATGTTCACCGAGTTTCATGCAGATCGGTCAAACTTCCTAGGAAGAGATCGATTTAAAGTGTTTTTCAAAAAATCCAAAATGGTGGAAAATCTATATAACCAGTAGTTATGGGCTCTTGAGGCAAATTTGTTCCTCATGAGGAGAGGCATCTCTGTGCAAAGTTAAGTCATTTTTTAAGGAAAAAAAGTCACTTTTTTCTGATTCCAGTTGCTTAAATGTGGATATTTTTGGTTTCTTTATTCCTCTATGAGAGTAAGCTAAATGTCTTTGGGTTGTGGGTTGGGTGTCTGTGCTCATATAAGCAACATGGGTGCTTGAGAAGGAATAAAACAATCCAACACATTCTGGGTTTCCCTCATAACTTTAGTTAAGTCCGAACACAGATCAGTCAAATCTATGCAAGCTCGACTCTCTCTTCTTCTCCTGTTATTATTTTTTCAACCACAAGAACTACCAGCTGCCTGAACAGTGTCAACACGCGCAAATACCTGATACCAGAACATCTTAACAATACTGTAAACACCAAGTATGTGTAAAGAAGATGGTATGTATAAAGACAGCAGTATACTAAATCTAAGCGTGCACTATGATGTTTACAACACCCAATATCACTCTCAGGCTCGATACTTTTAAGATATGAAACAAAAATAACCCAGTACCAAGGTACCGTAACGTCTCCAGTCACATGATACCTGCATTGGATCCTTTTTGCACCAAGACTCCCCGCCAGATCAGCAAACTTTCTGTTGCTGCTGTCTCAGGAGCCACTCTCCCTGCGCGAACTGTCAGTCAACATCTGCCTGGTTAGCACGAACTAACACAGCAGCAGCAGCTAACATCCAACACTGAGCCCTTAAACTGTCACAAACAAAGTCACACCGAAATGGTTCGACTTTGTTGTTCAGCCTGTTCATAACCTTTAGGAAATGTTAGCCATGCAATGCTAACAGTTAGCCAGGTCATTGAGTGTGTGCATCCGAGTGGACTCTCACCAACTATCCCCAGCATGGAGCTCACACTCCCGCAGCAGTAGCTATAACCCATACAGTCTGGTGGTGTGGTGAATTCAAGCATGATGTCCATGACCGAGTTGTCAGTTTAGCGTGCCGAGATGTCACCAAAACTTTCGAAAGCAAAGCTACACTACATGCTACTCCATTTACATTATTGGTATCGAATCAAGTACTTTATTGGTATTTTATCCAGTTTGTAGGATTTATTGGCATCTATCTAGCAAGCGTGCCAAATGTGTAGTGTAACTATCAAGGCTGACGCAAAAATGAGGAAATGTAAGTGACTTTTTCCAAGCCAGTGTTTGGTTTGTCCATCCTTGGCCACTGTAGAAACATGGTGGACTCCCTATAAGAGGACCAGCTCCGTATGTAGACATAAACCGCTCATTCTAAGGTAACGAAAACAAAATGATTTTTAGTTTCCTGTGATTATACACAACAGAAAACACAGACAGGAATACTGTATTCCATATCTTTCAATAGATGCCCCTTAATCCAAAAACAGACATATTAATCCACAGTGAAAATAACACATGGCTGACAATGAAGATTTGTCGTCGTCACATATTTTTCAGACAAAATAATCCAATTTAAAGCTCCGGGATTTTTTTTTTTTTTTTTTCACGTCTGGTTTCTCCAAAAGCTTTTCGCATCTGTGTTTATGTTTGTTGACAGACCAGAATGTTGTCTCTAATAAGAAAATCTATTCTGGAGAGGAGGAATGCGACCTCGCTCACACTGACATGAAAAGTTGCCAGGTCACTCATAAGCTGTCATAACCTCTGATTCAAAATGGAGGTGGAGTGTCTCTGGCACCAAAGGCTACTCTTTATCCGGGATTTTCAAGCAGATAAGGTCACCTTTGATGAGAGTTTAATCAGTGTGTGCTTCCTCTTGTTGGTGTATGTATGTGACCTGCCATTTGTGTGTGTGTGTGAGGTTGAGCATACCTCAGATAAGCCCGGTTGGGAATGGAGCACAAACTAGAGGATCAGAATAGCTCATTTAAGAGGAGCTGGAAGCAGAGCATGGAAAAAGGCCTCTTGTTCACACACTCATACACTTTCACATCTCATAAAGTTTTTAATTCTAGTATTGTGAGTATTTTTTTTGTTTCTCGTCACAGTAGTGCCTGTCTTTCATTGTCTGTCTAGGAATGTGGTCAGTTTTCCTGTAAGGTTTTATTTTGGGTATGTAGGGAACACATGGTGAACGACAGGCATCCCCCTCAGTCCAGAACGGTGATGCAGCTGTTCAAACCCCCTCTTTCATGATTGTGCCGTGTGTGTGTGTGTATATGTGTGTACATTTGTCTGAGGGGGAAAGTACGAGATCGACAGCTCGTCCTTGCATGTGCTTGCCACACTGGGACTACTGGGTCAAGAGACACTGATAAAGGGGAATACCGAGTCCTCTTGAGAGTCCAAGTAGGTGCGAGAACACACTTTCCTCCCCTCAACATTTTTCACAGTGATAAGGTGTGTGTGTGTGTGTGTGTTAGGAGACTGAGCTGAGGGCCTTATCTTCTTATAGAGGAAACTGCAATCTAGTGGACAAGAATACTCACCTCACCCACCCCCACCCCCACCCCCCCACCACAGACATACTTCCTGAATGATCCTATGACATCATCTCTTAGCGACCTCCAGGAACAGCTGCATGACTTCATGAGTTATTCTGATACAGGGACAAGGATGGCAGGAGAGCTGCCTGTTTCTGAACACTGGTCATTGAGCTTTAGGTCATTTCACCAAAGACTGATTCGACGACAACAACCCCGCCCACATTTACTGTTTGCAGTGGAAACACTCGGGTCTAGGTACCATGTCTGAAGGGTTACTGTTGGCTCCAAATGTACCATACTGAAAGTGTTTCGAAACGGGGCTTAACACCATACAACCTGTAGGAGTTTTACAGGAAATACACTGAAGTAATAATCTGGATGACAGCCCATTATATCGATACTGAGATGGCTTAAAGGGGCAGTTCACCCCAAAATAAAAAAACAACTTGTTTTTCTTCTTACCCTTAGGTCTATTTATCTGGTCCTGTTCATACGACAATGATTTCAATGGAAAACGGTAAACTCTAGTTGCGTTTTGGTTGCCTGAAAATGTTTTGAAAACAGGTTCCAGAGTGCAGTTCTTTGGAAACAGCTCCGTCTCTGTTGTCATGCAAACTTGCAATATGCTGCTCCTCTGAAATGTGCTAGAAAGTCGACCATCACAACAACAATGGTGGACTCCTGAGCTCTGTTTGTGCTGCTCACCCTGTTGAATTTATCAACGCGTCTCCAGCAAAGTGTAGATCTTCTGTAGCAACTCTATCTCGTCGTCCGTCCAGACAAACGTTTGTGCAGTTGCCATTTTGTTTGTTTATACATCACCGCCAACTACTGGCCTGGCATGTACACTACAGCGTTTTTGGTCATTTTTGCGGATCCGTGTGCACGGTGATTGTTATCAAAACGTTGTCATCTAAATGCGGAACTTTTTTCAAAACGAAAATTTCAACTGATAGTTTTTGTATAAACATGGCCTCAGTCTAGATTATTTTGGTGTAAGTTGCTAAGTGTTCGGCTAGTGGTGCTCAAAGTGCTCGACGGCATTGTCTCTTTTCAGAAATCATGACCTGGTTACTCAAATTAATCTGCAGACACTGTTGTGAGCAGTAGGAACCGAACTACACCAGCCAACCGTATCACCGTGCAGAGGGAAGTGTGCGTTTACTGCTAGCTCACCGAGCACCACTGAGCTAGCTAACCGTCGTCCATGAGTAGATGCAGGCTTCTTCAACAATCTGTCGTTGCATCATTTTAAATGTTCACATTTCTCCTCTTATTGTCATAATAAATCCAGTTTGCATGTAAATACGTCACAGCCTGCATTCTGCTCCCCTGCTCTCCCTGTTTTTCCACTCTACCTGCCAGCCACGCCCCCCTCATCAAGACAACTCCACTCACCTGTGCACACAGCTGCTTCTCATGAGCGCTCCCTCAGTGCCAGAATGTTCTTTACCTCATTCAAGACTTTCCAGCACTCCTTACCTGCCTGATCACCTGTTTCCGACCCTGCCTGCCTCTGACCTGTCTTCGTCGTCTGTTTCCCGGTGAACTCACCACCCTTCTGTCCTTGACCATGAGCTCTGCCTCAACATCTCTGGTTTTCATCTACCTGTGGCTGTGTGGTGTTTTCCTGCAACGACGATTCAGCGTGAGTGTTTCCACCTGCTTGCCAGTTGTCTACTGCAGCTCAGAGACTATCTGTGTGATGTCACACGCTGCCTTGTGTGTGTGCTCTCCTTTCACCTACCTGTCGGCGATGGATCAGGGGCCTGTCAGCCCCTAGATCCATCGCCTGGCCTTCACTGCTGCTCATCCCTTGTTGGCTCTGCTGCTTTGCTGGACTGCTCCTCTGGTTCCAGACCCTTCGCCTTCTCAACCACACCATCAGTAAGCCCCTGTTTGTTACCTCTGCCTGCTAGCAGACTGAACTGTTCGGGTCCGAGGACTCACATCCTCGTTCTTGATCCAGCTTCTGAGTTCGGCCTGGTCCGTTCCCTGGCCCCTGAACCCAGAGACTGTGTGTGGGCTCTGAGCCTGAAGAACTGTTTATTCTGTGTTTAAATAAAGGTCATTACCAACTCTCACTGAGTGCTATATTTGCGTTCAATCACACTTGTTACAAAATATGCTGGTGGCTGAACTACAAGCTTTTGATTGACACCTCACATGAGCCAATAGCAGCTTCCATGTCCTCTCCACAGCCTCCAGTTGCCAACAGGGCCTGTGTTGCAAGGATGGGACTGCTTCTCTTCTCTGGTTACAGAGCCGATCAATAGACAACAGTTGGTCTGATGGATTATGGGTCCTGTAGTCAGTGACACTCCTGATCTTGAGCGCAGTTCTGAACTCATTCCTGGCATCACAGACTGTTATAACAACCCCGTAACAAATGGCTCTTCTGTCTGTTGTCTTAAGGGAAAAAAACTGTCTATTCAATTCAGACTTCTTCTTTTCCAGAAGTGTTTAATATACAGTGAGCTCCTAAATACACATTTCTCACTTGAGGTGATTCTGACTGTTGGGTAAAAATTCAGAGCGTTGCCTTTCAAATGAGATCATGCATATTAATGGACTAAAAGTGGAACAAGAACAGTTTTCAGTTTACTTCGGGTATGCCTTGCACAGGTGTTTTGGGTGACTTTAGTTACAGGAAGTTCCTTAAATCTTAACTTTTATACCACATGAATTACTGGATATTTCCCTGTAAGAAATCCCCCTCCTGGTTATAACTTATAGACATATAATGGGTGACAATGTGTCACAAGTATTGTTCTGTTGTAAGGGGTCACAAGTCAAAGAGGTGGGGAACCGCTGGTCAAAAGTTGAATGATGTGTCTATAAATGAATGTAAAGGTCGTGCTTTTCCCACAGCCACAGGTATTCTAACCCCTGTCCTCTCTGCAGGTACGCAGGCGTAGCAAAGCATGTAGAGCTGGACTGAAGGAGCATGACGAGCTGGTTGCCATTGGCGACCACATGTGTGCAGAGCTCAGTCATGCTCAGGCCATGAGCCTCATCGACACAGAGAGCTCAACACTCAACCTGAGGGTTAAAAGGTCAGAGCATGGACTCACATACTGTACATCACACAGACTTTGTAACGTGAAGCTCTTTTTTAACAAATCGATTCATGTTTTACATTTTCACAACTTGTGTATTTCCAGGGCTCCTCCTGGATTCCACTGCTCCACGGGGGTCCTGTCTCCCCCCGCAGGCCCCTTGCCCTCCCACTGTTCCTCCATCCTCTCCCCCAGGGGCGTCACTTCCCCTCCAGACAGTGAGGCGTACTACGGAGAGACAGACAGTGATGCAGATACACAGTCACTCACACACCGTCGCCAACGCCGCACACCTCCTCATGCACGCTCACCTGCGCGCTATGACAACCAAGAAGAGGAGGAGACCTCAGAGATGAGCGGGTAAGGAACGGAGACTTCCTGTTTTCAGTGTATTCTGTCATAAAATTTTTCTTTTATCAAGCTTTTTAAAAAGCTGCAACATCAAACCAAGGTTTCCTGTCCATATCCTGTCCAAAAAGAATATCTCCCACTACAGTGTTATAAACTCTGTTGCGTTTCCTCTCAGGTATGAGAGCGCCACAGATGTAGGCCTTTCTATGCAGGGGCAGTGGGACGGTCAGGGTCTTGTCGGCGTCCCTCGCAGAGAGCTCATCTACCAGCCACTCCAGACTGAGTGGACCACTCCAACACACACCCCACACACTTTAACCCCTCACACACTCACACCGACCCCTGATCAGGGGTTAATGGAAGCAGAGGGAGAAGGGGACAGTGGCTTCCAGGAGGCAGGAGGCTGCATCGGGCTGGCCTGCCCACCGCTTGTGTCTCCAGAACGAGCGAAAGAGGCTTTGATGTCGGGCTCTGGTAAACATCTGGTACCTATGGTGGGACCACAGCAGACCCCAGTCAGCGACGAGCTCTCCACCACCTACATGGACAAAGCACGGCAAGCCAGTGAGTATATCTTCATACAAAACTACAGCGCACTGTCACAAGTAAATTTATCCAGAGAGTACAAAATGGTTAACAAGCAAAAAAGAGGAAATACACATTTGAAGTCACACACAACCATAATGATTTAGATCAATTCAGACACAAAAACACTGTTACTACTGTGTACCTGTTACTAAATACCAGGCTGTTCTCATGCACTGAGGGAAGTAAAGATGGAAGTAGTATAAAGAGCAAAGGTCCGTGGTTGGAGTGGTGGATGGACCACAAAACACAGGACTTTCCCCCAGGAGACTGGTGTTTGTGTACCGTGTGAAACCAAGTTAACTTTGAGTTATTTCAACGTACATCGTCACATTACCTTAAGTACGTAAGTTTATGTTAAATATGTGATGTGACTACAGCCAACCATGTTTCTTTTCCTTAACCTGACCTACGTAACTTTACTTTTCTAAATGTAACCTATATAACTTTACGTTAAGTACTTTACATTATGTATGAAACTTTATGTTAAGTATGTAAATGTAATGTCCAACCATCTTTCTTTTCCTAAACCTAACCTATGTAACTTTACTTGCCCAAACTTACCTTTAAACTTAACATAACTTTATGTTAAGTGAATTACCTTAAGTACTTTACGTTAAGAAGGCCTACTTCACGTGATGTCGCCCAACCATGATTATTTTCCTAAACCTAATCAACATAACTTTACTCTCCTAAATCTAACTTTAGGAACTAACTAAAGTAAGATTAAATCTAACTTTGTGTTGAGTACTTAATGTGATGACGCACAACCATGATTCTTTTCCTAACCTGCGTAACTTTACTTTCCTAAACCTAACCCACTTAACTTAACATTAAGTATGTAAGGTGATGAGGCCCAACCATGATTCTTTTCCTAAACCTAACCTACGTAACTTTATTTTCATAAACTTAACCCATGTAACTTTACGTTAAGTACTTAACGTAACAACACCCGACCATGATTCTTTTCCTAAACCTAACCTGCGTAACTTTACTTTTCTAAACCTAACCCATGTAACTTTACATTAAGTATGTAACTTTACGTGAAGTACTTCATGTCATGACGCCCAACCATGATTCTTTTCTAAATCTAACCTATGTAACATTACTTTCCTTAACCTAACCTTTTAAACTTTACTTGCCTAATCCTAACCATGTACCTTTACGTTAAGTACGAAACTTTACGTTAAGTACGAAACTTTACGTTAAGTATGTAACGTGACAATGTCCAACCATGTTTCTTCTGAAACCTAACCTACGTCACCTATACTTAACTTTAAACTTAACTTAACATTAAGTGAGTTACCTTAAGTACATAAATTTACTTAAAACTAAGGGTTTTTTTTACTAAACCTAACCCACGTAACTTTATGTCAAGTACGAAAAGTAATAAGGCCCACCCATGACTCTTTTCCTCAATCTAACCTACGTAACTTTACTTTCCTAAACCTAACCCATGGAACTTTACGTTAAGTATGTAACTTTACATTAAACACTGTGACAATGCTCGACCACGATTATTTTCTTTAACCTAACCTTACTGGGATGCTAATTAACTGGGCACTAATTCATTGGATGCCATACAAACAGTTGTATAAGGATATGTTGCAAATACATACATAACATGCAAGCCTGTGTGCACACAAAACTACACACGTGCAACAAATTACCCAGAGGCAGTGTAAAAGAGGATACTGACTTCTGCAAATCTAAGTTTGTCAGGTGCTACCAGTAAGAGTTTAAACATCAATAATCATTTCCACCTGACACTAAAAGTACTTAAATAAGATTAAGACATTTACTGATACTGTAAAATCCTTTCAAACATGTAAAGCTCAAGAAAACACAAACACAGCACCAGTGAAGTGATGACAAGAAGTTAAGGTGGCCATGGAAAAATAGTTAAAGGCTACCATGATCTTATTTGTGTTCGGTAATTATACCTCGTCATCATAGTTATTTAGAAAATAATGTATAATTAATGTTACAGTGCTAATTATAGTCCTGTGCAGCATGCCACTGATGTGATATCACTTCCACCTACGCTAAATACAGTTTATATCTTGGATGTAAGTTTGGGTTCAAACTTCTTCTTCTGTGAAGTTTGAGAATGTAACACCAGCTTTTAACCAAAAACAGAAACCTCTGTAGTTTCTCACGGTGATGCAACTATTTCAGTGTTGACTGCAGGGTTTTTGCTTATTAATTTAAATTCCAAAGATTCCCCTGGTGTCTCCGAGGGCATTGGCTGTGTAGTCTTTAAGTTTATCAACAGCTAGATCCCCCTCTAGTGGTGGTTTTCTACATCTGGAGCATCCAGTTACATTTACAGGCTGGTGGTGATTGGGTGAGATACACCAGATACCTGCAGAGATATTCCACCTTCCCCCTCTGTCCCCTGAAACAGCAGTCCATCTCTTCTGTCAGTATTCAGAGCATTTGCCTCGCTCGCTGTATTTATAGGCATTGAAGCTTCTGATCGACAGACTGAATGCAGCACTGACTTACAGGCCACACAGCTGACTATGTGGTGTATGAGTGTGTGTTTGCATGAGAGTGTGTGTGTGTGCTCAGCAGGCTTCACACTGGTGAAACTTCTCTGTTCCTTGTCCTCAGATGATTAGTTGAGTCATTGATTAGTCAATAAACAGCAAATTATCATAATTAAGTCATTAATCAAGCTAAGCATTTGCTGGTTTTAGCTTTTCTGATGTGAGGGTTTACTGCTTTTCTCTGCTTTATATTGTTATAAATCAAATGTCATTGTGTTTTTTGGCTGTTGGTCGGACAAAACTGTCATTCTGAAGTCGTCTGCTTTATTTGTGGATCGTAATGATGTGTTTCTCAATAGATTTAGACATTTTATAAGCTAAAAAAATACTCAAAATAGTTTTACATTTTTGGAAATACACTTCTTGCTGGGAGTTATACGAGAAAATCTATACCAGATATCTGGATGGTAGCTAACCTGGCCCTATCCAAAGGTAACAAAAGCCCCGTTTCCACCAAACACTTTCGGTATGGTACCTTTGGAACCAACAGTAACCCTTCAGACATGGTACGTAGACCCTTGTGTTTCCACTGCAAACAGTACTCTTAAATGTGGATCATTGAGTAACATTACAAGTTAACGTTCCAGAATTAAGTTATTTTTATTCCACTCCAGCTAAAAGTCACCCTACCAGCCTTCGTCTTTAAAGCTCACTGATGAACATGTTATAGTTCGTTAGCTTAATCTGCACAAAAACAGAGGTGTAGAAATGACAATTCATCAACAGTTACGTGCCAACAAATGAAAAGACGCAAAAGTGGAATCAGACTTCCAGAGGTAGGAAGAAGTCATTGTTTTACAAGTCACAATTAAGTCTCAAGTCTTTGCACTCAAGTCCAGAGTCAGGTTCCAGGTCCTAAATAAGTCAGAATGCTCTCTTCCCCAAATGTGATGCCATTTTAACAACAGAGTAATAAAACATTAAATGTACCAAAATCATGAATGCTTTTTAAAATTTGTATTATTTTGTTAAATTAAAGTTGTTGCGTCTATCTGTAATTTTCAACCAGCATATTTTGCAAACAGCAATTTTTTGTTGACTACTGCGTCGTACAACAAAGTTATAGTAATGTAGTGTTAGTTCTTTATGGTTCTCTCCTGCAATTTGATTGGAAGCTGTCGGATTTCTTCAAACAAAGTTGATCATCTGGGGAATTAAGTGTGGACTTGCTGGAAATTATTAGCGTTAATGTTGATTAAATAATTAAAAAAAGAGGAAAGCTCTGATCCTCGTCACATATTGATGTTTGGTAATGGACCCACATCCACATATGATGTCCAAGGTACCCTGGGTGTGTTGGTTGTTGACGTTCTGGGACGCCATGTCATGTTGTTGGACCCATGCACCACCCCTTCCGCTCGCCCTAGTTGGACTTTCGCCTCCTTAACTTTTGTCCTTGTCCCGCCGCATTTCACTCTGGCACCGCCAGGCACCATTAAACTAGAACAGCAACCGACCACATATTATGCCGGTGTTAGTTGGTTTCTTACGCCCCAAGTCACTGCCAAAGCGTCGGATTTCAACGACTTCGGAGTGAGACCACGTTCGGAATTTTTTTTTTAATCTTTGGGTTTGGGGGAAGGTATCAACTATCGTCAAGCCAAAAAGCTTAAATCCAAGTAAAGCCACGAGTCATTGGTGTTTAAGTCCAAGTTGAGGTGCAGGTCTTTTTTGATTTTGATTTGGCATGTGAGTCCACATCTCTGCAAACTAAGACTATTTCCCAAAATGTTAAACTACTCCTTTAACCCATTACGATTCATCATCCTTGTTTGGTTAAGTCATTGTTTCAATAAGGTAGTGACGATCACAGCTGATCAAACCGGATAACTATGTGCTGACTGAGTCGTGACTTCATATGAGCGAACGTTGCAGTAATGAGCGTGCCATCATCTGGTGAATGACTTAGGTCAGGGCTTTACTATGAATGATTAGGATGATGAATGATGACTGAGGTGTTCAGGGACCTGCCCTTTCTCACGTTACACACACACAGACACACAGACACACACACACACGTATGCATTGCCTTTGGCTTTGGTTAAATGATTGTTAGCTCTGCTGCTACAGAGTTGTGTCTGTGTAAGCAGCAGCAGAGTGCAGCACAACAGTAAAGAGTTATGACCGAGCTCCTCTATAAACTATAATTGGCTTTATGAACTCATACACACATACACAAACACACAGATACACACACTCAGTGACACTACTGTCTAAATATCCTCTGGCGAGGGGGTCTTCCCGTCCTTGTGTCGCTCTGTGTGTGTATGAGACAGAGACTGGACAGGTGTTTGATGCCTGTCAGACAGACAGGAATAGTGGGTTGACATCATGCGTTGGTTTGGGTTGCCGGACACAGACAAAGGTCTTTACATGGGCTGAGCCCTGGAGAGAAGAGCTGGAAGACAGAGACTAAACAGGTCCCCACTCAGAGCAGACCTGGACGCTGCGAGGGTGTGTGTGGGAGGGTCTGAGGGAGTTTAAGGACACACACACGCTCACAATTGTGAGATGAGGGACCTCACATCTCCTTCAGGGTCAGACATAGGTGGACACACAGTCCCACACACCGTGTACGCAGGTAAGACACATTAAAATCCTTCTATGTGCGTATACTCATGTACACACAGATTCACTCATGTTAGACGTGACTGTTGTTTTTCTTTTTCAATTTTAGAGAAACGTCAAGGTTATTGTTATTGTTGTGCTGTAATGGACTTGACTGATGATCCTGATCTGTGAGGCTAAGTTAGCAAGTCTTATTTTGTGGTTTTAGGGTGTAAAAGTGAATCATATAAGAGGTTGTGTCTATACTGTCATGCTTTATTTACTCGATGAAGCTATGCTGCTTATTATGGGTTGGATATATAAATGAAAAAAATGTTTAACCACGTCAGTTTGCTGGTTGGTGAGTCCACTACTTAGGTCCATACTGGATAGGGATGAAATTTGGTGCAGATATTCATGACTGTGGTAAAATCCATATTGTGGTTTTGAGTGAAATGTCTACAAAGCTATTGGAAGGTTTGTCATAAACTTGGGTTTAGACATTCATGTTCCCCTCAGGTATGAATTCTTATAACTTTCGTGATCTCTTTAGCTTGTCTTAGCAAACATCTGTCTTGAGCCGCAAAACATATGTGAGCCCTGTAATAAAGGTAACACAGCCTATTAGGTCTGAATTACATTACATTACATTACATTACCAATAGGTCTAAATGAGCATTCACTACTATGTATTACAACAGGGTGGCTACTCTGCAGTAGGCTGTTTATTATTATTTGGGCAGCGTTGGCTGTGAAAGCAAATGATTCTGTCCAAACACTATAATTCTCAGTTTTTTTGGATTTGGAATCAAGACTCAAGACTAGCCATCGCTATTGCGGTTAGGCAAAATTTCACTCCGACCTCATCACATATCGACGTTTGGTCATGGACTTTCCACATCTAGATACAACGTGCAAAGTACCCTGGGTGCGTTGGTTGTTGACGTTCTTGGACACCGTGTCAAGTAGCATCCGTTGTCTTCTTTCAAAATACACTTTGGTTTTCGCAGGAAATTTAACGTTTACATACAGTCTCTTTCAAAATAAACGCACTACATCCGTACAACACCACAAATTGATGTTTGTTTCCTTCAATAACAAACACACGTGGTTGGGTTCAGGAAAAAAGAACAGGGTTTGGCTTTAGAATCTTACAGGACACAAACACTGCTCTCTCAGGTGAAAGTCCATGTTTGTTGGACCCATGCACCACCTCTTCTGCCCGCCCTAGTCGGAATTTCGCCACCTTAAGTTTCGTCCTTGTCCTGCTGCATATCCCCCTGACGCCACTGGGCGCAGTTTTAGCTATAACCGCAACCGGCAGCATATCATGCCGACGATAAAGTACAGCTTTTTTTGTTGGTGTCTGACTCTACAAGTCACTTCCCAAGCGTCGTATTTCAACGCCTTTGGAGTGAGACCGAGCTCGAAAAAAAAGAAGACGAAATTTGCAAATTTTCACAAACCATATTTTGTATTTTATTGTTTATTCATTATGATTGTTTGTTAGCCAAGTTGTTTATACATGTCGATTTATCATTTGCTCTTGTCCCCGTTTGTAATAAATATAATCACTATAGAGGATATGTTTTGGACAGGGGGTGCAGGGGAAGCTTTCCTGCGTGCTCGGTCCGCTGCTGGCTGCAGGTTGCCAACTCCTGCCCTAGTGCCATCATTGGGTCAAACAAATACTTGGGTTTACGACCAAACACCAGCCTCGTTTGTTGTTTCTAATTAGAAATGATAATATGCTACGCTAAGATGTGTTAGCATTTAGCTCTCAGAGCCATTAACATTGCTGTAATTTGTTGTTCTCCTTTACATCTTGTTATATGAAGTCTTTGCTGGAGGAATGTTTGAACTTTTCAACTGAAATATCAAGTTTGACATTGGGACTGTGTGTTTGTTATGTCTCGGTGAGCTTGGCTGCGTAGAATGAAGATGTGTGTGCACAGAGGCTGCATCAGACTATAGTTATGTAGTGAGGATATTCATGTGAGGTGAGCCAAGGTACTAAAAGGACTCAAATAGCTTTGGACTAAGCAGAGATACACATGTGCACATGCTGGCGTGCGCACACACAGGCACAAACAAGCATTTGTTCAGGAGTGACACTCTGATCTAACCTTCCCAGTGTGTGAGACTCAACTCTGGAAAGCAGCAGGAATTCTTTGTTCTAAATCCACAACACACACTCCTGTCTGTCACTGGTAATCCTCATCACAGCTCCTCGCTGTGATAATACTGTAAAAATCAGCTGCTGCTCACAGTCAGAGAGGGCTATCACGCTGTTGTTTCCATTATTTGTCGCTCTGTGCCTTGTTAGGTATTCAACAAAAATCCCATGATTGCTTCTCTCCTTTGTATCATCTCTCTTTCAACACATTTATTTTGGTGTCTTTCCTCTTCCTGTCTTGCAGAGCTGCAGCGTGGGGAGAGTGTGGTGGAGAAACAGGTGAAAGAAGCTCGCACTAAATGCCGCTCTATTGCCTCATTGCTGACTGATGCTCCCAACCCCAACTCGAAGGGGGTGCTTATGTTCAAGAAACGCCGGCAGAGGGCCAAGAAGTACACACTGACCTGCTTCGGCAAAGCTGAGGGAGACAGAGGAGGGGAGACAGAAGGAGACACAGGAGGGGAGACAGAGGAGGAAGGAGGAAGCTCCATTCTGAGTGGATCAGAGGTTGACGAAGAGGGATTCTCTGCATCGTTTGACCCTACGTGGGACACAGGTTATCTAGACCTGCTGGACAGAAGAAGCTCTGCCTGCCCGTCAACCACACCAACAACTCCAACAACGCCAACAACCAATCACAGCTCAGTGCTGGACATCTCAGCTTATCAGACACCAGGACTTTTGACCTCTGTCAGTCAAAGCCCAGGGTTGGAGGTCTCAGGGCCGGAGAGCTCAGCCTATCAGGGCTCAAGGCTGGAGAGCAGCATCACAAAGCAGCCAATCAGTAATCAGCCTGCACACATGTCTCCTCCAGCTGTGGCCCTGACCAATGGGGGGTTGGTGGCTGTGAGTCGGGCTAGTGTTGTTCTGAGTCCGCCCTCTCAGACGCCCCTTCCAAGTCAAAACGGGCAACATGGCAACCCTAATCCCAGTCCGAACCCTAATCTTAGTCCAGTCACAGACTCAGATCATCACATGAATCCAAGTGTTCTGAACCGCACCGCGCGCCCCTTCACCCCAGGCCCCGCTGCTCCTCGTGCGTCTGTAACCTCTGTTATGTTTCGCCCCCCCCAACCCAAACCCACGGCCATGACCATGGCGACCAAACCTGTGGCGGCCGTCTCCATGGTGACGATCCAGCCTTCTCGCCTTCAGTCAGGGCCAGATGCGAGAAGAGCGGTGTCTAGCACCTCCCTGTACATCCCTCCAAGAAATAACAACAGCAACACTCCCCCCTCTGTTAACTCGCCTCCCTCCTCTCTGTCTTCTGCAGCTTTCTCCCAGCCCGCCACAAATCCGCACACATTTTCCCCTCAGCCCGCAGCGTATGCTCCCCCCTCCACCCCATTCTCTTCGTCTGCTCAACCCTTCTCCTCTACAGCTCCACAGCAATTCCCCTCTCCTCCTGCTCCTGCTTATCCACCTCCCTCCACCTGCATTCCTGCTTCTCCCATCTCCCCTCCACATCCCCCTGATCTGACTCAGTCCTCCTTCCATGCCCAGCCTGCTCCTCCTCCTCCTCCTCCTCCTCCCGCCCAACCTCCTCCATCTCCATCTGTCCACCCCTACATCAACATGACAGGTGCTGTGACTCCTGGTCCCCATGCTGCCGTGGCAACCGCATCACCTACCCAGGCTCCTGCCGCCGATTCCCTGGCGACACGTGAGGAGCGCATCTCGGTCCCTGCCGCTCGCACTGGCATCCTGCATGAAGCCCGTCGTCGTAGCAACAAGAAGCCGATGTTCTGTGCAGTCCAGAACAAAGATATTAATCCAAACCCAGACTTGCTGTCGATGGTCCAGAACATGGACGACCACTTTGGGAAAGTCACAGGCGCCGAGCCCGGAGCTGCGCCCAGCGGGGAGGCCGGGCATGAGTCAGGGCCTGAGGAGGACTGGCTGAGGCTGGGGGCAGAGGCCTGCAACTTCATGCAGGCTCAGCGAAGACCCAGGCCACCTCCTGTAGCTCCCAAACCCCAAACCCCTCAGGTGCCACAGCTGGCGGGGAAAGGAGGTGAGCTGTTTGCTCGCAGGCAGAACAGGATGGATCGCTACATTGTGGAGCGATCTCCCTCTGTCGCTGCAGCACCTTTCTCTCCCGCCCAGACGAGGGAGTCCTCGCCCACACCTTCTCTCCCTGCCACCTGGAAGTACTCATCCAGCATCCGTGCTCCTCCGCCCATCAGCTACAACCCCCTCCTCTCTCCCTCCTGCCCTCTGAAGGCCCAGAAGAAGCCTGAGGTGTCAAAGACAAAGTCTGGGCCAGCTGGATCTAAAGGTCAGAAAGCCGGCCTCAAGTCCGTGGATGTCATGAGCCACCAGCCCTACCAGCTCAACTCTACTCTGTTCAGCTATGGGGGCGGGGTTCCCCAGCACACCTCTACCTATCAGCAGCAGGGAGGAATGACAAGTGGTCCTCAGAAGACAGCACGGGTGTATGAGGTGAAGCGCTTCTCCACGCCGCCGCCAATATCCACAGGGCCCGCACTCAAAGTTGTTGTACCCCGATCAGCTACAACACTTGGAGAGCCACTGTGGTGCTCTGATGTCACATCTCCCCCACCCACAGTTGGCCCCACCCCCTACCAACCCTACCAGCCTCAACCCCAACCTCAGTGGGCCACCTCCCCTCTGTCTCCCCCACCTCCCCCTGCCCCTACTGCTCCACTCCCTCAGCTCCCCACCTTCTCTGCTGCCCCTGCTCTAGTCCAGTCTCCAACTTTTTTGCACCTTCCACCCTCCAGCAACACGCAGGCCAACAGGCAGTTTAAGAGCGCCCCAGATCTGAGTCCCGTCGGCCCCGCTGGTGCCTCTCGGCCAGCATCCAGCAGCACTCACCCGAGCAGAGTCCCCAGACCCAGGTTCAGCACCTCCAACCTGGGTCTGCAGCCTTGCGTCTGGCGCCCTGGATCCACTACGCACTAAAGCGACTCTGCTGCGGACATGATTAACCACGGCTCTGTGGGAACACGGAGCAACATTTTTTAAATGTGTTTTAAGTATTGTAATATTGTTATTCAGATCTTCAGCTTGGGGATTTACCAGCCACGTTTTTATCACAAGATCTGTTTGTATCAGCCACCCATGTAGCACATTTTCTCACTTAAATTTAATCTTGTTGACTCATTTATTCAAATGAATTTGGCTGCAGTTAGAGGGAACACTGTTTTGCAAAGGAAATGTGATCTGGAAACAAGAGAAAAGTAAAAAAAAAAAAAAAAAAAGGGATCAACGGCAGATTGAAAGGGACAGAAAGAGACACGGGGAAGCTGGAATAAAGTTCTGTAAATACTGTATTGAATGATAAAGAATTAAGTGTAAACATAAAAAAAGAAGAATAGAGGATGTGACAAGACAAGAGTGCTGAGAGAGAGGTGTGGGAGAGGATGGGAAAACGATGAAAAGGGAAGCACAGGAGGCTCTGATGAAGGGACATCATGGAAACATTTGGCCTCATTCACTAATACGTGCTTAGAAATGTTCCGACTTTGTGCACAAAATATGAGTGCCTGCAGAATGAAGCGGGATTTATACTTATGCAGCAGACCTTATGCACGTCGCCTATGCCGTTGTGAGCATTTATACTTGTGCGGTGGTGTGTCTGATAGAGAGAGAGAGACATAGAGACCATTTCAAACACAAGTACACAAATCAGCTTCACTATAACTCGCAGCATTCACAGACAAACACTTGTCTTTATCTGGACACATTTTCCCCACAAATACAACATGCTAACGTTATTAGCACAAGCCTATGGCCTTTTACATTGTATAAATTAGCCTAGCAGCTAGCAGCTCTTCTCATGTAAAACCAGGGACAACAGCAACATTTAACAAAGGTAACATTACAAAATTCAGCTCCATTACAACTCACAAGGTTCACTGACAAAACAACTGCCTTATACTAAACATGTTTTCCAAACAAATATAACATGCTAACGTTATTAGCACAAGTCTATGGCCTGTCTAAGGTCTGCTTCGTGTAGTTACATTTCTGGGGAGGTGCACGTCAGGCTACGACGTAGGCTCAATGTCGACGGCGTAGCTACAGCGTTGATTCAGCGCAGAAGTATAAATTCTACATTACCATCGGATTCATGACACGCTCTTACCAATGTGTGCATGTTAGTGAACCAGAGTCATTCTAAACTGACAGGCGCAAGACTGATGTGCTTGTATTTGTCTATTTGAGGAAAACGTTTGCCTGGGGTGTATTATGGAGAATGCGATAAAGCTGCATCTACGCACACATTAGTAAATGTCTTGGCAGTCGGAAATGGCTGGTAAGACGTTTGTCATTCTCTTTAAACATGTTATATCAGCTTCTGAAGAAGCCTTTAAGGCTAGATATCTGAATGCCTGCTTGAAGGTAAATTATAGAGCTAAAGGATCTTTTATATACCTTTTATATATGTGCAATTTCACAGCACTAGAAATTGATGGGAGCAGCCAATCGTTATAAGCCAAGTCAATAACATTTCAGTATGGACAATCTCGTATAGGCTACTCCACTGTAAACCAGGGCTGGGACACTCAGTTTTTATAGTTAAATATTTTAATTATGGCAATAATTAATGAGGAGGCAGTAACTCTCCCCGAGGGAGCTCAAGTATCTCGGGGTCTTGTTGAGGGTAGAATGGAGTGTGAGATTGATTGGCGGTTTGGTGCGGCTTCTACAGTGATGCAGGCGTTGCACCGGTCCGTCGTGGTGAAGAGGGAGCTGAACCGGAAGGCAAAGCTTTCGATTTACTGGTCCATCTACATATGTCCCAACCCTCACCTATGGTCATGAGCTCTGGGTAGTGACCGAAAGAATGAGATCATGGATACAAGCGGCTGAAATTAGTTTCCTCCGTGGGGTGTCTGGGTTCAGCCTTAGAGATAGGGTGAGGAGCTTGGACATCCGGAGGGAGCTCGGAGTAGAGCTGCTGCTCCTTCGTGTTGAA
The DNA here is from genome assembly GCF_041903045.1 of Epinephelus lanceolatus. Classification (NCBI taxonomy): domain Eukaryota; kingdom Metazoa; phylum Chordata; class Actinopteri; order Perciformes; family Serranidae; genus Epinephelus; species Epinephelus lanceolatus. The sequence goes on along the minus strand of NC_135754.1, from coordinate 28,082,120 downwards.
TGGGGTCAGTTGAGGTGGCACGTCCCACTGGTAGGAGGCCCCAGGGCAGACCCAGAACACACTGGAAGGATTACATCATCTGCCCTGGGAACACCTTGGGGTCCCCCAGGAGGAGCTGGAAAGCGTTGCTGGGAGAGGGACGTCTGGGGTGCTTTGCTCAGCCTGCTGCCCCCATGACCTGGCCCCAGATAAGCGAATGAAAATGGATGGATGGATGGAAATTTTGATGAATTGTGATTTGTGCAGAAAACGCTCATTCACACAGTTTAAGCCAGGGCTGTAATCATGTATTCAACACTAACCCACTCTACCCTGTAGTACCCTCTGCGACCCAATCCTCCTGGAGAGTCGGGGTAATTCTTAGAATTCTTAGAAGCTTCACAGCTTAACAGACCATTTTAAAGCATTTTGAAACACAACTTTTGGATCAAGGATTCTCCAGGTTTTATGAGTGAGTGCAGTTTTAGGGAGCTGGTGTATGATTGATTTTTTTTTTTTTTTATGACATACTAATGACATACTAACAAAAATATTTTAAAGTAATGAAACCGAGACAGTACAGTGTTTGACATTGATTGTTCCCACAGCAGTTGAGCAACGGCTTGGATTACAGCAACACATACACTGTAATACTAGAACCCACAGTACTTCTAATGGCAATTCATTTAATATCATGATTAAATTTCCTAACAACTATTTCAGATGGTGTTGCGTAGTTGTCTGTCATAGTATAGCTTTTTATTTATTTTTTTAATCTAATTTTTTATCAGTATATTGGAGTGGGGGGTGGGGTGTGGGGTGGGGGGGAGGGGGGGGGGGGGGGTGAGGCATTTTGAGCACACTTGAATATTGAGGGTATGTGTCCCTCCCCTGCAAATACATATTATAATTATGCCCTTGGTTCCTTGGTCTGAGCACAGATTTGTGTGTACGTATTGTCTGCGACTGAGGCCCAAAGTATGATAAAGTGTAGAAGGTGCAGATTTGACTTCACAATCTGTAAACATCTCACAGTACCTGTTGCCATCCGGCATTATCATATCAGAAAAGTTGCTTTACTAACAAATTTGAAGTCGCTACTATGACTGTGTTTCCTCCTGTTATATATATTCAAATGATTTGTGTTTGAGTGTCTTTTTTTCCTAGTTGCACTCTGCAGCAGTGTGTGCTTTGTTTTCTGTAGTGTTCCACAGCTGCCATGAAGAAGCCTTCTACAGTAGCCCTGATTTCCAATCTGTCGATACAAAACAAGAGATGTATAACATGTCTGTTTAGCTGTTTTCCACAGAGACATGCGGCTGAATAAAAATAGACATGAGTCACCTCAGCTGTCAGTCTGTTTCTGCCTGTGTCACCGGCTCCCACTGCTGGCCCCAGTATCTCCTCCTACCTTTATCTTTTTACCCTTTTCTCTCTTTCAGGCATTTACTGAACAGTCTAATGGCTTAATTGGTCTCTCAGGATTTAGAGATCAAATACACAGTCTTTAATAGTGATGGTTTTGGAGTTAAGAAAATGTTCTTTGAAACTTTCACCACATGGAGGCACTGTAGGATTTGTAATCCAGACATGTTGCTCCACTATAGTTTCTGGTCTCCCTTGTCTAATCACAGATATTACATTTAATGTAAAAGTGACAAGGGGAAATAATCTGGTTTCCATTTTACATCCTACCTTTTAATACTTTAAATCATCATTTACATTTTTTATCTTAATCCTAAACACATTGTGTATTGAGTAATCCATCTGAACGAGAAGAGATAAAAACCATATCAAATACATGCATCCCCTTTTTATTTCTCCTATTTTATATTTAATATCTGATCATTGTTGAAAATGCCCTTGCAGAAACTACATTTCACAGCAGTTTAATGACAGCCACCTGACTGTGAAACCCAACCACAGCCACTGAAAGGATCTAACCTCTGACCCTTGACTGGGATCAGGTGACAGACAGGGCTAACTTTAGCCACTAACTTTAGTCCTGTTCAGGTCCGCTGGTAAGCTTAGCTGCTGTGCTAGTGGAAGGTAAAACACTCACACACAGATATCCCACTCCAGTGTGCAGCAGCAGATTCATTTTTCTGCTAACTAGGTCATTGGATTTTAGAAATACATAAACGCTGTGGCTGCACTTACAGTAATGACTGAAGTGGCTCTTTCAACTCTTGGCCAAATTACCAAATTAGTTCTACAATTCTCCCTCTATCGGTCTCTCTCCTCGTCTCTGTTAATTCCTCTCTCACTCAATCACACACACACACACACACACACACCATTTCACCTATTTTTGGAGCTGTTAATCTCCAGCTATTTGGCCCGGTGCTAAACTCTTAATTCTGATGGCTTTTATTTTTTTTTACAGTGCTATTGAGAGTTGGAGTGGGGGTGGGGGTGCTACCTTGTACATCCTGTCTCTGTCTGCCCCTCTGCCAAAGAGGCTCTTTACTCACACCATGTTTCTGGGTCAACAGTGTCGAGTGTTTGGGGTCAGCGGTCAGGGTTTAGGGGCAGGTCAGAAGATGGACAAGTAATGGTTGTTCTCATGGATAGATGACTGAACGACAGTGGTGTTGTGTCGGGCATATGCAGGTATACGGGGTGTACCCATCTCTTTTTCTGGCGGTTTGCAGTATAACCACCTATCAGCCAAAATGCCATTGATATATATAGGAGAGTAAACCCACTTCCTCCTCGGTAGCCGATTCATCAACCTAGTAGTACACCCACCTCATCAGCTACCACTACTACACCACTGCCTTCACAGATCAATTGGAAAGAAACACAAATGACCACAAAGAGATGTGAGGGAACTGCCAAGAAACATAAATGAGAAAGAGACACAAAATAACATCAAAGCAATACAAAATGACCTCAAAGAGACACAAAAAGACAGAAAGAGATACAAACTGATCGTAAAGAGACACAAAATGACAAAAACAACATGCAAAATGACCTCAGAGAGACACAAATTCACTACAGAGAGATACAAAAACGACCAAAAAACCCCCGAAATGACTAGAGACACAAAATGACAAAAAAACCCCAAACAAACAGAAAATTACCTCATAGAGACACAAAAGACTACAGAGAGCTAAAAAATGACCAAAGGAGATACAAAATAACCTCAAAGAGACACAAAATGACCCAAAATGTTGCTAAATGACCTCAGAGAGACATACAATGACTACAGAGAGACACAAAACCACCAAAGAAGATACAAATTGACCTTAAAGAGACACAAAATTACTATAGAGAGACACAAACCCACCAAAGATGATACAAAATAACTTCAAAAAGACACAAATGACCCCCAAGAAAAACTCACAAAATGCCCTCAAAGAGACACAAAAGACTACGGAGAGACACAAAATGACCAAAAGAGATTAAAAAAAAAATGTAGTTAAACAGACACCAAATGACAAAAAACCCATGCAAAATGACCTCATGGGGACACAAAATGACCAAAAAAACACTGACCTCAAAGAGACATAAAATGACTAGAGACACAAAATGACCTCAGAGAGACACAAAATAACCAAAAGAGATACAAAATGACCTCAAAGAGACATAAAATGACTACAGAGAGATACAAAACCACCAAAAGAGATACAAAATGACCTCAAAGAGATACAAAATGACTACAGAGAGATACAAAACCACCAAAAAAGATACAAAATGACCTCAAAGAGACACAAAATGACCTCAGAGAGACACAAAACCACCAAGAGATGCAAAATGACCTCAAAGAGACACAAAATGACAATAGAGAGACACAAAACCACCAAAAGAGATGCAAAATGACCTCAAAGAGACAGAAAAAAACACCAAGAGATGCAAAATGACCTCAGAGACACAGAAAAACCCACCAAGAGATACAAAATGACCTCAGGGAGACAGAAAAAAACACCAAGAGATACAAAATGACCTCAAAGAGACACAAAATGACTACAGAGAGACACAAAACCACCAAAAGAGATGCAAAATGACCTCAAAGAGACAGAAAAAAACACCAAGAGATATCTAACTCACAGGAGAAATTCTTGCTTTTACAGATGATCAATCCTTCCCACTTGACTGAACAAATCTTTGTTTACAACCTGACCAGATACTCAAGGTAGCACAGCAGAGAAATATAGAGCCTTCACAGCTTTTTTTGCCACAGTTGCACAAAAGTCGACAAACCGACACTGACTTACAAAAGCTGCTGGTTGAATCTGAAAAGCAGAGGACTGACGAGGAACTGTGACTGACATGATGATACAGGTGTAACTGCTGCCAGGCACACACAAGGCGTGAAGTTGCAAAGGTTTCGCAGTTGCAGGAGGATGTATAAAGAGACTTTGAGAGGGGGAGGAAAACACATCAACAAAAGCATAAATGCCCCGAGGCAGGTAAAACTGAGTGGCAGGGGAAGAACGTAACTGCTGGAAAGATGTTTTCTATTCTCTTGTGATGTTTGTCATGTTATCAAAGGCCTCTGTTCCCCTGAGATTGGAAGGGGTGGGAGAGATTGTTCTGGTGTTTACAAGCTGGAGGAATTCAATAAGATCATCATAAGATGTGATATGCTCTCTATAACACCGATACACAACTCTCCTGCCTGTTCCAAAGTCTAGGCTGAAGACAAAAGGTGATGAAGTGTTTTTATTCAGACAACCATGGATATTCTGAAAAGGAAAATGTGACGTGTGCATTTTAAAAAGGGATAGTTCATCCAAAATCGAAAACCAGATATTCTCTCTACTACAATTGAACAAGATGGCAACCAGCTTATGGTGTGTAAAGCACCAAAAAAAGTTGGAAAAACTCAACAGCAATGTCACTTTCTGGAAATCATGTTACTCAAGATAATCCACAGACCGTGTTGTGAGCAGTTTCATGTGGGAACTACTTTCTGTCTGCGCAGAAGGAAGTGTGCATCTGCTGCTAGCTCACCTAGCACCATTGAGCTAGCTATTTGCTTAAATCACCAAACTCCACAGGCTTATATTTGAGACAGGCTTCTATATGAGACAGGCCTTTAGTTACTTTTAGCAAAGACTACTTACTCAGCAAAGATTTGTTTCACAGCACCCGAGGATAACAGCACCGTGCTTACCAATCCAACACCACTTTATCCTGTTGAAACAATATTCATAAGCTGGGTTAATTTTTGTAAAAAAACACGTCTTTTGATCGGTGGACCCTTCCAGACCAAAGGAATATGAATAACTTACCAGGTAATCGAGGAGTGGTCACATATTCTGACTTTATGACAGCTTTAGAAAAATTCCACACTTGTTTCATCATGCAGGTAAATCTGAATGACTTCCAGTCTTCTTTGGTGCTCATGGTCTCAGTCCCCCAATCCCAAATAGATCCCTTACAGACTCGTTGATTCAAGCCCTATGCCCTTACAGACCTACATACAAGACCAAGACCAAGGATAGACCAACATACCAAGACAAGGGCTAAGGGGAAGAAATGGAATTGGTCCTAGGTCTGTAAGGGCTTAGGGCTTGAGTCAAGGAGTCTGTAAGGGATCCATTTGGGATTAGGGGAGTATAATGAAATCAACCAAGCTAACAATGTGTAGCATCTCCATATTGACAAAAGTTTAAACATTTATATCTGTATGTACAATATAGGGCCTCCCTAGTGTAGTGGTTAGAGCACTCATCTTCCATGAGGAAGGTCCAGGGTTCAGATCCTACTGGGGTTGTTGCAAGAGGTTCCCGTCGTCGAACCGTCAAAGAAAGGATCAGATTTCTTAAGGAGGCTTCAGGATAACAGAGTAACTTCTGTGTCCGAGCAAAATCCTTAACAAGGGCGCACCTCATGCTGGAGACGGAAGTTTCCAGACGTGAAAGCAGATTCATCCGTATGTACAATCTAAACAGCTAACCAATGTTAGCTCAAGTGGGTTGGCAACAACCTGGTTTTATACATCCACCGATAAAAATGAACTACATGGGCCTTTATTTGTCAAAATGTGTAGCCACACCGGGCTAGTAAAAGGAACTGGGCGTTTGATTGGGACTTTAATTGAAGTTTAAGGGTATGTTTACACCTCAAGTTGTCATGAGCATGAACCTCTTGTCCATGAGTTGCACACTTACTTCAGTGCAATGATACTGCTGGCGGGTGTAGTTCAGTAGAAAGAACATTGAGACTGTAAATGACCATAGTTTAAACATCCAATCGAGACATACAGTAACGTTAAGGTTTACAAATAGTTACCTGGCTATCAACTGGAACCTCCCAGCAATGTCAAAATACGACTTTAAAGGAACAGTGAGGACAGTAAGATTAAAGGCTCATTTATGCTCAATGTTAAATACGGATCCGGATACGGACGGAGCCTTCTGTCCGTGCTCCGCGTTCATTTCATCCGTATTTCTGCACGTTTCCATAAACGGAGCAGTACCACCGGGAACCGTGGGGGCAGTGTTGCTGTCACTACCCGATACGTAGCTCTAGTGAGACACGAAGAAGAAATATCTAGAGCCAGTGTTTGGTAATTAAAAACTAATTTTAAGGTAACAAAACACAATGATTCTTATCTTCTGGTGATTACACACTAAAGAAAACCTAGTTATTATATTATATCCCATTTCTGCTGCCAGTATATCCCCCTAAATCCTACACATTGGACCTTTAATATGACCTAATAATAAGCTAATGTTATCCTACAAACTCAACTCCCAGTCTCCTTGGTGAAAGTCCTGTGCTTTATACATTCATCCAACACAACTTTCTATTTTTGTGGACAATGTCAGTCCTTACACCACGTTGCATGAGTTTCTGGCAAACAGCCGTCAAGGATAATTCTGCCATGTGCGACCAAAGTCAGCTTGGATTAAGACTTTTGGCCCTCACAAACACCACAAGCTTCAAATGAAGAGACAGTTATGTTATTTTCATATAGATATAGGCTACATAAATGGCATAATTTTGCTGCCTTAACTTTCGTCCTTGTGCCATCGCGTTTCCCCCTGATGCCACCAGGCCCTGTTAAACTATAACGGCAACTGGCTGCGTATTATGCAGACGTTAAAGGAAGCACTTTTTTATTGGTTTCTGATGCCACTAGTCACTGCCCAAGCTTTCGACGACTTCGGAGTGCAACTGGGCTCGACAAAATAAAAGCACTACGTCAGTACAGCACCATGAATTACATTTTTTTCTCTCTTCAACAACAAAAACACATGGTTAGGTTTAGGAAAAAAGAAGAGGACCTTACAGGACCCGAACACAGCTCTCTCAAATGGAAGTTGGTGACCCAGTCGTCAAAATCCGGCACTTAGGCAGTAACTTCCATTGTCAGAAACCAATGAAAAAAGGCATGATATGCGTCCAGTTGCCGTTATAGTTTATTGGCGAAAGTCCACGAGGGGCGGGCGGGATGGGTGGTGGATGGATCCAACAAACACTGACCTTCACCTGAGAGTGTTCACGTCACATAAGATTCTAAGACCAAAGCCTATTCTTTTTCCTAAACCTGTGTTTGTTGTTGGAGGAAAAAAAACATCAATTCATGGGGCTGTACCGACGTAGTGTGTTTATTTTGAACAAGACTGTAACAGAAGTGTATCTTGAAAGAAGACAATGCATGTAACAGGCAGAATGTGACACGGTGTCCAAGAACATCAGCAACCAACGCACCCAGGGTACCTTTCACGTCGATATGTAGACGTTGAAAGTCTTTGACCAAAATGTCAATTTGTGATGAGGTCGGAGTGAGAATGTGCTTTTTTTGTTTCCAACCCCGCAAGTCGCTGCCCAAGCGCCGGATTTCGGATTGAGACTGGGCTCCAAACATGGACCTTTGTTTCCTCCCTATCAGATTTCCTTAGACTGGTCTGGCACCTCTGTTCCTGGGTCGACAGGTGGGTGGGATTGTCTTTTTTTTAATTCTGTGTCTGTTTATCAATACTCTGTATATCTTTATTGAATCACCAATACAAATACCTTGTTTAAATTGTCACATTGACCTTTCTGTATTTTTCTAACAGATAAAGGTGGTAGATAAAAAAGAGCATCTCAGTTTATTATTATCACTGATCTTACCAACCTCTGAACTCGAAACACCACACCCACCTCCCTCTTTACCCCCCACTCACTTCACCCCCACCCTCCCCTCCCACCCCTGAAGCCAGGTCCACAGCACTGGAGCAACCCTGCTGATAGGGTTTCACTCTCTCCAGGACGAAGAGGAGGGCAGGCAGTACAATACAAGCTGTGGGACACAAAACTACCTGGGAATCTATATTCCTCTTCCTCTGAGCCGCACCTTCTCTGGGACCTTCTGGGACCTGTGTCTTCCCGTGGATACCCGGGTCTTTAGGTAAGACACTAGAGAAGTGATAATGTGTGAGGGCATTGATGAAGAAATCTCTCTCGCACGTGCCTTGAGTGTTTGGGGATTATCTGGCACTGATGGCCACTGAGTTGTCAAATAAATCTGGGTCCTCTTTAAGTACAAGGAGACAGTTACAGTTTAATTAAATTCCTGTGGTCAGCAGATTTCAGCTGCAGGAAAAGCCTCTATCTGTGGTCTGTGGAGGCCTCTGTAACTGGATGAATTAATGAATGAGGGAATCAGAAGCAGATGCTCAACTGCATGTTATATATTTGACTGTTTGCTTTGTTAAAAGTCAAACTTGCTCAAGAAAGGCTTTTTATCATACACAATTAAACATGGATATTGCGGAATTACAATTTCTCGCGTCAAGTAAATGTAAATTATTGAAATCTGAATCACGGCAGCCAGCTGGTGGATGACTTTTCTTTTCTCCCAGCAGCTTTTTCTGCACCTCACACTGTGACAGGTGAGGAATGTGGCCCTCTGCAGTGGAGTTTTTAGTCTGCGGGTATGGATGTATGTGTGTATTTGGGAATGTGCTTACTGATGCCCTTCCTGCCCAGCTGTCCCCTCGAGATTTATCAGGAGCTAAAACAGGCCGTCGGGGGGACAGGAGCGCCTCTTCACTCACAGGGGCAGTAACAGGACCCAGGCCCACGCGCCACTCCTGTTGTCGCCATCTGTACAGCCTCCATCTTGCCGTTTTCCCAGAACATCCAAAAACACCTGTAATCTCCACTTTTTAATCCACGGCCACTGACTCGCATTAATCACAAGGGAAAAGCTGTTTAAAGTGCAAATCTGCGTGTGTGCGCACAGTCCCACTCACTGCGGCACTATAGAACATGGGTTCATAAAAATAGCTTGCACAGGACTGAATCCCTCGCAAGGAAATGAGCTTCAATTACAGCGGATGAAAAGCAATTACATTAACTGTCTCCCTGCAGACGGGCCCCGCAGCTTTCTCTCTTGTACTGGGACTCACCTCCAGCCTTACATAATTGCTTTCGACCTGTGCAATAGACAGCGACATACTGCTGGCCCCCATCTGAGTGGTTAGTCAAGAGAGACACGAGCTGCCACCGGGAATTAGTGTCCTCAAGGGCATGCAGGCGGGAGGGGGGGCTATACACAATGTTTAAAGTGTGCTTAAGTTAATTAGGGAACCCAGTGAGGTTCCTGCTGGAGCTTGCTAGAATTCAAGACGTGATGTGCGACCTCATCACACTGAAACATATCTTGGAAATCACTTTGGATGCTCTGGGGAAATATTTATGGAAAAGTTAAACACTTTTGTTGTATCACATTTCACTGCTGCTAAATCTGGCATGATCTCTCCTGGACTCCTGAGAGACCAAATACATTTAAGCATTTGGGGAATGATTCTTTATGTTGTCTCTCTTTCAGAATAAGATCCATTTACTGACTACAAATCAAGTCAGGTCAATTTATTATGAGAGAGCATATTTTTTAAAACGTTGACCAAATGTTTTACAGAAAATTAAAACTAAATAATACCATTAAATACAAATTAAATATAAAAAGAAAAAGCAAAGTTTTGATAATGATGAGTGAGTGTTAGAGACATTTCATGAGTTAGCCCCGCCTGCTTGGCGTTTCACACAGAAACTGTGACTTAAAGTGGTGTATTTATTGCGAGCCCTGTCTCAGTCCGAAGTCGTATAAATCTGGCGCTTTAGCATTGACTTGTGGCGTCAGACACCAACAAAAAAAGGTGTCCTTTAACGTCAGCATGATACGCGGCCAGTTGCCATCATAATTTAATGGTGCCTGGTAGCGTCAGAGGGAAACAGACAAGGATGAAAATTAAGGTGACGGAAGTCCTACTGGGGCAGGCGGGAGGGGTGGTGGATGGGTCCAACAAACACTGACTTTTACCTGAGATAGAGGTATTTGTGTCCTGTAAGATTCTAAAGCCAAACCCTGTTCTTTTTTCCTAAACCTAACCACGTGTTTTTGTTGTCGAAGGAAAAAAAAAAGTGAATTTGCAGTGTTGTACCGACATAGTGCGTTTATTCTGAAAGAGACTGTATGTAAACATTAAAGATTAAGATTAAAGACTAAAAGTTTTTTCCGAACGTGGCCTCACTCTGAAGTCGTCGAAATCCGACGCTTGGGCAGTGACTTGGGGCGTAAGAAACCAATGGAAAAAGGCATCCTTTAATATCGGCATAATAGATGGTCGGTTGACGTTATAATTTAACAGTGCCTGGCGGCGTCAGGGGGAAACGCGGCGGGACAAGGACAAAAGTTAAAGCGGCGAAAGTCCAACGAGGGCGAGGAGGAGGGGTGGCGGATAGGTCCAACAAACATCGACCTTCACCCAAGAGAGTGGTTCATGTCCCTTAAGATTCAAAAGCCAAACCCTGCTCTTTTTTCCTGAACCTAACCACATGTTTTTGTCGTTGAAGGAAAAAAACGTCAATTCGCAGTGTTGTACCGACGTAGTGTGTTTATTTTGAAAGAGGCTGTATGTAAAGTTAAATTTCCTGTGAAAACAGAAGTGTATTTTGAAAGAAGACATGTAACAGGCAGAACTTGACCCAGAACGTTAACAACCAACACACCCAGGGTACCTTGCACGTCGTATGTGGATGTGGAAAGTCCATGACCAAATGTCAATATGTGACGAGGTCGGAGTGAGAATGTGTTGAACATTCATATGGAGTCATGTTACTGGTCAACGTGACGAATGTAAATCCAAAACCCTCTCTCCTTTTAGCTCAGTTTTTGGTCTCCACCAACTCCTGAAGGAAATATCTGTCTCTTTAGCGACTAAATGATCCACTGCGGTATGAGCTAGTTGCTAACATTGTCTGCTGTTTGGAGGAGAGCAGGCAGAGTACAATGTGCTGAAAAATAAAGCCAATGCATAATTGCCAAAAACTGCAGTTCCTTGAATGGCCACTAGGGGCTGGCTCAAAGAGCAAGTCAATCCAATACAGCAGGAGGAAACATGTTTACAACCTGGTACAGAAATGGTTTTGGTCTCTATAGCTAAAAATACTGATAAGTGCAGCTTTAAATCTTAAAATCTAAACAAATCAAACTTTTACTGAAACTTTTCTTGTTCTCTTGAGTGTGAAAGTTCAATTTTGACCTTGTTAGTACTTAATTTGTCCTTTGTACTGTACATGTGTAAAGCAGCTGTCATGCTTTTTCTAAAGACTGGTATGTGATGATTACAGTTATGATTATGAGGTCATCATTTCTTGTTCTGTCCTTTAGCCATGCCTCTCAACACTGATGCCCCTTCTAACAAGAGGAAGAAGGCCAATAAGATCATCATTGACCTGTCCAACGTCAGCCAGAATGGTAAAACACACACACAAACAACGTACCAATCACATCATCATATTCACACATGACATGTTAACGGGAAACATTTTGCTGGTCATCCTCATCCTCATTCCATAAAGACTTGCCTCTGTCTCCCGTGTGATCTGATTATCCAGCTCAGTAAATGTCAAATCCAATTGCAAGTTTGGCTCTGTGGTGTCTGCTATCTGCACAATCCCTGTGTAAAATGAACTGCCTGGGTGTAAATCGCTGAATGTGGTCTTGTGATACTACAGTTAGATAAGAACACACACATACACACACACACACACACACACACACACACACGCACACACAAACACTGGTTCCAAGCAGTAACACAATATCTAACATGCATGTGGCATCTCCTGGAGGGTTGTGGGTCATTATCAGATGGCAGAGAAGCCACAAATCTGTCAACATTGGAGGCAACACAAAATACCAGACGGTGATTCTGCTCCCACACTATCTGTTTGAGATGACTGAAGTGGAATCACTGCAACCTGTAAAATCGTGGGGAGGAAGGGGTCCAGTTTGGGGACCTCAGAACTGCGTCTGCTTTTTGCAGATGATGTGGTTCTGTTGGCTGCATCATCATGGATCACCTCCTTAAGGTTGGGAGGGAATTACTGCTTCAAGCGAAGAAGTTCAAGTACCTCCTGATGACAAAGCTCATGAACGACATCACTTTAGAAACACTGATATGATTCTCATGAGACAAATGTGACGAATCTGTGGTATTCATAAACGCACCGTGCCAATTTTCTCTTCTGGCGACTGGGCTGGCGACTTTACTAACTACAACTATTTTGTAGAGACATTCATGTTGCCTGGAGAAAGAATTCCAGTTTCTCTGGTGCCACCTTGAGGTTGACATAAAAATAATAATGCTTTTCAGTGAAATGTTGCAACATCTATTGGATGGATTGCAATGAAGTTTAGAGGAATGACTCTTGCCTCGTCCATCAGGACCTGGGGCAGATCATGGCACAGTGGGCCCCTGGGCACAGACATGCACAAGGCCCCACCACTTCTCCTTCATGGGAGCAAAACACACTCGGTTTTTAGACACAATAGTTTTTAGCCTCTTTTTGTTGTTTGGCGTCTCTTTGTTGTCATCACATCTTTCTGAGGTTTTGTGTCTCTTTGTAGTTGTCTTGTGTCTTCTTCTTCTCTTATTTTTTGTCTCTTTGTGGTCGTTTTCCCCCTTTTCGTCGTCATCATGAGCCTTTTGTATCTCTTTGTAGTTATTTTGTGTCTCTTTGTGATTGTTTTGCCTCTGTGAGTCACCATGAGTCTCTTTGTGTCTCTTTGCAGTTGTTTTGTGTTTCACTGTGGTCATTTTTTGTCTCTTAGTGGTTGCTATGCCCCCTCCTGAGTCTCTTTGTGTGTCTTTTCAGCACTTTTGCATCTTTTTGTAGTCATTTTGTGTCTTCTTGTGGTCATTGTGTGTCTCTTCGTAGTAATTTCAAATCTCCTTGTCGTTATTTTGTGTCTCTTTGTGGTTGTTTTGCCCCTTTTTGTAGTTGTGAGTCTCTTTGTGTGTCTTTGCAGCTGTTTGGTGTCTCATTGTGGTAATTTTTTGTCTCTTTGTAGTCGTTTTGTGTCTCACTGTGGTTGTTCTGCCCCCTTGTGAGTCTCTTTGTGTCTCTTTGCAGCTGTCTTGCGTCTCTCTGTAGTTGTCTTGTCTTCTTGTGGTCATTTTGTGTCTCTTTGTGGTTTCTTTGCCCCTTTCTTAGTCATCATGAGTCTGTTTGTGTCTCTTTGAAGTCGTTTTGTGTCTTGTGGTCATTTTGTATCCCTTTGTAGTCATTTTGAATCTCCATGTAGTCATTTGTGTCTCTTTGTGTTTGTTTTGCCACCTCGTGAGTCTCTTTGTGTCTCTTTTCAGCTTTTTTGCGTCTCTTTGTAGTCATCCAGTGTCTTCTTGTGGTCATTTTGTGTCTCTATGTAGTTGTTCTGAGTCTCTTTGTAGTCGTTTTGTGTCTCACTGTGATCATTTTACATCTACTAGTAGTCATTTTGTGTCTCTTTTCAGCTGTTTTGTGTCTCTTTGTAGCCATCTTGTGTCTTGTTGTGGTCCTTTTGTCTCCCTTTGTGGTTGTTTTGCCCCTTTTGTGTCATCATCATGACCTTTTTGTGTCTCTTTGTGGTTGTTTTGCCACCTCGTGAGTCTCTTTGTGTCTCTTTTCAGCTGTTTTGCATCTCTTTGTAGCCGTCTTGTGTCTTTTTGTGGTCATTTTGTGTCTTGTGGTTGTTTTGGCCCTTTCTGTGGATATATATATATATATATATGTATATATATATATATATATAAATTCTCTCTACCATTGTTGTGCCTATTGTGTCCTTGGCCATTTAAACTTTGCCACTTGGATAACTACAATCAGACGCAAAGATGGCCAAATTGCACTCAGCATAAAACATTATGGCTGTATTTGTACTGTAGGCCTGGTATCATTAGTGCAATATTTTTTTTTAATCGGACTTTAACAGCAGACAGCAGTTCAAGTGATACACAATTCATGGTGCTATCAGCGGCTGCAATCCGCTCTTTGTTTTAATGTGTTTGTTTTCTATCGGTAGCAGAACTGACATTCACTTGTTGCATAATATATATAATATATCACCAACCACACTACACTGTATTCTCTGCTAATCTCTGAGCATGTCCTCTGCAGTCTGAGCGTGCTCTGAGTGTCTGTGCACATGCTCATAGCTGTCATTCAACAATCTGTTGATGTCTTTTCCCATTTGTGTCCTTTGCTGTTTTCGCTACCGCTCCTTCTGCTGTCACATCTGCAGTCACATCTGTATCTTTCCACCAGTTTGTTTTCAGTCAGTCAGTCAGTCGGGAGCTTACCCTGCTTATCCCTTATTTTGCTCCAGTTAATGCCCACTCATCTGTCCATCATCCCTGCCACTGTGTCGCTCTGACATTTGTCCCATGCCTGCATGTTGTCCGTCTGTCCACCTCCTGCCTCTGTCAGTATGTCCAGTTTCCTCTCAGTCAGCAGCCAGCTCCAGTTTCACATTCTTCTGAATTAACACTCTAATCAATATCCCCATGGGAGAGTTCTCTCTGCCCAGCAGCCTCAATTATTCTCCCTCTCTCCCTCTCTCTCACACACACACACACCCACTTGCACAAGCCTGATTTATGAGGTACTGCTAACAGCTCTCCGCAGCATTGCAATGCCAACTCCCCACTTTATAGATGTGTTCGTGCGAGTGTGTGTGTTGGTTTATGGCTGGACTCCAGGTGTTATGAGTGATATCAGAGTGTATGTGGTGGATGAGAAGAGTGTTTTATGAGGAGCTCTGTGGAGCAGTAAAATCCATCAGATCTCTCCATCACTGGAAGAGAGGAGAGGAGTGGAGAGAGACTGAGAGAGGCAGCGTGTTATAAGGATTTCCCTCCATAAACAGTTCCACCAGAAAACCTGCCGTGACATTCCCCAGTGCTCCTTTCTTCCATATTGCTTTGGCCTAGTAACCCCTACGACTCCCCCTGGTTTCACACACACACATCCTCTTACACCATACAACGGGTTTCAACTCTAATTCATCACAACAAGGTTAGTACAGGAGCCAGAGGATATAAACACGCCCTTTACTGTCTTATACAGTCCCCATTTAATATCAGATATATAGTGGAAGGTAAACCCACCTTTTAATTTACCAAATGGGTTCAGCTGATAAGAGAGTGTATGGCACGTCCGCCAAGGTTTTAATACCAACCACAAAAAAAGCTTAAATACTGTTTGTCTGCGCAGAGATAAATCATCATGGGACACATAAGCCAGATTTCTTCTATTCAAGTATGTGCATTAGCTCATAGAAAATATAGAAAATGTTTTAGTGTTAATAAGGGCAGCATGGTGCAGTGGTTAGCACTGTCGCCTCACAACAAGAGGGCTCCCAGTTTGAACCCAGGTTTGCATGTTCTCCCTGTGTCAGTGAGGGTTTTCTCCAGGTACTCCAGCTTCCTCCCACAGTCCAAAGACATGCAGGTTAATTGGTGACTCTAAATTGTCTGTAGGTGTGAATGTGAGTGTGAATGGTTGTCTGTCTCTATGTGTCAGCCCTGATGACCTGTCCAGGGTGTACCCTGCCTCTCGCCCAATGTCAGCTGGGATAGGCTTCTCCGTTCTCTTCAGACTCCATTGAGAAAAACAGTGATTTAACATTGGAGCTGCTTGTCTTATCACTGCCTCTATCAAATAGTTTGTCTGTGTTATTGTGGTCTTTGGCATTCAAAAGGGTTCATGCGTGATCACCAAAGTCACACAATAGCACAAACTAACTAACTGACGAGGCAGCAGTAGATCAGCAGCTCCTGTGTTCAGAGAGCTAGAATCACTGTATTTCTCAGTGGAGTCTGGTGGCTTTCACAAAAGCATAGATGGGGAACTAAAGCTGGCAATGGGCTGTCTGGTGGGAAGGTAACGTGGTGAATTTTGTTACCTTTGGACAGAGCCAGGCTAGCTATTTCCAGTCTTTATGCTAAGCTAAGATAGCCTAAGCGAAGTTAACCAGCTGCTGGTAGTAACTTCATATCTACTGTACAAAAACGAGTGTGGTATCGGAATTCTCATCTAAGGGTGCTTTCACACCTGCCCTGTTTGGTTCAGTTCAACTCAAGTTTGTTTGCCCCCTAAGTGCAGTTTGTTTGGGCAGGTGTGAACACAGCAACCACACTCAGGTGCACCAAAACAGCCAGGCCGAGACCTTCTTGAAGACATGGTCTTGGTCCGGTTACAAACAAACTCTGGTGCAGATCGTTTGTGGTGAGAATGTGTTCCAACCTGGATCTGAACCAACTGAGAACATGAGCATGTTACTGTCCTGGAGGATTATTAATGTGCACCTCCTCCTGTACTGCCTTAATATGCACATTCAGCACATCCAATGCATCAAAACATTGTTTTCTAGTTGGAGCCGCGCCTCGTTTTCAAACTGTATGGTTTGACTAAAATGAACAATGACAGCAATATAGTCCACGATGAGCAGCGCTAAAATCAACCTGCGTAGTTGTCCCTCCATATCCAGTCCCTTCATTATGTCCTCCTCCTCCTCTTCTTCCCTCCTCCTGTCAGATGATGAGTCAGACCCCGAGGCCACTGAGCTCGACCTGGGCACCAAGATCAAGACGCCCAAGGACACCATGCTGGAGGAGCTCTCCCTGCTCACAAACAAGGGCTCCAAAATGTTCAAGATGAGGCAGCAGAGAGTCGAGAAGTTCATCGTGACCAACGAGAACAAGGTAAGAACGAAGAAGAGGAAGGGAGTGTGCGTGTGTTTGTTGTGTGTATATGTGTGTACTGATCGGACTATATTTTCTTTTCTGTCTTCCAGCAGAACCTCGAGAACCTGCTCATGTCTCCTCCCCCTGTTCCACCAAAGCCTGAGATAAAGGAAGGTAAGGTGCACTTTGTTTATACTTTCAGTATTTCTTTCTGTTAATACTTTGCATTTTAATCTCTCTGGTACTTCCCCTCTTTTTCTCCGCTGTCACTGTGTGTCTCAGTGGTGGAGGAGTTGGTGGATGAGCAGGAGGAGAAGGTGAAGAGGAGGAAGGAGTATGTGCGCACCTATGTATCCCCATGGGAACGGGCCATGAGGGGCAACGAGGAGCTGACAGCCACCATGAAGTCCTCCATGCCAGGACCCATTCAGAGACACCAAGAGCTGCCTCATTACAAGAGCTTCAACAGGTACGCATGCACACAAATCATCATCATCTTGTACTGACTATGTTTCCTGTTACGCAGTTACAATGACATGAACGTTTAATTCCAGTCAGCCTATAAAGTATCACAATAAAACATGCCATTAATCAAACAAATTGCCAGAATAAATGTGGCATTGTTTGTTTCTGCAAACCATGGATATATAACATTTGTAGATATGTTGAGACGTTACGTTTTGAAGACACTGTGTTTAAGATGTGGTTATGTTTAGACACAAAACCCACTTGGTTCTGGTTAGGAAAAGATCATGTCTTGGCTTAAAATACCCAGTTTTGGCCAGGTGGCAAAATCCAACACATTCTCATCCCAACTTGTCAAACATCGCCACTTGATCAATGGGCTTTCACGTCGACAGGAAATGTACAGTTTCTGCTTGTTAGAAGCATACAGTCTTTTTTAAAATAAACTTACAATGTCAGTAAACACCCCATATTTATGTTTATTTCCTTGTGTAACAAAAGCACGTGGTTAGATGGACAAAAAACATCATGGTTTGGCTTAACATTCACCGGGAAGCAAAGAGCGGTCTCCCAGGTTAAAGTCCAGGGTTTGTTGGACCCATCCATCTCCCCTCCTCCCTGCATTGTAGGGACTTTTCAGCTCCTAATAATACTTTGTTACAGGTGGCGTTTGAATCTGACACTCTCCTGTGGCGTTAAACAAAACTTTGTCAAATGTTTCTTCTTCTTCCAGCCTGAGGAACAAACTGTTACCTGTGTCTCTTCATCTGCCCAAGTTCCTGTTTTGCTTGTGTTTTAAATAAAGGTCATTACCGGCTATCGCTGACTTCCAGAGCGCCTATGCCTAAATACACTCGTCACACGTAATATGACATAAATACATCACTTAAGTGATATAAGTACGTGACAGGTGGATGTGAGTTACATAACATTACATTAAAATAGCACTGACATTTGGTTTCACACAGGACACAAACAGCGGACTCCTAGGTGAAAGTCTGCGATTGACCAATCCACCTCCCCGCCCTCCTGCTGTGCGTGGACTTCCTTGCTCTTTATACTTTGACAATTGGTCTCAGCATCAAATACTGCCGGAGACGTCTTTACAATGCAGTTGAAAGCCCGGAGAAAGAGACGCCAAAGGTTGCTTTTGGTACTGCCGTGACAGAAGTTCGGAGTTTGTCGACCGTGGAATTAGAACGGGCTGGGGTACTGGTGGCACATTGGCCGCTAGAATTGTTGTTGTTGTTATGCCCATGACAAAGTCAGCTTATATGCATGTAATCAGAACTACATCACTTTAGAAACATTGATTTGAAACGTACAAATGTATAATATCCTGGGTTTGCAGTAACGTACAATGCTAACTTTTTATATAGCGACTGGGTTGTTCGGTAAGTCATCAGTGCAACCACCAACCAATGTTTAACACAGGAAATGAACTTTTTGTGCAAACAAGTCTGTCGGTCTTTGTCAGGTGGTCATTTTTAGAAAATCATATATGCAGTGTGTTGATGTCATATGTCCTTGTAACAAGATCAGGAAGCTAAATGTTGTTGTACTGCTCATCCCTTGTTTCTCCCCAGCTTCATATTTCTTCCTCTTCTCTCCCCAGGACGGCACTGCCGTTCGGTGGCTTCGACAAGGCGCCCAGGACATTGACCTTCGAGCTCCCAGACTTCAACGATGTCAACGAGGACCCGGAGCCTCTGCCCTCCCTGCAGGCCGACATCCGCTCACGCCCCTCGTTCAACCGCACGCCCATCGGCTGGATCTGCAGTGAGGAAAACTCACACATCCACATGGACCTGGACAACATCCCCTTCGACGGAGAGACAGACGACCTGTGAACATGCATGCACACACAAGCAGTACATGCACTGGAACTCATACACACATGAAGAACACACCGTTTTGAGTGTATACATGAGAGCATTAGGCACAGTTCATGATTTATACCCCATACACTGCCAACATAAAGCACTGTTAGAACTGCTGAGGCTCCCATGAACACATGCTTTAATTACATGGAAATGATTTTAAAATGAGTTGATAGAAAAGGACAGAGTATCTCCCCGTGTCTCCTGTGTGCTTTCTAACCCTTTCAACCCGAACCATGATTGAGTCTTACTATGATTTTGCATACAATAAGCTAATGTGAGACCTGTGTGAACAGATACAGATGAGCATTCTGCACTCTTAAAACAATGTATTTATGCAATAAAGTTCCCCTTTACAGAACGTCTGTCTGCTTCTGATGTTAACACCACTATCTCCAAGGTCCAAAATGAATGAAGTGGCTGCTTGAGGCCCACAGCCATCAAACAACAAGCAACAATCACAACTCTTAAAAGCCTCTGTGGGTTTTTGTCTTAATCTCAGGATCCATATCAGAAGGGAACCTTGAGCTTTGAACTTTCTCAAAAGGAGGGTTTTATTTACCCACAACTGAGGAAAACTATTTTTGAATTCTGTAACAAAGACCTGAGGGCTGTTCTACGAAGTAGGATTTGGAGTTAGCGAGGTAACTTCAGGGTTAACTCTGGGTTTTCAGCACTACGAAGCTGGTTAACTTCAGAGTATCAGATCACAGCCTGTCAACACCCCGACCTCTGGCCAGTCAGATCACTGAGGAAAAAAGTATCCATGGACAAGAGTCCAGAGTCTGAGGTAAAAAAGAGGAGCCTATGCTGTTAGAGGTCAGTAGAGTCATTTCATTGTTCAAGAGCTCTATGTCCACTGGTTTTAAAACAGAGCTTCTAACAAACACAGAGATGGTTTACACACTAAACTCATGATTTCAGCAGGATTTTAACTTACGTAAAGTTAATTTTAGTCCACAGAAACAGTCTGGTTTAAAGTTAAAGTTTAAAGTGTTTTATGTGACATATTCAGAGGAGTTTCATCATCACCCAACCAAACAGCCAATAATACTCTATACTAATGTCACATAGGCCCATAGCTCAGTGACACCTGGGTGTCATTTAATAATTTTGGACCGTGTTTTCAATGTTTTAACATTTTTTATCATAAGACTGACATTTTACTGTCTCGCAGCTGCAGACACTTTCGCTACAGTTCCATCACATGGATGGATGGAGGGCTGTTCAAGACCATTTTTGAAACAAAGAGGTGACACAATGGCTGTGTCTGAAATCATTCACTCATTCACTACTCCCTACTCACTATATAGTGAGCTCATCTGTAACATGAAAAAACACAAGCCCTTTTTAAATAGGTATTGTGCAAATTTGCAGGAAAGCCCAATCAGTCTTTTTTCAGCATTGGCAGTATAAATACAAAATCGGGGAGAGTGGCAAAATGCCGCCTACCTACTTTTAATACAGAATGCGCCTTTTTCGGGGCAATGGGGGGCGTGAGCAAGTAACAAAACGTGTAGCTCAGCGTGTGATGTAAACGGTGACGTACTCTGAGGGAAGCCGCGGCTGGTCAGTCCTTCGGTGATTCTCTCATAAGTTGGCCCGTCCTTCACCGTTCCCGTCATCTGACTGTTAATGGCCTCTTTGTTTGCGAGGGCAAGGAGGGCGCGTAATTCCTTGTCTCCTCAGTTGCTGCTCTGCTCACATTAAACACATTAATAATGTTACACTGTCAATTTTCTGTTTAATTTTTATTGTGGTGAAGTTTGTTTTACCATCAGTCATGTAATAACTTGTGAATTTAATGTACAACGTTATGCATTATGGCATTACGTCTCAAACCAGAGCTAGAAGTGACTCAGCTCGCTAACGTTAGCTAGCGTTATTAACCCTACTGTGTACAGTAACTGTGAAGCACTAAAGAAGATCTGATTTATTTTTATCTCTTTGTGAACCGACGACTTTGAGTCCACTATATAGGGTCTAATAATTTCCACTATACATTCAAAATGGCGACCTCACTTTAAAGTGGACTATATAGTGAGGAGTGAGTGATGTCACACATAGCCAATGACAAGCAGTACCACATTTAGGACAATTAGTCTATCAGCATAAATATTTTAACCATATCAAAAGCACCAACAAATTAATATATTCTGAAGAAGTAAGTAGAAATCACAATCCCCCCATGATGTGGAGGTACATTCTGACTGACCACTTCCTGTATTTAAGAGCTGTGCTTCAACTTGTGCACCTTTTGCGCCGTCCTGCCAAGATGTACGTCCAGCAACGACACCGTCAGCACTGGTAACTCACAGAAATAGAAACTATAACGACTTTAGGTAAACTTAAGGACGAGCTAAACTAAAATTTGGCTGAAAAGATATTAAGGAAATGTTCATCTGGCAAATGTATAACACAAAAGCTACATGGCATTCTTTATCTTGCTGATGTATGTGCAATGAGCATGAGGTCATCAGGTCAAACTCAATGAGGACAACATGAACGAGTGAGTGTTAACTGTAAAGAAAATTAAGGTGTGTGCATTTAAATTACCTGAGTGGCAGCAGGTGGGCCCATGACAGGAATTATACTGAGCAGACTGTTTTAACCGGGTTCATTTATTTTCTTTCTTCTTCACATTATTTTTATTATTTTAATTGCGTGGCCCACTCGCTAGCTACATGACTCGCCCACCATACTTACTCTGAATCCAAATGTGCGGACTTCGTTGCACTTGCAGACTCGCAGACTTTGGGAGCATGCATTTGAGGGAAGTCTGGGAGTGCTGAGGGCTGTCCAAATCCACAATTCATCCAGTCCACAAGGGGCCTCAAGCAGACTTTCTGCAGACTTCCAGAGAGTCCACTTGGGGTGCAGACTTCAGCAGACTTCACTGATTTCATAGCCCACAATTCATTGCAATAAGGACGTGACATTGTGGGTTTTTTATGTGCCGAAAAAACAACAACTTAGAAATGTGTAAAAGAGTTGTCTATTTCTGTAAGCTGAAACCATTTCCCTCAGTGGAAACAAAGCTTTTATTTACTTTAATTTCACAGATAAGAAACAATAAATTGTGAAGACAATAAAGCCTCCACAAAAATAGCATTTTAAAGGAGCTATATGTAAGAAATCTAAAGCAAATAGTCATAAAATCCTCCTAATATGTCACAGAGACTAAGGAATAATGTTCATATAACATACTGATCTCACCGACAACAATAGTACAGCCAGAATATTCGCATTTAAAAAAAAATTTTACGGTCCGCAAATCATGTTTATGTTTTGAATTTGTGTTTTGGCCTGTTGCGCCATCCACCGCCGTCTACCAGTCACACAGTCAGTAGAGTCTCAGCATCAGTTACAGTTACGACTGAGCTACAGCAGCATGGCAAGCAGCATTAGCAGTGTCCCGGTACATAGCATTAACAGTCTCCTCAGCTGTATCCCGGCAGCAGCGTTAGCAGCAGAGAAGCCGGACTGCTCGAACGGTCTGCTGGAAAACCGAAGATCAAGGACGCGGCAACGCGGCCCTGCCACAGCAGCCGCCCGTGGGCAAACAAATTAGTCTCCAGCGTGCCGCTGTCCAGCAACCTCGAATCTGTAGGGGAGGGGGGGCGGACACGACTCACGGCAGTATTTTGAATTTGAGTGCAGTAACCGTTTTGGCCACATTCTTACATACAGTGCCTTTAAGTCTTGTGTGTGATTTATCCTGGCTTCATATGAGCAGAGGAAATATCTGCTCGTTGCTAGGCTAATTTATTAATAACTAATAACGTTAGCATGTTGTATTTGTTTGGAAAATGTGTTTAGTATAAGACAGTTGTTTTGTCAGTGAACCTTGTGAGTTGTAATGGAGCTGAATTATGTACCGTTGCCTTTGTTAAATGTTGCTGTTGTCCCTGGCTTCATATAAGAAGAGGAAAAGACAGCTAGCTGCTAGGCTAATTTACACAATGTAAAATGCCATAGGCTTGTGCTAATAACGTTAGCATGTTGTATTTGTGGGGAAAATGTGTCCAGATAAAGACAAGTGTTTGTCTGTGAATGCTGCGAGTTATAGTGAAGCTGATTTGTGTACTTGTGTTTGAAATTGTCTCTATGAAGCCATGTTTAATGTGTGTTTAATGTGTGTTTTGAATCAACTAAACTTTACAGCACTTCACAGACACAAACCCTTCGCCGCTGACTAGTGTTTTGGAGGTGTAACTGCAGAGTGACACAGACACACCACTGCACAAGTATAAATGCTCACAACAGTGTAGGTTACGGCATAGGCTCTGCTCTGCATAGAGTTGAAGCACAAGGGTCAAGCATAGACCTTTTCATGGGCCCCCCTTGGCCTTGTGCTGGGGTCATCTGTACCCTTAGAACATAATAGTGAAAGAGTATAATTCAATTCAACCCAAAATATGATGTCCTCATATGAGGACACAGAGTCTCAGGAGGATATAAACGGCTCATTCTGATGTCACACAAACACAGTGATTCTTATTTTCAGATGATGATACACCAAAGAAATTATTGTTATTATATTTTATTATATTCTGACGATACATCCCTCTAAAACCAACACACTGCACCTTTACTTCTGTGAATGCCCTCTATGCCGGTGTTACTTTTCAGTGGTTTGGATATCTAATGGCACTTCTCTCTGTTACAGTGGTTTTAAAAATCCCTGCCACAGTAAACAGTGTCCCCATGACCTCTCACCTGCTCTGTGAACAGCAGTGTTCAGGCTGTGACTGTAAACGGCTGCTGGCAGACCTCCAGTGATAGAAATGAAACAGATGCTCTGCACACGCTGCTGACAGCAGGTTGCATCTGACCGTGGAGGTGTGTGCAGCACACAGAGACAAAAAGACAGGTAGGTAGAGCCCAACACGGTCAGCAGCTCCGGGATGACATCACCACCATCATCATCATCACACTCTGTTCGCCTCGCGCCCAGAAGACGGCGGCATCGGGCTGAGCTAAACGGCCTGCTAAAACCGCTACGTCACACGCTCCAGGAGGAGAGCTGGAAGATGGGACGGTATCGCGAGAGCGGCGTGCCGCGACCGCAGCGCTGGATGGCGCTGGTGGGGGCTGGATGCGCCCACGGCTCGCCCTCTCTCCCGTTAAATCACACGGTGGGACACGCGAGCGGACGGAGACTGGCGGCGACAGCAGCCGGGGTGAGTAAAAAACCTGCACACTACGCACTGCACGGGCTCCATCACAGAAAGAGAGGCCGGGGGGGACGCGCATGTGACCGGACAGAATACACCATCAGTAGGTGTGTGTTTCTCTTTCTGTGTGTGTGTGTGTGTGTGTGTGTGTGTGGTTATGGGGGGGTAGGCTAAGTCAGCGTGTCGGCCAGATGTGATCCTCAACAGATGTGCTCTCGTGACAGTCTCTGAGGAAGGCTGTCATCATCTTCATCATCATCTCCATCAGTCCTCTCATCAGCAGCATGTTTCCTCCCTCTGTTGCTCCCTGTCTTGTCAGTTGTATTATTCTATCAGCTGGTCTCGGGTCGGTAATTCCCCCTCTACGCAGCAACTCTCTCTCCCTCGTGCTGCACACTGGTTGCCGCTTTAACGGAGCATCCCTCCCCCTCAAGTTCTTCCCGGTGTCAATCACTGTGTGATTGTTGAGGCCGTCCCATCCGGCAGCCGCTCAGGTACATACCACTGCTGCGCGCGTGGCTCCTGTGCTGTGCTGCGTGTTTGGGTCTCGCGCGGTGTTTCTGAGGTGGAGGTGGTGGTGGGGGGGCTGTACACACTGTGTGGACTTGTTGATGGATCATGACCGAGAGACCGCAGCCTTTTACCGAGGCGGATTCACGCTCCGCTGTCATCGCTCCCGGGGGCCGCTATTGATTTAACGTTGCGGTTTCGATCCGTGTGATTGATGACTTTGGCCCCTCACCGGGCCCGCATCACCGCCAGCCTATGGTGCCGTCACATTAGCGACGGTGACACAGCCCTCTGCTGCCTGCCTCACGCGCGCTCACACACGTGAATACTTAGAAAAAAAGAGAAACAGGGGAAATAGGGTACTGCTCATCCCCATCATTAAGCAGGAGCACATGCGTTTGTTTAGGCTGCTTGTGAGGACATTATGATTCCTGAAGGCAATACTCATACCATATATGCTTAACCCTAAGTCAGTGTTAACCCTAAAATAAATGCTTAACCTTGCAGAGACTAGCATTTTCTGTCCACATCCGAGATATCGGTTTATGTCCTTACAATGTGAGGAATACAAATCACACACACCAGAGGATGCACAGCTTCAGCAGAACACATTCACCCTCCAAACTGAGCTGAAATGTCAAATGCCAAGACAAAAGATGACCAATAAAGACATAAAATCATCTAAAAGGGTCACAAAAGGGGCAAAATAACCAAAAACAGACACAAAATACTTACAAAATGGACAAAACAACCAAAAAGAGACTCAAAATGACTACAAAGAGATACAAAACAACCAATAAAGACACAAAATTACTTCAAAGAGACACAAAATATCTACTAAAGGGACAAAACAACAAAAAAGAGACACAAGCTGACCTATAAAGACACAAATGACCTAAAAGGGACACAAAATGGCCACAAAAGAGGGCAAAACCAACAAAAGACTCAAAATGACTACAAAGAGACACAAAATATCTACCAAAATGGACAAAACAACCAAAAAGAGACTCTAAATGACTTCAAAGAGACACAAAATATCTACGAAAGGGACAAAACAACAAAAAAGAGTCACAAAACGACCAATAAAGACATAAAATGAACTAAAAGGAACACAAAATGCCCACTGAAGGGGCAAAATAAATAACAAGAGACTCAAAATGCCCAATAAAGACACAAAATGAGCTAAAAGGGACGTAAAACAGCTATAAAAGAGGGAAAACAACCAAAAAGAGACTCTAAATGACCAATGAAGACACTAAATTATCTACAAGGGACATAAAATATCTATTAAAGGGGCAAAGCAACAAACAAGAGACATAAGACGACCAATAAAGACATAAGATTACCCAAAAGGGACACAAAATGGCCACAAAAGGGCAGACCACCAATAAGAGACTCAAAATGACTACAAAGAGACACAAAATGACAAATAAAGACACAAAATGATCTAAAAGGGACTCAAAATACCCACAAAAGGGGCAAAACAACCAAAAACAGACTCAAAATTACTACCAAAAGACAGCGAACAATCAATAAAGACACAAAACTACCTAAAGGGGACACAAAATATCTGCGAAAAGGGCAAAACAACCAAAAAGAGACAAAAGATGACCAATAAAGACATAAATGACCTAAAAGGGACACAAAATGTGTTTGTTTAGGCTACTTGTGAGGACACTGTATTGACAGTGATTCCTGAAGGCAATACTCATACTATATATGCTTAACCCTAAGTCAGTGTTAACCCTAAAATAAATGCTTAACCTTGCAGAGACTAGCATTTTCTCTCCACATCGGAGATAAACTGATTGAGCAGGTTTATGTCCCTACAATGTGAGGAATACAAATCACACACACCAGAGGACACACACAGCTTCAGCAGAACACCTTCACCCTCCAAACTGAGCTGAAATGTCGCCTTGACATTTAAGTTGGACTTATCATCAATTTCAGTTTTTGGAGACGAAACCCTCTGGACAGTGGTGAATTTTTGCCTTGTGCTTTTTTTTTTTTTTTTTTTTTGTAGTTTCCATAATATGGGTGCGAGTGTTCGAGTGTGCGTGTTTACCTGCTGCCTGCAAATACCCACTCACACGCTGAGCTTAGAAAATCCGTCTCAATGCACATATTTGTACTTATTTAATATGACATGTCCTTATAGACACTGCTGTTTCCATATTTTATGAGCTGTCGCTGTAGCTTGGGTACAGTATTATTGTCTGACAGCCTTTAATACTGTGATAGCAGGGATGTCCTGGAAGGAAAACCCACTTTACTTTTTATCTGTATTAGTTTGTCCTTAGCCCCAGTCCAGCTGATCACACTGCCAGAAAAGCCTGGCTCCTCTCCTCCCTCTCAGAGAGATTGGGGGTGTTTCTACTGGCATTATTTAAAGGGCCAGTGTGCAGGATTTTGGGGGATGTATTGGCAGAAATAGAATATAATATAACATGTATGTTTTCTCTGGTGTATAATCATCACCCCCCCCCCCCACCACTGGCCTTCACCTGCAATATGTCACTCAAATTTACATGTACTGACCAGGAGGAGACACAAAGAGATGCAAAGGAACAGCAAAAAAACACAAGAATAATTACAAAAGAGGCAAAACAACATAAAGAGACAAAAAGTGATCAATGAAAACACGAGATTACCCAAGAGGGACACAAAATAAACCAAAAAGGGGCAAAACAACCAATAAGAGACTGAAAATGACCAATAAAGACACAAAAAAACTAAAAGAGACAAAATACCCACAAAAGGGGCAAAACAATTAAAAGGGACTCAATTAAAAGGGACTCAAAATACAAACAACCAATAAAATACAAAACAACCAATAAAGACACAAAATGATCTGCAAGGGACTCAAAATACCTACAAAAGGGGCAAAACAACCAAAAAGAGACACAGAATGACTACAAAGAGACAGAAAATGACCAATAAAGACACAAAATTAATTAAAAGGGACACAAAATGCCTACAAAAGGGGCAAAACAACAAAGAGACTTAAAATGATTACAAAGAGACAGAAAATGACCAATAGAGACACAAAATGACTAAAAAGGGACAAAACAGCAACAAAAAAACAAATGACAAAAAAATGACTAGTAAAGACATGAAATTATCATAAAGGGACACAAAATACCTACAAAACAACCAAAAAGGGACTCAAAATGACTATAAAGAGACACAAAACAACCAATAAAGACACAAAATGATCTTAAAGGGACACAAAATACCCACAATAGGGGCAAAACAGCAACAAAAAATGACTGGTAAAGACACAAAATTATCTTAAAGGGACACAAAATACCTACAAAAGGGACAAAACAACCAAAAAGAAACAAAAGATAACGAGTCAAAATACCCGTAAAATTACCTAATGTGGACACAGAATGCCCACAAAAGGGGCCAAAGAACCAACAAGAGACTCGAAATGACCAATAAAGACACAAAATTAACTAAACGGGACACAAAATAACTACGAAAGGGGCCAAACAACCAACAAGAGACACAAAATGACCATTAAAGACACAATTTGATCTAGAAGGGACACAAAATGAATACAAGGGGACACAAAATGACCAGTAAAGACACACATTGATCTAGAAGGGACACAAAATGAATACAAGGGGACACAAAATGACCAGTAAAGACACAAATTGATCTAGAAGGGACACAAAATGAATACAAGGGGACACAAAATGACCAGTAAAGACACACATTGATCTAGAAGGGACACAAAATGGATACAAGGGGACACAAAATGACCAGTAAAGACACAAATTGATCTAGAAGGGACACAAAATGACCAATAAAAACACAAATTGATCTAGAAGGGACACAAAATGACCAATAAAAACACGAATTGATCTAGAAGGGACACAAAATGAATACAAGGGGACAAAAATGACCAATAAAGACACAAATTGATCTAGAATGGACACAAATTGAATACAAGGGGACACAAAATGACCAATAAAGACACAAATTGATCTATAAGGGACACAAAATGAATATAAGGGGACACAGAATGGCTCAAAATAACTATTAAGAGACACAAAATGACTACAGTGACAATAATAAGCTAAATCACCACACAGTCGGTGTGTATGTTTGCAGTGGTGGGGCCTTTTACATGTGTGTGCCCAGGGACCCATTGTCTCCTGATCCGCCCATGGTTGCATGATGTCAGCGTCACCAGTACTGAGCGTTCATGTTATTAGACACATTCAAGCGTCAGAGTTCAGGAGCGGGGTTTCCCCTGACGTGTTTTAAGATTGCGCTAAGGACAGATTTGATTACAGGCATCTCACCAAAACCCATGACTTCTTTAATTCACTTCACTGGTTTGACTTGTCAGACTGCTAGACGTGATCATGTGTAGACGAGCTTGTGTCTCGGCGTCCCAGGGAACTGGTTTCAGTTTGAATCGTGCCTGCCTCAGTGGTCAGGGCTGGGTCCACATGTGTGGGATTATCATTATAGATTATAGTCATTGCAGAGGATGAGGACGGTGGAGAGGAAAATAAAGGCACACTCATATGTCTCCTTTGACCTTTACCTCCCACTGGAGTGCTCTTTCTCTCCTTTCCTCCATCACTGCTCCTCTTTGACATGTGGTTGCTTATTTAATCTAACGCCCCGCTTCCTTCCTCCTTCCTTTCCTCTCTTCTTACTACCCTTTATGACTCCCCTGTTCTCCTTCCTCTATTTCTCCTCTCGTCTTCTAGAATCTTTTTATCTCCCTTCTCATTTTCGTTCCTTTCCTTCCCTCTTCTTTTTCTTCCTTGCTTTCTTTTCTTGTCCTCTCCTCATTTCTTCTTTCCCTTCCTTACTTCTCTCATCTCCTCTCCTGTCTTTGCTTTCCTTCTTCTCACCTCTCCCCTCCTTTCCTTTCCTCTGTTCTTCCCTCCTCTCCTGTCTCCTCTCCTCTTTCTCCCTTGCTTTCTTTCCTCTTTTCTTTCCTTTCCTTTCCTTTCCTCTGTTATCCCCTCCTCTCCTGTCTTTCTTCTCCTCTTTCTCCCTTGCTTTCTTTCTTTCCTCTTTCCTTACCTTTCCTTTCTCTTCTCCTCCTCTCCTTTCCTCTTTTCTCCCTCTTCTCATTTCTTTTCCTCCCTTGTTCCTTTCCTATCTTCTCCTTGTTTCTCCTTTCATTTCCTTACTTCTCTTATCTCCTCTCCTTTCTTTTTTCCTTCTTCTCACCTCTCCCCTCCTTTACTTTCCTCTGTCCTCCTCTCCTCTTTCTCCCTTGCTTTCTTTCTCCTTTCCTTTCCTTTCCTTTCCTTTCCTTTCCTCTGTTATCCCCTCCTCTCCTCCTCCCCTCATTCTCCCCTGCTTCCCTTTTTACTTTTCTTCTTATCTTTCCTTACTTCTCCTCTCATCATTTCTCCTCTTCTTTCCTTTTCCCTCATCTCCCCTCCTTTCCTTTCCTCTTTTCTCCCCTCTTCTCATTCCTCTTCGTTCTTGTTTTCTTTTTCTATCCTCTTCTCTTTTCTTCTTTCCTTACCTTTCCTTTCTCCTCTTCTCCCCTCATTGCCTTCCCTCTTTTCTCCCCTCCTTTCATTTCTTCCGTCTTTCCTTTCTTATCCTTACTTCTCTTCTGGTCGCATCTCCTCTCAATTCCTCTCAATTCCTTTCCTTTCCTTTCCTTTCCTTTCCTTTCCCCTTTTCTCCCCTCCTCTCCTTCTGTTGCCTTTCCTCTAGCCTTTTTTTCTTTCCTTTCCTTTCCTTTCCTTTCCTTTCTTCTGCCCCCCTCCTCTCCTTTCTTTTCCTCACCTCTCCTCTTTCTGCCTTGCTTTCTTCTCTTCTCCTCACATCTCCCCTCCTCTCCTTTACTATGTTCTCCTCTCCTTTTCTCCCTTATTTTCTTTTCCTCTTCTCCCCTCTCCTTTCCTTTCCGCTCCCCTTGTCTCCCTTTTCTCCCTCTTTCTCCTCTCCTCTCCTCTCCTCTCCTCTCTTCTGTTCCTCCCTCTCCTTTCTTTCCCTCACCTCTCCTCTCTTCTGTTCCTCCCTCTCCTTTCTTTCCCTCACCTCTCATCTTTCTCCCTTGCTTTATTTCCCCCTCCTCTCCTCCTTTGTTCTTTCCTTTCCTCAACTATACTCTCATCTCCTCTCCTTTGTTTTTCCTCTCCTTTCCTTTCTTCTGCTCTCCCCTCCGTTCACTCCATCCTCTCGCCTCTCTTCTCCTTTTCCTTTTCTCCTCTCCTCATCACCCCAAAACCCTGTTTCTCCCCTGCTCCTCTTTCTCCATCTTAAACTGTAAAAAAAAACAACACAATTCCCAGCATGCATCCTAAATAAGGATGGTTATGTAATCGTCGAAATATTAAGCAAATATTCACCCTCTTCATATTTTCTACTAATGGGATTGGGTGTGCACGTGTGCCACGGCGATAATGGGTTGCATCTAGGTTATAGCGTGCATGTGTGAGTGTGTGTCTCGTGCGCGTGCGTGCAATAAACGTGTGTGTGTGTGTGTGTTTTTGCATGTATACTTTAATGTTACAGTGAGTCTGAGCGGGGAAATGACCTTGAAGCTTGTAAAAAAAAAAAAATCTCCGTCTTGCTAATATGCTCACACATGCAGCCGCACGTGTGCCTACTGTATGTTCACACATACACACTCGAAACACACACATATATGTAACCTCTTTAGATTTAAAGTGGGGAAGAGGAGGAGAAAGAGGAGCACAGAGGGGAGGATGAACTCTGGGCTCTCCCTGTTGTCAAATAAAGGCTATTTGAAGTTACACATAACCCAGTTACAGGGAAACCACTGTGTGTGTGTGTGTGTGTGTGTGTGTGTGTGTGTGTGCGTGTGTGAGCGTGTGAGCACATGCATGTGAGGTGAAGTTTTTCGGAAACGGAAAGCAAAGAGGCAGAGATGAATGGGGGAAGAAGTGGAGAGAGTGAATGAGAATGGAAAATAGAGGTCAGTGGAAGAAAGTGAAAGACAGAAAGCAGGAATGAAGTGAATGGGACAGAGGGAGGGAGAGAGGAGAGTGCAGCCAAAGGAGAACGAAACAGAGAGCGTATGTTTGTGAAGGGAAGGATCCAAGACCTCTCTCTTTTACGGGGATATATAAATATACTTCTCGCCTTTATGTTTGCTGGAGTGGGAGGGAGACAGTGTGAGAGACAGGCTATTGTCCTCGGGGACAGTATCAGCTCTTTGTTCAGCTTGCATGACACCGGTGTCACTGTCACCAAGCCACACTAACCCACAGCAGCACACACACACACACAGAAAGAAACAGTGACAGCGAATTCAAATTCATTAACAGCATTTTATTTCCATCCAACTCCGAGACTGGTTTTTGAATTTCAAAATCTTTTCTCCTCAGCTGAAGGGAATAAACAGGATCATAATATGGAGGACAAATTAGACTAATGAGCAGGATGCTCATTCTTTGTATTGTGGTGGGTAATTTGGACCAACACATTCTCACTCCGACATCGTCACATACGACATGCAAGGTACCCTGGGTGTGTTGGTTGTTGACGTTCTGGGACACCGTGTCAAGTTGTGCCTGTTACATGCATTGTCTTCTTTCAAGATACACTTCCGTTTTGACAGGAAATTTAACGTTTACATACAGTCTCTTTTAAAAATAAATGCACTACGTCGGTACAACGCTGCAAATTCACGTTGTTTTTTTCCCTTCAACAACAAACACATGGTTAGGTTTAGGAAAAAAGAACAGGGTTTGGCTTTAGAATCTTACGGGACACAAACACCGCTCTCTCGGGTGAAGGTTGGCGTACCCTATGGTGTAGCCTAACATGCACCTCCCTAGAAATGCAACTACACGTCACAGTGACGCAGACCTCCTGTCTATTTCTGTAAGCTGAAACCATTTCCCTCAGTGGAAACAAAGCTTTTATTTACTTTAATTTCACAGTTAAATTGTGAAGACAGTAAAGCCGCCACAAAAATAGCATTTTAAGTCTTGTGTGTGATTTATCCTGGCTTCATATGAGCAGAGGAAATCTCTGTTCGTCGCTAGGCTAATTTATACAATGTAAAATGCCATAGGCTTGTGCTAATAACATTAGCATGTTGTATTTGTTTGGAAAACATGTTTAGTATAAGACAGTTGTTTTGGCAGTGAACCTTGTGAGTTGTAATGGAGCCAAATTTGTACTGTTACCTTTGTTAAATGTTGCTGTTGTCCCTGGCTTCATATGAGAAGAGAGGTGTCCGGTAGCAGCGCAGCTAATTTATACAATGTAAAATGCCATAGGCTTGTGCTAATGACGTTAGCATGTTGTATTTGTGGGAAAAATGTTTTTAGTGTAAGACAGTTGTTTTGTCAGTGAACCTTGTGAGTTGTAATGGAGGAGAATTTGTACTGTTACCTTTGTTAAATGTTGCTGTTGTCCCTGGTTTTATATGAGCAGAGGAAATCTTTCCTAGCTGCTAGGCTAATTAATACAATGTAAAATGCCACAGGCTTGTGCTAATAACGTTAGCATGTTGTATTTGTGGGGAAAATGTGTCCAGATAAAGAGAAGTGTTTGTGAATGCTGCGAGTTATAGTGAAGCTGATTTGTGTACTTGTGTTTGAAACCGTCTCTATTAAGCCATGTTTAATGTGTGTTTAATGTGTATTTTGAATCAAGAAGAACTTGACTGGCCTGCTCAGAGCCCTGACCTCGACCCCAGCCAACACCTTTGGGATGAAGTGAAACGGTGACTGTGAGCCAGGCCTTACTGCCGAGCATCGGTGCATGACCTCGCCAATGCTCTTGTGGCTGAAAGGGAACAAATCCCTGCAGCCAGGTTCCAAAATCTGGAAAGCCTGAAAGCACAAGAGTAGCTGTAATAGCAACATGATAATGCCAGTGGTTTTGGAATAAGAAGTTCAACAAACATATATTATATGAGTTTAATGGCCTGGTGTTCAGTTACATACTTTTGGCAACATAATGTATTTTAAACAAGTAGTTCCTTACCTTGGGGCTCAGGAGCTTCTAGCGGCTGCAAGTGTTCCTGCAACACAACTTATATTTCATTTTCTAAGCTTTTCTGTGCTAATTGTGAAATACTAAGTAGATGTGCTTTTCCAGGCCTCTACGAACTATCCAAGGTAAAGAATCTGACAGTGGGACATCACTCTTTGGTTTAGCTGTTCACAGCGTGAGGCCATACAACCTGTGACAAAAGTTCACAATCATAAATTGCTTTGCTTCAAAGGGGTCTGTTGTTTTACACATATGTTGGTACCTCAGTATTTTCATGCTGCCTCATGGAGCCGTTTTTATTCTTGATAAATGTAAGTGAGTATAAAATTCTTTGTAAGATACAGAGGAGATATTTGGAAATTTGTTTTTCCATTCAGCTTTCCAATAGGATGCATCATACTCCACATACTTGGGCCGTTCCAATACAGACCACAGTGAAACATGAGAAATAAAATGACCTCAAATTTACGCAAGAATTTATCTCCAAAACACCCCTCTCATGTTCCTTCCAAAGCACAGAGAGATGGAGAGAAACGATAGCGAGAGGACGGGAAAGAGAGTACACAGCATGAAAAATAAGTAAAGGAACTCAGATTAGGAGAGAACAATGGAAAGAAAGCATGATGCGAGTGTCACATAGTGCCACTCTTCCCGAATGTTGATTTGATGGAGCGGCAGAATGACAGACGGATGTTGGGGGGGGCTGTTTTCGCAGAATGTTTACATTAATCGCAGAGATGTTGATCAGAGAGGAAGCGTCACAGTGCGCCAGGGATCAAACAGGCATTGAGCCATCCTTTAGATTCTGTCCTCGGATAAACTCCTGAAGACGTCTGAAGTTCTGCATGTTGCTTGATGAGCTCAGAGAAAAAGAAAAGGTAGAAGGGAAAGGAAGACAGAGGTGAGGTGGAAAACAGTGGGTTTGTTGGTGAGAAAGCCGTGCGAGAACTAGCGCAAGGAACGGGGGGAAATCTGAGGAGGTAAGGCAGAGAGAAAGGGAAGATATGAAGGAAAAGGAACATTACCGGGTAGGTGGAGTGTAGTAACAGCAGTGGTGACAGTATGATGGAACCATGAAACAGTCGTCTGCCCCCAGTGCTCCCAGCTGTGCCCCGGCTGGCTGTTATCGATCCACAAGTAATCATCCGCTGTCACACTGAAACCCACATCCATTTAGATACAAATTGAGAAAGACATTTGAATGTCTCTTTGAAATTCTACTTAACATTAAACCCACCTTACACCTAACTCCTGGGGCTGTACTCACAAAGCTTCCTCGTGAGAAGAGTTGCTCCCAGTGACAGAAATCTAAGAAATTTCTTAGGATTTTCCCTCAAAGTTAAGGCTAGGTCCTTGTAGAGATAAAAGTTATTCACAGAGCATCTTAGACCTTAAAGGAACTCCTAAGGTGAAAAACTGTTGGGAGCAGGGAGGAGGACTTTTAAGAGGTTTAGAGTTTTGGAAACACAAAGAAGTCGGAGAAATATTCTTCAAACACTGGATGGCAGTAAGGGAATTAAATGCCACACATTAGATTGTGCAGGGATAATATGTGTGGTCGATCTCATTAGAGATACGCACACATTTCACACCCAACGCAATAAAATGATCCCAATACTAGGATAGAATACTAGGATAGAGTGAGCACACCAACAATGACAAGGGCGGCAGTAGCTCAAAAGGGCATGTCTTTGACAACCAATCACATCTGTTAAAAGAATGCATCATACCGAGCAACAGGGTAAACCGCACCTCCTTTCTATGGCCATGTTAACATGAAAACGGAATGCTATTGTTGTTGTGATGGTCGACTTTCTCGCCCATGCCTAGTGTCTGGAACCGTAATGCGCATGTGCTAAAAGAGGAACCGCATATTGCAAGTTTACATGACAACAAAGACGGTGCTGTTTCCAATAAATTGCACTCTGGAACTTTCTAAAGCAGCGGCGTCACAAACTACAGCCTCAAAACATTAAGTCAACACAGAAATCAATCAACTTTTATGCGTAGCATCACAGGTTGCTTCTATTTCCTGGTCAGTCTGTATTAAATTTTAAGGTGTCATTAATGAGGGCTGCAGCATTACATAATATAATTCTATACGGTACATCTCCAGGTAATTCAGTGTGATGTGTTTGTTAAATTTAGAAACCTTAAGATCATAAGAGGAGTGTGAAATAAAGTTCTGTGGGTTTGAATAATGCATCGGACATCGTTTCTGGAAAGACATACTTCTGTTCAAATGTCTGTTTTCAATGCTGTGAGCACCACAAACAAAATTCACTTAACTGTAATTGTACTGGAGTGGCTGCAGAAACATTGGGAACGGATCTCTCAACACTAAAGCTAATTAAAACAGAAGTCCTTTTTTGTAATTTGAGTGTAGCAACCTTTTAAATCAAACCTCAGCTGTGGTCAAATGTCTTCTTTTTTTTTTAACGTACCAAGGTTCCTAACTGAGTGAAATGACCTGGAAGTATCTAAGTGGACAACCTTATATTTCATTAGGTTGTCCACATTTACAAAGCTTGCATGAAACAACATGATAAGAATACAGGAGGCGAGGTATCTAACGTGCACGTTTAGTAGTCCATCTTCGTAACATTGTAGTTTAGCCACGGCAGACCCATGTCAATACCGTCCGCTGTGGCATAATTGTATGCAGTCAGATTATCAGATCGTCTTTCTTAAGTCCTTTCCTTGACCTCAGCAGTGCCTGAAATTTTCAATAACAGAGTCGTTATTTTTGTCTCTTGCTCCTCCTCTCTAGTCTTCATCTCTTTGAGCTGCATCAGTGTCCTTCGTCTTTCTTTTGGTGGCTCCCTCTTCTTTGCACTATTCTTCCCTGCTGTATGAGAAACGCCACCTGAGTGGTGACTTGGTTCCACCCCTGGACGCAGACTGGCCAATCATAACGTAGCATTGGGGCCGGTTCAGACCAGAGTCCAGCTGTGCTCCATTGACTCTAATGCAGTTGTTTCAGATTTCTTTCATTTTCAGGCTGGTTGTGTGGATTTGGAGCTAAATGTTGTGCCTGGGGCACGTTGTGTATTAATGATACTCTTTACCTGGAGAGGTTGGACACAGATATAAGTTTCTTCCCTGTTCCAAAACCAAAATCAAACCCTGAAAAGTGTAGGGTTAGCTAGCTAGCTACTGAAGATATAGCCTACTGAATGTATACACATGCTGCTTTTGCTTTTTAATGATTATAACAGTGAAACAAAGGCCGACCCTGCTGTACAGGAACCAGTGAAGGGAAGCAGGGAAACTTTGCTGATATTCAACCAGCTCTGTGTCATCACATGAATGTTGTTTGACTTCCCCCGGTGAGCCCTGCCCGTCCGGTGGCAGAGGTCCAGGTGCTGGCAGCAGCACGGGGGTGAAGCCAAACACCATTCTTCTGCACACACTGTGATGCCACACAGCTGGTTCAATATCAGCAAAGTTTCCCTTTATATTCATTGTCTTGTGTGGCGATCAGCAGTGATGTGGTGGTTCACTTTTACACTGTGAACTGTAGCCTATAGTTCGGCTTTAGCTTCTAACTATC
Organism: Epinephelus lanceolatus; assembly: GCF_041903045.1. Taxonomy (NCBI): domain Eukaryota; kingdom Metazoa; phylum Chordata; class Actinopteri; order Perciformes; family Serranidae; genus Epinephelus; species Epinephelus lanceolatus. Next base: position 28,044,634 of record NC_135754.1, on the reverse strand, counting down.
TTTGTCTTTTTAACCTGTTGTTGCTGCTGAGTCAGTTTGACATCCTGGATATATCTTTCAAACACAGACTGTAGACCCCTCTGTCTGCTTCTCTCTGGAATCACTCTTTCATTTTTCCAAAATATGATAATATTTCTTCAGGGAGTGCAGCTAGTTACAGTGTGGGCTCCATGCTTACTGTGACAGCTTGTTGGACCATCACAAAGGGGCGGGGCTTAGAGAAAGGTTTGAGCCACAGATATACTCTAATACAGCTAGCCCGAAATGTGTCTCTGGACTGCTGCTTCACCATAGTAATGTTACCGTTCTGTTTAGAAGGATCCTGAGGATTGACATTGGAAAAGTTGACATCACTCACACTGCTGTTTGGACTAGTCCCTTTGGGTTCTGCTGCTTTTTTTTTTTTAGCATTAATCTATGTCCATGCCTGCACGTGCTGCAACAGCAGAGGTTGCTCGTAGCCTTGTAGAGAGAGGGAGAGAAAGTGAGTCAGATGTGTTGTCCAGGGGGAGGAGGTCAGTCTGTGTGACAGTGCATGCCCACTATAAGCGACAAGAAATTTGCCCCCAAAAAAAGCACTCTGCCTGTGATGCAGACCAAGCTTGCAGTGCAAAGGGGGTGTAATAATTTGAAAAATTCTAACAGTGCTCACATCGAGGTAGCCAATCAACCTGCAACCACAAGCGACCGGTGGGGCAGGGTGAAGTGGTCGTGTATAGTGGTCACACACTGTGATGCAGCTAGTCTGCCTGTTGGCTGAATTTCACATGGGTGCAAGTTTTGGCTGACCATTAATACACATCACTGTAAGGTGGAATTTATCAAATCGATCTATGATGTAGGCTCTGCGTCGACGTATGCCATACCCTTCGTCGTAGCCTGGCGTACACCTCCCAGAAATGTAACTACATGTTGCAGCGACGCAGATCTCCTGTCTATTTTTGTAAGCTGAAACCATTTCCCTCAGTGGAAACAAAGCTTTTATTTACTTTAATTTCACAGATAAGAAACAATAAATTGTGAAGACAATAAAGCCTCCACAAAAATAGTATTATAAGTCTTGTGTGTGATTTATCCTGGCTTCATATGAGCAGAGGAAATCTCTGCTCGTCACTAGGCTAATTTATACAATGTAAAATGCCATAGGCTTGTGCTAATAACGTTAGCATGTTGTATTTGTTTGGAAAACGTGTTTAGTATAAGACAGTTGTTTTGTCGGTGAACCTTGTGAGTTGTAATGGAGCTGAAATTTGTAACGTTACCTTTGTTAAATGTTGCTGTTGTCCCTGGCTTCATATGAGAAGAGAGAAGTCCGCTAGCTGCTAGGCTAATTTATACAATGTAAAATTCCATAGGCTTGTGCTAATAACGTTAGCATGTTGTATTTGTGGGGAAAATGTGTCCAGATAAAGACAAGTGTTTGTCTGTGAATGCTGCGAGTTATAGTGAAGCTGATTTGTGTACTTGTGTTTGAAATTATCTCTATTAAGCCATGTTTAATGTGTGTTTAATGTGTATAAATGCTCACATCGGTGTAGGCGACGTGCGTTGGGTCTGCCGCACAGTATAAAGCCCCCTTAAGAGTGTGTCGGAATTTCTCGCATGGAAGTATCTGCTCATGATATTTTCCAGGTCAAGGAAAAGTATTTAGGGAAATAAAAGGATGTATTTTTTTGATTATTTGACCACAGCTCTTAACTTGGTCCTGATTTAACACCTGATCCCAGATCCACATCCTGACCCTTGAAGAGGTCAGGACCTCTTTCCCCAATGCTTAAACTGGGACTGATTTCCACAAGCTTGGAAGATGAAGCCTCAGAGTGCGTGCGGTGTCTGTATCTGGATGTCCAACCAGTGTGTTCACCTCAACATCTTACGTGGAAAATGTCTTCCATGTGTGGTCACTGTCTGGGCTGCGACCACAGGTCCCGGTTTCCTTATGCCTGCCAGTGCTGGGTCAGGGAGTTTGATTGACTTGTGCCTTGACTCACTCTGGCTTCCAGGAACTCTCCACCATCAATACACATCATCATCACTAGCCAGCCCTGTGTGTGTGTGTCTCAGTATGTGTTTGTGTCTGTATGTGTTTTCTCAACCAGTGCAGCACAGTGTGTCTCTCACTTAAATCACATGGTTCGGCTTTTCCCCCCGCGTGCCTGCTGCTTGGCCTATTTCCATGGTAACTAGCCGAAGATGTGGGGACAAACACACACACACACACAGGCCACATAAACAGCGCTTGTGCGAGGGCTTGCCAGAGTGATCTCGGTTGTGTGTGGCTGTAGGGTGTAGTCGGAGAGAGGATGTGTGATCACACACTCCACACAGGCTCAGCGGGAGATACACACACTCGCACACACGCTGTATGCTGAGACAGAAGCTCAGGATGCTGTGCTGTAGAGGAAAAATGGCACACAGGGGCATGCCGGCCGAATCCCTTTATAAATCCTCTGGCAATTTGGATTTGTTTGTTTATGGATGAACATGTCGTATGTGAATTAATGTGCTTTTCACATAGATAGATAGATAGATAGATAGTGTGTGAATTTGTCAGTAGGCAGTACGACAGCGTGACAAGTACATGAACTGACGTTGTTGCCGTCTAACAGTTGTATAATGTTTCCTTCCATATTCGCTCTGATACGTTTTAATCGCCATCCTCGTCACGACATTGCCCCTACCTCCATGCCACCCCCTCATCGCTCCACCTCGCCACCCCAATCCCATGTGGCCATCACCATAGCGACAGCCCACGCTGCTCGCCTGCTCACCGCAGCATCCCTGTGCCCTCTGGCCTTTAGCCAAGGGGGGTGCTGTGGCGGCAACGCAACCCCGGCAACCAGGCGAGGGATCCTTGCCAAAAGTGGGGAAGCTATAGGGAAAGGGGGGGGGGGGGGGGGGGGGGGGGGGGCACTGCGGATCTGTTAGCTACTGCCCTGTGGTGTTATGCAACTTCATGTACACACACCCATGCACACTTACTGTAGGGTGACAAACACACACAAACTGCCTCTTTTTCTCTCTGTCACACACACACACACACACACACACATTCGGAAGCTGTGCACAGCGACGCTTGAACCAGTATAAGCTCCAAATAAAGTCCCTAAGTACCGATTATAAAATGACATAACAGATTTCTCTAAGCGCTGCCTGTGTCGTAGCATTGATGCAGAGTTACACTGTGTTCATGTGATGGTTTCCGTGGATCATGGTGTGAAAACAAATGAAATGATAAGTTTAGATCAATGTGTTTGTGGCCACTATGGGACAGAGGAGCATCAGAACAAGCTAACAAACACACAGCCACTTCCTTAGCTTTAGTAAACGTCATGGCTAACATGTTAGCAAACAGTTGCCTGCTTAGATATCAATCATAGAGCAATTCTAGCGTTGCTTTGGTGTTGTGTTTCTGTCCAACTAACAAATGTAAGTCCAATATTTACTGTCTTTATGCTTTGTTTTGCTCTCCACCACATTTCTGCTTGTTTAATGTTAGCTGCTAAATGTTCAACTAGCTTCGTGAGCTAACTGCTAACTGTCTGTGTACTGTTAGATGCTGGCAGTTAGTGTATACTGGGTCTATCAGTTTGTTGTGAGGTTTGAAAAATTAGACTAAACTGTACAGAAAATGCACAATTAGATGAAAAACAAAGCGCTAAAAAGGCTAAAAGGCAACACAAAGCTGCAGCGCCGGGTGTTAATGCTGTGTGATTTTGCCACATTGAAAGAAGGAGTTACTGATTAATGCAGGTCAAAAGATAGTTTGATTTAACCCTGAAAGACAATTAAGGGAATATTCAAGTAACAACATCCCTGTCTACCAAACACATTTAAAAAGTAACAACATTTTGAGCTAGGCAAGGTCAGAACCCCCCCTAGTTAGCTAGCTAACAATATAGAGAGCATATTAAAGTCCCGCCCAGTGTTAACTTCATTGACGGACACTGTGATGAAAATTTTTGTTTAGTGACGAAAACGAGACGATGACAGAAATTGCAATATTGGCCGATTCCAGTACTATTTCATTTTAAAGCCAGTAGCAGCTGATACCGATGATGTGCCGATAATATCATGCATCCCTAATTTTGATCTTTACGAATGACGCTAGGAGATATGGAAAGGTTAACGGACTTGGATAGCTTGCCACCCATAGACTGCCCCAGAAATGAGTCCTAAAACTAACACAAGCTTAAGAGACTTTTAGTTTTGTTTAACAACATAAAATACGTAACTAAATGAAGCTTTTGTGTGTCTTAAAAAGGGCAGTTGCTAACAAGTGGCTAAATGAGACTACAGAGCGTCATTACGGCAAACACTGCTTCACAGCCTCGTTGTGGTAGGGTTGTTAACTCATGTGACTGTGGTGTAGTTTGCTTATAGCCTAACGTTAGCTTTTAACCTCTGGTGATCGCATTTAGGCGTCTAAATGTGATTAAAAGTGGTGTTCATTTTTTAAAATTGTCTTGCTGAACAAAACGTGTAAGTATCATAAACTTTTGTTCGCCATGGAACTGATTTTCTGCTATAGTCCAAAATCCAGTGAAAAAATCCCATAGACGACGCTAACCTAAAATGTCCTTCAAACAGACCTTCAAATTTACAAGCCAGATGCTAACTACACAATTATCCAGACAAAGATAAGCTACTGTTATACTAACAAAATGCTAAAAAAAACATCGGCTAACCAATCCAGTAAAATGAAACCCATCATGTTAGCCTACCTTTTTGTCTGACTGTACTATACACTACGTTTTGTCTATTGAATCGTATTCATTGAGTCCTGTTATGTGTTAGTTCAGCAGGTCTTTTCGACACCTTCAGTGCATTACACTCTCACCCATATCCTCCAAAAATAGCCAACACATTCCCATTCCCTTTATGCAGTTAACAGCTCAAAAACATTTTGTGTGTGTGTGTGTGTGTGTGTTCTTGCGAGCTTTTATGTGTGAGGTTTCTTAACAGGTTGCTCTTTGTGTTTTACAGGCAAAGTGAAAGAGGAGAAGAAAGCATTAAAGGGGTCCCCACATGGGAGCAGCAGCGCTGCCTAATCAACATTTATCCGACAGAATCTGCCAAAAGACGCTTTGGACACGCTCTCATGTCCTCAAACACAAACTGATAAATCCAAGGAGCTAAAAAAAGAAAAAGCCAACCGCTGGCCCCAGCAAGTGGACAGATTTTAAAGTAAAAACACGACTGGAGAGGGGGAGGGTTGTATGGGTGCCAAATCCCCATCCAGGACACACCGCATCTCCTCGATCTACGGCTGCCGCCTCCCTCCTCCTCCTCCTCCTCCTCCTCATCCCTCCATTTCCTCCTCCTCCTCTTTTCTCTCATTCTCCCTCGTTCTCTCTCATGGGAGTGACATAGAGGCCGTCGCTTGGTCAGCTGCCCCGCCCCTTCCCCGCCTTGCCGTGGAAACGGGGGCGTCCAGGCAGTGATGTCGTGGAAGAGGAACTACTTTGCGTCGGGTGGCGGAGCAGTAGGCGGGGTGCAGGGGCTGGTGACCCCGAGAACCATGACCTCTATTGCACCCAGCAAAGGCCTGAGCAACGAGCCGGGACAGAACAGCTGCTTCCTCAACAGCGCTCTGCAGGTCAGTCGGATAAACACACACAACACGCAAGTCAACAGGGCAGCAACATGTTTGTCATGGAGAGTTTTAGGACCATGTGGCGGTCCTTACTGGCCTCAACCAAACCAATCTTCACAATAAAAAATGTCAAAACTACAGTGTTTGGAGCCTTTTGGACTGTTTAGTGAGTGCAAACTAAAATCGCTGAAGACCAGAAAGAAGAAGAAGTGCGGGCTGCTGCAGTGCAGGGCTGCAGAACATCAAAACAGTCAGTCACTGAAATATTAAATATCATGACTTAATTTGATTTTATGTCACTTTAACTTGTCCACTTACTTTCTAACCGCTAAAACTGAACAGATGTGATTTTAAAAAGGGACATACTTCCTAGACTTGTTATCTGACGAGGGTGTGGACATTCTTATATTAAAGCTGAAGTTCTGCATTGTGATCTTTTAGATTTGCTTAATTTCAATCCAGCGTACCAGAGTGCAGCGCACAATTTCAGAATTATTTTGCTTCATTCATGACACAGGAGCTGTGTCTCTGAGCCTGTTTACACCCCTGTGTCAACATACATCTCAGGTGATAAGATCACAGGTGGACAGCGCTAAATATAAATGTAAACAACCACAAAGGTGTATTGTTATTGGATCAGTCAAACCACTTGCTGAGGTAGTTTGAGACACATTTGTCCACGTGTCTCTTGTAGTGTAAACGCTAATACTTGCCGAGACATCCCCGACAACAGGAACAGGAAAACACGCCATCAATGCAGGATGTGGTGGTTGTTTTGGTGACTGCAGCCTGGCGCTCTATAACGTAAACATTTTACGACAAGTTGGAAAAATTGTTACATGACCGTCTGTCGGAGGAGACAGGTTGAATTCTGCTGACAGTGATATCTCTAGCTGTATGGACACGACCAAACGTGACAAGCAAGCATGCAAGTGAGCAGCTAGTGAGAGCGTGGACTTTGCAGACTTTGGATCTAAATGCATCCCAGGGCAACAGCTTGGGGAACAAGTCTCTGAGTTTCAAAAGCATCTACACAGGACCTCCAACAGTTAGCACAGCGCCACTTGGGAAAAGAAACTGCCCCCACTAAGAATTTTCCTAGTCAACCAATAGTCATCATTTAGGGCCATTAGTCGTCTAGTCGCCTGCATGTTTACAATATTAATTTAATGATTAAATCATATATTTTGGGCGGGGCAACACAATGGTTTGAGTTGAAGGTGTGAGAAAGAATAGTATCAGTAACATTGTTAACACTGTGCTACATTACAGAGAAATACAAAACTGTACTAATGAACCTTCATTAATATAGGCCTATATTTCATCTACAAGTGCATGTCACACACTGAGCGAGCCACCTGTTAATGACGCTGTGGGCTAATGGGCATGTAGCTACTTCCATGTTTCACATGATACGTCATGTTTGTAGTCGACCAATGAAGATGAGTTTACATATCACCTTGGGTTCGTCCTTCACCTTCTCAAAATGATCCCACACTTTGGAAAACAGGCTGCAGTGAGAGTCTCTCTCCATGGGATATTTAAAAATAGCAGGTTTGTGCATTTAGTCCTTCTCAGGCAAGCTCAGGGGTTTAGTGTTGCTGAAGCCCACAGGAACAATGCTCTGCGATGCTTTTTCTCCGAGTCCAGCTGCTGCAAGAGGCAGCAAAACATCCTTTCATTTTAGTACCAGATCTGTGCGCTAGGTACCCCAACAGAGGGGGGACCAAAAATGGGGACGGTACAGAACGGTTCTATTAGTACCATCCACAACTTTTCACAGTGGAAACAGAAAAAAAGAACTGAACTGTACCGTACTGTACTGCTTGGTGGAAACGGGGCTTATGTGACAAAGCAGTGACAAAATCTGGACACAAGTGGTTACCTGGACACGCATTACAGACACAGGTGTGGACGGCAATGTGTCTCAGCCGTCCACTTGTGTTCGGATCACCGGAACGCATGTTAATATCAGATACTTCAGACTAACATACTGAGAAGATTTAAACAGTTTGAATTTTATCTTTATTGACAAAAACCCCTTTCTAATAAGGCATACATTATAACTTGCTCTAACTGCACAATGCTAACACACACACACTCTCTCTCATGCACCAGCAGTTCGCATTCGCCCCCCTTCCCCCCTCACACTGCAGTAAATTGATATTTAAGCACGACAGGGATGAGATTAGGGCCATATTAACGGGTGTTTGCGTGTTTCGGTGGGTTTTGGCACCGCTGCCAGTCTGGCTTCAGTGTGGACATCCAGTCTGTGTGTAGAGACGCTTACACTGCGCTGCTGCTGCCGCTGCTGCTGCTGCTGCTGCATCTCCATCTCCTCTCTCTCTTTACACACACAACTCTCTTCCCTCCTCCCAAGACTTCCAGCTGGCACAAACTTACCTTCTATACACACACACACACACACACACACACACACACACACATAAATGCCTCTTGACTACTGGCTTGAGGGAGAGAGAGAGAGATTGGAGGAAGCTGAGGAGGGCGGGTGACGATGGAGCAGAAGCTTAGGGAGAGTTGAGGAGAGCAGAGGGGTAGACGAGGAGACGAAGAAAAGTTGCTGAAGGAGGAGAAGAGAAGAAAGAGGGATGAGGAGTATACAGTATGAAAAGACCGAGGAGAAGACTAAAGGGGATACTGCCGGGCAGAGGAGTGGAACTAAAGAGTCTGATAAGGTAGGGGCAAAACAAAGAGGAAGAGAGAGAGATGAAAAGACAAAGTGAAGGACATCAGGTTTATTTGTGAAAATAGGAAGAAAAAAAAAAGCCCCAACAAAGGCACGTGAAGCTGCAACAGGGAGAGAAGTGGGCCATTTCAAGGACGCGCACACATGTACACACGCATGCACGCACACAGAGGACAGAGGGTGTTTAACAGGACACAGACGAGTGAGGATAAACTGGATGTTAAAGTAGTGAGATGCTTGTCGGCTGTTTTGCAGTGTATTTCTATGTGTGTGTGTGTTCATGTTTCCCTGTGTTAGCCTGATAGATTTAACTGAGCGTGTGTGTGTGTTGGTGAAGTTTGAGAGGTCAAAGTTCAGGTTTAGGACACACCCGCGTTCTTGTTAGTATGGCTACAACGAGTATTTGGATGATTTGTCCGGCCGACAGTCCAAAACCCAAAGATATTTCTTATAAAATGACACACATGCACAAAAAAAGCAGCAAATCCTCACATTTGAGAAGCTGGAAGAATAAACTGATTTTAATTTTCACTTAAAACTTTATCAACAAACTCAGTGAATCTGCTGCTGTTTTCTCCTTAAATGTACTTATTTATATTAAGTGAAACACTTGCTGCTACTTTCAGGCCTCTAAAGGCCCCTTGGGCAAGGCAGTTAACCCCCTGCTGCTGCAGTGGAGCTGCTGGGTGGCAGCAGCAGCAGCAGCAGCAGCAGCAGCAGCAGTGGTTGTTGTTTTGTGTGGATGTGTGAAATTTAATGAGAGCGAAGGAAGGTGCTGTGAGGTCAAGTGTGTGTACGCGCTCAGCAACTTTTCACTGTGTAAACACGGGTAAAAAAAAAAAAAAAATAGCTGAAGGAGTTATAGGCTGTGCTGAAGCAGAAACACATGGGTTCACTCATCCAGCGGTGTCACATGTGTGTGTGTGTTCATGTGTGTGTGTGAGATGCAGCAGTGGAGAAGAAAGACTTAATGAAAAATCAGCGTGGAAATCAGCAGGAATTCTTTTTGGCACCTCACAGTAAATATAAGATTCATTTCATTCATTCATTGGCTTCATTTCATTTCAACTAAATTTCCCGGGAGTGTTTTGTTTTATAATCTTAACTTCATGGAAGGAAAGTGTAACAGCCGTATACGTTTGCTGTCAGTTTTCTTTTGGCACATGCTTTTGTACGGATGAAGTGTTACTGAGTTTACCAGAGAGTCCCAGGATGCTACAAACTCACACCACATACAAAGCTACGATCTCCTGCAGTGAGGAAAACCGTCGAGAAATACGTTGCTGTCGCGATTATTTGACAGAGCAAAAGAGACCTCAAGATAACGTCAGTATGACACATGCAGGATCTCAGATACTATAAATGAAACTGTGATGTTTGTCAGTCAGAAACGTGGCTCCACGACTCAACGCAGGAATACTTCTTATAATTTCTGATGTTTTGGGCTGTTTGGCTTTTGCTTGTTTCCAGCTGTAGGGCTCCACTGCAACCCAAACGGTCTCCTACCGTACTAATCTGAAAAAGCGACTATGTTTTGAAAGAAGCGTAACGCAGAATGCATTAAGTTTCTGTTGACAGAGGTCAGTAAAATGTTCACTGACAATGTATTTCATTTGTTTTCCACCAAATTATCCGATCTTGCGATACAGTATCCACTCCAAGTGACAACAGCAGTATGTTTTTTTAATATAATTATATTTAGACACCGCAACACTTTGTAAAGGTTAGGCAAATATCATGGTTCTGGTTTAGGAAAGAAAAACTCTGCAGTGACTTCAAGCACAAGACACAAAGTGTTTTCTTCTTAACCCAATTTAAAGCGCTTTTGTTGCCTAAACCTAGTCCAACACATTCTCACTCACAAGTTGTTGATACGTCAACGTGGTCAGTGACCCTACGTGTGGACCCATGGGTGCCTTCACACCTGCCCTGTTTGGTTCGCTTCAATCAAATTCAAGTTTGTTTGCCCCCTGAGTGCGGTTCGTTTGGGCAGGTGTGAACACAGCAATCACACTCAGGTCCGCACCAAAACAACCGGACCGAGACCTTCTTGAAGAGGTGGTCTCAGTCCGGTTACAAACGAACTCTGGTGCGGTTCGTTTGTGGTGACCTGGATGTGAACCAACTGCAGTCACATGACACATTGTTTGGGTTAAACATGAGCATGTTACAGTCCTGGAGGATTATTAATGTGCACCTCCTCCTGTACTGCCTTAATATGCACATTCAGCACACCCAATGCATCAAAACATTGTTTTCTAGTTGGAGCCGCGCCTCGTTTTCAAACTGTATGGTTTGACTAAAATGAACAATGACAGCAATATAGTCCACGATGAGCAGCGCTAAAATCAACCTGCGTAGTTGTCCCTCCATTGTGACATTAGAAAGTATCACATTTATCTTGCAAGTGTACTCTTCTTCCTGGATTTTTCCCACATTGAAATTCTGACCAATCAAGAGCAGCTTTCTCACACTAGGCATTTGATCTGGTCCGTTTGTAAATGCTGCCGTGAGAACACGAACCAACTCTCAATATACTTTGCAACAAAATTAGTCCCTGATTCAGACCAAAGCAAGACAACTCTAGGTCTGAAAGCACCTTGCGACGCTCTAGGTACCCCTCTAGCAACAGGTTTGGACTTGTCAGTTTCTATGTCAGGGTCCATTTGTTACATGCTACAGCGTCTTTTAAAATAAACTTCCGTCTTCACAGGAAATGTAGGTTTCACCGCCTAAACTACTACAACAAAATTTCAGGTAAGGGTTAGAAAAATGATCACGGTTTGCGTTAAAATAGCTATTAATGTTTCAGTAACTTAACGACTATGTCACTTGAAGACTGTGTCATGTGACATTTGACAGTAACTACATTTTGTAATTGAAAAAAACTGAAGTTGAATTTTGGGTTTATATGGGACACAAACAGTGTTTTCCAGGGTAAAAGTCCGGTGTATGTCACCCACCCTACTTGGACTTTCTTGCTCTTTCTGCTACATTATTAACACAGACAGTTGAAGATAGCCTGGAGCGTCTCACACAGACGGTTGAAGATAGCCTGGAGCGTCTCACACAGATGCTGTAAGGTGCCTTGTGCGTCATTAACAGAAGCCAAAGGCCACTGTAAGTACACCCAGAACTCCGATGTCAAAGCCCTGCACTGTGAACGCCTGCCATCCACCCCAGCTGCCCCTCTTCTTAAGCGTGGTACATCAGATTCCCTCTGAACATAATCTCGGCAGCGATTGCGTTCACCATCACAGCATTACTGGGAAACCAATTGTTTTAGTATAGAAACGTAAATTCTAGGAGACAGGGATGCACTACAGCCAAAGGAATGCCAAGAATAACAAAATAACAAAAGTCAGTTTGCAGGTCGTGGTGTTGTCCATGCTGGCCACTGTCTCACTGTCATGGCTTACCAGGACACTTAAATGTCATTAGCAACACCTGTGCTTTCCCCGCCATGTCTGCTGTGAAAACCCAGCGGCTGGCAGGCAGAACAGAGGCTAAAAGTGCAGAAAAATTACGAAACTGATTGTCGCCATGGCAGCAGCATCATGTGATCCACAAAATGCACAGGAAAATAGATGCCATCGCCTGGTGTGGTAATAGGAGACTGGAACAGGAGGAGCAGGAGGAGGTCGGGGAGGGCAGAAATGAACCGTCACAGCCCGTAACAGCAGTGTGAGGCAGGTAGAGCAGATTATGACTGAGAATGAGAGCTCGTTAGAGCAGATAGATGCCTTTATTGTGCTAATTGAATACAACTGGTGGCTGGTTTGAATGTGATTGAGCCATCTGATGCTGATCAGATGATGTACATGTAGTAATCTGCCAGATACTGCACCTCACTGTGACAGCAGTAATGTTTTCGACTGTGTCTCAGATTCTTCTCATGCTTTTAATCTGAAAGGATTAAACCCTGCAATGTTTATCACGCATTATGGGACACGAAATGTGAAGACTTTACTAATCAGTCACACAAATGAACAAAACTGAATCTGCATGTTTGTTGGGTTTTACTTTCTCGGGGAGTCTTGCGCCATGTTCACACTGGAAGTGAAGTGCTCCAATGTGTCAACTGTCGTGCAGCCACACGTCGGCAGTCACCCGCCATTTGACACTACTCGTTATATTACTTTTCCGTTACACTGCATAAAATTGGTAGTTGCGGATCTCCTCAATTTTGAGATGTGTGCGTCTGCGTGAATGTCAGGGTAATTGCCGTTAAGTGTAGCCAATGCTAGATAGCTTCTATTTACCTGGGGCCTTTCTGTTGCCTGTGACTGGTATTTTCCCAAAGCTCTGCCCAAAAGACAGAGAGACACTCATGGAACAACATTTTGTCCACCACATATCCACCCACAAGCTTCGTCACTTCTTTGTAGCTGCAGCTGTCCACAAATAAAATCCAGTTTGGGTTGTTTAGCCAGTGTAGTGCTATAGACGACCTCTGTGGCTGCAGACGGCTCACCTTTGGTGGGGTGTATTTCCTGGAGCTTCATGTTGTTGTGCTGTCGGTCGTAGTAGCCGAGGTGTTTCAGAGCGGAGGTTTGAGGACATGTTTTTTGCAGTGGAAAGAGTTTTAGTCCGACTACCTGCAGCAACAGTGTTCTTGTCTTCTTTCCTCCTGACAAAATCAAAGTAAGCCCAACACAGGCGATAATATCGCAAGGGCAAGGCGGCTGCAGTTTTTAGAGCCAGGTGCTGCAGTTGCTCTGTGACTTCCTGTACGGACTGAAGGCTGCTGGAAAACTGTCCGACTTCACTGCAGCTTTTTGTCACCGCCCCCTGCTGCAGCCTCCTGCTCTCGTCCACTTTCCAGGCGAGGCGTAGTTCATCTCGAACGAGCCTATTATGTGCACAATAGCGTGCACTGGGGCCCGCTGTAACCTTACGCCGCTGACAAAGAGCGCAGTTCTCCGTGCCATTTTGTGTGTCTGCTTGTGTCTCTTGTTCTCTGTTTAGAGACTAACAAATATGTGGAAGCACTGGATGCAAAGTTTTTTATTTATTATAATCAGATCTATATCCCGTTCAACCTATCCTTTATAATGTTAGAATAGATTGTTAGTGTGCTTGTCAGATATTTGCTGCGCTTGGAAAAAAATAGACAAGACAAAGAAAATGTTGCTGCAGATCGCGGTGCTCCACGGAAAGTCAGCAGGCTTTGCAGGGTTTCCACGTCCAGTGTGAACGTTGCATTACAGCCCTGAAAACAGTTCAGTCACTCAAAGACATGCTAGTTAAAACACTGATACAGTGGGTTATTACTGCAAAATATCAGGAAGTAGAACTTTAAAACTGTGTCCCTTTTAAAGTTGAAAAGTGTCTGTTCGGCTTATTTTAATTACTTAATTATTTACGCCGTGAAAGATAAATCATCATAAGAATTGTCAAGCATGGATTTGGCATATAGTCCTTGATTAATAGTTGTGGAGACATCCCCATATAACATAGTTTAATGTGGAAGCAAAACTTATCAACGTGCTAGCTAGCTAATGCTGTCCGCTTATTAACACCCTGATTATAACAAAGTATATGAACTTTCACCACTGCTCACTTTAGAAAAGCCACCCCAAGAAAGCCCAAAATGTGTGTTTAGATCAGTTCATCTGCATCATCAGACAGGGAAAGGGAAAAGCTAGCTGACATTAGCGATGTAGCTAACGTAGCTAGTGCGCTACCTATCGCTGATTGCCGACAGCCAGAAACAAACGATAATCCAGCGTCTGTTTATAAATCTAAACATTTCTTGTGGTGTCTTTTTTAAATGAGCAGTCGTGAAAGTTACTATATTCTGTTACAATGAAGGTGTTAATAAACAGACAGCGTTAGCTAGCTAGTTAAAAAGTTGTCTGTAACTTTCACGTTAAATTACATAACATGGGGACGTCTCAACAAGTCTTAACCAAGGACAATGAGCCAAATCCATGCTTGACAAATGTGAGTTTTTACAGTTCGTTACGATGAATTGTCTTTCACCATGTCTGTAATTCTGTTCATTAGAGCCAAACACACACTCCTCTACGGAGCGTCCAGCAGCCATTATAGCCTTAATATTGAGATTATAACGTACAGGAAACAAAACTTTATTTTCTACTACGTCGTCCTCTGTGACAGTTTTCCAAAAAAATAAGGTTATCTTATTCTGTATTCCTGTTCTGACATCCAACGGCACAAGAAGACATTTTTATTCTGGGTATGTCAACTGTTTGTCTCCGATGTCGGCTGTTTTTCTGCCACCGGTGTGCACGGGCAACTGCTGTGACGTAACTGTGACGTCCACACAAAATTAGTCCATAAATCGTATCAGAAATGGGGTTTGATTTCATGAAAATCTTAAGGACTTTGATATGAAAACAAACATGAGATCAAAATTTTATTATTATTATTGGTTAGATTTGTCTGTGATTCAAATTACAACGACAGTGACCAGCAGGAAGATGCCGACGTCCTGAAAACAATTTTTACTCTATGTGTTTTTCCGTCACTTAGTTTGTTAGTTAAACTGTAGTTTCGTTTTTTTTCGGAGATGCTCCTGCAGATAGAACAAGAGAAGTTAAAAGGGCAGTGAGAGAAAAACAAATGATACAAATGGGAGAGGAGCGGAGAGGGAGATAAAGGGATGTGTTTAGAGGGGGAGAAAAGAGATGGATAGATAGATACTGATGAAGAGAGATGGGCATGGAGAGAGTGTGCCCTCCTTGTGGCTGCTGCAGTGCCGTGCAGGGAGCCGATTCATCACGACCAAATAAACTACAGCGAGGAGAGAGGAGGGGAAACGGAGAGGGGGAGAAAGGTAGAACGCATACACTAGCGTCAGCATGCAGTCTGTCATCCTCCGCCCCCTCTTTCCTCCACCTATCACTCTCTCCTTAACACACACACACACACACACACACTGTGCAGCCTCGTATTGCTAAGGTTGCCATACATATTGGTTTTGTGTGTGTGTGTGTGTGTGTGTGTGTGTGTGTGTAGACTTGCAACTGTATGTGGGTACTGTAAGTGTGTGTGCTGCAGTCGAAGCCTAAGGGACAGTGTTGTGTCAATATTATCTTTCAGCATGCTGAATGAATGTACTAAGAGCTCTTTCCTCTAATTATGCACTGGAGAGACAGAGAAGGACACAGAGAGGCCTGCCTCATGCAGACCACTTCTCAACTAGTCCTCTAACTCGTTTCTTTTGGCTTTGTGCTGGTCGTTTTCTGTCCGTCCGTCCCACTGAATGTCTCCCTCAGACTCTTTTGTTGCTGAAACTACAAAAAGTAGAAACCTCAGTTCTGGGAAAAACAATTAGCTGAAAATAGCCGAATTCCATGCAGGGCTGTGGACTGGGGTGTCGATTCCCTGCAACCGTCTCACATTACAGGAAGTCGTTTGATTCAATGTGAGTTTAACAAATGTGTCTTTTAAAGCTACAGGGAAGTTTCTGCCCCCCTAAATCTACATATGAGAGTTACTGTCCAAAGCATTCAAAGTTATAAAAGAAACCCATCAAACTGAAGTCATAAATAAAAGTTTATCATAGTAGTAGTATCAACTAGGGATGTTCCTGGCAACTAATTTCCTTGTCGACTAAACGAAAATTTTAATTTAGGCTAGTTGACTACTCCATATTTCTACAGTAGCCCAGAGCGGACAAAACAATACTGGCTCTAAAGGTTCATTCTCACTGCCGTGATGCAGAAATGCGGGACGGATTTGCGGAATATTCGCACAGCGCTTTTCCGCGTTTAAACCATACACACAGGCGCGGTGCGAAATTTCACAGTGTTGTGTTCCAGTGTGAACGGGTGTGGGTGAACATGGACACAAGTAGCAGCAGCAGCAGCAACAGCAAGCTAGCAAGCTAACGTTTAACAAACGTCAACATCAACTTTCTTTAGCACTTACCACTCTCACCGCAGCCACCAAGCTGGACAATGGACTGCCAGACGTTGTCCTTTAACACATTGTTCATAAAATCATCCCGTCTTTTATCAAAAAGGACGGGGTGCTGTGAAACGAGGTTTATCAACCTTTCTCCCATACTGTCCTGCCTGGCTGGATTTCGGACTCTCCCAGGTCTGCGCGACTATAAACAAACAATTTCATTGGCCCAAACTTCCATAAGAACTCATGAAATAATCCGTGAATAATCCGCGCGGATATTCGCCCTCAGTGAGAATGGACTGTAAGTAGGGCCATTCACGTTTTTGCGTTTGTGGTTGGTGGTATGATGGTTAGCAGCCCCTCTGCGACCAGCAGCATCAGAAACACACAGTTTTTTTTTAAGCCAAACAGGGTTGGAGAAACACTGATTTGTAACATGAAACTGCTTTATTCAGTGTTTTTACCGGTTTAAATCACCAGGTCCGTTTGTTTTGTTTTGTTTGTTTGAGAGTAAGAGACCTTTGTGGATAACTTGGCTCCTAGTAAAAACCTCCTGAATGTTTAGATCTGACATAATGTGAGCACATATTAAGTTATCCGAGAAAAAAGGTGAGCACACAGGCGCTGGGCAAACGGCCCGTCTCCGATGTGCCCAACAGTGTATGAGAAGCACTGATCTGTAACGTGAAACTGCTTTATTTAGTGTTTTTACCGATTTTAATCACAGGGTCCATTTGTTTTAGAGAGGAAGAGACCTTTGCGGATAATTCGGCTCGATAATTACCTATCCTCTCAGACAAGTTCATATGATATCGTACGAAAATGCACACACGGTGGTTTGCTTGATATCCTACGAATTAGCATCCAGGGCATGACGTCCTCAATGTAAAGTTATGTAATTAAGGTAACGGTATGGAGGTTAGGTTAAGGCAAGTGAAGGTACTGTGGTCAGGATTAAAGTTAACTCAACGTTCACACGATTCTGAACACACATCTCCTGTCAACACATTGGTCACGTCATCGCGGCCTTCCAAAATACATTTCTCATGCACAAATTCCTGGCTCATGATAGCGTGGGATATGTACGAATTTGGGTGCATTACTTGTCGTAGGAAACTGTACAAACAAACATGAGAACAGCCTGAATCTGGAGAAATTTCAGCTGGTTGCAACTGCAGTCCTCACCTAGCCTGAGTGTCAGACTGAAGCTCCCAGAACCTTCAGTCTGACATTGCCTCCATTGAAGGCGATTTACAAGGGGGAGGGAATTTGATTTTTCCCTAACCAATCAGTAGAGATCAACAACTCACCCAGAATCTGACGTCATTAGTATCCATGCCTCGGGGGTGCCGAAAACAAGCGAGCATTGCCCGTTTAAAATGTCTCAGTCGTTGTGCACACCCAGCTGCATCGCTGTTAAATCCAGTTTAGCAGCTTCCTTAATTTGGTCCTCCATTAACGCGAGTAGTGGCGAAATACCTTGATAACATCGTTAATGTGGTCTGTAGGATCTGTAGCGGTCGCCATTTTTGCTATCCTCGCCAGCGTACAGCTTGACATCAGCGTGGCGCTGATTGGCTAATCGCTAGATCCGCCCCCACCCGGCGTTCATTGGTCCGTCCATCGTTTGGACAAGATAAATCGCAAATTCATTGCAGTATGCCTGACCAGAGATGCAAGCCTACTCAGTTGAGTGGGCGGGGTCTATGGTCTGGAACCAGGCTAGTCCTCACCACTACATGCCACTAAACCCCTCCTAAATTCTACACACTGTTCCTTTAAATCATCAAGTCTGGTCTTTTTTTAGAGAGGAAGGAACCTCTGCAGATAAGTCAGCTCCTGCTTCAAACCTCCTGAACATCACCAGATATCACTAAATCCCCCTAAATCTTACACACTGTTCCCCCTAAACCGAAAAGATCACAGAAAATCGTCGCCATTGTCAGAACAATGCCTTTTTATTTTGACAGTAACATCTGACATTTGACACCCAGATAATATATCGAGATCAGTGGTTCACAAACTAACCACGGTGAAAATAACTTTTCCTTTCACACTGTCACTCGCTCTGTCAGTTGCTATTCTTGACTCCTGTGCACCCAGAAAGCATGTTGTGTAACTATGGCAACTGGCAACCATGGCCTGTCACCAGTCTTAGCTACGGTGTAACTGCATACTTAACAGGTCCTTTTATAAATCTTTTTTTTAAATGGTGATTCTGGTGTTTATGACTTGTTTCTGTTTTAAAACATGATAAAGAATTGTAGCTAATGTAAGTTAACATTGCCTTGTTTTCAAGGTTAATGATGAAAAGATGGAGATGAATCAGTCTTGTGCCCCCCTTGGCCTGTCCTTAAGGCCCCCATTTTGGGAACCACTGATCTGGATACAGTGTAAATGGACCTCTTGGATTAGTTTACCATCGGGATAAACAGAAAATATGTGCATTCCTTTGCTAAAGCCAGATCATGGGGAAAAAAAGCAGTATCATGTGAAACACACGAAAGAAAAACTCATGAACCATTATAAGTGGAGCCTTGACTGTCCTTTTCCTCCGAGAAACACACAGGAGGACAAGTCATCCTGAGGACTTATGTTACATATTAAAATTTACGCAAACTGTTGCTTAGACAAAGAACAAGAGCAAGAGGTAATGAGAAACAACAGAAGAAAAGCAAACAGTACAAGTGCAAAGCGCCAGTTCCAGTGGGACCCGGGACAAAATGTTATTCGTGTAACCATGGACTCCACTGATGTCTGCGTTGTGTAGATATAAGGAGACCCAGACTGTCTTCTGACTGACAGCAAGTGGCAAAAAGTCAGGTCAAGTCAAGTCAAACTTTATTTATAAAGCACATTTAAAAACAACCTCAGTTGACCAAAGTGCTGTACAGTTATTGAAATATAAAACAATCATACACAAATATCATAATAAATAAAACAAAGGAAATAGTAAGGGCTCAATTTTTAAAAAAAAATAAAAATTAGATTAAAAAAGGGAAATAAAAGAGTAAAAAGAGTAAAAGCCAAGGATTCTTGCCTAGCAGGGACTGAACACCAAGGAGAAAAGATGGGTTTTCAGTAATGTTTTAAAGTGCTCAACAGACTGTGCAGCTCTAACCTGGAATGGTAGGCTGTTCCACAGCTTTGGGGCCACCACTGAGAAGGTTCTGTCCCCATGAGTAGAGAGTCTGGACCGAGGTACTGCCAGGAGCAGCTGGTTTGACGACCTAAGTGCTCTAGAAGTACTGTGAGGCTGTACAAGCTCTGATAAATAAGACGGTGCCAGACCATTTAAATACTTAAAAACAATTAATAAAACCTTGAACTGGATCCTAAAATTAACAGGCAGCCAGTGCAAAGATGCAAGGACAGGACTAATGTGATCACGCCGTTTCTTTCCAGTCAGCAGGCAGGCAGCTGCATTTTGGACTACCTGTAAACGGCGCAGTGCTGACTGGTCAAGACCAACAAAGAGTTACAGTAGTCTAGGCGTGATGTAACAAAGGTGTGAATAACTTTCTCAAAATAATCTCGGGGGAGATATGCCTTTACTTTTGCTAATAGTCTTAGCTGGAAGAAGCTCGTTTTGACAATAGAGCTTATCTGCTTATCAAACCTAAAGTCACTGTCCAAAATAACACCAAGGTTCCTTGCAAAAGGGTGGCAGTGAGACTTAAGGGTGCCAAAAAACACAATCCTTGAGCCCCTACACAAATTAAAAGACACAAGATTATGTTAGCATGAAATGAACTTATAAACATAGCTTAACAGGGCTGAAACATGGAAATTACCTACTTATCTCTCCCATGGAAAAGCAAAAGAGGAAAGGCAAGGCAGGAGACACCCCTTTATAGGTGGGGTACCCCCAGAGGTGAACGTAGAGGTACAGAAACTGAGTATCAAACATTCCACATGTCTTTTCTCTGTGTTTAAGTTAATGTTTTGTCTCTCAGGTTTTGTGGCATCTGGACATCTTCCGCAGAAGCTTTCGACAGCTGACCACACACAAGTGCATGGAGGACTCGTGTATCTTCTGCGCTTTAAAGGTAAAAACACTCACTTTGTCCTCCAGTGGCTCCTGGAGGTCTTACTACAGCGTGAACCTAAAGCAGCGGCCATCACTGCGGTGTGTTGGTGGTGCTGCTTTCTTTTATGTCTTAAGTTGTGACATGCCTCGTGTTTCTGCGCTCTAGGAGCCTGGTGTTCTTGCCGGAGCATTTTAAACGTAGCGAGAGGCGGGCCTTCAGTGGTGGTCATGACAACAAGTTGGTAAACAATGGTGGAGAAACTGGTGGTAGTGGTTGCTGGATACCCAGAGCTATACGGCTCGACGATAGACAGCAGGTTGTCAAACTGCCCCTGAGTTATCCTTAAATATGCCTGGAAACATCCATCATGGAGGAGAAGCTCCTGGACCAACTGGTGGTACTCCCCATGATCCACCCTCTTTTTTAGGGTCTCATGTACCCACACAGATCTCTGTTTCCCTGTGCCCAACAAACTATTTACTGACAGCCTCTCACCCTCAACCAGAGCCACAGCAAGTACCCTCTGCCTCAACATGTCAGGAACTAGATACTAATTACTGTCAAATAAATACAATAAAAACAGTACATTGATTACACAGGAAGGTTAGGAGGTGATGAGGTGGTTGCCTGGCAACAATAGCAAGGTGCAGCAGATGTTTTTTTGTTTTTGTTTTTGTTTTACTTTTTTCCCCCTGTTTCTGCTTATTATGCAAACACGGTTGTCAGAAATGTAAACCTGAGGTTGATACTGAAGTGTATTTACAGAAGTGGTGTACCTAAATGAAGTGCAAGTACTTTGCTTGAGTGTGGGAGGCTTTCTACATTTCCTCGACCATAGGGAGACAGTACTGCATTTATCTGACAGCTGGAGTGACCTGACACGTGACACAAAGCCTGAGATAAACTCATTTGACGGTCCATATATGTTTTACTTTAATCTTTTTGTGTGGCTATATTCACTGTTCAGAGACATATCTCCAAATAAACACAGCACATTCTTGCAGTGGGATTATGTAACCACTGCAAATAGTAGTTTTGATTACGTGCTTCAAAAAAAGGAGAAACAAAAGAGCATTTGCACATAAAATAAAAGCAAGTACCTGCTTCATTAAGCCTTTTGGTTTGTTGCCTTGTTTCTCCATTTTAAACATCCTCCATTCTCTTTTCTCCTTGTGCACTTGCTTCCTTCTTTTTGTCCTTCTTTCCCATCGTTATTTACTTTCTTTTCCTTCGTCAAATGTTTTATGTTTTATTTGCAGATTTTTAAAAGGAAGGCCAGACAGAGAAAAGTTAAATAGAACTTATGTGCAGGTGAGGCAGTGACCAACCACAGGCTTGTCTAAAAACCTTGCTAAAAAGAAAAATAAATAAATAGGAGTCCAGGCACAGGTGGTGGTGGTGGCTGATGACATTGAGGCTGCTGACTGCTGAGGCGTATGAGGCTGATGAATCTATAAAGACTGGATAGTGATGGGGAGGTGGAGGAAGTGCAGGAAGAAAGAACTACGGCAGAGACAGAACCAAATTTAAAATGAAGAGCAGTAAGATGATAGGCTGACGGAGAAGGTGTGTCGCTGTGCAGTTGGGCGATTGTGAATCAGCTCATGACTCAACTGACCTACCCAACAATGACATCTGGAGATAGTGAGTGAACATAGGTGCAAGGAGTGAATGGCAGGGTGAGAAAGAAACTTACAGCCTGAGCATGAAAAGTATTGTCGTCCTGACTGAACCTTCGCTACAGCTTCATTTAAAATTACGAGCAGCTGCTAATGAAATGAAAGTAGCTGATTTCAGACCTAGAGTTGTCTTGCTTTGGTCCAAATCAGGGACTAATTTTGTTACACAGTTGTATAATTGTATAGAATTGGTTCATGTTCTCACGGCAGCATTTACAAGTGGACCAGATCAAATGCCTTGTGCGAGAAAGCTGCTCTTGATTGGTCAGAATTTCCATGTGGGAAAAATCCAGGAAGTAAAGCAACCGTTGAAGAAGAGTACACTTGCAAGATAAATGTGACACTTTCTAATGTCACAATGGAGGGACAACTACGCAGGTTGATTTTAGCACTGCTCATCGTGGACTATATTGCTGTCATTGTTCATTTCAGTCAAACCATACAGTTTGAAAACGAGGCGCGGCTCCAACTAGAAAACAATGTTTTGATGCATTGGATGTGCTGAATGTGCATATTAAGGCAGTACAGGAGGAGGTGCACATTAATAATCCTCCAGGACTGTAACATGCTCATGTTTAACCCAAACAATGTGTCATGTGACTGCAGTTGGTTCACATCCAGGTCGGAACACGTTCTCACCACAAACGAACCGCACCAGAGTTCGTTTGTAGGTGGACTGAGACCACCTCTTCAGGTCTCGGTCCAGTTGTTATGGTGCGCACCTGAGTGTGCTTGCTGTGGTCACACCCGCCCAAACGAACCGCACTTAGGGGGCAAACGAACTTGAGTTCAATTGAAGTGAACCAAACAGGCCAGGTGTGAAGGCACCCTAAATGCCCGGTCTCTTTTACTAGCCTGGTGTGGCTACACATTTTGACAAATAAAGACTTGTGTCAGTTAGACACCTGGTCTGGCTTTTTTTTTAATCGAAGTTCCTTGGATGTAAAAACCCAGGTTGTTGGCTACCTCAAATTGTGTGTCCATTCCTCGATTTCCCGTCCTTTGGTCCATGAGCGTCCTCAGATCAGAAGAATCAGAAGGGGTTTTCATATAAGATGATTTCAGGTTGTGAGTGTTGTTTTAACAGGATAAAGTGATGTTGTGTCGGTATGCCGGGTGCCGTAATCCTCTCTGATGCGCCATCTGTCGGTGGTAGATCAAATGAATGATATATAACTGATATACAATCTGAAGCCTGATTTTTATACAAGGAATATTCATACTGGTTTAAACAATTTGATTGTGTTGTCCGATCTTTGCTGAGCTTTTGTGTGAAAGGAATTAAAGGTCTGTCCCAGGCCTGTTGATTGCAGTGATTTAAGCAAATAATAGCCCGGGCTACTAATTAAGTTTTACGGTAGGCTACTTGATATTTTACTTATAAACACTTGAACACCAGACTTTTACTTACAATACTGTAGTTTTTCCTCTGTGGTGTTCTTTCTTTTTTGTCCTCCATTGTGTAAAACACATCACGTACTTTGTACCCGACACTTGTTTTCCCAGTCAGGAGCTACCGTACAATAAGTGTTTAGAATAATGCGTTTATACCGTATCTTCAGGTTGAGTCACTGCAGCTGCTGATAGAAAGCAACCAAACAGAAGATGAAGATCTGTAACATCATGAAACCCTCATAATGAACGAGCCTTATGCAGCTCTGTTCCAGCCATTTGTTGCATCGATGATGACAAATATGTGTCTGAGTGAAGGGAAGTGTGTGTGTAATGTGCTGTGTGTGTAGTGTGTGTGTGTGTAGCAGTGTCGATGTGTGTGTTCTACACGCTGTTCTGTCTCCAGCGCTTCTCTGTAATTAATTGGCTGACTGAAAGCGCTGAGCTAGCAGAGCCCACGCTGTGATGCTGCACACACACACACACACACACACCTACGCATGCACACAAATTTTACTTGCATGCTGCACACGTTAGGGCTGCTACACACATGCACCTTGAGATGCTCACAAATCTTTCTTACCACGCTGCGATACTCCACACACACACACACAGAGTTGTGGGTGTGTTGTGTGTGTGAGTCAGCTGTGGGCGTACAAATCAAAGGTATTGTCACCGTGTTAAGTGTTCACAGTTTCCTGTCAGTTTTCATTAACCGTCCTGTCACCGTCTCTCTTTTGTCAGAAACAGATGTAACGTTGTTCTCGCAGTCTGTTTGTAGCTGCGGTCCCCACAGGCGAAGGAGATAAAAGTCTCTGAATAACTGGGCGAGACACGCGCCAAATGAACTTTAATGGCGTGTTAAATTTTCAAACATCCATTTTAGGAACCTAAAGAGATAAATGATGATTATGGATTCTTTTATTTTGGAGGGATTGTGTGTGTGTGTGTGTGTGTGTGTGTGTGTGTGTGGATTTCTGGGTTTATCTGCAGCAGATAAAGACGCCCGCCCTTGTAGTAAACATAAGTTCAGAGGCTGCCTGTGGCTATCCCTCTAGAAATCACTGCAACACTTTATCTCTCTCAACAGCAAAGCACTCACACACACATGCACAGATGCAGCTACCTGAACACACACATACACACACACATGCAAGGAACAGGAAGAGAGAAAAAGAAAAAGGAGAGAGGGGAATGTGGGAGTGAAGGAAGGGGAAAGATGAATGAATGTGGGAGTTGGTGTAGATTGCTCCTGTCTTCACACTTGGAAACACACATACACACACGCACACACACACACAAAAACACACACACACACACATGCCTCCCTCTCTTACTCACTCTGCCTCATCCCTCCCTGTTCTCCTTCCTCCTCTCCTCCTCTCCTCCTCTCCTCCCTCCCTCTCTCTCTGTAGGGTATATTCCCCCTCCATTCTCCTTGGCGCATTGCTGCAGTCAGCACAGCCACCATAACACACACACACACACACACCCTATTGCTCACACAGTCCCTTTTTCCTCTTCTCTCTTTCTGCCCCCCCCCCCCCCCCCCCCCCCCCCCCCCCCCCCCACACACACACACACACACACAAACACACACACACACACACACTCTCCCCATCAGTACGACTGCATTACCTTTCCCATTGCCAACCCTCAGCCTGCACACACTCAGCCACACTCACGGACTGAAGCCTATTGTTTTATAACATTTTCACCCCACTGCGATCATCACAGCCATCTCGCTTCCAAAATGCCAAATATTGGCTCTGAAATCTTAAATATAAGCAAAGATGTAAAGAGGGCAAATAAAACTAGGAGACAACTCCAGGAATTGTCTGAATTTCACACGGATTAAAGCTAGGCTCACGGTGAATTCTGCGACATATACGTGGCTGAGAGATGTCATGTTATTCTCAGATTGTGAAAACTTGGTGCTCAGGTGGAGTTTTGATGGAGGAAAGAAAAGGGTTGGACAATAGGTAAAGTATTCTTAGAGGAGGCTGAGTCCAAGCAGCCACAACAGGTGCTTAAACCCTGTCTCCAAGAGGGATTCATAGTGAAGAGGTCAAGGTGGATAGTTGGTTCTGCAAAGCAAGACTGTGGCACTGGAGACTAGTTTGTATCATGTGTGGTTGGGTTTAGGCTACTAAAACACTTAAAGCTGGGGTGAGATGGTGGTTTTGTTAAAATGCATCAACCCTTAAAGTGTAATTTTGGTCCCTTTTTTCCCGTGTTTTTATGTCTAAGAGACTAAATGTTCAGGGACATAATCGTGAACGTTGCACTCTTACACCAGCTACCTCAGATCTGACACTTTACGAACGTATCTATATACAACCATACTGTAGTCATACTAGTAACCTGTTTGTGTCACTGTATATATTGTATGTACTGGTCTGCACCTATGGGTTACTGCCCCAAGTGAAGAAGTTCAAGTATCTCAGGGTCTTGTTCATGAGTGAGGGTAGAATGGAGCGTGAGATGGATCGGCAGTTTGGCGCAGCATCTGCAGTGATGTGGGCGCTGAGCCAGAACATCGTGGTGAAGAGGTAGCTGAGCTGGAAGGCGAAGCTTTAGATTTACTGGTCCATCTACATCCCAACCCTCACCTATGGTCATGAGCTTGGGGTAGTGACTGAAAGAATGAGGTCATGGATACAAGCAGCCGAAATGAGTTTCCTCTGTGGGGTGTCTGGGTTCAGCCTTAGAGATAGGGTAAGGAGCTCGGAGTAGAGCTGCTGCTCCTTCACGTCAAAAGGGGTCAGTTGAGGTGGTTCGGGCATCTGATCAGGATGCCTCCTGGGCGCCTCCTGTTAGAGGTGTTTCAGGCATGTTCCACTGGTAGGAGGCCCTGGGGCAGACCCAGAACACGCTGGAGGGATTATCCATCTCGTCTGGCCTGGGATCACCTCGGATCCCCCAGGAGGAGCTGGAATGTGTTGCTGGGGACTGGGGCGTCTGAAGTACTTTGCTCAGCCTGCTGCCCACACACCCCAGATAGTCAGCTGAAAATGGATGGATGGATGGATGGATATTCACAACTTACTCCTGGGCATCTCCTGTTAGAGGTGTTCCAGGCACATCCAACTGGTAGGAGGCCCCGGGGCAGACCCAGAACACGCTGGAGGGATCATATATCTCGTCTGGCCTGGGAATACCTTGGGGTCCCCCAGGAGGAGCTGGAAAGCATTGCTGAGTAGAGGGGAGTCTGGACTACTTTGCTCAGCCTGCTGCCCCCGCCACCTGGCCCTGGATAAGCGGATGAAAATGGATGGACGGATGTTTGCACCTTACTCCTGGGTCTCTCCCGTTAGAGGTGTTCTGGGCATATCCAACCGGTAGGAGGCCCTGGGGCAGACCCAGAACATGTGGAGGGATGACATATCTCATCTGGCCTGGGAACGCCTTGGGGTCTTCCAGGAGGTGCTGGAAAACGTTGCTAGGGTGAGGGACATCTGGGGTGCTTTGCTTAGTCTGCTGTCCCCCGACCTGGCCTCAGATAAGCTGTTGAAAATGGATGGATGGATTGATGTTTGCATCTCACTGTCATCTAGTTTTGTTACATTTTGTACCAAACTATTAGTTCGTGTTTATATTTGAACCTAACTGTCAGCTAGTTCTTATATTTTGGACCTTATTTAGTGTCATTAAGTTTACGTGAACAATATTTTGTATTTAATGTTTACTATTCATCTGCTTTCCTGCTATGTTATTTTAGTCCTTGCACGCTTTGTACCTGCACTCCTCCAACTTTGTATTGCAGCTGCTGCACAGCAATTTCCCTTGGGATAAATAGAGTTCCATCTTCTCTTGTCTCGTCTTGTCTCATCTCGTCTTGTCTTGTCTCGTCCCGTCTCGTCCCGTCCTATCCTATCTTATTGAGCGAGAGGGCCGCAGTTGGCAAAGATGAAACAGGCCACAATATAACCACTCTGGGCTATAGCGAACCATCATGTATGTTTACTAAAAGTGCTTGTTTTGCCATTGATGGACTCCGATTATTATTACAGGTGTCTTACTCGATTATTGAAAGGATCCCTACAGAGACAGACCTTTATGTCGAAGAGTTACATTTATTTCGTTCAACCGGAAACAGCCCCAAAACCGCTATCGCCAATCCCTCTAGACTCCATTTGAATAAACTTTCATTTTATCAGTCGTCAAACACACTTCATTCAAAGTCGACAGAAACAAAAGAAAAATTACAAAAGGCATCGTGGCTCATCTTCCCACTGTCCCAACAATCGCCACTTTAGTTGAAATTAACCCTTAATTCACCTAGTTACTGTAGATATGTAAACATTGTGGCTCTATACATGCTAAAATTACTGTTTTTTTAATGGAGTTTGGTGTTTTTGGGGAAAGCAATCTCGGGGCTGTTTCTGATTAAACACACAGGATCTTACTCTTTACAAAATGTCTTTTTCTGTAGGGATATTATTCCAGCGCGCTCACTCAATACTGGATCAATTAAAGAAAAATGTTGTTTCCATCAGCCGCTTAGTAAAAGAAAAAAAAGTAGGTTGATCGCACATTAATTCAGTAACCTCAAGTAATAGATTCATAAATCAATATTTGATTTAAAGAAATCTACAGAGTAGTAGCTGTAGCTTTTATTGCTGCTGGAGCTTCATGCTTGATTTTTACACGAGTGTGCTCAACTAAAATGGAACCAGTGTGGAAACAAACAGACGATGATGATGATGATGAGAGTATCTTTCTGTCTCTTAATAGAGTGTTACTCAGTCTTCAGCACACAGAGCACCTGCTGGCTTTCAGTCCAGCCATCTAATCAGTGATTGAATTACCGCTGGGAAAGAAAACCAGCAGAGCACCAACCACCGCTCCAACACATCACGCTGACTTGTGTTTATTTCTGTTTTGGGCTGTTTTAGTGAGGGTCAAAAATAGTTGCTCGGTTTTGCTTTTTCCAGCGGAGAATTCTTACAAAAAAAAAAATAGGTCATTTTTATCCTGTGGCAATCTGGAGAAAGTTATCCATGCTTTTATCTCTCCCTCCTTAGACGTCTGCAGCTCTCTTCGGTCTAGTCAAAAGTAGTCTCACTGCCTCTGCTTGAACTTAATGCTACTTTTTGTACTCATGTTCAGATTATTGTGGATCAACCCACATGAGCCAAAGAGTAATTTCCAAGACAGTTGTGTCTGGTACTGCTACTAAAACTACTGTTACTACTGCTATTACTGCACTTACTGCTACTATGTATGACAGCAATACCTAGGAAGTACTCAGAGAGCACATTCCTGCACCACACAATAACTGAATGTGTCATTTCAACAAATCCATATCCAGAAAGTGTTTTGGAGAAAATCTAAATCCTAAGTGGGGATACTGGGGCTTTGTAGGAGGATGAATTGCACCTCTCAAACAAATTTAGCTCACGATACAATTCTGAATCAGAGGGCTATGTTGCGATTACAAGACGATAATCAATGCATATTTTAATACAGCAAAATTTTTGATTTCCACACATGATTTATTTTTTGCCTCCCTGCAGGACTACATGGTACCTCTAACTTTTATTGTATTTGTAATGATCCATAATTAAAAACAGATAGCGCAGCTCTTGTCCCTTTTCCATTCAACTTTAAGGAAGCTAAAATGCTTCTATACCAGGTCCCCAGGAAGTGCGCTGGGCTTTCAAGCCAATTGTCCTAGCAGCCAAACATTGTCATTATGCCATCATGTGATGCCATGGCCCAAAAAAGACATAAGACTTAAGCGCTGTTTCCACCAAACACTTGTTGGAACCAACAGTAACCCTTCAGACATAGTACCTAGACCCTAACGTTTCAACTGCAAACAGTACACTTAAATGTGGGCGGTGATGAGATGAGGAGGGAGTTGAGGATCTGGAGGTGAATGGGGTGGAGGACGGCGTGGCGATTCTGCCTAAAATGACAGCTGACAGGAGAAGAGAGGAGAAGAGATTTAGAGTTTGGCAGCAGCGACATGAATGGCTGAAGATTGTGGAAAAGTGTAATTGGCTAACTGGGGACGGTTGGAGTGGGATAGAGAGAGAATTGACCTATGGCTAAGTCCCGCCCTCAAATGCGATGAGCCAATCACAGTGCGTATAGCCATTCCCATACACTGGGACATTCTCTGCCTGGACGTTCATTGAAATGCATTACAGAAAGTCTGTTTTGTTTGGTTTTATGAGCTTTTTCGGAGATTTGAAGTTTAAAAATGGTCAAACGGTGTACATGGGGTACATGCAACTCTGACACAAGAGCTGTGTTCGAAATTGCTCCCTATCACGGATATAGTGCACTATATAGTGTGTTCGTCATTTTGTAGTGTTTGAATTCTCCGCGGTTAATTTCATTCACTATATAGTGGACTATAAAATACCCACATGCACAGCAAATGTGAGTGAACAAACGATATACCCTACATTTTACTCCCGTATACCACAATGCAATGTGGTCGTCTTTTGCCAGAAGAGAAGAAGAACAACCGTAGCCGGTAACGTTAGCTCACAAGCTAACAATAGCCATTTAGCTCGCACGAGCCAGGTAGATTGTAGCTCGTGCGCTATTGTGGGCTATTACAGCTCACAATGCAGACACACAACCGTAGCTGACAAAACCAAACGTCCACACCATTGACATTTCAACAATTTATTGACAAAATGTACAACCACCATACAGTTCGATCATCCTCAAAGCGCCCGGTTTGTTTGCATGATGCTCGGCGCGTCCACTTGTGTCACAGGAATATGCAGCGCAGCTACTGACGCAACGACGTTCAGAAAGTTTCAGTTAGTGTCCGAAATCTGGTTCAGTCGTTCCCCATGTAGTGCACTATATAGTAAACACGAAATAGGGAATAGTGAGTGAGTGAGTGGACAGTTTCGAACACAGCTAAGGTATCCTGAGAGGCTGGGCGATGAGGTGTATTTTTTACCCTTTAAACCACATCTCAGCTGAGAAAAGTGTCTCCTTTGGATAAAGTTGCGTGGTAACGTTAGACCACAACATCAACTCAAGGTGAATAAGATTAACAATGATGTCTACATCTGTTCTAAGGTAAGTCAACATCGTGTTTGAGGCAACATATTGTCACTTTGCTGGAAAGAAATATAAAGTTATCTTTAACATCTCTAGCTAACTTTAGCTAAAGTTAGCCTAATGTTAGCTCCTAGCTGCGTTGTTCATCATGTCACCTTGTTTACTGGGAGTTCATTAGCCTATTTTGTTCTAGTTTTGTACTTTGGTGATCGTACATCATTGTTAGCTGTTGTCCAAAGGGCTCTAGTTAAGCTAACGTTAACTTCTGGAGCTTAGCTTCATTAATTTATGTGTAATCGCAGAGATAACAAAGGTTGGCAAACGTTATGCTGAATGATTCAGTGTAAATACTGTAGCACCAAACTAACGGAGAGACACTCTTGGTAAAGATGGTAAAAAGGCCGTTATTATTTCTCATATTCTGAGCCAAAAACCTTAACTTAAGTGGCACTTTAACTTGTTGTCTTTGATGGCGACGGCAACGAGATGCGGTTCACAAGCGTACACTGTGACTTGTAAATTTTGGCTTGTAATTTAAGCTTTTCATCGACCTTCTCAACAATAAAATGATGAATATATCCCTCCAATGCATAGTTTAGGCCCTTTTGGTTACTTCTCAATGACATCTGATCGTTATGTCTCAAAAATCATCAATTGCCTCCTGCGAAATGTCGTGTACTGTGACACCTGCCATAGCGCCGGTCACTGAATGTTGATAGTTTGTCCAAGTGAGTGGCTTAGCCATAGGTCAATTGTGAATGGATATCATTGAGAAAGTCTTCCTGACTGAACTTATGTTGAGCATCATTAGAGGAAAAAAATAAAGTATAATAGTACATCCTTTTTGGAATATTTAAGGGCAATATGTTCTGCCTTTATTGGAGATGACAGGAGGGGAGGGGATGTTGCTGTCCAGGGGCTTTAGGGTTGAGTTTAACTTCTTTAAGATTTATTTAAATGACAGAATTTGAGAAGTTTCAAGGTGAAAACTAAAAACTCATAGACTTCTCATACCTGTGACGAAGGGTTGCCAGTAGACATTGCTTTATTTTAATGGGTCAAGAATCCAAAATAATTTGGAACCAGTGGTTTTGGAGATAGAAGCTGAAATGTGCTTTATAAATAAGCACATGGTGGAATTTCCACTCCAACAACCAATTAGTGCGGGGAAATGTTTTTCTTCACCAGATTTCATATGCGTGTGTCATATAGTTTTTCAGATATCCTGTTCACTAATAGGAGAAACAAATACGACGAAAATCATAACCTCCTTGGCAGGGGTGATTTTAATAACACTTGCTTCTACACATACAAATGAAAGAGATAAAGCTGAATTGTGTTGCTCTGGCAGCTGCTTGGACCTGCACGGATTTAAACCAGGGACACTCAAATTGCTTTGCCCAGGGGCCTCTTTTGCAAAATGACAGGAGGTCAGGGGCCCGTCACAGCAGTCCTGTACAGATCAGGTGTGGGTAGGGGTGTGCTAAGATTTGAGGACATTTGGGGTATTGCCCGGACCTCTTTCAGGGTGTCTGGTGGAACTTCTTCTCGCACTTTTTTATGTTTTGTATGCTCCATGGAGGGTGGTGTGGTGGTGTGGTGGTTAGCACTGTAGCCTCACAGCAAGTGGGTTCCTGGTTCGATCCCAGGAGGGAACCCTTCTGTGCGGATTTTGCATGTTCTCCCCATATCAGCGTGGGTTTTTTCCGGGTACTCCGGCTTCCTCCCACAGTCCAAAGACATGCAAGTCTGTCTGTCTCCATGTGTCAGCCCTGTGATAGTCTGGTGACCTGTCCAGGGTGTACCCCGCCTCTCGCCCAATGTCAGCTGGGATAGGCTCCAGCCCTATGGGTGGATGGATAGATGGATATTAAATTACTCGATGGAAAACAAAAGAACGGATGAAGCAGCACTCCTGCACCCAGTGTTTTCAACAAGGGTAATGTTGTTGTGTGTGTGCCTTGTCAATTTTGAAAGCTACCCCTCACCCAGTCCTCCAGGTGCTTTAAAAGTACCCCAGTACTAGTTTCACCACAACCGTATTCAACAGTTAACATTATAGTTTGAAACATCTACAGTAACGAGAGGCACGCTGGCAGGCGGAAGAGTTCCAGCCGCTCCGACTGTTAAGCTGCCCAGCCTTTTGTAGTGTCAGAATCCCCGACTCGTCAAAATGGGAAGCAGGAGTGGGGACAGGCCATGCCTCAGCAATCAGCTGCAGGGGACTACACATCCTAATCAACATATATAAAACTAGAAGAAAGGTTAAACACCTGGAGTGGGCGTTGGCAATGGCTGTAACACCCAATCACAGGCTAGATTTTGCCTGTGGGCCTTAAGCTGAGTATCACTGATAGAGCTCTGTCTTCTCCAAACTGACTGATCCTCGTCTTCAAGCTCTGAACGCTGCCCTCAAAACACACTTCAGTGGCCTAGCTTTCTCTCCGAGCCCCCTGCAACAGTTTGATTTGGTTTCTATTTTACTGCTACAAAGCACTCTGAGAGCTGTTTTTGTTGGAGAAAAGTGCACTACAAACGCCATTTATTATTGATATGGTCTGATATTGAGGCCAGCTGTGTTGTGAGGCTCAGCCGCCGCGTTTGTTTCAGTCCGGTCTGAGTTTGTTGTACGGCACTTTGGTTCCTGACAAGTTGACAACTAGTTCCACTGGTTCTGTTTTATGGGTCAGTTGACAGAACACGGCGCCGATTTACAGGAGAAATGTCTTTGGAGAGATTTTAGAAAAATACACAAGCTCAAATGTACACGTGTGCATGGACTCGTGTACTGTCAGTGTGCACTCTAACAGTGTCTTTCAGGAAACACATTTATGGCACAGTGTACATTTGTGGCAGTGTAATAAAGAATTAATGCGTTTCTATATGTGTATGCGTGTGTGTGTGTGTGTGTGTGTTTGCAGAGTATCTTTGCTCAGTTCCAGTTCAGCAGTGAGCGCGTGCTGCCATCAGATGCACTGCGGAGCGCGCTGGCCAAGACTTTCCAAGACGAACAACGCTTTCAGCTGGGTATCATGGATGACGCTGCCGAGTGCTTCGTGAGTCGGAGACACAACATGGCCACACACAAACACACACACACACACACACACACACACACATGTGGGAGAGGTGAGAGAGAGAGAGAGTCCAATACAGCGGCCATAAAGAAACATGTTTTTTTGTCAAGTGTTTAATGTTCAACTTTTTTTTTTAATTTTATATGGATCGATGGATGACACTGGATCATTGATCATAGAATGGTTATATGGATCCAGATTGATGGATCGTTACACCCCTAACACATACCACGGTGCATATATCACAATACAAGCATCACAACATATCCCACAATGCATCGGCTACAGTCGACATACAGACAGAGATACTGGATGAAGGGAGATACCCAACTGTAGGCTTATCCAATGTTAAGAAAACGGTTACTCTTCCTGTCTCCTAAGTGGGCGTGGTTAGCTCTCCCTCCAATCAGAGCCTCCCAACCCCCCCCCCCCCACCCCCCCCCCCCCCCCACCCCGTGTTGAACAGAGGCTCTGTGGACGTCTGTATGCGGATCGAGAAGCAGGTGGAATGAAAATACATTCTTCCTATTATTGCAGCCTATTGCTGCACAAAGCTTGGGCATTTTTTATTTATTACTAGCGGTAAATAACTGTTTGTAAGCTAACTGTGATTTTACTGCCTGTTTATCAAGATCATGAGATCTTGCGAGAACTTGTTTTCTGAGACGGACAGGGCTCAAACAAAGTTAACTTTCTCTTGATCTGTGCGGATGAAAAATGCAGCTTTAGTGTCAGAATGTTGGGAAGATGTGTGGCTTATGGAAAATGAACCCAATATTTACTTTAGTGACTACAGGGCGAAAGAATTGACCATAAATTGTGATCACGTTCATTTTCCTCATTGACGACAATACATTCAGAGCTGCCGCAAGTCTCCTACGGGGGCGTGGCGCTGACGTCAATGAATCAGGAAGTGAGCTGAGTTGGGTATCTCGCTTCATCCAATATCTCTGATATTTTAATCTGTAATCAGTTTGATATCAGTTGTTAATGTGCTCCAGGGTTGACAGCCCTTTATGGAAAAAGCTTGTCCAAATTTAAATTTACAATATAATATTTTACAGTTGCTGCTCCTTGTTACTCTGTTACTGTGTTGTCATTTCATCATGTGATATTACCTCCTCAAAAGCAAAGAGCTATACATTAGTTTATTCAACAATGAGAGTGTTGGATTGTTTAAAAGGTTTTTGTCTCATTGTGGAATAAACGTTATCATTTATTAAAAGGGAAAATAAAGGAAAGCGTGTCATTAGTCACAGTTTTATTATTGTAATATCCTCCTCTTTTCGCCCCTTCCTGTTGATTTCTCTCCGCTACTTTCTCTGCCACTTTCTTACTACCTTAAAGACCTCCACTCTGTGTGTGTGTGTGTGTCCGCTTAATGTGTGTGCCTGGTTGGCGCTGTCTGATCGATTGGTAGTAAATGTGTTCAGTCAGGGAATCCGTCGGCTTCTTATGAAATATAGATGCTGCTCCCACGGTCAGATTAACAGGAGCGCCAACAGAGAGGAACGATCAAACACACACACACACACACACACACACACACTGTACATATGTATACAATATAAACAAGCACATATGCCAACCCAAAACCCAACACACATACGTACACACACACACACACACACACACACACACATTAACTGATTTTGCTTCATGTGTGTCTCAGGAGAATCTCCTGATGCGTATCCACTTCCACATCAGCGCGGAGAGCCGAGAGGACATCTGCACCGCCAAGCACTGTATACCACACCAGAAGTTTGCCATGACTCTGTTCGAACAGGTAGGACGTCGTTCAGTGCGTCTGTCACTTTAAAGAGCTGCTACATATTTAATTCATGTCACCTTAATGTCCACACAAACATTTTGAGGAACACGGTGTCCCGCGATGAAGCTGAGGATGCATTTGTGTTTGCAGTGTGTCTGTAACAGCTGTGGAGCCACATCGGACCCCTTGCCCTTCATTCAGATGGTTCATTACATCTCCACTACGTCCCTCTGGTAAGACCAGACACACACCTACACACACACACACACACACACACACACACACACACACACACACTGCAGTAAATCTGGCAGCAAGCTGAGGCTGGGTGGCAGTAAAGGAAGGTACAGCGTGTTCTCTTCCTCCCTGCACGGGTCCCTGCTGAACACTGAACTGTGAGCACACACATGCACACGCACACACACGTTATGCACACACACACGTGTACGTTCATGCATATGCAAGAGCAGGTGAGCTTGTGCATAACGCCTCCGCCACGTTAACGTGCAGGTAAATCCACGCGCAGGAGAAGCGTCCTCGGAGCTGTTACATAAAACTCACACACGCTCCGAGTCAATGAAATAAGGAACAGGGGAAGTAATCAATCAGCTGTTTGATTCAGTGGACCCAGGGGGCGACATAAATCTATAAGTGGAACAGTGGGTCGGAAAGGCTGCAAACGAGAGGGAAATAAGAGGATATATCACTCCATATCCCTTTTGGAAATGGAACACGGCAGAGGAAATAGAGGGATGAATGGGGGGCAAAAGTACAAATAAACACACTGTGTCAAGGTAGCTGTGGGTCACAGCGGTGCCGCCGCTCTGTGTTTGTGCCTGTTAGCACTGCCAAGCTATTTTTACCCTTAGCGGAGCCTGTTGTTTACAGTCGAGATAGCCAAATATGCAAAAGTCAACATGAGTAAGATAATCAGAGGGCAACAAAAAGACAAACAAACGTCTGGTTGGAGCATGATTCAGACGTAAGCAAACACAAATGCAAGCGTGCTCCTCGCTTGTTGTTGTTTCCCCTGCGCTCATCTGCCCGCGCATCTGAAGGGGCGAGGGGGTTGAAATGGAGCGAGGCAGAGAGTAGAGAAGAGGTTGAGTTCATTTCAGGCTAATGGAAGAGGTGAGAGGAGGGAGGAGAGGGGGGAGAGATTTGGATGGTTTTTAAAAATCGTTATTCTTAAAGGAATACTTCACCGGGAAAAAAACAATGCTGATTCATTGCACACATAATCCCATGCATGGTCCTGAGCTGCAGACGGGCTCACACGAGTCCACTTGGTATTCACAGATGATAATAACGTATATTTGAGTTTGTCCTTCAGAGGACGATTGTACTTAAAGGGGATGAATACAGCTAAGTATTAAAGAATCATTGTTTTAAGCTTTACTGAAGGTGATTGTCTCAAAAAATCCACGAGCAAAGCTTTCGTCTTTTGGTTGGAGATGATCTCCTCCTTTAATAACAATCATAATGTTTCTGCACTGTTATTGCTCCCTGTGGGGAAATTGTCTTTTAGCACGACCACTTTAGGAAGGTCAAAGATCATAATCTGTCACACAGGATTTAGAAACTTGCTCAGAGTGAGTCTTTTTCACAGGCGTAACGGCCGCAGAATCTAGATTTCCCTCTTTTCCTTCTCCTTTGTTTTGTTTTCTTTATTGAGGCAGATGAGAAAAAGCCTGCAGGACTGGTTGCCGAAGCAGCGCACAAGGCCAGATGAGCAACACACTGTAGAATTAACAGAGTTTGGGCAGATTTTTTAGCCAAACATACCAGAGGAAATCAAACAATTGCCTGCAAACTATTGTACAGCACCTCAAAACAGACAAACGTAACAAGCTTCAATAATGGAAACCATGTTTCCGCTCGTCACAAGTCACATTTGGGCTTCACAAAGGATGTTTTCTTCTAATTCCCAAAAGCTTTGGTCTCACTGCGTGCTTCATTGTGTTGTTGTGTGTGTCCGATGCTGCAGTAACCAGGCGGTGAGGATGCTGGAGTGCAGAGAGAAACCCACACCAGACATGTTCGGAGAGCTGCTCCGCAATGCCAGCAACATGGGAGACCTGCGCAACTGCCCTGTGAGAGCCCACACACACACACACACACACACACACACACACACACACACACACATTTGGCGTCTCTTTGTAGTCGTTACTCATCTCCCTGTGGTTTTGTGTCTCTTTGTATCATTGTTGTGTCTGTGGTTGTGTTGCCTCTTTTTGTGGTTGTTTTGTGTCTCTTTGTATTTGTTTTGTGGTCATTTTAAATCTCTTTGTAGTCATTTGTGTCTCTTTGTGGTTGTTTTGCCTCTTCTCATAGTTGTTGTGAGTCTCTGTATGTCTCTTTGTGGCTGTTTAGCATCTTTTTGTGTCCGTTTGGTGTCATTTTTTCGTCTCTCTGTAGTAGTTTGGTGTCTCTTTGTCGTCATTTTGAATCTCTTTGTGGTCATTTCTGTCTCCTTGTGGTTGTTTTGGCCCTTTTTTGTAGTAGCTAGTGTCTTTGTGTCTCTTTGCATCTGTTTTTTAGTCGTTTTGTGTCCTGTTGTCGTCATTTTATGTCTTCATGGTTATTTTGCCCATTTTCAAAGTCTACAGTCTCTGCAACTTTTTTCATCTCATCATAGTAGTTTTGTGTCTCTTTTGTTGTTTTTTGAGTCTCACTGTGGTCATTTTTTGTCTCCTTGTGGTTGTTTTGCCTCTTCTCATAGTCGTTGTGAGTCTCTGTATGTCTCTTTGTGGCTGTTTAGCATCTTTTTGTGTCCGTTTGGTGTCATTTTTTCGTCTCTCTGTAGTAGTTTGGTGTCTCTTTGTCGTCATTTTGAATCTCTTTGTGGTCATTTCTGTCTCCTTGTGGTTGTTTTGGCCCTTTTTTGTAGTAGCTAGTGTCTTTGTGTCTCTTTGCATCTGTTTTTTAGTCGTTTTGTGTCCTGTTGTCGTCATTTTATGTCTTCATGGTTATTTTGCCCATTTTCAAAGTCTACAGTCTCTGCAACTTTTTTCATCTCATCATAGTAGTTTTGTGTCTCTTTTGTTGTTTTTTGAGTCTCACTGTGGTCATTTTTTGTCTCCTTGTGGTTGTTTTGCCTATTTTTGTAGTCGCTAGTGTCTTTTTATCTCTTTGAAACTGTTTTGCATCTAACTGTAGTAGTTTTGTGTCTCTTTGTGGTCATTTTGAGTCTCTCTGTGGTTGTTTTGCCCCTTTTTGTAATCATGAGTCCCTTTGTGTCTCTTTGCAGTTTTGTATCTCTTTGTAGTCATTTTGTGTCTCTTTGTAGTAGTTTTGTGTCTCATTATAGTCATTTCGAGTCTCTCTGTGGTCATTTTTTGTCTCCTTGTGGTTGTTTTGCCTATTTTTGTAGTCGCTAGTGTCTTTTTATCTCTTTGAAACTGTTTTGCATCTCCTTGTAGTAGCTTTGTGTCTTATTGTGGTCATTTTGAAGGTCTTTTTGGTCATTTTGTGTCTCCTTGTGGTTGTCTTGTCCCTTTTGTAGTTGTGCGTCTCTTTGTGTTTCTTTGCAGCTGTAGTGCATCTCTATGTAGTCAGTTTGTGTTTTCTTGTCATTTTGGTGTCTTTTGTGGTTGTTTTGTCCATTTATGTTGTTGTGATACTGTTTTGCATCTCTTTGTAGTAGTTGTGTCTTTTTGTAGTCATTTCAAGTCTCTCTGTAGTCATTTTGTGTCTCCTTGTGGTTGTTTTGCCCATTTTTGTAATAGTGAGTCCCTTTGTGTCTCTTTGCAGTTTTGCATCTCTTTGTAGTTGTTTTGTGTCTCTTTATAGTCATTATGTGTCTCTTTGTAGTTGTTTTGTGTCTCTTTGTTGTCGTTTTGTGTCTCTTTGTAGTTGTTTTGTGTCAATTTGTAGTTGTTTTGTGTCTCTTTGTAGTTGTTTTGTGTCTCTTTGTTGTCGTTTTTTGTCCCTTTGTAGTCATTTTCTGTCTCTTTGTAGTTGTTTTGTGTCCCTTTGTTGTTGTTTTCTGTCTCTTTGTACTTGTTTTGTGTCAATTTGTAGTTGTTTTGTGTCTCTTTGTAGTTGTTTTGTGTCCCTTTGTAGTCGTTTTGTGTCTCTTTGTAGTTGTTTTGTGTCCCTTTGTAGTCATTTTGTGTCTCTTTGTAGTTGTTTTGTGTCCCTTTGTAGTCATTTTGTGTCTCTTTGTAGTCATTTTTTGTCTCTTTGTAGTTGTTTTGTGTCTCTGTAGTCGTTTTGTGTCCCTTTGTAGTCATCTTGTGTCTCTTTGTAGTTGTTTGGTGTCCCTTTGTAGTCGTTTTGTGTTTCTTTGTAGTCGTTTTGTGTCTCTTTGTAGTAATTTTGCATCTGTTTGTGGTTGTTTTGCCTTGTTTTGCATCTCATCGTAATAGTTTGCGTCTCTCAGTAGTAGTTTTATGTCTCTTTCTAGTCATTTTAAATGTCTTTGTGGTCATTTTGTGTCTCTTTGTGGTTGTTTTGCCCCTTTTTATAGTCATGACTGTCTGTGTGTCTCCTTGCAGCTGTTGTGAATCTCTTTGTCGTCGTTTTATGTCTGTTTGTTGTCATTTTGTGTCTCCTTGTG
The DNA here is from genome assembly GCF_041903045.1 of Epinephelus lanceolatus. Taxonomy (NCBI): domain Eukaryota; kingdom Metazoa; phylum Chordata; class Actinopteri; order Perciformes; family Serranidae; genus Epinephelus; species Epinephelus lanceolatus. Next base: position 28,004,901 of record NC_135754.1, on the reverse strand, counting down.
GTCATTTCTTTGTGGTTGTTTTGATCCATTTTTGTAGTCTTTTTGCAGCTGTTTTGCAGCTGTCTGTAGTTGTTTTGTGTCTCTTCGTGGTTGTTTTGCCCCTCTCTATAGTCATGAGTCTCTTTGGTTCTCTTTGCAGCTGTTTTGCATCTCTTTGTAGTCGTTTTGTGTCTCTTTGTGGTCATTTTGAGTCTCTTCCTGGTTAGCGCATGTTAATGTGAGTGATATTGTGCAGGTGAAGGCCAGGGGGGCCTCTGACACTTGGGGGCCCTGGGCCTGTGCCCATGAGGCCTATTCGGTAATGCGTCCATATATAACACACACACACATACACACACACACTCATTTCAATGTGCACACTGTATGCTCAGCAACTCCATACTGTCAGTACAGGAACAAAGACAAGCAAGTATGTAAAAAATATCTGCAAATTTCTATTTTTCTAATATCAAAAGAAGGAAAAAACCCAACAGTAATAAAAAGCAGGGTGAAAATCAGATTTTAAAACTATAATTGGCAGCGTAACCACTTTTTCATCATTGCTTGTTTGTTTTTTTTCCCCCTTCTGTTGGCCCATGTTACATAATCAGCAGCTCATTTGCATTTTCTCCCCATTTTTCTCTTCACTTTCTATTACCGGAAGCATTTTCTGAGTTCTCCTCATCGACCCCCTTTACAGTAAAACATAATGATCGCCGTCGTCTTGCAGCAGGAAACAAAAGAACATGATTGTGCGAGGAAAAATGTGGGTATTTTTGGATGAAAATTAAAACAAAATGAGACGAGCCTGGATTATATTGTGTGCTGCACTGGAGAGAGATTACAGTCAGATAGAGAGACAGAGGAACATGTGCGATGCCTTTGTTCTGCAGGGTTGTGTGTTGTGCTGCCACATGGGAAAGTGCTGCTGCTGAACAGATCCAGCTTGGCCCTGCTGTCTGCCAAAGTGTCCGCACAAAGAGCCTCCTCAGCCCTCTCTTCGCACGACACCACCACCGCCACCACCACCACCACCACCACCACCACCTCGGCCGCTGCAGCTACACTAACACACACTGTTAGCTTATTCACGGCCCAAACGCTGACGTTGTGTGCGCAGTCCTGCCTCTGTTTATCTTCCATCACTTGCAGCGTTGATCTTTTGTTAATACCACATCGGGCTTTGCTCAAACAAAGTGATGGTATTTGGATGGGAGAGTGGTTGCTGGAGGATACTGGAGGTGCCAGGCTGAAGATAGGAGAGTGCAAGGATGTTCGCTCGGTACCAAAGAGTCCACAGAGGAAACTGAAGTGAAGTTCTGAATGCGCGATTTTTTAAATAAGCCCAGAAGAATGTAATTAATTTAATAAATAGGTCTAATGCTGTGGAAGAAGAGAAGAAGAAGTTTTCAGCTCCTCTACCACCAAGGCCGTGAAAACTTTAGTTCCCAATCAACTTCTTACTAATTTACAATTTTCTACATTTTTTACAATATCCTGCCTAAACTGATTTTATTAATTTTGCATGTGAGATTTCTGCATTTCTGTCTTGGTCTGAGTTCGTCTTGCTGGTTTGCAGTGGGCAGGGCTTTGTTGGAAAAAAGTAATGTCATATATACATGAACCAATCAGGATTCATAGGATTAGAATCTGAATGTGAAGACAGCCGGGATTGTCTTTAAATACTACGTTTCCAGGTGTTCCAAGTATAAAAGTATTAATATGAAAGCCACATTTACATCAGAGCTGATATGAACCACTTTATTTACTGCTGGATAGTTTGTTTAATATGTTTTGTATATAAACTCTGCAAAGAAACTTGTAATGATAACATTCAAATAAAATGTAGAGGAGATAGAAAAGGGATATTTCCCTCGCAAATGTAGGGAAATACAAGTTCAAGTTTCTCAAAAATACATTCATACAGAACTGAAGAAGTCTCTTGGCTGAGAGGTGAAACATCTTCAAGAAACTCAAGCAAGTCCAGTCGCCTACGCTATAACACTAATGATTGCATTTGCGCCTTCTTATGTTGCAGATGCATTGAAATTTTAAGTATCAACAATGCTGTGGTTGCAATAAGACACAAAAACCACTCAGTTTTGTTACGAAAAAAACATGTTTTGGCTTTAAACAGACAGTTTTGAGGGCACAGTCCTCGCTTGAAGCAGATATATCTCTGTAAAAAACAACTGCTTCAGGTCGGTACAAATCACCCACGTTTGGAGCCTAAAAAGCTGCTGGAAACACAGTGATGACTCACTTTGTTTTTTGTTGGTCTCGAACAGTGGTCTGCAGCTTGGGTGCTGTCTCACTGAAGCCCCGTTTCCACAACACTTTCAGTATGGTGCGTTTGGAACCAACAGTAACCCTTCAGACATGGTACCTAGACCCTAGTGTTTCCACCACAAACAGTACTCTTAAATGTGGGCGGGGTTGTTGTCACTCACTGCTCCGTCCAGCACTCACTGTATTTCCTCATTACCGGTGACACAGATGGAAGTCTGCACCTCGTTTATCGTCCACAGAACGAGGCTGCACGCCGACATTTTCAGAACAAAATAAAACAGGCTGCAGTGAGAGTCTCTCTCCATGGTATATTTAGAAATGGCAGGTTTGTGCATTTAGTCCTTCTCAGGCAAGCTCAGGGGTTTAGTGTTGCTGGAGCCCACAGGAACAATGCTCTACGATGCTTTTTTTTTTCCTGCCGTTCACATAACCCGGCCAAAACTAATATATAAACACTTGAAGATCCACTCATTACTAAAAGTGTATGTCATATAAAAACTAAAGTGATGGTCAAAGTTGTCACAGTGAAATTTAAGGTGTGTTGATGGATTCATGTCGTCACCTCATGCACTGAGTGACATTACAAATTAACGTTCCACCTTAAAAGTCACCAGCAGTCGGCCCAGTGAATTAAGTTATTTTGTTCTCAGACTCCAGCTGCTGTGAGAGGCAGCAAAACATCCTTTCATTTTATAGTTACAGTTTCCTAATAAAACTCTCCACAGTATGAACAGTGGTTACATGAGCCTCAAAACCAGCCACAACTCAGCCCTGAGCAGAGTGACCGTCCTCTACTGACCAATCAACAGACTGCAGTGTTCACAGCTCCACCTTTTAGTACCAGATCTGTGTGCTAGGTACCCCAACAGAGGGGGGACCAAACATGGATCATAGATTAAATCACTCTGTGTTGTAATGAAACATAAGAAATGTGCAAATGTGACGTGGTCATGGTGCAGAATCATTTCCTTCTGGCGACTGAGCTCATTTGCAGACAACAATTATTTGTGAAAATGTGACAGTGCAGTTGTGTTTGTTGTGCATGATGACGGTGCTTGTGAAACAGGCTCTTTTCGTATGTTGGGCCATCATTCGTATCAGTGTAATAACTTTGTAGTTGCCAAGATAATTGCTTTGATCAGGGGACAAAGAGAAATTGCTTAGAAGAAGTCGGATGTGGTTAGAACTGCGAGCAGTCAGGCGTTGGGTAAATTACTTCCCAAACTGTGTGCAGTGTTCAGGGGTGGTCACTTTCAATTTTTTCCTCCAAATAAAGTGGTTTGGATAATCTAGCTAAACTGTGGGCTTGTTTACAGCCCGTCTCAAACTGTTGGTGTTTCTCGCTCCATCAGACTCTGTTGTAGCCGCTTTCCCAGATCCCAGCAATAAGTTGGGTTAGTACAATGTTGTCGTGACTGATGGAAATGACGGCCAAAACCACAAAATAACATGCATATGTAATACACTGGGATTGCACTTAAAGTACAGGACATGCACTCATACATCTGAGTGTAGATGTATGGTGGTTTTACTCTTCACCAGTCCTGCCTCTGCCTCCTCAGCTGTCGCCCCACTGATAAAAGTGGGATTGTCTCTTTATTTTGGAGCTGTATCGAGTCGTGAGGAAGCATAAGCACAAACATTTCCCTAAAGTTGTTTCATTTTGTTTGGAAGAATGCCACGATCAGCATTCTGCAAAGCTACAGTATCCTTTGACCAGCAGCACTATTATATAACTCACTCTCTCCTGGAAAGGTCTGCATAGCCACAGCAAAAAAATAAATAAAAAGAGGGAAAGAAATCTTTGCATATAACATTCAGAGATGAGGCTGCAGCGATCAATGCTGTATTATGAAGCAGAGCGAATCTGTTTGTGGGATCATTTGATGAATGATGTTGTCAGCGGCTGTTCCCAGCAGTGAGGCAGCGCAGAGAGCTAACTGAGGCTGTGTGTCTCGTCAATGTGTCCTAAGCTAACAGATAGCCTGTGTGTCTCAGTGCTGTGCTGTTTGGCTGCTGCTCCCTGGCTTGTGTTTGTGTCCCTTTCTGAGAATTTAGAAGCAGACCCTGGCAAAATACCTTCCTGCCGTCTCTGGTGCCAGCGCAAGACAGCACGCTGCCCACAAAGGGAGCGCTGTGTGTGTGTTTGTGCATATGCGTGTGTGTGCAAGAGCGTTGTGTTTGGCAAAGTGTCTGGTTGCCAGGGTGTTCTCAGGCTGTTTCCGAGCCCACTCTGCCAGCACTGCGTGCATGCTCGTATGTGCGCATGTGTGTTTGTCTTTTGTGTGTGTGTGTGCACCAGCTCTGCGGTGGGTCATGACTCAAAGGAAGGATTCAGAACACACGGTTCTGAACTCAACAGAAGGCCCAAGGGACAAATACAACTCAGCACAGCGCGTCTTCCTCTGTCGTTCTCTCTTACAATCCTTTCATCATCTCTTTCCTCCTGCCTTTTATCTCTGCCCGTCTTTCTCCCACTGTTCACTTTATCCATGTGTGTATCTGCATGCGTGTGCGTGTATTCGTCACTGCCAAATAAAGGGACGGTTTCCGTGATGTACACCGCTGTCACACTCTGTCTCATAACACAGGATGAATAAACCTGTTTGATCACACACTTTTCCTCCTCTCCCTCCCTCCATCACAGAGTAACTGCGGGGAGGTGTTGCGTATCCGCAGGGTGCTGATGAACTCACCGGAGATCGTGTCCATCGGGCTGGTGTGGGACTCAGACCACTCTGACCTGGCGGAGGACGTCATACACAGCCTGGGGACGTGCTTGCGTCTGGGAGATGTAAGGGGATCACACACATTACACACACACACACATTATACGGTCATTACAACGCATTAACATATGTTATGTATGCCTGTGTGAGCAGCCAAGCACGTATGCCCAAACACTGACATCAATACAGGCATTCCAAATGTGGTAATGAAAAGAGCCTCTTGTGCACTGCGTGCCAAAGACCCAGAGGTGCTCATAGGTGAAGATGTTTGTGGTGGTGGCTCTGTCAGTGCCTCATGATGCTCATGAGACATACCATGGTTGTGCCAGATTTTTTTGTTTCTCTTGTGACAGGATTCTTTGAAGTCATGTGGTTCACCACTTCAGTCCAGGATGGACTGCGGGGAACTTTTGTACAAACATTCATGTTTTCCAGAGAGTGAGTCGTGCTGACTCTGATGTTCCCCTGACTTTTCATCTAGCTCCACCGTCAGGCCAATTAAAAATGGTTCATGACCAAATACCAAGCAGCAACTTGAGGTGACAACGCAAAAGTGCCAAACACTGCCGTTGCTCCCGAGGCTATTTGAGGTTGGCTCCACAAGCAAATCAATCCCCACTGACGCTCCACAACACATTTGTTTTGGCAGCATTTGGCCAGTGGCCCTACATGTCAAACCATGACGCTCAAGGTTCCCCTCCAGCGTCAGTTTTTGACACTCAGGTCGATGTGTCAGTTTATAGTGGTTACATGCATTGTGTCTTTTCAAAATAAACTCCTCAACTTTACATTTTAACAGGCAGAAATTTAGTTTCCACTTGCTAAATGCAGACAGGCGTCACGGTGGTTGCATGTTCTCCCCATGTCAGTGTGGGTTTTCTCCTGGTACTCCAGCTTCCTCCCACAGTCCAAACACATGCAGGTTAACTGGTGACTCTAAATTGTCTGTAGGTGTGAATGTGAGGGTGAATGGTTGTCTGTTTCTATGTGTCAGCCCTGTGATAGTCTGGCCACCTGTCCAGGGTGTACCCCCAACCCCTAACCCCTAACCCCTAACCCTAACCCAGTGTCAGCTGGGATAGGCTCCTGGACCCACCTTAGTCAAAGTTAGAAGCAGTTCAGCCGGCACTAGAAGGTGTGGACCAATCACTGCAGACTGCTAATAGTTGGAGAGAATTGTCCCTTGCTAGCCGGAGACATCCTGCACAAAGCTGCCATTTTGAAAGAGCCAGACCACCAACAACAGGGGCCGACGTTATTTTGTTCACTTCAGAGTGTGGATACCAGACCTGAGCCCCACGGGACCTACTGGAACCTGATGGGTCAGGCCAAGTTCGGATAACAAATCAGAAATTTTGCTCGGGTTCGGCCCACTTGACATGCTGTTGTGTTATGCTATAGCCTATTTAAGTGCTGGAATTTGTTATTTACGTGACAAAGCCTGAACGCAACACAGGCCGATAGTTACATTTCAGGCAGGTGGCGATATTCAGACTGACCTAATGAAAATGGAGGAGGCTAGACATTGTTATTATTATGTGTGAGTGTAGTGTGTGAGTGAGATTGCCTAAAAGGTTAAATGCGGCCCAAGCTGCGTTCTAGTTCACTTGTCCAAGACTTTAGAAAATGCGTAGGCTATGCTGTACAGTTGATGAAGTGCAGAGGTTCCTCGGTTTGGTTGCCGTTGAAAGGATTCAGTGAGTATCGCGTTGAGAATAATATCAAGACAGTTTCATGTGGCGTCACCATGGCGATCAGCTAAGAATCCGGCTTACACTGAAAGGATACTCTCCACAGTGTGAAATGAAAAAGGAGAAAAAGGATCTGCTGCCAAAAGTTGAGTCAAGTCAAGCTGAACTATGCAGCAGAAATGCAACTTAAGTCATGTTTGTATTAATAACAGTTGCGTTTATGACAGCATTGGCAAAGCGTTAGCCCAATAATCAGACTGAATTCCCTTTTTTTTTTCACTACATTGCATGCAGCCAGCTTGACACCATGTTAATGAAAAATGAATCCCACTGACGTCACATTCAGTTGACTCCGACCAGTCCACCAGTTGACCCTTTCTTGAAATGTTAAGAAATCCTTTAACCTCTTGAACCAGATCGCTTTGCGTATTTCAATCCCTTCATTTCCTGGCTTATGGCTTACTCTTACTCATTACTTGTTTTCCACATGGGAAGTGAAGTACTGTAGGCCACATGATGATTTTGGCGTTTAAGTGCTTGAAGTCATCATGACACTGTTGATCAGTGACTGATGCTGCCTTGTTTCTTTTTCAAGAGTGATTAATGTTTTTGTGGTTTCTGTATGTCATGAAAGAGTAGACAAAAAGTGGGCTCCTATCCCACAGTCTCATTGTCTTTACTGTACATGGACTGATCATGCCGTCATGTGTAGTCACCTCCCCCAAAGGTCTGAACCAGGAAGAACCCTGGAACCTTTCACCTATAGAGAGCCAAAGTCATGACATCATGTCCAGGCTAGCTCCTAGGTTCTGTAACACAATGCAAACAAAGTGTGTTCCTGAGGTTTACTTGCCATATTCCAAGGACCCTGACACACGAAGCCAACAGTCGGCCAATGTCAACGTCAGGCTGTTGGTGAGCATCTGTTGCCCTAGTTTCTGTGGTGCGTCCCGCATTGTCGACCCTTGTCAGTTTTTTTCGGCTGATTCAGCATTTTGAATTTGGGTTGGAGATGGTGGAGCCCGTCAGTGACTGGCAGTTTAACTCAGTGCACCAGAAGAGAAACGGAAGTAAGGAAAGCAAATATACTGCTAAAGTCAAGAGGGCGTGATTTGAACGTTATATTAGGTAAGATTATTTTTTAAGCCATGGAGCTCTGATTTCGTCATTGTTTGCTAAGGCACGGTAAATGTCCTTTGTTTGTCCAACATTGAGTTGGTTTGTTAATTTGCTAACTGGCTAATGAGCATCTTGAATCTGTAGGTTTCCTGTTGAAATCCTGTTGGTCATCTGGTTTCCCTTTTTTAATAATGAATATAGACTACCACAGCCTGCTGGTATTTAGAGTTATGTTCCCTCACACAGGCGCAGAACGTGGGTGCTGGTTAGCTGTTGGCTGTAGTCTTCGTGGCGTGTTGAAGTGCAGCTTTTTGGCTGAAACACAGGCTGCATGAGGCAGCGCAACAGTTGGCCTTCGTCATCACTAGTTCTTTGATGTTTGTTTGATTTAAGACAAATGACATACGCCCCGTTTCCACCAAACACTTTCGGTATGGTACCTTTGGAACCAAAAGTAACCCTGAGCAGAGTGACCGTCCTCTACTGACCAATCAACAGACTGCGGTGTTCACAGCTCCACCTTTTAGTACCAGATCTGTGTGCTAGGTACCCCAACAGAGGGGGGACCAAAAATGGGGATGGTACAGAATGGTTTGATTGGTACCATCCACAACTTTTCACAGTGGAAACAGAAAAAAGCGTACTGAACTGATCTGTACCGTACTGTTCGGTGGAAACGGGGCTTTACATCACTGTAACTTTGTACCCTGATCCCTAATACTCATCAAACCTCTCTTCTAAAGTCCTGTTTTTCTTTTTTATATTTGTAATCTCTGCTGTCTTGAAACGTTTACAGCATTTGCTCCTCTTTCGTTGAGCCATGACATTAAAGGCTTCTAAAAAAAACCCACCAAAATATTAAGTAAAAAATATCAGAAATTTCCCAACACCAGAGGTACAAATACCCAGAGGCATGTTCAAACACACGCTGACGCTCCAGCAGTCAGACAAGGACACACATACATTCTCACAGACACACATGTGTGAATGCACATGTGCAACACACAGACACACACTTAATGACAAACACAAATACTGAGTACAGACATGTGCATGCTGTAGAGCTCCAACCAATCCTGTTCTATCTCACTCTGAAAAACAACAGCTCATACCACACGACACCCTCGACCACCTGACTTCCATTATTCTCATATAGCTGCTGCTTTCACACCTCACACAAGTGTTCGACCCCTGATACTCCGTGTCATGACTGAATAATGCTGATGCATTTTAATGCCCCTGTAACATCTCCAGCCGCATTCTGAAGCGATATCTATGAATAATGGATCAGTGAATATGACTGTGTTACAGTGAGTCAAGTTCTTCCCTCTGTCTTCTGTCTTCTGTCTCCGCCTGCTGCTGTTTCCCTCGTTTTCATCCTGTTGTTAAAAGATGAAGCTAGTTGTCAGAGACAAATCGAAGGCGCAATCCATCGCATTCTCTGCTTCTGTTTAGTTGTACAGATCAGAGAAAGTGAATCCATCTGCCTCCTGTATCCCTCGTCGTCCTCCACTGCTTTCACTTTCTCACTTTGTCTGTCTTCTGCATATGCCCTGTCTCTCTTTTGCTTCCCTCTTACTCTTTAATGTTAATTCTCTCTTAGATTAGATTATTGTAGTGCTGAAACGATTAGCGTATAGCCTCTGTCCCACTGGTGAGAAAAAACACTTGTCTTTAGTGGGAAAAAAGGGTTGTCAATGGTTTTAATCAGCCTGCAAATATTTATCACCAGTTACGCCTGTCGGTCTGTAAGTTAATTTTTGCTATTCTTCCATTACCGCACTGCATACCAGTACATTCTGGTGGCCACTCATTTGGCTGTTACCAGTAATAACATTGTCCCAACCCAGTAGCTTTGCTGTGGAAACACAGTGGCCACCCAACATTGTCCCCCCAGTTTCAGAGGCACAAACCTCCTTTAGCATGGTTAATTATAGCCCCTTCTACACTGCCAGATTTTTGGCGAATGTTGGGCTGTTTTGCCGGCAAGCTGCAAGCGTTTAGACACACAGAGCCGGATTGGCGAGTTGATCCGAGGTGCCCAATTTTCCGCCTTGTAGGGTAGTCATATTGGTGGAACCTTTTTGGTTTAAAAACAACGAGACGCCCCTCCGCCACGGGAGGGGCTATTGATGACTTGTGGGAGGAGCTGTTGATGACGCCGTATGTGCGACCCACTGGCGGTGGATAAACAGGAAACAGCTGATAGCAGGAATGAGCAGCTAGTAGCAAGAGAGAAACACAAACCTGACAGACACTGTAAAGATGAGCAACTGGGGAGACAAGGAATTGCACACCCTCCTTGTTCTTGCAAACAAAGAGGCCATTAACTGTCAGATGACGGGGACGGTGAAGGACGGGCTGACTTACGAGAGAATCGCCGAAGGACTGACCAGCCGTGGCTTCCCTCGGAGTACGTCACTGTTTACGTCACACGCTGAGCTACACATTTTGTTACTTGCTCAAGCCCCCCATTGCCCCGAAAAAGGCGCATTCTGTATTACAAAAGTAGTAGGGTTGGGAACGATTAACCGATACGACCGGATATCCGGTTTGACAAGCGAGAGATATGGCTACGTCGGTAGCAGCCTCCTCAATCGATACGAATCAGCCATGAATCCTTAGATGAATCGATTGTAGAGTCATGGATTGGGTATCGCGAGACTAGCAATCGGTTGACTGACTGTAACAGTTTGCATCTCTAAAACAACGCGAGAGCCGGCGGCATGCTCGGTAGCAGGCATTACTGACAACGATAATGGATGTAAACATCAGCGCCAGCTTGACCGGTGGAGATGAGGAACAGAAGCTAATGCTGGTTGGATAAACCAGGGAGCAGCCAAGCCACAGCAGAAACTAAAGGCGAATCCTGCCGGTTGTGGGTTGAACGCGGGGTCACAGACACAGACAGAAATACGTATTCCTGTCAAATACGGCGGGGCATGATAACGGCTTGCCGGCGACCGACAAGCCCGACTCCAGGTCCAAGAAGTCTTTGTCGGTGTCATGACTGCCCAGAAATACCAGGCGAGCCCTGGCAGCACACAGGTATGTGACGTGTCAGAGGAGAAACGAGCAGTTCACATTTCCACAAACCTCACCGCACTTTAGGGACTGTTCTTTACTTGTCAGGGGAGGAGGGTGGCTGGTTGATTTTTATTTTATTTATTTATTTTATTTTGATCCCAACTATGTTAATCACTTATTGATGCTGTTTTTGACGTATGAATAAGTCAATAAGTAATTTATTCCATTGAAATATCATTGATGTATTATAGAAAAGTGATTTATCTTTTTATAAATGACAAACACAGAGTGTAGCAAACACAGAAATAGTCTGACATGCTGTCAGTGATAAGCTGCTAGTCATCACAGTCCATGATATCAACTATTAACAGGAGATGTCAGATTCTGCCCCTACATTGCATGTTATCATTTTATTCTGCTTTATGTTTATATTGTACAACGTTATAATAAACTTTATTCCAGACTCAAGTCCATATAAGATACATACAAAAACACAGACAATACCATAAAAACAACACAACAAGCAGGTTTAAAACACTTAAATTTTACTTAAAGTTCACTTCACTTAAATTTTAAAACTTCTTCTCATTTTTATGTTGATCCCATCCAACAAAATGATTTTCATTCAGCAAGTCTTTTTTTGGTCCATGTCTAAAAATAAATACATTTGACATGTGATTTTGTTGTTGTTTGTCTTTTTATTTTATTTTTGCCATACGGCAACAATGCTTGGGGATGTGGTCTTTTACAAATTTGAAAATACTGTAAGAATGTCACTTTTATAGAATTGGCTTCTTTATTTTATAATATATGATTAATGTCTACATCAACAAATGTTAACCATAGAATCGTATCGAATCGTATTGAATCGTATCGTTCCTACACTGTATTGAATCGTATCGAATCGTTCTGTATTAAAAATATATCGTTTTTGAATCGTATTGTAACCCGTGTATCTAGATACATATCGAATCGTCTATCACAGAGAGATTCCCAACCCTAAAAAGTAGGCAGGCGGCATTTTGCCACACTCCCTGATTTTGTTTTTATACTGCCAATGCTGAAAAAAGACTGATTGGACTTTCCTGCAAATTTGCACAATTCCTGTTTAAAAAGGGCTAGTGTTAAAACTGTTAGCTCTGTTAGCACAATTAGGTGCTAACTGATAGCAGTATCAGCACAGTCAGTGGTGCTAATAGTTAACAGTGCTAAAGGGGTTTTGCCACTCAAAATGAACTTCTAAACTTTTAAAATGTTATCGGACCAAATGGATTAAATCCTGATAGTGGAATGAGTCATTTCACAGGGGTTTTGATGTCCAAAAAATGTATTCACTGATTTACAGTGTCTCTTTCACCATGTAAGTCAATGGGAAAAAGTCTTTTTGGGCTGTAGTGATCACGTGACGTTGTAATTACACTGTTTGGCCACCACGAAAATTGGCTTCAAAGTCCAGCACACTTCCTGAGGGCGGTCAAGGCTAATTTTAGCTAACCAGTGGAGATCAGAGGGTCGGCAGTGGGCATTATGTTTCACACATTAACTTGGCTAACTGGCTGTCTGTCAGCAAAGTCAACAGAAAATTAAAGGCAAGGCCTTTGCACTGCAAAACATTAAAATTTTCAACTTTGCTACAATTCACTAAGTTGGTGTAGCACTGGAGTAAAATTTCACCATTTCACCAGCAGCCAATTAGAACAAATTTGAAAAACAGCAAATACAACATGTAATACAAAATTCCAGAATAAAACAACAACTATTCAAACATAGTGGCCTCTGAAGAAAAACAAGCACATGTCTCTGTCACCACATTCTTCATGATGCTCTTAAATTCACCGATAGATAAAAGTTTAGATCTTTTTGAAGATTGCTCCATGTCCAAGGTGCAGGGTAGGAAAATGCAGATTTCCCCAGATGTGTTAAAATCCAGGGTTCATTAAAAAGCAACCACCTGGAGGAGTGTAGCTGGTAACTACCAGAGCTGACACACAGAGGGGAGCAGAGGTTGGCCGGACGTTTGACCAGTATTGCTTTAAGGATAAAAATATACTAGTGCTGTTGTCTGTGAGTGGTCAATTACGTCCAACCCACCAAATCATAAAGAATGCAGTGATGAGTAAGTGACTTTGCATTTGTAATAAAATGTAAAGATGCACTGGAGTGATTTGCAGCTGAGTGTGAAGCGGTCGGGATGAGAGTCAGAACCTCCAAATCTGAGGCTGTGGTCCTCTGTTGGAAACCGGTGGAACGTTCCCTCCAGGTTGGGAGAGTGTTACTGCCTCAAGAGAGGAAGTTCAAGTATCTTGTTCATGAGTGAGGGTAGAATAGAGCATTATATGGATCGGCGGTTTAATGCGGCTTCTGCAGTGATGCAGGCACTGCGCTGGTCCGTTGTGGTGAAGAGGGAGCTGAGCTGGAAGGCGAAGCTTTCGATTTACTGGTCCATCTACGTCCCAACCCTCACCTGTGGTCATGAGCTCTGGGTAGTGACCGAAAGAATGAGATTATGGATACAAGCAGTTGAAATGAGTTTCCTCTGAAGGGTGGCTAAGCTCAGCCTTAGAGATAGGATGAGGAGCTCGGAGTAGAGCTGCTGCTCTTTCGAAAGCAGTCAGTTGAGGTGGTTCGGGCATCTGATCAGGATGCCTCCTAGGCGCCTCCCGTTGGAGATGTTTCAGGCACGTCCCACTGGTAGGAGGCCCCGGGGCAGACCCAGAACACGCTGGAGGGATTACATATCTCATCTGGCCTGGGAACACCTTGGGGTCCCCCAGGAGGAGCTGGAAAGTGTTGCTGGGGAGAGGGACGTCTGGGGTGCTTTGCCGGGCCTGCTGCCCCCACGACCAGGCTATCAGTAAAGGCTACGTAAAACGGAGGAGGTTGCATGCATATGTCAATATGTCACCGTCATCACAGATAATCTTAGCAATGAAAGTAAAACAACAAAAGCCAATCTTCACTTTAAGCTTCCTAAGTAGAGCAGCAATATGTACATTGAATGAAAAGCTTCTCATCTATCCGTATACCCAAGAAATTGTATGAGGACACTCTTTCAATGGATTTACCATCAGAGGTGAAGATGCTATACTTAACAGCAGCAGAACACATGAGATTACCATGAGATAGGGTTATATAGGAAGTTATGTTCTTCAGCCAACAGTCTAAGTCCTCTTTATTGCATTGATCTGTCTCTAATATGTGCTAATAGCTGTGTCAGTGTGGGTCATCTCTGCATGAAAAGCTGCAGTGTACATGTATCACTGTAGAGTGTGTGCAGAGAGGGAAGTGAGGAGTGTGAAGGATTACTGCATACAGCATATATATACTAGGTGAGCAAAAATGTGCTTGTATTCACATTAACTCCCCTATCTCTACCCCCCCCCCCCTCCTGCTGCACACCTCTCCCTCTCTTCCCTGCATCCCTCCCTCCCTCCCTGTCTCCTCCCCCTCCCTCCCTCCCTCTCCCTCTCTCTCTGTAGTTGTTCTACCGTGTGACAGAGGAGAGGGCTCGCCAGGCGGAGCTCTACTTGGTGGGCATGGTGTGCTACTACGGCAAGCACTACTCCACCTTCTTCTTCCAGACCAAGATACGCAAGTGGATGTACTTCGACGACGCCCACGTCAAAGAGGTGAGACACAGTTTTGGGAAGTCTGCATGCTGCAGCGCGGGTGAGGGCGCACTGTACAGTATCTGCTGCATCTCCAGTTGTGCCTGTGAGAGCAGCAGTGACAAGAAGTGTGTGTTAGTTGAAGTGCTGCATGGTCAGTGGGGGCGGCTTGAGATTGATTATGTGTTTCAGGGTTCAATCCCTGTCTTTGGTTTAATCTTAGTGCAGGTTGAAGTGCGGGAACTGGTCTTATGTTGTAATACTTTATGATTCAAGCATGATTTATTCTCCACAGGGCTGGAAAATATATACAGTTTGTGGTGACTGAATCGAAGGGAAGCTGGATTTGTCAAAGTGTGATATAAAGTGAATGTACACGTCCTTGACACTTCTGTCAGTCACAGTGCACGCTGTCGGTCATATTAGATTATTGAGCTAATGGAAAAGTGTGATAATATGATATTGATAAGGACACACAGCAGCACAGTGTGTGTTTGACCTTCTAGATTTGGTGGAATATGCGTAATGTTATATCTTAATACAGATAGATTTACTTTCTCTTTGTGTGTGGGGGGGTTATATGTATGATTATGTGTGTCTTTGTGTGTGTGTGTGTGTGTGTGTGTGTGTGTTGCCCCGCTGCACCTCCAGATCGGCCCTAAGTGGAAGGACGTGGTGTCTCGCTGTATCAAAGGCCACTATCAGCCCCTGCTGCTGCTCTACGCTGACCCCCGTGGGACGCCGGTGATACTGCAGGAGAGCCCCAACCCCTGTACCAGCTCCAACCCGCAGCTGGAGCTCCAGCACTGCAGCAGCAAGGCTGGTTACGACAGTGAAGACTCCGGTACAGCAAAGATGACACACTCTGCTACAGATCAGATCACTTTGTGTGTATCATGGTGGGGGGTGAGGGTAGAGCTTTATAGCTCTGACCTTCAACCCTATAATCCAACTTCTGCTTGTGTACACTGCAGAGCCTCAACTTATCTTCCCGCTTTCAACCATAAACATATGGAGATGCAGGATTAACTGAAAGGTCATGTTTCCTTCTCTTGTTCTCCCTCAGGTCGGGAGCCGTCCATATCCAGCGATACTCGCACCGACTCTTCAACAGACAGCTCGAGTCACCGTGCCTCTCGCAGCCGATCTCTCCACCAGTCCACGGGCAGCCACCTCTCCAGCGAATCCCAGACCACAGTGGTCTGTAATTACGACATCGGCACACCGCCACACGGTGCTGACGCCAGAGGTAAAACTGAGTCCAGGGGAAAACCAAGTTATCTGCACTCACAAAGTGCAGCTGCACCTTCAGTTGAAACACCTTGACAGCTTCTGCAAATACACAAGTGACTGCAGTGTTTTCAGGGAGTAAGAGAAAAGTACCAAACTGCAGCACTTGTTGTAGGTACAAGTAAGTTTCAGTGCTAATGAAGTGCAGTGCAGACTCTTCAGGTTATGCGCCTCGTTACCGCTTACTCTCATGTTTACTTGTGCTGCTGCCTACATAATTGCCCCCTGTGGGAAAAATAAAAAGTGTTATTGGATTTACTTTTTCTGTCTTTCTTTCTCAGAGTCAGCAGTGGAGGGGCCTCCCCGCCCTCCCTCTCCTCCCCTGCAGGAGTACAAGGAGACGGCCGTCTTCCTCCTCTCCTCCCGCCGGCCACTCACCTCCTCCTCCTCTTCCTCTCGTCCCCTGTCCTCCTCCTCTTCGTCGGGAGTCGGGGGCTGCGAGAGCGGAGCCGGGGGGCCCCACTGGGAGGATGAAAGCACCAGCAGTGAGAGCAAGTCCAGGTACTACACTACTGATGCTCACTTTAAACGCCCGGCCGTTGAATTCACATTAAAACCATTTAAAGTTTTATTTTAAATGTTTTCACATCATTGTCTGACTATTTGAATATGCAAAAATCATAAGTGGCAAAAGATTCAAATCCTCTACTTAAAGGTACGATAACAGTGTTGCCAGTCAAAGCCATATTTGCGTTTTTTCCGCGCTGTGTCTGAGGTTTTTGTAGATTCCTCTTCAGTGGTGGGAGGGTTACTTTTAAAAATGTAATCACCATACACTGGTACTTTTTAATCAGAAAACACACATTGTATATTGTGACATTCACAGGAAATGACATCCAATATCGCCAACAGCAAGTAGGTTGTTATTAGTGATGGAAACTTGTGCTGTTAAATGAAGAGGTATCATATAGATAACTCCTCATTTCAACTTTACAAATCAGGTGACCATTGGAACATTACGATGACAGCTGATGTTCGCTCGTGTCACATTCAATTAAGACTTAGTTTTACAGGAAATAAAACAAAAACAAATAAAGTAATCTCTCACGTAATCTATTTTTAAAGACAGTAATATTCAGAATAACACAAATTTAAATAGTGACTGTAACGTAATTTTTTTTGTATTCTAAATACGTGATTTATTTACTTGTATTTCGTTACTCCGCAACCCTGTTTCTCTTGGACGTGTGTCCAAGAGAAACACTGTCTGGTAACTACTTTATAATAAAGTCCCGACCTCACCTGTGCGTTGAACATAAACCGGTGATTTCCACTGGTAGCACTTTGTTTACAGTACTCTGTTCTTCTTTCCAAGAGCAATTGGGAAATAAAACGTGGAGCACACCACCTGTTATAACTCAAACAGGATTATGGGATCATACCTCTGCCATCTCTGACAGCCATCTCAAAGCATTGAAATTAGCTTGCCTCGCTCCGTTAAAATATTTTTGACTTTAACACGGCCCGAGCTAGCTTAAGGTCAACATCTGCTCCTTCTAAAGATGACTTATGATGACTTTTTAAGAGATACTAACACATTCGGCAAACATTTAACATAATTCAGTATTAACTCTAGCTCCACGTAAAGTGAATAAATGTGATGTTTCCCAGCTAATCCTCCGCTGGTCTGCGTAATTTCTTTAAATTCTGATTTATTAAAAACTGTTCTGAGCGAAACATGGAGCTGAATTTGGCCACAGACTTCACTAATAGTCATATAAAGTAGTACCAAAAGAAATAACTTTTGGCGTTCATTTTTTTATATGATATAAAGGAAGTACGGTAAATCAGTAACACATTCTCAGCCCTAATGACTAAATACATATTTCAAGGTTTATTGCTGAGTTTATTTTCTAACGTAGGTTGAGAATGAAGTAAGATGTCTCGTGAAAACACCTGTGGTTTTATTTCTCATATCAATGGTACCTTTGGCAACAGGAACAATCCCTTTTTGTTCTGGTTACATGTTCAACACACAGTTACTTGAGACAAAAATGTAGCTTGGACTGGTTGTTAGTCGTTACAGACACGGACAGCGCAACAGGCACCAGAGCTCCGCAAAGACATTTTAGAAAATAAATAAATCCGTATTTGCTAAACTGAAGGTAAATTACTTTCAAAAAGAACTGTTGGCGGTTAGCCCCCAAGAGTAGCCACTGGGACTAACCACAGACGGTCTATGGGACTAACTAGCTTACTGCTGCTTCTGCTATCTCATGTAATCATTTCCTCAGGAATGAGTTGGATATGAGAAGTGTCCTAAGATCATTTTGTCACAGTTGAAGTCACGTAACATTTTGTGTAACATCTCCCTCCCGTGCGTCGTAGTTCTTCTGGAAGCCGCTACAGGCCAACCTGGAGGCCCAGGAGAGAGGCCCTGAACATCGACAGCATCTTCACCCGACCGAGAGGCTCCTCTCTGGGCTACAACACCCTGCCTGGTCCCTCTCTTCCTCCGGAGCCCCAGGACTCCTTCCCCTTGGTGGGACCCGCTCCACCCACACAGCCAGGGCTGCAAGAGGTGGAGGGAAGGGAAGTTGGGGAGTCAGAGGTGGGGTTTGGGCTGGTCGGGCAGCCCAGGTCTCTGGGCAGTGGGCGGACGATGGGTCCCCCTGCCCCTCCACCTCTGAGAGGGGTGGAGCACCAGCCGCGTCTGATCCAGAGGATGGAGAGTGGCTACGAGAGCAGTGAGAGGAACAGCAGCAGCCCCGACAGGTAGGAAACTCACAAATAACAATTACTGTCTCTTTCTTTCTGTCCGTCGTTTGTTGTCTTTTTCTCTCTTGGTTCCTGTGTCTTGTTTTATTTCACTTTATCAGCCTGAAATACGAGTGTGACATTAACAGCGACAAACTGCCCAACAATCCAGTTACAACACATCAGTCATCGGACATATTTGTCAGGAGACCTATGACGTGCACTCTTGACATTTCTCCCCCTTTTGTCTCTTTTTTTTGTGCTCTCTTTCTCTCTGTTTAATGTCTGTGTCTTCACAGGGAGGTGGGGCAACAGAAACGGGTGCTGATGTCAGGACCTTCATGGCGTTCGGTGCCCAAGTCAAAGAGCAGCGGTGCCATCCTGCAGGAGCTGCCCTCACCCAGCTGGGGAGGCGGCACCAACACAGGTGTGTACTTGCGCTTGTCTTCATCTACTGTACCTTGTAATCTGATGGATCATTTCATTTTTCTTTTATGTGTGTGTGTGTGTGTGTGTGTTTGTGTAGGCGGCTCAGGGCGCAGTGAGCTGGACGAGCTGCAGGAGGAGGTAGCGAGGAGAGCCCGCCAGCAGGAACAGCAGAAGCGGAGGGAGGCGGAGCGGGAGGCGGCCATGGGATTCAACCCCAAACCCAGCAAATTCATGGACCTGGACCAGCTCCAACACCAGGGTATGGGAAAGGAAAGATGGAGAAGGAGAAAGAGAAAAGTGATAGGGAGGGAGGGTGGAGGAGGAAGATGAGATGTATGGGAGGTTAAGGTTAAGGCGAGCAAAAGATGTCAGTTCACCCAACTTGCGGAAAACATTCTCTTACTTACTGGTATCTAAAGATGCAGATAAGTTTGGTTTTATTTGCCCAAGTTTTAAGCTGAGATGTATCTGAGCTTTCTGTGTCCACTAACATAAAATTTATGGGAATAAAGTTTCATTTTTGATTCTCACAGCACTTGATAGGAGCTATATCTTTGTGGAAATTAGTTCCGAAACAAACTGCATGAGATACCAGAATCAGCAAGTATATGTTTTTTGTACATTTGTGTGAACTGACCCTTTAATGCTTCTGTATGTAACTTTTACTTGTATTGTTTTTTATTGCCAATAGGTGAACAGACTGTAAAGTAACTTAAAAACTTAGACTTCCTCAGACTTTCTCGGTTACCAAGGATGTGGCGATATGTGCATTCCCAATGCCTTGCCTCTCTTTAGCTCCACTACAGCTCTAAAACAGTCGCTTACGTTAGCTAAGAAATGGAGTCTGCTAACGTCTACAAACGACTGCACCTACAAAAATACAGTCCAAACTGTGTTTCCGTTATGTATATTTTGCAGCGGCGGCCCAGCTGAGACAGACCATCTCTTATGTAACACTTCTCAAACCCTGCTAATGTCCGAGTTGCCCCATATCGTAATTTCACTGCCCCTTGGTGCTGGAAAGAAACGTTAACGTTAAAGAAAATGCTGACTTGTGAAATATATCGTGACTTTGTGGTTTATCTGTCTTATGTTAGCAAACTTCAGCTTGCTCGATTGATTGAACAATGGCAAAAAAGCGGAGAGGGCGTTGGGCGCCTTGCCGCTCTGAGTTGAATGTTTTTTCAACTCGAGGAGCTCAGAGCACCCCGGCAAAAAGGCCAGGCGCCTAGAGCTCCGAAACGCAAAGCAAATGGCTTAATTGTCATTGAAAACAATTACAAAAAGCCGCCTCCAGCTGCTAAAGTGCTTTCTGTGTGATCAGGGCCTAATGTGAACGAATTGCTAGCTAGCTAATGTAGCAAAATACTAACATCATTTAATTTATCCAGACTCCAGGGCTGATCAGGCTGGTAAATTGGCCATCTTGCTGTTTGCAAATTACTTTGACAGCTAACGTTATGAAGCAAACAACACCAAATTGATACAGAGTAGCTTAGTTACAGCTAGCTGGCTAACCTTATCATGCTTGCTTGCTAATGTTATTGCTAACAAAAATACTGTCGGAGTGTTGTTAGTTGGTTAGCTTGCCAAATTACTTTCCCACCTAACATGATACATGATATTAACTTATGTATAATAAAAATAGGAGTTGATTTAGCCAACAATAAAAGATATGGAACAAAACACTTTCTACTAGCCAAGAGCTAAGCTACTTAGTGTTTTTGGGGCCAGTGGTCCAAATGAAACATAGTGACAACACAGATTTATTTTCCAGACTTCTATCAACGTGATGACGGTCAGTCACGGTCAGTCTTGTGTTTGAGTACAAGCACTGGAGTGCGAGCGACAGGATGTTGACTGCGGTTCACTTATTGGCCTCAGGGAGATGGGTCACTAATGACAAGGATTTTCTTAAAGTTACATACAGAACCTTTAAGTAAAAAAGACAACTGCATTTAAAGCTGCAACAGGTCATCACTGACTTTATGGACAATTTCATTCGCAATTGTAACTTCGGAGTGGGTGATTTGTGGCATTTCAATTGGAGGAATGTGAGGCTGTTTTATAATTGGGTCTAATAAAGTTTATTCTTCTGTTAAAGTCTATCCTGGTGCAGCTTTAAGGTGACATTATCACCTGTTGTCTAGTTTAGCAGTCACAGTGACTTGTATGTTCTGTCTGACCTCCTCTTTGTCCTCATTCCCATCTGTTCGTCTGTCTCTCCATCTGTCTCCCTCCGTCTGTAGTTCTTTATTTGTCTGTTCATTAAGTGTGTATTACTTCAAGTCATACTGTATGTATTTGGGTTTTTGTGCGTCATCCACGGGTGTTTTATTCCAGAATAAGTGTGTGTGTGTGTGTGTGTGTGTGTGTGTCTGACGGTTCCAGTTGAGTTCAAAGAGCAAACCCTCATCTGATCAGTTTTTACCAACATGGAAACTCCTGCGGGACGTTCACTGACCAGCACTGAGTGGGAAACTTTCTCAGGGTGATACCCATTCAAAATCACAATCCCAGTCCAAGTTTAGAGCTATGTACATGTTGTGTATGTGTTTGAGATTGTCTGTCTCCCTGTGTAAATACATACATACATAAAAATAGTCATGTATGTACCTGTGTGTACGATGTATCTGTGTGTGTGTGGGTGAGAGATCGTCTTCCAGAGCTGTAGACATAGGACTCAAGTCATACTGAAAGCGGCTCTCCACCGATTTTACCTGTCAAAGTCAATTTACCAGTCACAGGGAATAATAAGACTGTAATGTCTTCTGTGGCTCTGGAGGAGCTTTGTCAAATCTGCTGTAATTACTCAATTTACATCAGATGAGTAATCTCATTTTGGGCTTGGGGACTACAAATTTATATTACAAACTCGGAGCCTTGAAAGGTTTAGGTGTATACCGGCAACTGAGGATCTAAATAACCTATAGAGGTGCTTTATGGGAAGAAAAGGATTCAGTTGTTTTTGGAGCTTGACTAATAAGAGGGACTAAAAGGGGACCGTTCACCCCAAAATCTAAACTACATATTTTTCCTCTCACCTGTAGTGCTATTTATCAGTCTAGATTGGTCTGGTGTGAGTTGCTAAATGAACTCTTGTATGTAATAGAACTACATGGCACTCAGCTTGTGGTGCTCAAAGTGCCAAAAAGTACATTTTAAGAACTCAACAGCAATGTCTCTTTACAGAAATCATGACCCGGTTACTCAAAATAATCCACAGACTAGGACCTATCTTCTATCAACATGTGCCAACACTGTGCAGAAAGAAACGAGCATCTACTCATGAACAAGAGGCTCATGCTTGTGACAGTGCGAGATGTAAACATCAATGGCGTCCTCCTTGGCTCAGCTGTAATATTAGCTAGCTCAGTGGTGCTTCACGAACTAGAAGTAGATGCATGTCTCCTTCTGCACAGTGATACGGTGGGCGGGTGTAGTTCGATAGAAAGAAAATAGTTCCTAGTACCGAACAGTTCTAAACTACAACCAACAACCATGTCACCATGCAGAAGGAAGCATGCATCAACTACTAGTTCACCTAGCACCACTGAGCTATCTAACGTAACAGCTGAGCTGAGCAGGACTGTCTTGTTTGATGACTCATCCTGCACATCCAGAGATTACCAAAGTTCATCCAATCAAATGAGACTTTGGGCGACTACTTAGGCAGCGGTCGCATAAAACCCCACTTCACAGTTTGTGGGTAATAGTAGCAAACGGAGCAATATGGAAAGAGATAGAAAGAGATGTGTGTTTGGATATCAGGGGGCAAAACCTTTGTTTTCAATTCCAGAACAATATGGCGAAAGTCTAATTCGTGCATCTCGCCGTCGTCCTCGTCCTGATAACGCCGAGGGGGATGAAAGTGGAGCCAACAGTCTGCTCGGCAGCAGACTTTGTTGTAGCTCTGTATCGCGCTAAAATCTAAGCCCGCCCACTTTTTAGCAGTCTAATCACATGCGAAGGATTTAATTTAAATCTCTCTTGTAACTCAACACTAGGGATGTTCCTGGTGACTACTTTCCCTGTCGACTAAACAAAAATTTTAATTAAGACTAGTCGACTAGTCTAAAAAAAGGAAAACACTCAGAAAACAGTCAAAGTCCTGGCATGGTGTATTCAGGCGCAACATATTCCATTGACTTCCTGAAGCCTTTTCCCTCAACAAAGTTAAGAGGAAGCATATCTTGCGAGGTCATTGTCGTGATGAGCTGCGTCATCTTCTCAGACCGGGCGGGATCACAGCGTCTCCTGAGTGTGGCTATCATCGCTAGCAGCAGCAGCCATTGTTCTGTGCAGGTTAACATCCAAATGCTTGAGTTGAATGTAATTGCGCGTTGCTCCAGTCAAGTGATTATATGCCAGTTTTTTCTGACACAGCCTACATGCTCCCTTGTTGTTTTTTTTAATTTTCTAGATCAAAGTACCGCCAAACTGCGCTGGTTTTGTGAGAGGACATCTATCCAATTTCCCACCGTGCTATTTTAAAACTCCAGTCTACTCGAGCATTGCTGCGGGGAGGGGGACTACTGTCTGACGGCTCTGTAGCCCCCACTAGTGGCGGGCAGCTGCATGACAGTTAAGCGGCCTTGTACATGAATAAAACACTAATTGGTTTAACCGACTAATATTTCTGGTGCTGACTAGCGAGGGGGC
Organism: Epinephelus lanceolatus; assembly: GCF_041903045.1. Taxonomy (NCBI): domain Eukaryota; kingdom Metazoa; phylum Chordata; class Actinopteri; order Perciformes; family Serranidae; genus Epinephelus; species Epinephelus lanceolatus. The sequence goes on along the minus strand of NC_135754.1, from coordinate 27,981,381 downwards.
GGATGTTTAATCATTTAGACTACTAATTGCACGCATCCCTACTCAACACTGCTTAAATATTCTGTCTCACTGGGAAATACATCCCAATACAGAAGCTAAAGACACTCCAACTTACGTTTCACTGGGACTTGAGTGTTTACATCTTCAACTGTCACAAGCACAAGCCTCTTGTCCATGAGTAGATGCACGCTTCCTTCTAGGTGATGGCACAGTTGACTGGTGTAGTTTGATAGAAAGAAAATAGTTCTTCAAGTCTTCACATTTATCTTTGGTAACTGGGTTATTATTGTTAGAGTTTTTCAAATGTATTTTTTGAAGCTTTGAGCACCACAAACCAAGTGCCATCTAGTTCTGTTAGTTGGAGAGAAGGCAGACATCTCTATGGCCGATATCTCCAACACCCAGCAACTCACACCAAAACAATCTGGACTCATAAATAGCACTACAGGTAAGAGGAAAAATATGTGTTTTTGATTTTGAGGTCCACTGTCCCTTTAAAGTCACGATATTGTGGCCCTTTTTCTTTCTTACATGTGCACCAGTATGGCTCTGTGGATTGCTATGTTGGTGCACCAGTTTGGTCCAGATTGAAGTGTGTCAACAACCATAAGATGGATTGCCGTGAAATTTTGTCCAGACATTCATGATTCCAAGAGGACGAATCCAACTGACTTTGGTGATCTCATGACCTTTCCTCTAACACCACCATGAGGTCAAAAATTAAATTCGTCCAGAACTGTTGCATTTGTGATGATGGTACTCCCATCACCCTCGACTGTACTTTGCCACTATTTAGCAAATGTTAGCATGCTAACACACTAAACATAGATAGTGAGCATTATACCTGGTAAACACCAGCATTTTAGCATTTAGCTCTTTGCTGTGCTTAAGTACAGCCTGACAGAGCTGCCAGCATGGCTGTACACTCTTAGTCTTGTTTAATCTGTCTCTGGCAAGTCCCCTAACTTTATGGATTTGCAGTCCTAAATCAGTCAAGTCACAATTAGGACTTGAGACTTGACTTGGACTTGATTGCTGTGAGGGTTGACCTATCTTAGACTTAAAGGAAAAACATTTAAATTCTTACCAAGAAAGAGAAAAAAAAGACTTGATGAGATGAAACTTCAGTCGTACTCCAACACTCGTACTACAACCAAGACAGCTCTGACATGTTAGTGTGTGTGTGTGTGTGTGTGTGTGTGTGTGTGTGTGTTTTCATGCATATTTGGTCCTTGCATCCACAAACTATATTTTTCTGTGCCTGTGTTACTATTTTAAGAGGATATGTGTCTATGTGTGTAAGGGAGAGAGCCTTGTCTGAACTGCAGGTGTGCAGGTTTTCCCCTCCAGCTCAGCACTACCTAAATCTATATCAGGGATTATTATGTTGTGTCCTGTCTGTCCTACTGCGTGTGCTTTAGTGTGTTCAGCCTCATGTACCTGACACACACACACCTACAAACAGACACACACACAGAGTACACTCGACCTTGATGAAGTGAAAGGACGACTTGCGAATGAACAGATGGCATCACTATCAGTGCGATTACGTAACAGAATTTGGTTTCCCACGTCCGTATCGATGGTTTCAGGCGGACTCCAAACAATCTGCCTCAGTGTTTTAGAGGACGTTACAGCCAACGACAACAACAGAGCTGCTGTCAACCTTCCCTTATTCTGCCTCTATCAATCAAAAGTCCAAGCCAGGGTGGGTGATGGCTGCTCTTTTGTTGTCCTCCTCTGCATCTTTTTTTGTAACCAACTAACACCATTCACGGTGCGTTCACAAGGCTACGCACCATAGAAAGCTCTGTCCAAAAGAAGTTTAATCTTTTTCCCTGTCTGGTGTCTGTGGCTTCATGAACGTAGCCTCAACTTTGCTCCTCACTTATCTAATCTTGACTTTTTGACTCACTAACTACAGTCCAAGTTTACACATTGGTGCATTTACTGTAGAGTTGCAAAGTGGGAAGAGATGCTGGGTGTTGAAGTATTTTCCCCACTATAAAGACTTCCTTTTTTCTTATAATGATATCCTCAATGCTTGTCAACGTAAAACAAAGGAACCTACTTTGACATAATGTAACTTTTACTGAACAAGAACGTAGAGAAGAGTTTAAAAACTTGCGATATTCAGTTTCCTCATATTAGCAAACGTACATAAGCTAGCGGTCGTATCAGACTAAGTCAGGCTTTGGGTGCTAAACGCCTGAGTGTATTGAAGTCAACAAGGATGTCACTTTTAATTTGTAAGAGAATAAATATTTCAGAAGTTACATAATTTAGTTTCAGGGCCAGATCACGCCGAGACGCGTCACTACTAGGGCTGTGACGATGACTGCGTCACAGCAATACTGCGGTTTGTGACACTGCAGCGGTGATGAGGTCTTTTTGAGCCAATATAATGAATCCATTAAAAAATGCACACCTTTGGCTCTGATTGTTTAATGTTCCACCCACAACGCTATCTGATTGGTTATACTTAATGAGTAATAGCCTGTCAACGCTGCTGTGCCACCGACTGCAAAGACAGATACTCGAGCTGCTGGTCGGCAAACTCGAAACTGCGTGCCAAACATCGTAGAGTGGTGTGAATCCGCGCATTGCGCAAGAACTGTGAGAACTTTTTAACTTTTACACACGTCTGAAAACTGCTCGTAAAATGCAACATGCGATGCAGGGGAGAAGCGCAAGCCAATTGAATTATTTCAGTAATGATTTTTCCATCGGTTTACTTAGGTGAAATACTACGATACCCAGGAGCCCCAGCAGCTGTAGCTATGGAGAAGAAAGTGCAAATCAGAGCTACAGCAAATTTAAGAGATAAGAGATAAGATACACACATCATAGATTGGGTGCTTTCACATGGCTGGTTTGGTTTTTCGGTTCAATAGAACTCTAATTTGTTTGCCCTTTAAGTGCAGTTCATTCAACCTGCGTAGTTGTCCCTCCATTGTGACATTAGAAAGTGTCACATTTATCTTGCAAGTGTACTCTTCTTCAACGTTTGGTTTACTTCTGGATTTTTCCCACATGGAAATTCTGACCAATCAAGAGCAGCTTTCTCGCGCAAGGCATTTGATCTGGTCCGCTTGTAAATGCTGCCATGAGAACACAAACCAACTCTAGGCAATTATACAACTGTGTAACAAAATTAGTCCCTGATTCAGACCAAAGCATGATAACTCTAGGTCTGGAAGAATCTTAAATTAATCCAAAACTGACCCAGAATCTGCTCCTGAACTGAATTTAGCTGCACTAACTTGCAGCTAGCGCCACATGCAACTGAATTTTTAGCTCTGTGATAACGTGTTTCTTAGCAAAATGCTACTTGGGACTCGCAACCCAGTGGCTAATATTTTGTATGTATGATTTCATTAAAGTTCTCCAACTGTCAGTCACCTAAAAAAAAGAATACGCCCAAAATAAGTCCTCACACTTTGCAACTCTATACATGTATAGAATACACACACATTGACTTAGAGTAGAGGAGCGTAATGCATGCCGGCCCCCTCATAACCACTCCTTCTGCTCTGCTTCTATTTTCTCTGTCTCCTTTTGTCTCACCTGTTCTTTCATCCTCACATTTTGTCTCTGTCTTTATCTTTTTGCTCTCTTTCCTTCTGGTATTCTCTGTTGTTTTCCTTCCTCATCCGTTCCCTCGCTCTTTCTCTCTCTGCCACTCTGTCGTTTTATCTTTCTGTCTTTTCTCCTTTTTATCTCCTGCTCTGTTGTTAACATCCTCAGCTGTGCTCAGACCCCTGCATGAGGCTAACGCTCATAGCGGATTGGCTGTAGCTGCGTGCATGAGGAGCACTGGGGGCCCAATCAAACGCAGGCAGGAACAGGAAATGGAACGGGAGACAGGAAGCGCCCGCCCACAGGGGCCTCGCAGGTACCACCACTGTCCCCTCCTTATGTGTCCGCAGCGGTGCCTGTCTCAAAACCACCTCAGACCCCCCCCCCCCCCCCCCCCTTACTCCCTTCCTCCCTCCCTCACTTCGTGTGTGTCCTCAGCTCGAGCTCCACCTCAGGACTCCACTGTGTGTGTCCTCTGGGTGCTGGCTGTCTAAAAACACCTCAACACCCTCATGTGTGTGTCTTCAGCTCTGGCTGCCCCAAAATCCCAGAACCCCGTTTTTTTGTAACCCCAAGCACTGCACTTTCACACCCTGCTGTATGTGCGTATGTGTGTTCTCAAGCACACACACTTGACTGTGTACAGTAACTTCTTCTTATTCCTTTTGTGTTTGCGTGTTTGTTGCAGTGCAGTAAAAAAAAAACCCTGCTTTGCTGGGCTCTGTGTCGCCATCGAGGATAAAAAGAGGGAGACAGAGTTGCTCTCTGCTTCTCCGTGCTTCACTGCTTCCCTGCATTGTTGTTGTGCTGCTCTTTGTAGCTGTGTGCTGCCAAGGCTTCCCTCTGCTCTTTGTGTGCCGTCGATCTGTCCCTCTGTGCACCGTGAAGCTGCAGTCCGTCACTGTGTTTCTGTCCTGTGTGCTGCCGTGTGATTGTAGTTACAGATCCTTCGCTGCGGTTTGCTTTTTGTGTCTCTGCTCTTTGCTGCTGTGTTTGTGTATTACTGTAAGTCAGCCCGCCTCCCTCCTGATGTGTCGGTTTTGCTGTATGAGGAGGGGAAGGCGAAGTTTTTGTAAGAAGTGTTGTATTTAATATTTAAAAAGAGTGAGGCAGCTCATCTAGGATCTGAGATAAAGATTTAATCACATGTAATAGAGTTGAATAAGAATAAAAACTAAACTTGCAGGAAAGAAATGAGGTCCAGGCATCCCATGGATTTGAGTTAACTGAACATTTTTTGGTTTTAGACTGCTGGTGTGACAAAACAAGCAACTTAAAGAGGTCAGCTTTAAAGCTGGAATGATTAATTGATAAGTTCTCAACTATTAAGTTTAACACCAGCTCATTTGATAACCATGCAATCTGTACGACTAATTTTTCAAGTCAAATTTTCTGATTCTAGCTTCTTAAATGTAACTCTTTTCTTTTTTAAAGTCCTTAAGGACAGTGAACCGAATATATTTGGGTTTTGGACAAAATAAGACATTTGATGACATAATTTTGGCCTTTGGGAAACACTGGTTGACATTTTTCACAGGCATATTTCCCATGTTTATGACATTTTATAGACCAAATGATTTATAGATTAATCGAACAAATACTACCATAAGAAAACGCATAAACCCGAGTGGTATACGATATGAATAAAATAAAATAAAATAAATATGTAATTAACAAAGGTATTGATGCAATAAAATCACAGATAGACAGAAAAAATTCTATTTGAGGTGTCAGTGTCAGTTATCACTCAAGTATGTCACTGCTGGAAAGATGGTCTTTAAAAAACTAGGCTGTGTATGTAGTAAAAATATGCATATACTTTCGAAACTGGTGTCACATGACCAGATAAAACAGAGGAAAAGGACTGTGGCATTTGCTTTTGCTTAAGAGGTAGCAAACCTACAACTACCAGAATGCACTGCGCCACATCAGACCAATAAAACTGCTAGTAGGTGACGCAATGCAAGCTTGGCTGTTTTGAGACAGGAAACAATATGGCAGCCAGCTGGTACAATCTCGAATGACACTCAACAGTAAACTAAAATGTGTTTCTGGAAACATTTTAAGTGAGAAATAGGTAATGCAGTAAGAGAATCTTGGTTTAAATTTGATCAGTGCTGCCTAGTTTTACTGTTTGAACTCAGTTTTTCTAAACTTCCTTTTAATGATACAGGAAACAATATGGTGCCACTGTTTTCACAAATTCTTGTATTACAGCCAAACAGTGCATTAAAATATTTAAACATTAAAATTATCTGAAGATATTCTGAGTGAGAAATAGGCAACGCAGTAACAGAATCTTGGTTCAGATTTGATCAGTGCTGCCTACTTTTACCGTTTGAACACAGTTTGTCTAAACTTTTACAATACAGAAAACAATATGGCGCCGCTTTTTTCACAAGATTCTTGTTTAACAGCCAAACAGTGCATTAAAATATGATCTGAAGATATTTTGAGTGAGAAATAGGCAACGCAGTAACAGAACCTTGATTCAGATTTGATCAGTGCTGCCTAGTTTTACCGTTCAAACTCAGTTTTTCTAAACTTCCTTTTAATGATACAGGAAACAATATGGCGCCGCTTCTTTTTCACAAATTCTTGTATTACAGCCAAACAGTGCATTAAAATATGATCTGAAGATATTTTGAGTGAGAAATAGGCAAAGCAGTAACAGAATCTTGGTTCAGATTTGATCAGTGCTGCCTACTTTTACCGTTTGAACACAGTTTTTTTTAACTTTTACAATACAGAAAACAATATGGCGCCACTTTTTTTCACAAAATTCTTGTATTACAGCCAAACAGTGCATTAAAATATGATCTGAAGATATTTTGAGTGAGAAATAGGTAATGTAGTAACAGAATCTTGGTTCGGATTTGATCAGTGCTGCCTACTTTTACCATTCGAACTAAATTTTTCTAAACTTCCTTTGAACAATACAGGAAACAATATGGCGCTGCTTCTTTTTCACAAATTCTTGTATTACAGCCAAACAGTGCATTAAAATATGATCTGAAGATATTTTGAGTGAGAAATAGGCAAAGCAGTAACAGAATCTTGGTTCAGATTTGATCAGTGCTGCCTACTTTTACTGTTTGAACACAGTTTTTTTTTAACTTTTACAATACAGAAAACAATATGGCGCCACTTTTTTTCACAAAATTCTTGTATTACAGCCAAACAGTGCATTAAAATATGATCTGAAGATATTTTGAGTGAGAAATAGGTAATGTAGTAACAGAATCTTGGTTCGGATTTGATCAGTGCTGCCTACTTTTACCATTCGAACTAAATTTTTCTAAACTTCCTTTGAACAATACAGGAAACAATATGGCGCCGCTTCTTTTTCACAAATTCTTGTATTACAGCCAAACAATGCATTAAAACATGATCTGAAGATATTTTGAGTGAGAAATAGGCAAAGCAGTAACAGAATCTTGGTTCAGATTTGATCAGTGCTGCCTACTTTTACCGTTTGAACAGTTTTTTTTTTTAACTTTTACAATACAGAAAACAATATGGCGCCACTTTGTTTCACAAAATTCTTGTATTACAGCCAAACAGTGCATTAAAATATGATCTGAAGATATTCTGAGTGAGAAATAGGTAATATAGTAACAGAATCTTGGTTCGGATTTGATCAGTGCTGCCTACTTTTACCATTCAAACTAAATTTTTCTAAACTTCCTTTTAACGATACAGGAAACAATATGGCGCCGCTTCTTTTTCACAAATTCTTGTATTACAGCCAAATGGTGCATTAAAATATGATCTGAAGATATTTTGAGTGAGAAATAGGCAAAGCAGTAACAGAATCTTGGATCATGTTTGATCCGCGCTGCCTAGTTTTACTGTTCAAACAGTTTTTTGTTTTTTTTACTTTTACAGTACAGGATACAATATGGCGCCGCTTAACAGAATCTTGGTTCATATTTGACCAGCGCTGTCTTGTTGTACAGACAGTATAACAAGACAGCGCTTCAATACTCTGTGTCGGACGTGGGGGGCATATGAAAATACAGAAGTACAATCTGTAATTTGAGCAACGGCTCTAGAAATAGAAACTACAAGTTAGAGATATAGTCAGGAGCCTTTAGTGCCTTAAACTTGGTCCTTCAAATCTTAAATTCTACTCTGGAAGGAGTCTTACTACAGCACTTTGAACCGGCTGAATTTAAACTATAAGGTAGAGACTGATAGGATTTGCTGACTTAGTCGTGTTAATGTCGGGTTAAGTCTCTGTTTCATTAGAACTCAGCTTAAACAGCTGCAAAAAAAAAAAATAAAAAGAATAAATCCAAACTGTTAACAGCAGTAAGGAGGAGGAGGAGGAGGTAAAGCTCAGCGCTCAGCCTCTTTTATTACCTTCCTCCTCTCCTCTATTGATCAACACAAGCCTCTGATTTATAGCTTGCTGCTGCAAAGCCTGCTGGGTAATTACTAAGGCTGAAAAAGAGACGGGAGAGTTAACATGGGGGATGGGGGCCAGAGCTCACGTAGACACGAACAGGTTTGCACACACTGTCTTTAAAAATAGACACACAAATTTACAGACCTGTTGGTCACACATACCAACACACACACGGGTTTACGACACACGCCGCAACACAGATAGAGTACAGGACCTCTGCAGAGAGGATCCACTAATATTCAACATATATCATATCCTCCACATATCAATGTATGTAAATCAATAAAGTAATATAGCGGCCCGCCGAGACTGAATTACACCAGGCTGTAGAAGCCACATTTATTTTCAGTGTTGATTTACTGCATCAGCGCAGCAGAGGGTAGATTGCTGTTTTGATAATCAGATTTAAGTCTTCAGGTGTTTGGTTGTTTGAGCTGAGTATGTTCACATCGCAGAGTTTAAGTTTGGTGAATCTGCAGCGATGTGTCAGTCAATGGAGCTGAGCTTGTGCCTGACTCATAAGCAGCATGGCTGTGAAATCCCATACACAAAGCGATGCTTGCACAAGGCTGCATCATTGTGTAGCTGTTTGCTCTGTGTGAAAGTGTGTGTGTATGTGTGTGTGTGTGTGTATGTCTTTTGCTTGTTTATCCTGGTGTGCTGTTGTGACCTTCCCTTGATGCAGTAACTCACCTGACGTCAGAGCAGCGCTTTTTTTGGGGGGGGCTTTTTTTTTTTGTTTTTTTGCCTCGTGCTGCCGGCTGACTGACACCCTCCCTCTCTTGTGTCCTCCAGTGAACAGCCTGGCCCGGTCCAAGTACTGCTGACGCCCAATCAGGAGGAGGAAGAGGACCAGGCAACGGCCAACCAGGACGCTGCTCTGGGCCCGGACCCGCCCCCTCCACCCTATCGGCCCGCTCCCCCTCGGCCCCCGCTCACCCTCAGCATCCCTCACCCTTGCGCCCCTTCCAGCCAAGGGGAGGGGGAGGAGGGTGGATGCATGGGGAGGAGAGGGGAGGAAGGCGAGGATGGGAGGGAGGGGACGGGGGTGAGGCTGTGTGAGTTGCTGCAGGCAGGGGGGGTGAGTGTCAGACCCCTGGGGAAGCACTTAGCCATCTCTCTGCCCTCGCTTCCTCTGCGTCTCTGGGATACACACACCACACACACCGCACACTCCACACACCTTGAACCCACACACACACACCCTCCCCCTCCGTCCTCCTCTCCTCCCCCATCTTCCCCTCTGGAAGCCTCCGGGCAAAGGAAACCTCTCACGCCTCTGTGGCAGCCCCCCCGGCCCCATTCCCCCGCCGGTGCTGCTCAGCATTGGCCGAGGCACGAAGCCGCCGCTGACAGCGGCACACGTCATTGGTCCTCCTGGAGTTTGGACCGCCCTGACGCCGTGGTGACACCGTATGACACGCCCCCAGACCGCTGTGTCCCCATCAGGCCGCAGACGACCAGTCAGCACTACAGCTACAGTTGCCAGTCCTCTCCAGGGCACTGCAGCTCCCAGCATGCCCCAGGGCAACACAGTGATCCCTCGTGTGACCGCGAAGAGGCTGAGCTGTCTGAGCTTGACTCCCTTTACCAGGCCAGTCTGCAGGCTGGCAAGACAGGTACACACACACACACAGTCAGACACAAAGCCAAGAGCTACCACAAAACCACAAAACAACTTCAGAATTTCATTACAATGACAATACATGAAAAGTGTAGGTGTATCGTTACCAGTATGCAGGGTTATCCTCAGTAGACTCATACAGAAACATTCGCTCTAAATCAGCAGTCATCTAAAGCCCTTTTTACACGGTGGTGCAGTGGTTAGCATTGTTGCCTCACAGCAAGAGGGTTCCTGTTCCGAACCCCGGGGTGGGGGAGCCCTTCTGTGCAGAGTTTGCATGTTCTCCCTGTGTCAGCGTGGGTTTTCTCCAGGTACTCCAGCTTCCTTCCACAGTCCAAAGACATGCAGGTTAATTGGTGACTCTAAACTGCCCGTAGGTGTGAATGTGAGTGTGAATGGTTGTCTGTCTCTATGTGTCAGCACTGTGATAGTCTGGTGACCTGTCCAGGGTGTATCCTGCCTCTCGCCCAGTGTCAGCTGGGATAGTATGGGGAGGCAGACTTGTCTCACCTTTAAGCCAGCAAGACTTATAAAGTAAGCTGATAGCAGTTAGCAGCTATCTCACAGAAGAAGAACAGTGGCCAAAAATGCGAATTAGGTAAACTTTGAGGTCAGGGAGCTCCTTACCCTTCGAGCAGAGGACGAGATCAACCGGCATATAACTGTGACTGTAAATGATTGTTATTGCCATGTTATGCCATTTGTTATTGTTTACAAAGTGCTGCCTGATGTGTACGTTATGTGTCAGACTAGAGACCAACGCTGTTGTGTTACATGTCACGCCTCTTTTGCTTCCGCGATGCCAGCATGCTGTCTCAAATTACACTGGAGCGGCATGATACCACCATTGCTCGGTTCAGTGTAAGGCAGCATGAATAAGGGACTTTGTTGCAGCCCTATAACGTGATCTCTGTGTAAGGGTTTGTTTGCTCCCTAAGTGCGGTTTGTTTGGGCAGGTGTGAACTGTGAAATTGTGGAAAACTATTTTGCTCTCTCCTCGTTAAAGGTATACAGTGTAGAATTGTCTTTCAATGTTTGTAAACCAGCTCGCCAGTGAAAGTGACAGTAGAAGCCAATGCTAGATTCACTCGTTTGGCATTTTGTGTCTCTACATTTGTGGAGTTTTTTTTGGCACTGTGTCTCTTGGATGCCTGCTGTTTACAGTCTGGCACCTGGTCACTACCTTTGCATAAAGCCCCAACCACACCTGAGCATGCTGGAGGTACACGCCCACAAACGTCTCGAACACCCTGCCCACCAAAGGGTCCAATTTGGCCCTCTAGATGACTTAGCACACCTAATGTTGATGCTCATGTGAAGGCTGAGAGGTTTCAGGAGCAAGATAAACAGTGAGCAGACACTTCATGTAAAATGCTGCCTCAGAGGCTTTTCCACCCTGACCACAACACAGCTCTCTGAAATAACAATGAATGCTTCCTGTGGTCATATTTAAAGATACTGAACATTGTGCAAAATATTTTCAACCAACAACCAATCCTGCTGCTGAGGCAACTTCAGGTTGTAAATGGTTTGTATGGCAGCGGATGACTTCACCTGCTTCTTCAATAGTTTCCACTTAATTGGGAAATTATGAAAAGAGTCACATGTAATGACAGTGAGTAGCTGACTGACTGAATGTGGATAAACTGAGACATACTGTTGAATTTGCACATATTTTTCTGAAGATATCCATCCATCCATTTTCTAACCGCTTATCCTCTTGAGGGTCACGGGGGCTGGAGCCTATCCCAGCTGACATTGGGTGAGAAGCAGGGTACACCCTGGACAGGTGGCCAGACTATCACAGGGCTGACACAGAGAGACAGACAACCATTCACACTCACATTCACACCTACGGACAATTTAGAGTCACCAATTAACCTGCATGTCTTTGGACTGTGGGAGGAAGCTGGAGTACCTGGAGAAACCCCTGGTGAAAAGATTTTTTTTTAGCATTTGTAGCATGAGGATGAAAAAAATGTGAGAAGTCTTTGGCGATTAGACCACATTGAGCCGGTATGATTGAAGGAGGGTGATAAATCCGTAGTCAAACAGGGCCCTTCGCACATGGCCTATGCCATTGTGAGCATTTATAATTGTGTGGTGGTGTGTCTGTCACTCTGCAGTTACACCTCCAGAACACTAGTTGGTGGGGGTTTTTTTGTGAAGTGCTGTAAAGTTTAGTTGATTCAAAACACACATTAAACACACATTAAACATGGCTTAACAGAGACAATTTCAAACACAAGTACACAAATCAGCTTCACTATAACTCGCAGCATTCACAGACAAACACTTGTCTTTATCAGGACACATTTTCCCCACAAAAACATGCTAATGTTATTAGCACAAGCCTATGGCATTTTACATTGTATAAATTAGCATAGCGGCTAGCGTACGTTTCCTCTTCTCATATGAAGCCAGGGACAACAGCAACATTTAACAAAGGTAACGTTACAAAATTCGGCTCCATTGCAACTCACAAGGTTCACTGACAAAACAACTGTCTTATACTAAACATGTTTTCCAAACAAATACAACATGCTAACGTTATTAGCACAAGCCTATGGAATTTTACATTGTATAAATTAGCCTAGCGACAAGCAGAGATTTCCTCTGCTCATATGAAGCCAGGATAAATCACACACAAGACTTAAAATGCTATTTTTGTGGATGCGTTACTCTCTTCACAATTTATTGTTTCTTATCTGTGAAATTAAAGTAAATAAAAGCTTCGTTTCCACTGAGGGAAATGGTTTCAGCTTACAGAAATAGACAGGAGGTCTGCGTCGCTGCAACGTGTAGTTACATTTCTGGGGAGGTGCATGTCAGGTTACGGCGTAGGCTATGGCGTCAATTCAACGCAGAGGTATAAATTTCGCCTAATACATGGGGCAATGACAGGCTACTGAGGCCTCAAAGAGAAACACACCAGGAGCGGGGGACAGTCAGTAGGTCCTGGTCAGAAGACCTAAGGGACCTACTGACGATACATGGATGGAGGAGATCACTGACGTATTCAGGTGCCTGACTGTGGAGGGCTCTGTACGAGAGAACGAGTGTCTTGAAATGAATCCTGAACCTGATGGGAAGCCGTTATAAAGAAACTAAAATGGTAGTGATGTGGGTTGACCTGCTGGACCTGTACATTTGATATGTAGAATGGCAGCAGGGGTATTTTAATGCAGACGGGGTGTTGCAACACATTTTGGGAACTTTCCTCATTTTAGTATTATTGTTCTTGCTAAGCCTTCCTGTCCTTTGAGAGGCCTTTTGGTGTGCTGTCACGTGACTTTAATAAAAGCAGAACTTTATGTAAAATTCCAGCCCAAAAGTTTCCAAACATAAATAACAGGAAAATGTTTAAAAATTAACACACAAGACATGGAGACTTTTTAATATTCTGAAAGGGTGCAACCATAAAAACAGCATCTTGTGTTTGGACAAGAAGTGAAATATGTTCAGTAAAGGACTGGAACAGAATTAATGCTCAATGTCTTAGAGATCGATCCTTTGACCTCCAGCTCTTCCTGTGTGTGTTTTCAGGCTGCAGCCCATCCGAGAGGCTCATATCCAGGGTGGGAGGGCAGGCTCGCTCCAAGACCCCCAACGCAGACATGGAGAGGAGTGTGTACGGGGCCGACTGCACCAGCACCCCCACCTACCTCAACAAGGTTAACATCTACGCAGCTTTTCCAACAGAATCCCCTCACATGTTCGCAGGTCGTCAGTTGGATCCATTTCCCAGCGCCTGACAGACATTTTCTCCCTCTGCAGCCAATGATGTTGCGGGATCTGCGTTTCGGGGTGGAGCCTGATGATGGGGAGAACCTGAGACGAATCGGACGCAGCCTGAGCGGCACAGTGGTGACCTCGCGCCGCAGCCGCCTGACTGCAACCCGCAGCTTCGTGAGTGTGACTTCCTGTGCTCTGCTGCCTCCCTGTGGCCGTGCTATTAAACTGCACCTGCCTGATGTCCCGTGGCCGTGGCACTTTACACATTGCTTTTCTCCCTGTGCTCTTCCCCCTCTGCTGTTTGTCTCCCTTTTGTCCTGCTTTTGTTTTCGATTTCCAATCTGTCCTCCTCTCTCTGCTTCTCTTCCCTCTCTTTCCTCTTTCTCTCTCAAAGGTGAAGCAGGCTGATGTCAGTGCCTCTCCTTGCTTACTTCCTCTCTTCTGAGTCCCTGTTGCTATTCCACCACTATCATCTTCCTCCATCCTCCTCATCACCAACACCTTCTCATCACCACCTCCCTTCACCGCTTCACAGGTAAACACTGCGCTGAGCTCACATGACTTGTAATCTTTAAAGGAAAAAGAAACACTCATCTGCTTGAGACTGGGAGGAGTGTACACATTTCCTTGGTTGAGCTACTTTGAGTGCCAGATGAGTGTTTCAGAGCAATTTCGAAATTAGGTCAGGATTGCAAAGTAAAAGTCTTTTCTTGATATTTTCTAAATGTTTTGGTAAACATTTTGCTTTCTGGCAAACTCATCTGGCACGAAAGTAGGTTAAGCCCCTATTTGCACAAAGCTATATCCTGGGGATGTGCATTAATTTGTAATAACTGTGGAGAGCCAAAAGTTATTTTCGTTTCTGGGCAAATCTGTCTCAAATTAGGTTAAAATTTCCAGCAGAAATCAACTTTCTTCTATATAAAGAATAAATCTATCCAGCTATAGTATCATTCTTTAAAGGTACACCCCAAAATCAAAAAATATATATTTTTCCTCCTTTTTTTAAGACATATTTTTATTGAACACAACGATGATACTCACAGTATGTAAATTACTGACATATGAACCCCGCAGGACAAGACAAGACAGCAACAGACAAACAAGCAAAAAAATAAATACAATAAAAATAAGAATAAATAAATAAATAAATGCAAAAAATAATTAAATTAGTTAAATTAAATTCAGGGAGTCCATGGAGGATTGTATTTCGATGGTGACAGCCTTTTTTCCAGGCCAGTTCTATCAGCCCTGATCTCATCCTACAAGATGCAGATGCACCCAGGTCCATAGAGAGAGTCCCAGGTTCTTTTGCGAAAACCAGCAGGAAACTCTTAATTATATATTTCCTGTTACCTGTAGTGCTATTTACAGTTTTGGTGTGAATTGCTGAGTGATACTGGTTATAGAAACATCCGCCTTCTCTCCAGTATGATAGAACTAGAAGGCACTTGGCTTGCTAGTACCAGGTTGGATCCCTTCTGCCTTCAGAACTGCTTTAATTCTTGGTGGCATAGATTCAACAAGGTGCTGAAACATTCCTCAGAGATCTTGCTCCATATTGACATGATGACATCACACAGTTGCTGCAGATTTGTCGGCTGCACATCCATGATGTGAATCTCCGGTTCCACCACATCCCAAAGGTGCTCTATTGGACTGAGATCTGGTGACTGTGGAGGCCATTGGAGTACAGTGAACTCATTGTCATGTTCAAGAAACCAGTTTGAGATGATTTGAGCTTTGTGACATGGTGCGTTATCCTGCTGGAAGTAGCCATCAGAAGATGGGTACACTGTGGTCATAAAGGGATGGACACGGTCAGCAACAATACTCAGGTAGGCTGTGGTGTTTAAACCATGCTCAGTTGGTAATAAGGGGCCCAAAGTGTGCCAAGAACATCTCCCCCACACCATTACACCACCACCAGCCTGAACCGTTGATACAAGGCAGGATGGATCCATGCTTTCATGTTGTTTACACCAAATTCTGAACCTACCATCTGAATGTGGCAGCAGAAAGCCAGACTCATCAGACCAGGCAACGTTTTTCCAATCTTCTATTGTCCAGTTTTGGTGAGCCTGTGTGAACTGTAGCCTCAGTTTCCTGTTGTTAGCTGACAGGAGTGGCACCTGGTGTGGTCTTCTGCTGCTGTAGCCCATCTGCTTCAAGGTTGGACGTGTTGTTGCTTCAGAGATGATCTTCTGCAGACCTTGGTTGTAACCAGTGGTTATTTGAGTTACTGTTGCCTTTCTATCATCTTGAACCAGTCTGGCCATTCTCCTCTGACCTCTGGCATCAACACGACATTTTCACCCAGAGAACTGCTGCTCACTGGATATGTTCTCTTTTTGGGACCATCCTCTGTAAACCCTAGAGATGGTTGTGTGTAAAAATCCCAGTAAATACCCAGACCAGCCCATCTGGCACCAACAACCATGCCACATTCGAAGACACTTAAATCACCTTTCTTCTCCATTCTGATGCTCCGTTTGAACTTCAGCAGGTCGTCTTGACCATGACTACGAGCCTAAATGCATTGAGTTACTGCCACATGTTTGGCTGATTAGGTATTTGTGTTAAGGAGCAGTTGAACAGATGTACCTAATAAAGTGACCAGTGAGTGTATGTACATAAGTAGAGAAAGTAAACAGTAATCCCTGTGAACAACTGGTGAATCTCAAACCCCTTCTTCAGCCCTGTGCTTCCTGAGTATCATGTCTTTATACCTTATTTTAAATTGGTGTATGTTTGGCTCCACATTCAAACTGTTCCATAACTTCACTCCTCATATTGAAATACAAAAACTTTTTTCTGGTTGTACGCATACTATGAGTTTTGATATTAAATAATCCCCTTGAATTATAACCCACCTCACGGTCACAGTATTTCCTGGTAGCAGGTTATTTCTTGGGAGCCTGGAGCCTTGGGGGCTGGAGCCTATCCCAGCTGACATTGGGTGAGAGGCGGGGTACACCCTGGACAGGTCACCAGACTATCACAGGGCTGACACATAGAGACAGACAACCATTCACACTCACATTCACACCTATGGACAATTCAGAGTCACCAGTTAACCTTTGGACTGTGGGAGGAAGCCGGAGTACCCAGAGAAATCCCATGCTGACACGAGGAGAACATGCAAACTCTGCACAGAAGGGCTCCCCCACCCTGGGAAACCGAGTTAGTGACATGCAGTACAGCCAAGTTAGCGAGATGCAGTAACAGGACGTGAGTGTTAGCAAAGGAGAGAGAGAGAGAGAGAAGGAGAGAAGGTGCTCGGTGTATTATAGGAGGTCCCCCAGCAGACTAGGCCTAAGTCAGCCTAACTAGGGGCTGGTACAAGGCAAGCCTGAGCCAGCCCTAACTATAAGCTTCATCAAAGAGGAAAGTCTTAAGTCTAGTCTTAAATGTGGAGACGGTGTCTGCCTCCCGGACCGCAACAGGAAGATGATTCCACAGGAGAGGAGCCTGATAGCTGAAGGCTCTGGCTCCTGATCTACTTTTGGAGACTTTAGGGACCACGCGTAACCCTGCATTCTCAGAGCGCAGTGTACTGGCGGGATAATATGGCACTATGAGCTCTCTAAGATATGACGGAGCTTGACCATTTAGAGCTTTATAAGTTAACAGTAGGATTTTAAATTCAATTCTGGATTTTACAGGGAGCCAGTGCAGCAAAGCTAAAACAGGAGAAATATGATCTCGTTTCTTAGTTCCTGTTAGTACACGTGCTGCTGCATTCTGAATTAGCTGGAGAGTTTTTAAGGACTTACTAGAGCTACCTGATAATAGAGAGTTACAGTAATCCAGCCTAGAGGTAACAAAAGCGTGGACCAATTTTTCTGCATCTTTTTGGGTCAAGATAGGCCTAATTTTTGCAATATTACGCAGATGAAAAAAGACAGTCCGTGAGGTTTGTTTTAAATGAGAATTCAATGACAAATCTTGGTCAAATGTTACTCCGAGGCCAGAGCAATGCCATCTAGAGAAACGATGTCATCAGATAAAGAGTCTCTGAGTTGTTTGGGGCCAAGAACAATAACTTCAGTTTTGTCTGAATTTAACATCAGGAAATTGGTCCAGGTCCATCCAGGTTTTTATGTCTTTAAGGCAGTTATGAAGTTTAGTTAATTGATGAGTTTCTTCTGGCTTTATCGATAAATACAACTGAGTATCATCCGCATAACAATGGAGATTTACAGAGTGATTTCTAATGATGTTACCTAAGGGAAGCATATATAGAGTGAATAGGATTGGTCCAAGCACAGAACCTTGTGGAACTCCAAAACAAACTTTAGTACGTAGATGATTCATCATTAACATGAACGAACTGAAAACGATCAGATAAATAAGATTTAAACCAGCTTAGTGCAGAACCTTTTAGGCCAATTAAGTGATCCAGTCTCTGTAGCAGAATTTGATGGTCAATTGTGTCAAATGCCGCACTAAGATCTAATAAAACAACTACAGAGACGAGTCCTTTGTCTGAAGCAATCAGATTATTGTCATCACTGTCTCCTAAATCCAAAAACTAGCGTACTAAATGTCAAATTTGTGATGTCATCAAGTATAAAGTCTGTGGCTGCTCCACAGACAGTGAACTGGGAGATACGTTATAGATGACACTGAGAGCACCCTGGGGAATGTTCTGAGTATATGAGTACATTTTCTGGTGGTGTTCCTCTTTAACATTTTAGAGGAGACACAGGCAACAGAAACATTTTTTCTCCCCAGAATAGATATGCAACTTTAGCTCTTGTTTAAAATGACATTTATGGGGCAAGCTGCCTGAGGTGTTGGCACGTAAATAATAAGCAAACCAGTAAACAATGATATTGCAAAAACAAAACAGAAGAATGACAAAACAGCAGGTAGACACTGACCCTTAAAACCTGTCAGATTTATTTTCAGCCTGTTTTGGATATGAGGTGAACTCAAAAAGAAAGTTGTGCAACTGGTCTCCAGTATGTGAGGCTTTATTCACCTGTCCTGCTTTTGTTCTGTGCATGTAAACACTACGTGGTGGTTTGATAAGCCGGCTCTAGTACTGTGGCATGTACAAACCAGGTTTCTGATCATTCACTCAAATCGAGACACAACTTCACGCACATGCTCAGAAACCTGGATACTGTTTCATTAAATATCCAGGGAGATGAATAACAGGGTTTCTAATCCGCAATGAAAAGGTCACATCCCAGAAAGGATAATAATATGCACGTAAATGCTTTGAGTGCAACATGTTAGATTGTTTCTGCTGGTTTAACAGTCCGTCAATTAGTCACATGACCAGAGAAGATGAGACAAAAGGAATATAAATGAACATAAATGCAAGACATGAAAAACAACATAACAGCTGTACCATTTTTCCTTCACAATACAACTGCTGCGTCTCAATTCAGGGGCTGCAGCCTTCGAAGGCTGCATCTGAATACCGATTGCGTCATATCGGCGCGACCAAGGCCGTCCCATTTCAAAGGCTCCTTCAGATGCAGCCGAGAAAAGCAGCCTTCTTTCTCAGAATTTGGAGGATGCAAAGGATGAGATAACTAACAGTTGTTAACTAGCTAATGGTTAACTGTTGTTAGCATTACTATTAGCTAAAAGCACACAGCTTAAACAATCTTAATTTAATATGTTCACCTGAAAACGGTCCATCAGCCTGAAATTTATTAGACGGCGGTGAATCATCTCCTCAAGTATTAAATAAAAAATATATAATAACAATCTCTGCGTCCATGATTTTGGGCGAACTAACTTACTAGCTTACTCCCGTCGAGCACTGCTTGTTGCTAGGTGACAGGAAAGGGTCGGGGCAAGAACAACTGGTGATGCAACTAAGAAATCCTCCGCAGACCAGACCATCCCATTTCAGAGACCGTTTGGTTCCGCTGATGTGGTCCTCAGAGGATATGGCCGACGTCATACGAAAGCCACGCCCTTCAAAGGCTGCAGCCCCTGAACTGAGACGCAGCTAATAATTAGTTTTTTATGTTATATTTATTGTATTGTTAAAAAGTAGGTTAAATTATTTTTGTTCAGTACAAAACAGCAAATGCTCTTTAAACTTAAATTTGTGGATGGTTCAAAGTTAATTTGGTTCAATAAAAGTCCACCCTTTTAACAAAATTCATATATAACATACACTGTAATAAATACTCGCTAAAACGCTGATGGTAAAATATTTCTTGCACACACGTTGCTGCAGTTGTTACTGCTTCTTGTGTTTCATGTGAATTTTCTACATTATATTCTACATATTTAGTGTTGTAGCCGTGATCTGGAGGAGGCGTTATGGCGTGTTGTCATAGTAGCTGTGTCTCAATTCAAGAGCTGCAGCCTTCAAAGGACACGGCCTTCGTGGTCGACGTCGGCCACGTCCTTTGAAGACTGCATCAGCCAAACCACTTGGTCTTCGAAATGGGGTGGTCTGGTCTGTGGAGGGTTTCCTGGTTGCATCACTAGTTGTTCTCACCCTGACCCGTTTGCGTTCATGTTACCTAGCAACCAGCTGCACTTGACGAAAGAAGGCGTAAGCTAGTAAGTTAGTTAGCCCTAAATCATGGACCCAGAGATTGTTATATCATATATTTTATTTAATACTTGAGGAAAGGATTCACCGCCGTTTGATATATTTCAGGCTGATGGACCATTATCAGGTAAACGTATTAAATTAAGATTGTTTAAGCTGTGTGCTTTTAGCTAATAGTAATGCTAACAACAGTTAACCGTTAGCTAGTCAACTTAGCTTAATATATAATAGTCACCGGCGTGCTGTGCATCTTGGGAAAGGCTGGGCCACGAAGAATTCATCCGTTGCATCCTCCAAATTCTGAGAAAGAAGGCTACATTTCTCTGCCAAATTTGAAGGAGCCTTCGAAAAGGGACAGCCTTGGTCGCGCAGATGTGATGCAATCGGTCTTCAGATGGAGCCTTCGAAGGCTGCAGCCCCTGAATTGAGACGCAGCTAATGTCATTTTGTTTTTCATATAACTTTACATTAAATTCTAGCCAAATTTCAAACATTCCAAAGATAAATGAGAGACAGGAAATTGTACAAGACATGGAGAATTAATCAATCCAGCTGAAATAGGGCAGCAATAAACAGCTTGTTCAGTGAGGTTGTTTTTGTTTGTCACAAGGTGTGGGACAAAATGCTCTACGAGTGTGTGAGATTTAGGGGAATGTAGTAACATCTAGCGGTGAGTATTGCAGATTGCAACAAGCTGAAACTTCTCCTGGTTTGAATTCCCTCAGTGTTCATTGTTCAGCTGCTGAATGAAGCAGTTTCGTGTTACAAACGGGCTGCTAACCCAACTCGTGCTAATCTGTGCTCATGTTTCTTCTTTGATAATTTAAGATCCAGATGTTCAGTAGGTTTTTACCTGGAGCCAAATTAACCACAGAGGTCTGCTCCTGTCCAAAACAAATGTAGAAACACTGGATAAAGCAATTTCACATTTCATAAATCAGTGTTTTTCCGACGCTCTTATCGCTTGTCTTGACGCTAAAACGCTACTGTAGGAACATGGCAGTGCAACATTGCAGACTCCCGCTCCCTTAGTAGGTATAAATGGCTCATTTAAAGCTCTCGAAAACACAACGCTTCTTATTTTCAGGTGATTATACTAACATGAAAAAATGCTTATTATATTATATTCCACCTCTGCCAATATACCCCCCTAAATCTTACACACTGGACCTTAACACGTGTCTCAAAATGGTTGAATTCGAGGTGCATCTTTGTGCTTTGCTGACCTGCTGTCTCCTCTCTTGTCTCAGGAGCTGTCGGGCAGTGCAGGGAGTTTCTGGCTATGTCTGACGGGGGTCAAGCTGTCTTCTGATCAGAGTCCCGCTCTGCTTCACTAATGTCTCACAGCGTCCACCTCCGCGTCGGGGCAGCAGCACCGGGGGTCTTCGCCGGGGCCTCTCCTTGACAGACCTGGAATCGGCTCAGGAGGATCAAACTCCGATCCCGTTCCTCCTCCCTCTCCCTCAAACGACATGCACACGCAAACACATGCACGCACACATGCACATCTGCACTGACGTAGAGCCTCCCTCAGCGCCTGCAGCACCCCGCTTAGCCTCTCCTTGCCTTCCTCCCTCCCTCCCGCCCTCTTTTGACCTACTATTCTGTCTATGCAGTCACTCTGACCCCCAACTACAACCTCAACCTTCCCCCCCTACTTCCCGGGACTGTTGTATCTTGTCTCCCCCTGAGTTTTCAGAGGGATTTCCCTGTGCAGCCTGGCGAGCATGCCGCTTTCAGTGGAGTTGTCGGCGTGGTCGCTCACTTGGCCGGGTCCGACTGGGACCTGAGCTCTCGGCAGACTCGTCCTCCATCCTACAGGACCCTCAGCTCAGGGGGAGACTCTTACCAAGTAGCCACGCCTCTTCCTCTTTCTTCACGGGCATTTCCTGTTGGACGCACACATAGCCGAACTGGGTCTGTTTCAGATGGACAGCCATATTTTTTTCTCTTTGTTTTTTGGGTTCGTTTTTTTCTTCCTGTGTGCGCGCACAGTAAACCCGCCCGAGACCGAACTCACTAATAACTAAAAGTCATGTACAGAAAAACTCATGTATGAAACCTGTATGTTAATTAATAAGACCTTATGGAATGTTGATAATGATAATTAACGAATATTGATAAACTTAAAGTGGTACTTCCTCATGTCTGCATTTCAAATAGGAGTGGAGTGCACTTCACAAGTGTCTAGCTGGAGTTTCCACCCCCCCTCCCCTCTCCCTCTCAAAAACCGCTCGCCGACCTAATGACAGCTCTCCCGTTTCTACCGGGAGATTAAACAAGAAAAGCGCTTCCTTTTTTCTCTGCTTCTCTCCTTGTTCTTTTCTTTCCTTCTTCCTTGCTGTCTTTTGAATTCACGCCTGCAAACAGGAAACAGTAGCACCAGAAATAGGCCGACAGGGGAGGAAAGTCGAGATGGGACAAGAGTATGTAGGTTAGGAAACCCTTCTCTTAGGCTTTATCAATAAAAAAAAAAGAAAGGGATTGACTCAAGTGCGCTTTACAAGGTTACACGGCAGAAGTGCACTTTCTGAAGGCTGTTTGAGCGAGAGGCAGCCGGAGAGAAGTTGACGATGGCGTTTGTTTCACTTAAAGGCCTCAGGTGAACTTCAGTGGCACTTACCAATTCACACTTTATGATTTCTCCCCTCCCACTGAAACTGGTTTTGAGACCTCAGATGTGAATAGAAAATGCTCATCTTCAGCCTGGGACAGTGACATGTCTAATATGAATATGCTTTATATGATATATATGTATTAGAGGTATATTTTCAGCCAGTGAGCTATCTTCTTCAGAGATGTCAACCATTTCTCAGTTATATGAACAGTTATTACACAGTAATGAAGTTAATTCACCCCCTTTACTGAGGAGCATTCTGACATGTGTAGAGTACATTTATTATATGCTTTATTCTATTAAATATTATATGAAATAACTCCTTATACAACAACTGGCCAATGTAAAGTTCAAGAACTTACTGATGTTGATTGATCGTTGTAACTAAACCAAAGGTTGGCACTTAACTCAGAGAGCGTATTTAACATTGCTGTTTTTACTTTCATTTAGGTTCAGACTTTGTTGTTTTTTTCTTTGTTTGTTTGTTTGTTTATTTTGGGTTCTGGATGTGGGAGAATGTAGCCAATTGTAGCGCATGAGTCCGCTATGCAAATCAACCTTCCCTCACGATCCTGTATCAGAGACAGTCAGGAGGCAGACACACCCACCCGCGGGGGCGCTCTCACGGACTCTGGCAGAGACGCGGCGAGGTGGAGGAGATCTCACGTTTTAATGCTGCTGGTGAACTTTGTTGTTCTGCATCTAACTACTATGTCTCAACCAATGGAATGCAAAAAGAGAGCAACGAGGAAGAGGACAGGGAGGAAAGAGAGCGAATGAATGTAAACTAAAGGATGAAAGTGCGTGAATGATGCGATGGTCAGAGAGGTTTGGAGAGTGCAGATGGTTTACTGTTTGTGGGTGTGTGTAGACTGTGTGTGTCAGTTCTGGGGTGGTGTTGCTCGGGGAAAGAGGGAACCTGTATTTTTGCAATAAAGTTATTACCAATGCACTCCCACAGGGGGCGTAACCACCGTACAATGTCTGCGTCATCATTTGTTTGTTGAAAGGTCAGGAGCACAGAAGCTGAACATTTTGAGAGTGAAGTGATGTCAGCTTGTCTCAGCCTGAGAACTGGAAACACTTTCAGTATGGTACCTTTGGAACCAACAGTAACCCTTCAGACATGGTACCTAGACCCTAGTGTTTCCACTGCAAACAGTACTCTTAAATATGGGCGGGGTTGTTGTCACTCACTGCTCCGTCCAGCACTCACTGTATTTCAGTCTGCACCTCGTTTATCGTCCACAGAACGAGGCTGCACGCCGACATTTTCAGAACAAAACAAAACAGGCTGCAGTGAGAGTCTCTCTCCATGGGATATTTAAAAATAGCAGGTTTGTGCATTTAGTCCTTCTCAGGCAAGCTCAGGGGTTTAGTGTTGCTGGAGCTCACAGGAGAGCCCGGTCTTTCTCCGAAGATCTCGAAATCCAGCGTTTGGGCAGTCAGAAACCAACAAAAAGTCCAACTGGGGCAGATGGGAGCGGGGGTGAATGGGTGTGACTTCCACCCGAGAGAGCGGTGTTCATGTCCCGTAAGACTCTAAAGCCAAACCCTGTTCTTTTTTCCGAAACCTAACCACGTGTGTTTGTTGTTGAAGGGAAAAAAAAGTCAATTCACAATGTTGTACCAACGTAGTGCTTTTATTTTGAAAGAGACTGTATGTAAACGCAAAATTTCCTGTGAAAACACAAGTGTATTTTGAAAGAAGACAATGCATGTAACAGGCAGAACTTGACACGGCGTCCCAGAACGTCAACAACCAACACACCCAGGGTACCTTAAACGTCATGTGTGGACGTGGAAATTCCATGACCAAATGTCAATATGTGACGAGGTCGGAGTGAGAATGTGTTTCACAGGAACGATGCTCTTGCTTTCCACCAAGTGAGGATTGGGATATATGCCGCCCTGGTTGGAGATCCACTCATTAGTAAAAGTGTATGTCATATAAAAATGTGCCTTTTCACACCATATACTTGTAAAATGAATTATTAGAGCTCAGAAAAAGCTCCTAACTAAATATTTAAACAGGTGTCAGCTCTTGTACTGCACAAAATTACATGTCATGGCACTCCTTTCTATGGAGATAATTAATTCAGATACTAGAAATGTGAAATTTTTATAAAGCGCTGGGTTTCTGATTGGCTCAAGGGCCCGGTGTCAGGATATGAACCAGTATGAAATCTTTGGAAAATGCACACTTCCACTCAAAATATCCAGACATCTTATCTTAAAAATAAATAGACATTAAAATATTTCCTCCACAGGTTGATCTGCAGCCTCTTAACAAAGCGATTATGTTTGCATGGGTGAAGACATGAAAGTATCAGAGATTTTAGTCCATATTGACATGATGACATCACACAGTTGCTGCAGATTTGTCGGCTGCACATCCATGATGAGAAACTCCCGTTCCACCACATCCCAAAGGTGCTCTATTGGACTGAGATCTGGTGACTGTGGAGGCCATTGGAGTACAGTGAACTCATTGTCATGTTCAAGAAACCAGTTTGAGATGATGTGAGCTTTGTGACATGGTGCGTTTTCCTGCTGGAAGTAGCCATCAGAAGATGGGTACACTGTGGTCATAAAGGGATGGACACGGTCAGCAACAATACTCAGGTAGGCTGTGATGTTTAAACCATGCTCAGTTGGTACTAAGGGGCCCAAAGTGTGCCAAGAAAATCTCCCCCACACCATTACACCACCACCAGCCTGAACCGTTGATACAAGGCAGGATGGATCCATGCTTTCATGTTGTTTACACCAAATTCTGAGCCTACCATCTGAATGTGGCAGCAGAAATCCAGACTCATCAGACCAGGCAACGTTTTTCCAATCTTCTATTGTCCAGTTTTGGTGAGCCTGTGTGAACTGTAGCCTCAGTTTCCTGTTGTTAGCTGACAGGAGTGGCACCTGGTGTGGTCTTCTGCTGCTGTAGCCCATCTGCTTCAAGGTTGGACGTGTTGTTGCTTCAGAGATGGTCTTCTGCAGACCTTGGTTGTAACCAGTGGTTATTTGAGTTGCTGTTGCCTTTCTATCATCTTGAACCAGTCTGGCCATTCTCCTCTGACCTCTGGCACCAACAAGGCATTTTCACCCAGAGAACTGCTGCTCACTGGATATTTCCTCTTTGTTGGACCATCCTCTGTAAACCCTAGAGATGGTTTGTATAAAAAAAAATCAAACACATGAAAATAAAATCTTTTATGTTGTATGCTACTGTTTAAAAAATATTTATATTAAGTAAGAAAAAAAAAAGTAAAGAAAAAAACTGTTTAAAATCATCAGACATCGTAGATTCCACGTTTTGTCAAAAAAGACAAATGACAAACTGAAATGTCACCTTAAGGTAAATAAAATACAGTCGGCTTCTTTACCGGATATATACCGGAAGTAGATTGTTGCTATATGGCGTCAGTTAGCCTTGGACTACAACTTGTAGCTTATAACTTGTTTAACCCATATTTATATACATTTTGGCAACATGGCACTATTAAAAGTATGCCGAATTGCTTATTAGCGGTTTCTGTTTCTAATTTACCCCTTGGTGTACAGATATCTATCGCGACATTATTTTAATACTGAAGAAAACCTAAAAACGTGAAGATTCCCAGTGAAGTTTCGGCGTCACCAGGAGCCTCTTTTTTTCGACGACTTTAAGTGGATTTATGGACGGAGTAAGACTGGAGTAAGCGGTAAGTGTAAATCACACTCAATCAAAAAATGTGTGTTTCATGCCTGTGTGTTCACATTTCACCCGAGTTTCGACCCAGAGAAGAAGTGTTATTTTGGGCGCTAATTGGCTCACACCTAACCTCAGGTGAAAAGTGACTTGTTTTCACTTAAACGGGATAAAAATGCTGAAATACACCAGAATAACTGCATCCAAAAATACTGTAAAATAAGAGATGCTCAGTAGGCTATGTATAACACTGTGACAGTGATAGAAAGTAAATACATTTTACTGTAAGAACTGTATTGAATTATAACTTTGAGGTACTTGTGTATTTCCATTTCCTGTTAGACTTGTTAACTACACTTTAGAGGGAAATATTTGACTTTTTATTTCAGTAATTAAAATGATCTCCACCTTTCTCAGCTGCAACATTAAAGTGATGTACTTTAGTCAAGTTTATTTATATAGCGCAGGTTTAAAAAAAACAACAAAAAAATCAAGGATCACACATGAGAAATATGTAATAAAGGCTAACATAAATCCTGAAATGGCATGTGTGTGTCCTGTGTCTGACTATGCCTCTGGTCTTTGGGATTTTGTTGTAACACAGTGCATTAGCCTATAAAGCGATTCGATCCTTCCTGTGTGTCCATAAATTTACTCCAGTTTGGACCAGAAGCGGGGATATGACCTCCAAACGTCAGACATGAATGTCAGATGCTTCGGCTTTGGAATAGACTTGTGAAGATGTCGGATCAAAGACTTGCTAAAAAGAAATTTAATTGGGACACCTCCCACTGTCATTCTGCTGGGAAACCTTGGGTCCTGGTTTCCTTGTGGACGCTACTTGACACGCTCCACCCACCCGAACACCGTTGCAGACCAAGTAAACCCTCTCATGGCGACAGCACTTGTCAATGGCAGTGACCCCCCCCCCAGCAGGACAATGCACCATGTCACACCACAAACTGCTCAGGAGTGACCCAAGGAACGGGACAAAGAGCGTAAGGTGTTGACTTTGCTTCAAAATACCCCAGACCCTGATCTGATTGGACATTTGGGGGACGTGCTGGTACCCCACAGGTACCCCCGATCCACGGTGGGTGCTCCTTGGACTGGACATGGATCTGACCTGTGAAGGCAAGGACACAGGACCTCTGGAGGGTGTCCTTTGGTGTCTGGCACCTGGGCGTTAGCTTCAGATCTTTTGAGTCTTGTACGATGCATTCTCGGAACCCATCTGCTGTATTCGGCATCTGACTTCCGGCAGACGGCGATACAGCCTCTGGGGGCAGACCCCCGATTTTTCGCACTCCAGTTTGATTTGGGCGGAGGAGGCGAATTTCCGTTTCCGACCTCCATTTATATATAAGTAAATATGCTGAACCATTGCGATGGATTCAGAGTTTGCAGTGACACCAGTCATGTTCCGCCTCGTTAGTTCGCCACACGGACCGTTTAACCTGGCAACAACTGCAGCCGGCTCAAATGTGATTGGTCAATATCACGCGGACTACAAACAGCCTACAACCGGAAACCAGGGCTCTTCCACTCTTCTTCCGGAGGCAAGACCTCCGGGGTTTGCCTACAGACTCTACATTCACTGAATGTAGAGTCTGTATATAGAGACCATGTACGATGTGAGGTGGGATACAAGCACGTACCAAAGATGTTTGATCAGATTGGGATTTGGGGAATGTGGAGGCCGGGTCGACGCTTTGAGCTCTTTGTCACCTTCCCGGGGCCACTCCTTAGCAGTTTTTGTGGTGTGGCATGGTGCACTGTCCTGGTGGGTGGAGTGTGTCAGGTGGTATCCACATGAATGCCAGAACCCAAGGTTCCCCAGCAGAACATTGCGCTGTAACAAGATGATCAATGTTGTTCATGTCACCTGTCAGTGGTTTTAATGTTATGGCTGATCGGTGTATGAAGACATAAGGATTATAACTTTAAGTAGAATTACTTCTATCTATGTCGATTTCTTTTGGTCTTTTGAGTTTTGTTCCAGAGAGGGAACCTTTTTTGTGGCTGAGTGTCTTTGCCAGGCCTGTGGTAGAAGGCAGAGTATTAACAACGTCATTTAATACTGTGGTATTCCTACTTTTATTGAAGTAAAAGATGTGAGTACTTCTTCCAGCAGTGCAGTAGATTTACCAGAACCGAGGGTTACCTAGCTACCCATGCATTTTAATGCAGCTGCTCAGGATGCATTTTGCGATGTGTAAAATATATTTGATTTAACACGAGGAAAAGAGTGCTGCGGTAACATGACCTGAATGTGCACATTTATATGGATCAGTGCTTCTACTGTCAAGGTGGTGATCATATCATCATAACTACCACCAGGTTCACTGTGAGCCCCCCAGTCTGCAGTTTGTGGTTGGACCACTAGATGTCAGCAGAGATACACTGCAACATTCATTCACACTGCATTTAATCAGCCCCATTCATTCACAGAAGTATTGACACACCGTCTCTTGTCACTTACACACACAGCCTTTTGTTGTCAGTCTTTTTTGTCCTGACTCAAGGTGTCAATTAAAAGTTGAGTTCTTGCAGAGGGAAACAGGAAGAAGAATCCCTGCAGAACAAAGCAGAGAAAAGGTGGTGAATCAATAGCCATTACCTTTCACACTCACACACACACCTCTCCCCGGTACTGGGAGAGTACATTTAATGGTTCTTTTATATGTCAGTGTGTGTTGAAGCTTGTCCTGCTATCCTTTTGAGAGCCAGTGACCTGAATTCAGAGATACTGTAGGATGTTGTTGCTAAGTGCAGTCAGTTTTATCGGTCTACTCACCTCTTCAAGGGCTTGGATGTGTGATGGCTAATGTACTTTAACATCTTTTGTGTCTTTGCTTCTGAAAAAACTTCTACCTTGATATCAGAGGTGAGCTGTTTGCAGTAAATTGCTAGGATACAAAACTTACCGTACAAGAATCACTTGATTGGAAGATGGGCAACATTTTAGAAAATTGCAACAAAAGATTGTCGGAGTGCTCCCGACGCCACAGGCTTCACAGAAAATGATGCTCGGGTGCAAAATTGTTTTGTTGTTGCTGCATGTGGATGTAGAAGATGGGACTTGAGGAATAAAACTTGTAGAAAAGACTCGCGTGCAGTGTCTAACTTGCAAAAATAATAATTTTAATGCTGCAACGTTTCGGTGACGAGACCTTCATCAGGCAATTACTCACATTACCCATGTGAAAGGACATCTGGATCTTAAGTTACCAGAGAAACAGCCTGAGAAAATAGTTGTAGCAGCTCAGCTCCAGCCCCTACTGTGCCAAACAGCATCAGAGAAACACAGATTTCTTTACATGAAACTGCTTCATTCAGTGTTTTTTACTAGTTTAAATCAACAGCTCTTTTTGTTTCGGGTAGGAGGAGACCTCTGTGGATTAATTGGCTCATGGTTAAAACCTCCTGGACATGTGAAACTTAAGTTATCAGAGAAAAAATTTGAGCACACATTAGTCAGCTGCTTGATTCAGTGTTTTAACCGCTTTAATCATTGTTTTGGAGAGGAAGAGACCTCTGTGGATAATTCCGCTCATCGTAAAAACCTCCTGAAAGTCTGGATTAGAAAAAAAGTGAGCACACAATAGCATGTTGTGGACGAGCTGCTCATCTTCGACATGTCGAACAGCATCGGAGAAATACTGATTTTCAACATGAAGCTGCCTAATTCAGTGTTTATGCTGGTGTAAATCACTGGGTCCATTTGTTTTGGAAAAGAAGAGACCTCTGCAGATGATTCGGCTTCTGGTAAAACTTGAATGAACAATGAACATCAGTGGGATTCTAACCGGGAGAAACTGACTGCAATGATGGCATTGCATTGTCTTTTGTTATTGTTATAATTGCGAGACCCCAATTGGCAGAAGATTACTTATTGTGCATTCAGTGGACCAGTATGCTCCAACTGTAGTGCTTGTTGGATGGTTCAATAGCTTCAGAAACCCCTTCACCCAAATAAAAATTTTAATGTAACAATGCCACTAGCTGACAAGTTAAGGGTTCAAGTTGTTAAGATTCATCCTGATGGGAACATGTTTACAGGGTGCTTTCAGACCTAGAGTTGTCTTGCTTTGGTCTGAATCAGGGACTAGTTTTGTTACACAGTTGTATAATTGCCTAGAGTTGGTTCATGTTCTCACGGCAGCATTTACAAGCGGACCAGATCAACTTCCTTGTGCAAGAAAGCTGCTCTTGATTGGTCAGAATTTCCATGTGGGAAAAATCCAGGAAGTAAAGCAAACGTTGAAGAAGAGTACACTTGCAAGATAAATGTGACACTTTCTAATGTCACAATGGAGGGACAACTACGCAGGTTGATTTTAGCGCTGCTCATCGTGGACTATATTGCTGTCATTGTTCATTTTAGTCAAACCATACAGTTTGAAAACGAGGCGCGGCTCCAACTAGAAAACAATGTTTTGATGCATTGGATGTGCTGAATGTGCATATTAAGGCAGTACAGGAGGAGGTGCACATTAATAATCCTCCAGGACTGTAACATGCTCATGTTTAACCCAAACAATGTGTCATGTGACTGCAGTTGGTTCGGATCGAGGTCCGAACACGTTCTCACCACGAACAAACCGCACCAGGGTTTGTCTGTAACCGGACCAAGACCACCTCTTCAAGAGGGTCTTAGTCCGGTTGTTTTGGTGCACACCTGAGTGTGATTGCTGTGTTCACACCTGCCCAAACGAACCGCACTTATGGGGCAAACGAACTATGAAAGGTTGTCTGTCTCTTTTAGGCTGATTGTGTGGCGACCTGTCCAGGGTGTACCCTGCCTCTCGCCCAATGTCAACTGGGATAGGCTCCAGC
This sequence comes from Epinephelus lanceolatus, assembly GCF_041903045.1. NCBI lineage: Eukaryota > Metazoa > Chordata > Actinopteri > Perciformes > Serranidae > Epinephelus > Epinephelus lanceolatus. The sequence continues at coordinate 27,950,356 of NC_135754.1, read as the reverse complement.
CCCCCCGTGACCCTCAAGAGGATAAGCGGTTAGAAAATGGATGGATGGATCGATTACTCTGACCAGTCTCTTATAATGAGGGGCCTGGGAACATAGGGATGACGAATGACCCCAAAGAAATCAACTGAACTTAAAACCTAAAATTTCACACCATGTAGCCTCATGAATGTTCTGAAAAAAGTCCAGACAATAAGAAAAAAGGGACTTTCAGTCTTTTTGGACTAGTCTCGACTGGAATTGCAATTAGAGGTAATAACCGTCTGCAAGCAGTGGTGAAGGAAAAGATAAAGGCAATATGAGGCCTGAAAGCTTGTGTTGAAATGAAGTGGGTCAACAGAAGAAACGCACATCAAACTATAACAACACAGATGATTCTCTGTCTGTAAACAAGGATGCCTTTCAAGGCCTAAGGTTGCCTGGAGGGAAAACAAACTGGAGGAAACTGCAGTGCCAAGAGTTAACACTGACAAACTGACAAGATTGGAGTTGTTATGGAGAAAGATGAGCCCTTGTATGTAAAAAGGAAAGCCAAAAGGAAGTCTCAGAATTTGTTTTGAGCCACAAAAGCTAAATTAAGCAATAAAACGAGAACAGGAAATCAGATTTTATTAGCACATGATAATTATCTGTCAGTGATAAAAGCTCTCAACTGTGCACAGTCAACGCCCCATTTGGACACTGCTGGTTTTCAAGGCTTCTAAATGGGATAGAGGCTTGGATGGCATACACTGATGATGTCTTGGAAAATGTTTATAAAACTGGAGGAAATTTGTCAAAAGAAAAACCAGAGAGGTACTTTATGATTGAAACTTTATTCCCATCCTATCTGAACACACAGCACGGCGCCAAGAGCTCAGGAAGGTGTGATGTGGCGCTGTGAGAATGAGCGTGAGATGAAAACTGTTAGTCACTGTAACACCTGTCGTGAAATACGATGACGTCGACCTACCTGTGAAATTGTCAGTGGATGCTTCAAAGGGTGGATTAGGAGCAGTATGCCAACAGGAAGGAGAATATCAGAGCAGTGGGTAAAGCAGCAAAACGAAGATTTAAGCACTTTTTCATTGGAGAAGATTTTGAATCAGGTCATTGACTATTGATTAGGACTATGTGGTATAACGACTACATACTTATATCAGTGTATTTTCAAGCAAGATATGAAGACAACACAGTTTATATCGATATAGTGTCAAGTTGTGTTACATGACTCATACCAGTGTGCACCTCTCCTTTTTCACACTCTCCACACAGCTCCGCCCCATTCACTCACTCACACATTCTCCAGCAACACTCTTTAGAGCCGTAGCCTGACATGCACCTCCCCAGACATGTAACTGAACGTTGCAACACAGACCTCCTGTCTATTGTTGTAAGCTGAAACTATTTCCCTCAGTGGAAACAAAGCTTTTATTTACTTTAACTTCACGGATAAGAAACAATAAATTGTGAAGACAATAAAGCCTCCACAAAAATAGCATTTTAAGTCCTGTGTGTGATTTATCCTGGCTTCATATGAGCAGAGGAAATCTTCGCTCGTCGCTAGGCTAATTTATACAATGTAAAATTCCATAGGCTTGTGCTAATAACGTTAGCATGTTATGTTTGTTTGGAAAATGTGTTCACTATAAGACAGGTGTCCATATCACCCAGCCCTACTATTGATTATATTCTGAAAAAGACACTGACTAAAATTCACTACTAAGCAATTTTAGGATGTCTCAGTCTTGGTCAAGCCTCCATGAACGTTGGGCTTTGGAACAATCTTAGATAGTGGCCAAAGGTTGAATTACAACATACAAGTCCATAACTTGATGCTGTTGTGCTTAAAAATACTTGTTCCCATAAACTTATATCGTGAAATAGACGTCTGTAAATCACTGGATACATTTTGAGCACCGTGCTAAATGACTCGCTTCCCTATCAGGATTTGATTCATTTGGTCCAATAACATTTCTAAAGTCTATAAAAGCCGCACAACAAAATCATTTTATGCCCATTCAAGTTAGCGGAGCACTAAACAGGACGGAAGGAAGATGTTTTTTGTTGTTATGTTTATTATTGTTGTTATTTGTTCCCCTTTTGGGCCAGGAAAACAAAGAAACAGTTTACTGTGTCCTTTCGTCCCGACAGCGTCCCAGGACAGATCTCAAACACATTTTCTGTTGTTCCTAGGATGATGGTATGCTGTTAGTGTGGAGCTCTGCTTTTTAGCCTGCACAAAATTCATGGAACACAGCAGATAAACATCGGCCACTGCCTCGATGAACGGCATCTTATATGCCGATGGGCCGATGACAGTCAACAAGGTAAATATCGGCTGATACCGATTAATCAACAGATGTGATGTGGTTGGCGCCTGCTGGATTAGGGGGTAGAGCAGGCGTCCACACGCATTGTTCTGGCCGCAGCGGCCACAGGCTCAATTTTCACCCCATCACATCCTTGTACTAACCTTCCCATGTAATCAATCTAACATTTTTTCCCCCACAGTAATCAGTATGTAGCTCCTGACATGTTGAGGCAGAGGGTACTTGCTGTAGCTCTGGTTGAGGGTGAGAGGCTGTCAGTAAATAGTTTGTTGGGCACAGGGAAACAGAGATCTGTGTGGGTACATGAGACCCTAAAAAAGAGGGTGGATCATGGGGAATACCACCAGTTGGTCCAGGAGCTTCTCCTCCATGATGGATGTTTCCAGGCATATTTTAGGATGACTCAGGGGCAGTTTGACAACCTGCTGTGTATCATCAGGGCGTATAGCTCTGGGTATCCAGCAGCTGCTACCACCAGTTTCTCCTCCATTGTTTACCAACTGTAAACTTGACAATAAAAGAGATGGCGTGGGATGCTTTTCAACTGGAGGAGTTCAGGGCGCTCCTCCAAAAACACCAGGCGCTTAGAACACAGAAACACAAGATGCGTAGCAACGCAAAAATTGTGAGCAAAAAGCTCCATTTTCATTAAAAACAATAACAAATAGGCGCCTCCAGCTGTTAAAACACTTTCTGTGTGATCAGGGCCTTTGACTGTCCTATTTAGTAAAGGCAAAAAGCCAAAAAAAAAAACAAAAAACAGATCAATCTTCTCATGTAACTACACCAAAAAAAACAAACAAATATTTCTACTGCTTGGTAAAGGTTAGGGGACAGTTGTGGTCTTGGTTGAAAGTAGGGCCTTGAAAGTCAGAGAGGAGAACGTTCTGGTCCCCAGATTTTGCTGCGGAGCGAGCGCTCTTTACTTTGCTGTCACTTTTTGGTACAGACAGCTGTAAACATGACGCAGCGGCACAGAGGAGGAGAAACTTTCCACCATTAGGCTCCGAAATAACATAATCTTCTCTCTTCTGCATGAAGGTGGTGATTTACAGCTCACAGCATTGGTTTTCTCCTGGTACTCCAGCTTCCTCCCACAGTCCAAAGACATGCAGGTTAATTGGTGACTCTAAATTGTCTGTAGGTGTGAATGTGAGTGTGAATGGTTGTCTGTCTCTATGTGTCAGCCCTGTGATAGTCTGGTGACCTGTCCAGGGTGAGCCCTGCCTCTCGCCCAGTGTCAGCTGGGATAGGCTCCAGCACTAAAGCACTCTGCATTCTTAAGCATAGAGTGACAAGCTGTGTCTTCAGTATGCTAAAACGTCCACTTTACAAGAGACTCTGGAATACCAACCTAGTAAGAAGTGAATATTATTCTTGGTTTAGCGAGAGCATAAAAACCAGGCAGACACAGAATCTAAAGGCACGTAGTGTACTCATAATACAAGAATAAAAATACCTGCATAAAGAAACACCTCATACAATTAAGACAGATGGTGCAGAGAAGAGCAGCCAGGCTCCTATAGGAACACTCAGGACTGGATTTATAAAGAAGAAATTATGAGCTGTGATGGGTTTCTCTTCAAAGGAGACACAATCATTGCACCACCATCATTGAGACAGGAAGTGCTTGACTGCATTCACTGCTGTCAGCTTGGGACTTACAACTGTGGAAGAAGACAGCTTCTTTTAGGTGATGTTCCTGAGGAATAAGACCAAGAGTGAGCAGAAAGGGACAGTTCACAAAGACTTCAAAGCTCATGTGATATGTAGTAGTGAAGTCTAAGCTTTCTTTTAGTTTAGATTTTTACCCGTGCAGTAAATGACCCCTGCAGGGTCTAATGAAGCATCTACGTTAATTAGACCCTTCAGAATTCCCTTGTCTGATGTTCTAGTGATGCACAAAGAGAGAAGTGTGTTTGTTGCTGATGAATAATGTCACTATTCTACATGTGTCTCTTGATCTCTAAGCACCAGGTGACGCTCACTTGTTTGTTGTTCCAGTAGTGCAACAGACTGCGGTTTCAATTTCTGCCCCTCTAAATTTCAAGTTATCACAAAGAGCTTAAAAGTGAATAACAACTCTTTGTATTAAAAAGTCTCTGGAAGAGGGATTTCTGAGAAATGACGCTGATAGCTCAACAGTGATTATACATCTGAAATCATGATTTGCTAGACGTGGCGAAAAAGATTAGAGGATCGCAGGCAGTGCCCCTCACTTCAGCTTCAATACAGGTTCAAGCAAGGCAAAGAGTCTGCGGCCATGTGAGGCTGTACTTATGCATAGCGATGCTTTGAGTTGGCAGTTATAATGATGACCATGTTCATCTTAGTTTAAAGGGACAGTTCAGCCCCAAATCAAAAATACCTGTTTTTCTCTTACCTTTAGTGCTGTTTATCAGTCTAGATTGTTTTGTTGTAAGTTGCTGAGGGTTGGCGATATCGGCCGTAGAGATGTCTGGCTTATCTCCAATATAATGGAACTAGATGGCACTCGACTTGTGGTGCTCAAAGTGCCAAAAATACATATGAAACTCAACAGCAATGTCTCCTCCCAGTAATCATGAACAGGTAACTCAGATAGGCCCTGATCACACTGAAAGCGTTTTAGCAGCTGGAGGCACCTTTTTGTAATTATATTTAATGAGAACGAAGCTTTTTGCCGGCCGTTTTTGCCTCATGATTGCTGGAGACTGGACATCAGACATCAGGCTGGGCTTTTTTTGGAGGGGCTTTAAAGAGACAAATGCTAAAATGGAGCATTTCAGACATGAATACAAGTGTTCAAGCAAGGAAAGTTAAGTGTTTTTTTCTAACCATTATAGCATTTAAACATGTTCTAGTAGAAACCTATGAACCTCAAAATGGGCACAATAGGTCCCCTAAGCATACAGGTAGCAAGTCAGTAGGGCTGTAGTCAACCAAAGAAAATCTTGGTCGACTTAAGTTGTACATAATCTTCAACTAATTGATTAGTCGTGGATGAAAAAATCTGCACGTTATTTTCACTTCTGCGGTGGTGTGTCTGTGTCACTCTGCAGTCACACCTCCAAAACACTAGTCGGCGGTGGAGGACTGTGTGAAGTGCTGTAATGTTTACTTGATTCAAAACACACATTAAACACACATTAAACATGGCTTAATAGAGACAATTTCAAACACAAGTACACAAATCAGCTTCACTATAACTTGCAGCATTCACAGACAAACACTTGTCTTTATCTGGACACATTTTCCCCACAAATACAACATGCTAACGTTATTAGCACAAGCCTATGGCATTTTACATTGTAGGAATTAGCCTAGCAGCTAGCAATCTTTCACTCTTCTCATATAAAACCAGGGACAACAGCAACATTTAACAAAGGTAATGGCACATTATTTGGTTTTCCAACCAAATATAACATGCTAACGTTATTAGCACAAGCCTATGGCATTTTACATTGTATAAATTAGCCTAGCGACAAGCAGAGATTTCCTCTGCTCATATGAGGCCAGGATAAATCCCGAAGTATAAATCCCTAAAGGATAAATCACACACAAGACTTAAAATGCTGGAGGCTTTATTGTCTTCACAATTTATTGTTTCTTATCTGTGAAATACAAGTAAATACAAGCTTCGTTTCCACTGAGGGAAATGATGTCAGAAACAGGTCCATGTCATTGGTCCGACATCCCATTAGTCCGACGGTCCGCGGTGCTGAATGGCTCCCGGCGGGCGTATTTCTGCCTTGATGGTGCGCCACGACCGGCTCTGGGTCAGCTGGGAAAGGCCTGAGGTGAAGCAGGCTCACGGCTTATGTGTTTGTCACTTTCTTTTTCATTTTAACCCACACCATGATCTTTTCCTAACCCTAACCAATGGTTTTTGTGCCTAAACCTAACCAGAACCTAACCACAGGGCATCATGATGATTTCGGAACAGACTTCGGAACAATGGGTTTAATATGGTCGGACCAATGGGCAGTTCCCTCAGAAACAGACAGGAGGTCTGCGTCACCGCGATGCTGAGTGTTAAGGTGGTCAAGCGCAACGTTGTGTAAACAAAGGGGATGTTTTGAAAACATTTTCACAGGTAACTTAGCCTGTCCCCCGCCGCAGGAAATAATTGATTAATCCTGTAAAGCTATTGATGTAGCACTTTTCTCCTTATGAAAGTAACACGGCGATTATTCGACCAATGAGATTTTGGTCGGACGAGAGAATATCGACCAAATAATCGACCAGGAGACTACAGCCCTACAAGTCAGATTACACTCATTATGCGTTGACTTGCTATTGTGTACTCACACACTCACAGAGCATCTCCAGGAGTGCTTATGCCGAGGAGAAAGGAGACTTCAGCCAACCATTTGTTTCAGAACAGCTTTGCAGATTGTGTCCTGGTCACAGGACAGCAGAACAGCTTTTTATTTTATCTTCTCACAGATGGCTCCAGAGGAAGTCAGATTGCCTCAAGCTGTTGTGGTGAAATTGCTTCACGTGAAGAAACATAGGTATATTTGGCTTTTATTCACATAAAAACCAACTAAACCTGGTCGCAATTACTTTCTTTTATTTTATTACATTGAGACTGATTTTATTAAACTGAGAACAGGATAAGCAGGCTGTGATCACACAGAAAGCATTTTAGAAGCTAGGGGCGGCTTTTTGTAATTGTTTTTAATGAGAATTTTATGAGAAGTTTTTGTGTTGCAATGCACCTCACGTTTCTGCGCTCTAAGCGCCTGGCGTTTTTACGGGAGCGTTCTGAACTCCTTGAGTTGAAAAACCTTCAACTCAGAGCAGAAAAACACCCCACGTCATCTTTTGTTCATCATTTTTTTCCCATTGTCCAATTGGATGATTTGAGAGGCAGGCCCAGAGCTATACGCCCTGATGGTAGACAGCAGGTTGTCAAACTGCCCCTGAGTCATCCTAAAATATGCCTGGAAACAGCCAGGCAGGTTTACATACATCAGTCAACTATAACCTTAAAATGAAAGGAAATTTTGCTGCCTTTTCATCTTTCCGGTTTAACAGTTAGCTATATAACTATACAGACTGACAAAAACAATTAAATTCACTGTGCTAACTGTCAGCAGCATCTTTTAAGGTGGAATGTTTTCTTGACTGTTACATGGAATAAGTTGACGTCTTGAATCCATCAACACAACTTAAATGTCAATATGACAGCTTTGACAATGCCAGTTGTTGGTTTTTTTGGTCTCTTTTGCATGACGTGCTATAGTGATGAGTGGATCTTAAAGCACTTAACACTTTACCCGCCAGAGTATTATTTTTTATTTGCTGCCATCGCCAGCATTTTTGATCATATTCACTCATCTTTCAAGACCCACAGAATAAAGAAAGAATGGGATCATGGATACAAGCAGCTGAAATGAGTTTCCTCCGTGGGGTGTCTGGGCTCAGCCTTGGAGATAGGGTAAGGAGCTCTGACATCTGGAGGGAGCTCGGAGTAGAGCCGCTGCTCCTTCATGGTGAATGGGGTCCGTTGAGGTGGTTCGGGCATCTGATCAGGATGCCTCCTGGGCGCCTCCTGTTAGAGGTGTTTCAGGCATGTCCCACTGGTAGGAGGCCCTAGCAGACCCAGGACACACTGGAGGGATTACATATCTCATTTGGCCTGGGAACGCCTTGGGGTCCCCCAGGAGGAGCTGGAAAGCGTTGCTTTGGGGTGAGCTTTGACCTTTAACATTTGTTAATTAGCACTAACATTCAGCTGAGGCTGATGGGAATGTCATTAGTTTTGCAGGAATTTGGTCACAAATCAAAGTATTGGGCAAAATGAAACTTTGACCTCATGGTGCTAGAACAGGAGTCAGGGTATTACTAGCATTACATCGTGAGTGTTTGTACATCCTGCTGGTGGAACTAGAGGAAAAGTCAAAGAATCACCAAAGTCATTGTCATTCATCCTCTAGAGACGATCCATGTCTGCGCAAAATTGCTTGGCAGTCCACCCAAAGTTTTTGAGATATTTCAATCTGGACCAAATTAGTGGACTCACATTAAGCAACACTTCCTGCAGTCAAACCAAATATAAGATGTCTCATTCATGCTCAAGAAAACACGTGCAGATGGTAATGACCCTCCTACTTCCTTTTTTTTTTTCAACCTGTAAAATAAAAGTCCTTTTTGGGAAGGTGCCTGTGAACAGATTCCACAGATCAAAAGCACATGACACCACATCCAAAAACCAAATCAAATTGTTCATATCTATCTAAATTATTGTCAGTCTACCCACCGTCTTTCTTTTCTCTCTCCTCCCCTCCCTCCTCACTTCCACTGCTGTTGGCACCAGCGGCGGCAGGGCTGGTGTGCGTCGTGTATGACGCCTGAGCTTCCTCTCATGGACAGCAGTGCACGTGCAAAGGACTCACGTGCGGTGTGGTGGCAGACAGTCGCTCACGCTCTCTGTAGGAGAGTCATCGTGGGCTAAAAATAGTGCAGCAGCGGAGGAGGGAGACGAGCTGGAGAAGACAACAGTAGAGGGAAATAGAAACTTCAGGGTTATTTTTACCCCATGTGTCCCTGTGCTGCATCCCAGGCGTGACTTCCTCTCTGTGAAAAACCCTTCTGCCTTTTTTATTTATTGGTTACCTTTGTCTGTGTGTGCCCTCCCTGGCATCTCAACTCTTTGTTCAGTTGAGTATGATGCAGAGTTTATAAAGTAGAAGCTGGCATGCAGCTTCCCCCTTAACACACCCACACACTAACAATTTCACACAGTTGCTGCACAAGTTCAACTTTGTTTTTTTCTTTTTTGGACAAATCAGTGCACTTTACCCAAAAACATGCAGAGCTGGTAGTTAGTTAGTGAACGTTTTGCAAGGAACAAAATATGTAGCAACACTGTGTACATCCCAGACACACTGCACTGTTACCATAGCAACCATGACTTACCCATTAGCGTATAACGGCGCACGTGCATATGACTGGGTCATTCATTCTCGCCACCATTCATCCATTCACTAATCAGTTCATTCATCCGGTCACTCATTGACATATTCAGTGTTCCACTGTGTCTCTCTGCCTCACACACTGGTGGGTGTGGTATACTTGAAAGGACACTGCACTGACAGAAGAACAGAAAGCATTTTGCACCATAATGAAATCAAATCAGTCCTGTTTCTGTTAGTGTTGACTCCACTCTATGGCAATTTTAGCAGTCCAGGTTGTTGATTTTATTTATTTTTATTAACCCTTTATTTAACCAGGAAGTCCAATTGAGGTAGCAGCCAATCAGAACACATTTAAAATGCAACAAATACAATATATAATGCAAAATTCCACAATAAAACAACAACTATTCAAACATAGTGGCCTCTCAAGAAATACAAGCACATGTCTATGTCACCACATTCTTCATGATGCTCTTAAATTCATCGATGGATTTAAGTGTTTCTAATTCTAAATCTAAATCTAAAATCCAGGTTACATTAAAAAGCAACCACCTGCAGGAGTGTAGCTGGTAACTACCAGAACTGACACACAGAAGGGAGCAAAGGTCGGCTGGAAGTTTGACCAATATTGCTTTATAGATGAAAATATACCAGTGCTGTTGTCTGTGAATGGTCAATTACGTCTAACCCACCAAATCATAAAGAATGCAGTGATGAGTAAGTGACTTTTCATTTGTAATAAAACGTAGAGATGCATGGTACACTGAATCAAGGCTACGTAAAATGGAGGAGGTTGCATGCGTATACAAGACTTATTTCTAAAATAAAAGCCAATCTTCACTTTAAGCTTCCTAACTAGAGCAGCAATACATTAAATGAAAAGCTTGTCAACTATCCATGTACCCAAGAACTTGTATGAGGACACTCTTTCAATGGATTTACCGTCAGAAGTGAAGATGCTAAAATCATCACGCAACTGTGAGCAAGCTTTTGAGAAGACCATAAACTTCGTTTTCTGAGCATTTGAAATCAATTTTAAAGTCAGCAGAGTGGTTTGTAATGACTGAAATGCAGTCTGAAGCTTTTCCACCGCCTACATTATGGAGGGTGGATGTGTGTAAATGACACTGCATATAAATGTATTTTTGCTGGAATGTCTTTACCCAAATCATTTATAAGAATAGAAAACAAAATAGGCCCCAAGATGGAACCCTGGGGGACACCTTTAGTTATCTCAAGAAATTCAGATTGATGCATGGGATGACAGTATACCAGTACTGTAAGACGTTACTGCAACGTTTTACTTTAAGTATCTCTATTTAAAGTTCCAGTGGATAATATTTCAGGGGTTATATTGGCGGACATGGAATACATATAAGCAGTGGGGATGTCATTTACGGTTAAGTTTGTTTTTCATAGCCCAACATAAGGGTGGGAGATATGGCACTAAAATAATATCATAATATTTCAGGGTATTTTGGCAATAACAATATTTTGACAATATGACAAATTAGTAAAAATATATATATATATTTCATTATTAATTTAAGAAAATAGAACTGCAACAACATAAGTGGCATAGTTTTACAGTTTGCCTTCGAATATTCAGTAAAAAGTAAACAAAAATTATCTCTCATTTCTTTAGTCTCAGAGTGGAACGTTTTCACAAGAAAGTGAAAGCAGAAACAGCCACAGTGAGATGTTGATGAAGAGCTGCAGACAACAGGCTCTTACTGCATCTCTGCAAACAGCTCACCTCAAACAGGTAAACTTCTTTTACCTGCCCTGCTGTGGAAAAACACATGCAACAAAAATAAAAGGGGACTTTTCAAGAGGGTAGCCCTGTTGTAATGGAAATGCAAATCCCTGCTGTGCTGGGCTGACGACCCAAACCAAACCAAGCCAAGCCAGCACAGGACTGTCGAAAAGGGGTATTTGTTTTGGCACCTGTCTGTTTAAGCCCCCCACCCAAAACGCCCAGTCTGCTCTGACTGGTAAGGGTTTTAGGGTCTAGTGGCAGTAAAGTGGCACTTTCAACTATGAAAAATCACCAATAAAAGCTTCTAAACACAACTGGACATGCTGCAGCAGGAATGCCATCTGAAATTGTGGGGAAATTAACAACATTGGCAATCAAGTTTGAATGTTTCCTTGGCGTTAGCATGTAGCTTCATGTACCTTAGCAGTGAACTCGCAGCTGGGGAATGACTGTTACGGAGAATAGCGACACTTTCTACCAGGAAAAATCACCAAACAACAGCTTCTTAACACAACCAGACATGTTGCAGCAGGAATATGATCCGAAATCAGTGCAAAATTAACATCTGTAACCAAGACGTTTCCCTGGCGTTAGCATGTAGCTACATGTTACAGCATAGGCTATGTTATGTAAACACCTGCAGTGAGGTGCCAGGAGCAGATGATCATGATGTCATACTGTAGCCATATTTTTGGAAACAGAGCGTTTTAGGTCCTATTTATATGGCAACGATTTCAACCGAAAACGGTAAACTTTAGTTCGTTTTGGCTGATTGTTTACATGGCAGCAGCGTTTTGGGTGCCTGAAAACAGCACAGTCTCCGTTGTCATGTAAACTTGCAATGTGCAGTTCCTCTGAAAACTGAGACTTTTCACACATGTGCATTACGGTTCCAGTCACTAGGCATGTGCGAGAAAGTCGACCATCACAACAACAATGGCGGACTCCCAAGCTCTGTTTGTGCTGCTCACCCTATTGAATTTTTCATGCTTCTCCAGTAAAGTGTAGATTTATTGTAGCAACTCCACCTCATCGGCCGTCGTTTGTGCGGTTGCCATTTTGTTTGTTTATACATCACTGCTCTGTAGAAGGAAGCGCATGTGTGCAGGTGTGTGTTGTTTCATTACAAAGTCACACCGCCAACTACTGGCCTGGCATGTATACTGTAGCATTTTTCATTGTTGCGGATCCCTGTGCACGGCGATTGTTATCAAAACGTTGTCGTCTGAGTGTGGAACTTTTTTCAAAACAAAAATGAGAAATGATTATTTTTTCAGCAGATCGTTTTCGTATAAACATGGCCTTCAGTGGTATGACATCTGAGGTGTTTGCTCACAGGGATTACTTCTACGTGCATTTACCTCATAATTTGAAACTTAAGCCATGTTTAATATGAACATCACAAATTGTAACACTGTAATAAGAAAAAGACATTGAAAGCATCACAGGCCACCGTTAAGCAGCGGCCATATTGCCAGTGGTGCAACTGAAACAGGTAAATTCCCTGCATTGAATGCTGTATAGGCACTGCAGAAGTATATGTGTGGAAAACTAATGTGATTTGGATTGTAATGAGGTCATAAGTCCACTTATAAATGATCTTTTTCTCCTGTGATAATCTGTAAAAATATCTTTACAGCAACAACAGTGTTCTGCCAATTCTCACAGTAGGGTTAAACACACACGCCCACAAACCCATCAACCTGCCATTATTTTCTACAGAATAAAAGTCAGAACTCCCTTTCAGGGGTTTTGATGACATTTTCTGCGGCAGTCTGCATCTGTGATTCCAGAGCAAGAGGATGTGTTTTTTTCTTTGTGAAATCTCCTCCCCAGCTGTGCCCGCTGACAGAGGATGAGGAGTTTTATTGCAGGCTACGCAGTTGAGTAGATAAAGAAAAAACAAAACACAGGAGTAATGGCTGGGAGATACGCGAACAAGCAGTAATCACTGCAATTACAGTATTATTATCAGAATCACCGCTTTTGATTTCAGCCCGCGGCAGCACACATTTAGCAGCACATTTCCATCTTTGTGCGTATGTGTGTGTGATGGAAGTATTCCACTCTTCTATTAAAGGCCTTCACTTGGACATTAACCCTTAATCTGTCACAGAAATGCTTGATGCCAGGGCCATCAACTCGCTTCAACCATATGGACCTACTCCTTTGTCTATCTCTATTTTACTTATTTTCCACTCTGCCTCTCTGGTCTTCCTTTCTCTCATCCTCTTTGACTCTGAGGATCTTTTTTTGTGTGCATTTACAATCCTCCCTATTTGTCTTCATGTTCTGTTCTCTTCCAATCACCCTCTCCATCTCTCCCCTCCAAAGTCTCATATCTCCCCACTTCATCCCTCCAGATCAGGTGGCTTAACTGTTCCCTGTTACTCATGTAGCAGCTCCAGCCAGAGGACACATTAATAATAATATACTGAAAACGATCGATTGAAACGTTACCTGAAGGGGGAAAAATTATATTGCGTTTTTAATGTCAGAGAAAATGAGCAAAGTGGTCCAATGAGACCCAGACTGACTTTCCAGATTGATGTTCAGTGCCTGTATTTGTAATTTATTATTCCCGCTATAGCCATACAGTAAATGGCGACTACAGTATAGCTAAAATTAGGCAACATGGTTAATCATTGTTTTTACTGTTGGTCTGAGATGTGACACAGACTCCAGTTTCTTTCACTGGTCTCAGTGTATTTGTGGATTCATTTTCAATTTAAAGGAATATTTCACCCCCCAAATGTCCATTTATACACTCACCCGCCACTTTATTAGGTACACCTTGCTAGTACCAGGTTGGAACCTTTATGCCTTCAGAACTGTCTTAATTCTTGGTGGCACAGATTCAACAAGGTGCTGAAACATTCCTCAGAGATTTTGCTCCATATTGACATGATGACATCACACAGTTGCTGCAGATTTGTCGGCTGCACATCCATGATGTGAATCTCCCGTTCCACCACATCCCAAAGGTGCTCCATTGGACTGAGATCTGGTGACTGTGGAGGCCATTGGAGTACAGTGAAGTCATTGTCATGTTCAAGAAACCAGTTTGAGATGATTTGAGCTTTGTGACATGGTGCGTTATCCTGCTGGAAGTAGCCATCAGAAGATGGGTACACTGTGGTCATAAAGGGATGGACACGGTCAGCAACAATACTCAGGTAGGCTGTGGTGTTTAAACCATGCTCAGTTGGTACTAAGGGGCCCAAAGTGTGCCAAGACCCTACCATCTGAATGTGGCAGCAGAAATCCAGACTCATCAGACCAGGCAACGTTTCTCCAATCTTCTATTGTCCAGTTTTGGTGAGCCTGTGTGAACTGTAGCCTCAGTTTCCTGTTGTTGGCTGACAGGAGTGGCACCTGCTGTGGTCTTCTGCTGCTGTAGCCCATCTGCTTCAAGGTTGGACGTGTTGTTGGTTCAGAGATGGTCTTCTGCAGACCCTGGTTGTAACCAGTGGTTATTTGACTTCCTGTTGCCTTTCTATCATCTTGAATCAGTCTGGCCATTCTCCTCTGACCTCTGGCATCAACAAGGCATTTTCGTCACTGGATATTTTCTCTTTTTGGGACCATCCTCTGTAAACACTGGAGATGGTTGTGTGTGAAAATCCCAGTAAATCAGCAGTTTCTTAGATACTCAGACCAGTCCATCTGGTCACTTAAATCACCTTTCTTCCTCATTCTGATGCTCGGTTTGAACTTCAGCAGGTTGTCTTGACCATGTCTACATGTCTAAATGCATTGAGTTGCTGCCACATGATTGGCTGATCAACTATTTGCGTTAACAAGCAGTTGAACAGGTGTACCCCCGTGTTACGCTGTTTTCGTGAAGAAAACCTTGTTTTTCTCACATGCTACCACTGTGAACAAAGAATCCAAAAATGTAGAAAATTCTTGATGAATTAAAGCAACACAGTTTGATATATAGTTTTGTCAAAAATTTGGTTGTACTTTTCCAATCCGTTGTAAGCGGTTAGCTTGTTAACTATATTACGTGATTGCCACTGTCACACGGATGTGCCCCTAAGTCCCGTTCAAACTTTGAATGGAAAAAAGCCCTTAAACTAATTGATGGAGACAGTGGTAGACCTGCAGCTCCCATGTTCAGCAAGGTAAAATTACTGTTTTTTTGATGGAGTCTGCCTTTGAAGAGAGCATAAATAAGTTTCACTATAGCCCTGTTTCCACCAAACACTTTTAGTATGGTGCATTTGGAACCAACAGTAACCCTTCAGACATGGTATCTAGACCCTAGTGTTTCCATCACAAACAGTACTCTTAAATGTGGGCGGGGTTGTTGTCACTCACTGCTCCGTCCAGCACTCACTGTATTTCCTCATTACCGGTGACACAGATGGAAGTCTGCACCTCGTTTATCGTCCACAGAACGAGGCTGCACGCCGACATTTTCAGAACAAAATAAAACAGGCTGCAGTGAGAGTCTCTCTCCATGGGATATTTAAAAATGGCAGGTTTGTGCATTTAGTCCTTCTCAGGCAAGCTCAGGGGTTTAGTGTTGCTGGAGCCCACAGGAACAACGCTCTACGATGCTTTATTTTTTATCTGAGTGAGGATTAGAATATATGCAGTTCACATAACTCAGCCAAAACTAAAGTGATGGTCATCTAAAAACTAAAGTGATGGTCAAATTTGTCACAGTGAAATTTAAGGTGTGTTGATGGATTCATGTCGTCACCTCATGCATTGAGTAACATTACAAGTTAACGTTCCACCTTAAAAGTCACCAGCAGTCGGCCCAGTGAATTAAGTTATTTTTTTCTCAGACTCCAGCTGCTGTGAGAGGCAGCAAAACATCCTTTCATTTTATAGTTACAGTTTACTAATAAAACTCTCCACAGTATGAACAGTGGTTACATGAGCCTCAAAACCAGACACAACTCAGCCCTTAGCAGAGTGACCGTCCTCTACTGACCAATCAGACTGCAGTGTTCACAGCTCCACCTTTTAGTACCAGATCTGTGTGCTAGGTACCCCAACAGAGGGGGGACCAAAAATGGGGATGGTACAGAACAGTTCCATTGGTACCATCCACAACTTTTCACAGTGGAAACATGTCTGTCTGTTAGGGAAGTAATGAGGATACAACTGGATAAATCGAATTTGGATTATACTGCATGAGTTGTTTGAAAGTTTGTTATCAGTTGATTTGATAAAGGATTTTCTCCATTTTCGGATTCTTTGCTCACCAGAGTCATGCGTGAAAAATAACATTTTCTTCACAAGATCAACGTAAGACACAGTGAGTAATTGATTTACAAATGGTTATTTGGGGGGTGAAATATAAACCATACAAATTGTAGAATTTAGTGCCATGTTTCTTGGGAATGTTTATTTTCTTCTCAGAGCAAATAAAAGGAATATGGCTATTTTGTGTAACTTGTTGCATTTGGTCTGGCTATATCCAAATTACACTAGCACCGAACGTTGGCACAAGTTGTCAGCTGTGTCCAGCGGAATCATTTTCATCATCTGCAGTGCTGCTTCTCTTTTGTCAAGTTGTGTCGCAAGTTTTGGGACTTACATTTTGGTGCTCTGTGACAATACTGCCTACATCTGAGTACCTCCTCATCGCTTGGTTGGCATTTAATATTCCTCAAAGGAGATTTATCACTCCTCCTTAGCGCCTCCATCTGCCATTCATCTTTGCTGACCAGCTGAATCACCCTCATCCCAATCCCCCATGGCACAGTCGTAATTGGTTGAGCAGCAGGACACTATACAGATTGTGTGTGCATGCAGCATGCATGCCACATATCCTGGGCCAATTTAATGTGGATTTAGTTTGCTTAAAGGATGTCTGTTTACATGTACAGCGCAGCCTCCTGTGAACCAGGTTTAACAGGCTCAGTGTGGCATGTTTACAGACCTGATCTCCATACAGATGGGCCACTGTCTCACCAATCTTCCCTTTCTCCCTTTTTGGCCCGTGAGCCAAACCCCATGTTATCTTTGGCCTTTTTAGCTGACTTGTCGATTTAACCGAGTCAATTTAGCTATCTGATTGGCCCACAGGGAGACACTGTGATCCTGCAGCGGCACAGAAGGCTTTGCATGCCACATGCCTCTCAGTGCTAGAGGTAGTGCTGAAACAATTACCGTATTAAATGAATAATTCAACATTTTGGAGAAATACACATCTTTGCTTTCTTGCCTAGAAGACTTTTACCACGACTGGAAACAGATACGTCTAAAGATTGACAAATCTGGCTATCAGCACCTCTAAAGCTCACTAATTAACAGAATATATCTCATTTGTTGAATCTGTACAACAAACAGTGTGTAGAAGCAACAAGTTGCGGTTTTACAGGGGTTAGGCGTTGGACTGTTTTTTCTCCAGGCAATTTAACCCCCCATAATACATTTATCATTGTCATACTGCACATTATACAAACAAAATATGTTGATGTTAGTGAGTTTCAGAGGTGCTTGTAAGTGGGTTTTCTTTGCCTTCGGACAGAGCCAGATGACCTGTTTCCTTCTATTTCTGGTCTTTATGCTAAGCTAAGCTAACCATCTGCTTCTGATATTTAATGGTGGGGTGTCTGGGCTCAGCCTTAGAGATAGGGGAAGGAGCTCGGATATTCGGAGGGAGCTCGGAGTAGAGCCGCTGCTCCTTCCCGCCAAACAGGGTCAGTTGAGGTGGTTCAGGCATCTGATCAGGATGCCTCCTGGGAGCCTCCCGTTAGAGGTGTTTCAGGCCCCGTTTAGACGACAACAATTTCAACTGAAAACGGTAAACTTTAGTTGCGTTTTGGCCGATCGTTTACACGACAGCGGCGTTTTGGGTGCCTGAAAACGCAACGATTTGAAAACAGGTTCCAGAGTGCAACGTTTTGGAAATGGCAGCGTCTCCATTGTCATGTAAACGTGCAATACGCAGTTCCTCTGAAAACGGAGACTTTTCGCACATGCGCATTGCGGTTCCAGTCACTAGGCATGCCGACCGTCACAACAACAATGCTGAGCTCTGTTTGCGCTGCTCACCCTGTTGATTTGAAGTGAAGTGTAGATCTGTTACTGTAGCAACTCCACCTCGTCGTCCATCCAGACAAAGTTATCTGTGCATGCTTTCGCCAGTGTCTTCTTTGTTTTGGTTTTTAATCATGGCGTTGGAGAGGAAGGCGCTTCAGCGCAGGTGCATGCCGTCATGCCGTCATGCTGTGGTGTTGCGTTGCAAATTTACACTGCCACCCATTGACCTGGCGTGCATACTACAGTGTTTCCAGTAGATGCGGCTCCGTGTGAACGGGGATCGTTTCAATAAAGTCATCATATAAACTCAGAAGTTTTTTAAAACGCAAAGGACAGACTTTTCCGTTTTTACTGAAATCGTTGTCGTATAAACGGCCCCTCAGGCACATCCCACTGGTAGGAGGCCCCAGGGCAGACCCAGAACATGCTGGAGGGATTACATATCTCATCTGGCCTGGGAACACCTTGGGGTCCCCCAGGAGGAGCTGGAAAGTGTTGTTGGGAGAAGGATGTCTGGGGTGCTTTGCTCAGCCTGCTGCCTCCCGTGGCCCAGCTTCAGATAAGAGGTTGAAAATGGATGGATGTCAGCTACCGCCACACATAGACTGTAATTCTGTGTGAAAAAACTGATCCAAAACTCACTTCTTCTTTTTTTGCAATTCCAAACGTCTGCTACATCTGCAACAAAATTGAAAACGCCACAGTGAGTTGAAGCATCAGACCAAAAAAGGAAAGGGATGAAGGGAAACTTTTTTTGGGGGGGACTGTGAACTTAATTCAAAATTCAAAACTTTGAGTTAATGCTTGTAATGTGGCCACGGCTGTGTTTTAGGGTTCATTAAGGAGCAAAGAGTCTTATCTGGCACAGCCTCTTTTACCAAAATCTGTGTACCCTTTGACACAACATCATTTTTTCTTTTTAATTTTTAAAGTCACTTCTAACTGCTCTGTTTTATTTTTTATTCCACATTTAAAATCTGCTCCCTCCCACCCCTGCACACATCTCTCTCTCCATCCCTGTATAAACTTTACAAAACCTGATGATTAATATTTTTCCCTCCCTCACCTAATCTCTTCTGTTTATACACTCACATACACGCAGGGAAAGAGCCCAACTGGCTGTTTGTCAGTTTGGACATGCCCTTGCTGATCTCGTCTGCCAGCTGTATGAAATCTCTTGGCCCGCCGTGCCATTTTAATCTCTTGTATGCCATTTTAATCTAATCTGTTTGCCTTTTATGTGAGGAGTGCACGGGGCAGCCAAATGCTTTTTTGTAGTAACTCCATCAAACTTAGACACCACAGCTGTCATGTTGTGATTAAGTGATGTCGTCTGTTTCGTTCTCTGCCGTCCTCCAAGCCAGTATGCCTCGCACCACTGGTGTGTCGGCATGAACACAAACACACGAATGACATAATGCTGTGCGATCTTCCACGCTCTCTGTCAGTGTAAAAAATGACTTGATGAGCATCCAGATATTCTCTGCTCTGCCCATCGAGTTGTGTTTATTAAGTTTTTCCCTGCTGAATCCAAAGTCAAAGGGGTCCATCTCTTCTTGTTAGGGTCTGCTCTCCGGTTGCAGCGTGACATCACTCCTCCCCTCTCATGTGAATGAATGTTTCCAATGGAGCAAATCAATCATCTACCAAACTCCAATTTGCTCTGCAGCAATAATTTATTTGTTCAAACGCAGCTTTGACAGAGCTTATTTTGTCTTCAATCACATTGCTAAGATTTATTCAAGAATAATATATTAGACTTCCACAAACCTCAAGCAAACAAACCGACCTCACCACGACAGTATTTCGCTGCTGTCAAATGAAAACTCTGAACCTTACAATCGTTGATATTTGTTGGTCTTTTCCTAAATCTAATCAAGTCATCTAAGCAGGCAGCACAATAGCTGACCAGCTGGTAAACATAGTAGAGCAACTAACAAGACAGATATTTTCCTCAGGGGTTGATGGAGACAAAATCAAAGCTTTGCTCAGGCCCAAAAAATCAGGCCTGACTGAGGGCTGGGCGACATCACCTCAAATCAATATCACAATTAAAGCTACTCTTACCTTTCTTGCATTTCACACAGCACTTAGAAAAAATTTGAACATCCACAACTCCTGCCTCCCTCCAAAGTCCCATCCCCCTCCTCCTGCAACTCCACCTCCCTCTAAAGGCCTACTCGTCCCTCCTCCATTACGTCCTCATTACATCTATGATAGATGTAGGCGGTAGCAAGGTAACATTAGATACACAGAAGAGGAGAGCGAGTGTAACGTTACAACCAAGACAGTTAAACGCAACCCCGGAGTTTTAAAACTCAACCGGAGTCAATGATGACTAATAACTTTTAGAATATGGTTACAGTGCTAATGTTAGATAGTAGTGTTAACGTTACTAGTAAGTGGAAACGCACAAGGAAGATAACGTTAATGTTTCAGAGGCTACGCTACAGTAGGCTAACATTAGCCATTAGCAGCTGGATGCTGTGTTGTCATATATAACATTATATGTTATATTAGAAGCAAACTAAACATAACGTTACCTGTCCTGCACAGTCAAACGCAACCCCTGAGTTTTAAAGCTCAACCGGAGTCAGTGATGACTGATGAGTTTTTGAATAAGGTTACAGTGCTAACGTTAGATAGTAGCGTTAACGTTAGTAGTAAGTGGAAATGCACAAGGAAGATAACGTCAATGTTTCAGAGGCTACAGTACAGTAGGCTAACATTAGCCATTAGCAACTGGATTATTATCATTACATCTATGATAGACGTAGGCGTTAGCAAGGTAACGTTAGATACACAGGAGAGTAGAGCGAGTGTAATGTTACAACCAAGACAGTCAAACTAACATTAGCCATTAGCAACTGGATGCTGTGTTGTCATATAGCGTTATATGTTATATTAGAAGCAAACTAAACATAACGTTACCTGTCCTGCACAGTCAAACGCAACCCTGGACTATCCGAGGTCAGTGATGACGGATGAGTTTTATAATATAACATAAACGCTAACGTTAGATAGTACTGGTGACTGGCAACAAACAAGACCGCAGGCTAACCATTAGCAACTGGATGCTGTGTTGTCATACTGTATTTAACATTATAGTCTATGTTTATTTATTTATTGAATATTTTGAGATTGAAATCAAAGCACACATCGCTGGAAATGAACGTCTTACGTAAAGGTCCGATTAGTGGACGACCCGCTCTACCTCTGAGCCGCCGTGATGTCCCTCCCCCGCTTCTCTACTACATTGCTCCATTGTTCTGTCACTTGCCCTGTGTCTCCCCGTCTCCTTGCCCTCTCTTTCCCTTCTCATTCACCCCAAAGCAACTCTTGCCATTACGCACAGGAACCTCCGGTTTCATTAAAAAAAAAAAAGCAGGAAATTGGCTAGAACACAACCTGACTTAAGTCCAGGAGAAAAACTGGGAAGTTACGGCCTGGCCCGACCTGAACCAGACAGGTCATATGGCCAAAAAAGTAATTTAATGCGGGTTTGTATTCAGCCAACCATGCTTCAAGGTGGACCTATTATGTTTTTCATAATTTTCTGGGGTCCAAACCCTTCTAGGGGGGTCCGGGGGCATTGTCCCCCGGGAAAAATTTTTGTATTTGATTTAAAGGCATCAATCTGGTGAATTCTGAGAGCCAAGCTATGATGGCAACATATGCCTAGATTTCAATATCTTTGTGCTTTTTATGTGTGAAAATTGTCCAGCCAAGCCAAAGAATTCTCAGTAGGTGAAAATATGACATATACGACATCCCTCTGTCCTTTGGACCCTCACAGCGGATAAGGAAAAACTCCCCAAAAAAAAACCCTTTAACGGGGGAAAAAAAACAGTAGAAACCTCAGGAAGAGCAACTGAGGAGGGATCCCTCTTCCAGGACGGACAGACGTGCAATAGATGTCGTACAGAACAGATCAACATAATAAATTAACAGTAATCTGTATGACACAATGAGAAAGAGAGAGAGAGAGAGAGATGCAGGACAGACGGTAATGACAGTAGCTTACAACAACATTAATGAAAGTAATAATATTATAATTATAGTTCTGGTTACTGTGGTACAATATGTTGAACGTATATATTAATATCTGATAGTTTATGTGACAATAATCATATGTGTATAATAACAGTAGAAGTATGACTAATGACTAATGATAACAGCAGCAGCAGGAGGCATCTGGCAGGACCACGGCAGCAGCACAACCACACACGTCACGCTGTCCAGGCACCACTGCGATATGAGTTAACCTGAGAGACAGTGGAGCACAAAGGCTCCGGAGAAGAAGCTGAGTTAGTGACATCCAGAATGGCCGAGTTAGCAAGATGCAGAGAGAGAGAGAGAGAGAGAGAGAGAGAGAGAGAGAGAGAGATGTGTGCCCGGTGTATTATTACAAATTTATAATATAAGACTTTATCTGGACACATTTTCCCCACAAATACAACATGCTAACGTTATTAGCACAAGCCTATGGCATTTTACATTGTATAAATTAGTCTAGCAGCTAGCGTGTTTTTATTTTATTTTATATACTTTATTAATCCGTTGTCATTAACACACAGGTCCGAAAGACACACACATGCACAAACAGGACCTATACATGCACAAAGTGGAGAGATGTCAGAGTGAGGGGGCTACCTCTCCAGCCACCAGTCCACGCTCCATATTTGGTCCGGACGGGGACTCAAACAGGCAACCCTCCGGTTCCCAACCCAAGTCCCTATGGACTGAGCTACTGCCGTTTTCCTGTACTCATATATAACCAGGCACAACAGCAACATTTAACAAAGGTAATGTTACACATTTTGCTCCATTACAACTCACAAGGTTCACTGACAAAACAACTGTCTTATACTAAACACGTTTTAGCACAAGCCTATGGCATTTTACATTGTATAAATTAGCCTGTGGAGACTTTATTGTCTTCACAATTTATTGTTTCTTATCTGTGCTGAAGTATCTGAAGCTTTGTTTCCACTGAGGGAAATGGTTTCAGCTTACAAAAACAGACAGTTTCTGGGGAGGTGAACGTCAGGATACGGCTCTAAAAAGTGTTGCTGGAGAACTTGTGAGTGAGTGAGTGAGCGGAGCTGTGCGGAGAGTGTGAGAGAGGAGATATGCACACTGGTATATGTCATGTAACGCAACTTGACCCTATATTAATATAAACAGTGTTGTCTAAATTCATATCTTGCTTGGAATTATATTGATATATCTTACATGGTCGTTTTATCGCCCAGCCCTTTTTACTACTGCAGGTGTTTATATTATACACTGCTACATTTAGCTACATGCTAACATCAGGGAAACCTGTAATCTTGGTTGCAGAAGTTGTTATTCTTTCCCAGATTTCAGATCATATTGCTGATGGAACATGTCCGATTGTGTTTAGAAGCTTATTTTTGTTAGAGAGGCTAAACTGATTTTTGAGTTAAACACAAACCTTTTTCCATTTTTTCCAGTTTTTCCTCTGGCTGAAAGAATGGGGTTACACCAGAGTGGGCAGGGTCGACGGGAGAGCCCTTCAATGCTAAGTCTTCTGTGCAGCTGCTTTACAACAGAGCATGAACAACTAATGATAACATTATCTTGTAGCAGTGGTGGTTTTTGAGAGTACCACAATGACACCAAGGATACGTTCTTATTACAGATATAATACTTCTCTCCAACCAGCTGCCCACTGCAGCTTCAGATTTATAGGCCCAAGTCAATGGATATTTTGCATTGTATGAACGATAATGCTGACATATATCTGGTATCCTGAAATATAGTAGAAACCTTAGATACAAGTATGAATCTGACAATGGGCACAATAGGTCCACTAAGTGTGAGCATACTGGCAGCAAGTCAGATTACACTCATTATGCGTTGACTTGCTATTGTGTACTCACACACTCACAGAGCATCTCCAGCAGTGCTTATGCCGAGGAGAAAGGAGACTTCAGCCAACCATTTGTTTCAGAACAGCTTTGCAGATTGTGTCCTGGTCACAGGACAGCAGAAGAGCTTTTTATTTTATCTTCTCACAGATGGCTCCAGAGGAAGTCAGATTGCCTCAAGCTGTTGTGGTGAAATTAATTCACGTGAAGAAACGTAGGTATATTTGGCTTTTATTCACATAAAAAACAAAATTACCTGGTTGCAATTACTTTCTTTTTTAGTTTAGTATGTATAAGAAGCTGAAGGGACAGTGCAAGTTAATAAATACACATGGTATATAATTACCTTGAGACTGATCTTATCTTACTATATACTGACGAAAACTCTGTGTGTCTGTTCCACGTTTTTCTCGTCACTGACTTGGTCAATCCATGTGAAATTTGGCACAGTGGTAGAGGGTCATGGGAGGATGCGAATGAAGCAATATTACATCAATTGGCCAAAGGGGGGCGCTATAGCAACAGATTGAAATTGCAGACTTTGAATGGGCATATCTCATGCCCCGTATGTCGTAGAGACATGAAACTTTGCACAGAGATGCCTCTCCTCATGAGGAACAAATTTGCCTCAAGAACCCATAACTTCCGGTTATATAGATTTTCCGCCATTTTGAATTTTTTGAAAAACACTAGGAAGTTTGACCGATCTGCATGAAACTCGGAGAACATAATCTAGGGACCAATATCCAAAGTTCCCTCTTGGCAAAAGTTGGAAAACTTACTAAACCTGAGCTTCTATAAGGCAATGAATATTGCGGAGGGCGTGGCTCATCACATAAAGGTGTATAACATCTCAAGGGTTTCACCCATCACCACGCAACTTTGTAGGCATATGACCACACATAATCTGAGGGGACCCCTCCATTATTGACCCCATCAAACAAAATGGGGGCGCTAGAGAACTAATTTCTTACCTAGGCCAAACCGCCATATTGATTTTTACTAAACTTGGTAGATATGTAGAACAGGACGCCTCAAGGTGACTGGAGAAATGTAACTCTAATTGGCATCTGGGTGGTGCTATAACAACAGAAAAATGCTTAAAAATGGCTAAAATGCGATCGATCGCTGTGGCTCCCCCTGTGGACCAATGTTTGGGTTTTTTTTCTAATTTTTGGTGTGACTAAGTCATGGTATGGTATGCTGTACTCAATGGGTATGGACTAGTTTTGTTTATCAGAGAACAGGATAATCAGGCCCTGATCACACAGAGTGTTTTAGCAGCTGGAGGTGCCTTTTTATGATTGTTTTGAATGAGAATGAAGCTTTTTGCTCGCATGCTCTGTGCGCTTGGCATTATTGCTGGAGCGCTCTGAACTCCTCAAGTTGAAAAATCTTCAACTCAGAGCAGAACAGTGCCTCTTTTCTCATCATGTTCATCTTTCGTCATTGTCCAATGGGATGATATGAGAGGCGGGCCTTCTGTGGTGGTCACGACAACAAGTTTACAGTTGGTAAACAATGGAGGAGAAACTGGTGGTAGCGGTTGCTGGATACCCAGAGCTATACTCCCTGATGATAGACAGCAGGTTGTCAAACTACCCCTGAGTCATCCTAAAATATGCCTGGAAACATCCATCATGGAGGAGAAGCTCCTGGACCAACTGGTGGTACTCCCCATGATCCACCCTCTTTTTTAGGGTCTCATGTACCCACACAGATCTCTGTTTCCCTGTGCCCAACAAACTATTTACTGACAGCCTCTCACCCTCAACCTGAGCTACAGCAAGTACCCTCTGCCTCAGCATGTCAGGAACTAGATACAGTACAAGATATAAAGATAACTAGTTAAATGAATAATAGATTAAGATATTATCAAGAAAAAAACACTTTGTTATCCTGAGATATCGAGATGATAACTTGTGGCAGGACTAAAGAAAATAATTGGAACAACAGCTGCTCTCATCTTCTGTAACAACTCTGTTTTTATGTTGTTTTTTTTAACACCATTTTGTAATTTACAGCCCCTGTTGAACTGAATCTCTCCTTGACCTTCCTTTCCTAAAGAAAGCTTGTCTCCGGGTCATTGCTGTTGTGGACCTGTAAATCCCTTTGAGACATTATCTACGGTATCTGGGCTTTAATGATAAACCTGACTCAACTCGACCTGTGGTCACAAGCTTTGGGTAGTGACCAGAAGGAAGGAAGACAGACGGACTCTCCAGGAAGAGGAAACACTGCTCTCTGTCTTTTTATTATCTGACTGAGCACAAAGGGGACTCTTCTTTCTCTCTGTCCGCCTTTCCATCATCTCCTCACCTGCACACACGCTCTGTCTCGTGGGAAAACACAAACATGTCAGTTTGTTTCTTGTTGCATTCAGAACACGAGGAAATTAAGTGAGATAGTAGAGAAAAACATGGATTATGGAGACATATAAATGTATGCACACCTCTACAACAACTCAATCATTTAGGATTTTGCTAAAAGAAGGAAATCACCTGTTGATTTATATATATAGATCCTAGGGGACATTTTTTGTATTTAGGAGCTGTTAAATGTATTAATATTGTATACAGAAGCTGAATCTTGCTCTGAGTTACTGTTGTTGTTCACAACTAAAGAAATGAGAGATCATTTATGTTAAGTTTTCACCGAATATTTGAAGGAAAACTGTAAAACACTTATTTTGTTGCAATTCTGTTATCTTAAATTCATTTTTTTTTTACTAATTTGTTATATCGTCAAGAATATCGTTATCACAAAAATACCCTTAAATATTGTGATATTATTTTAGGGCCATATCGCCCACCCCTAGGCTACGTGTACTGTAATCCAAGCTTCTCTGTGGTTTGTCGTGGTAAACTGGTCTGGCTGCGTGTGTATTTTATTACATGTGTGTATCCCACTGGCGAGCTCATCACCGACACTTTGCACTGTGCTTATATAGCGGTTAACACTGGTATCAGGACGGCATTGTCGCCAAAGCGTTGTGCCCACCCTCCAGTTCCCCCCTGGTTAACACCATTAGCTCTGTCACTACTGTTGCCACTGTTGGCCACGGTTCATAGAGTTAGCACTTTTAGCTGCTAGCTGCCAGCTCAACCACCTCCATGTTGGCCGTGTGCGGACAACACATAAGCCCCTTTTACACTGCCAGATTTTCCATGAATGTTGGGCTGTTTTGCCGGAGTTTAGACGCACAGAGCCGGACTGGCGAGTTGATCCATAGGGTAGACTTACTGGCGAAACCCTTTTAGTTTAAAAAGAACGAGGCAGCCTGCCGCCAAGGGTGGGGAGGCCTGTTGATGACTTGTGGGAGGAGCTGTTGATGATGCCACACGTGCGACCCACTGCTGGTGGATAAACAGGAAACAGCTGATAGCAGGAATTAGCGAGCAGCTAGTAGCAAGAGGGAAACGCAAACCTGACAGACACTGTAAAGATGAGCAACTGAGGAGACAAGGAATTGCGTATCGTCCTTGTCCTCGCAAACGAAGAGGCCATTAACCGTCAGATGACTTTTTTTTTTGTATGCACTTCTTTTCTTTGTTTTAAATGTAAAGCGTCTTT
This sequence comes from Epinephelus lanceolatus, assembly GCF_041903045.1. Lineage (NCBI taxonomy): Eukaryota > Metazoa > Chordata > Actinopteri > Perciformes > Serranidae > Epinephelus > Epinephelus lanceolatus. The sequence goes on along the minus strand of NC_135754.1, from coordinate 27,922,908 downwards.
GAGAGCTGTAAAAGCCCTGTATAAATAAAATGTATTATTATTATTATTATTATTGTTAACTTACGAGAGAATCGCTGAAGGACTGACCAGCTGTGGCTTCCCTCCCACGTCACTGTTTACGTCACGTGCTGAGCTACACATTTTGTTACTTGCCCCCCATTGCCCCGAAAAAGGTGCATTCTATATAAACAAAAGTACGTAGGTGGCATTTTGCTGCACTCCCAGATTTTGTTTTTTTACTGCCAATGCTGAAAAAAGACTTATTGGGCTTTCCTGCAAATTTGCACAACTCCTGTTTAAAAAGGGCCATAGAGTGTTTCTCAAAGTCAAGGAAGGATCCTCAAATGGCTAATTTTGAAGGATGCTACGTCATCGACCCCCGCCGAAGGACTGTTTCAATGTCAAGGATCCTTCCTGATTTTACAGGACTGAGTCCTTCTTTCAGAGAAATTCCAAGGATGCATATGTGTATCCTCCACGGAAGAAAGAAATCCCCACAATGCGTTGCACACGATTTGCTGGAAGTGAAGGCGGGGCCTCTTCAATGAAACCTGCGGCAGCGGAGCTCGGCAGGATTTAGATAAATATGTCATTTAGTTGGATGAATGTCTCCACGAAGTTTTGCCTTAAAAGCGTGATTTTTTTTTTTTTTTTTTTTTACAGAAACCTCATAATTTACACTTTCCAATGCGTCCGCTGCCAAATAATGAGATTTTTTTTAAATAACATGATTTAGATAAAACATAAAAGTTTATAAATGAATCATTTACAGCAGAGATGGAGCGCTAAGTGTCCTCCTCCCATCCTCCCCCCATGGTTCACATGATAACGACATGATAACTGCTCTAATTCTGTCCGTTTCAATAGGTGTATTTATGCACCAAGTTTTGCCTTTTCTGCATCAATATATGGTGTAAAGTGTCTTTAATTTGTCTCATAACAGACATATTGAGGGGAACATGTCCCCTGCATACTCCCTAAAATCTAAACCTGCATTCGATGGTGTTTTTGCAGTCCATGTGTTTTTTTTGTCCGGTGTGGCTATGAGCTTGTAGAGGGTGACGTGTTCCCTAGCATTATGTTTATATACCACTAATTAAATAAAGTCCCAAAATGTTTCTAATAATCATATCTGCAAAATGTCCACTATCTATCTCATCTGTTTTCCCTGCAATACCTGTACAATATCCACTTGAGGCAACTAACACATGATTTCACTTCTTCACGGTTGTGTTCAGGCGCTCACAGCACTTTGTTATGGTTTGGGAGATTTTGTGGTTTAACATTGAGAAAGTCAACAGTGACTTTTACAAGACTGCACCAGACCACAGAGTCGTGTTTACTTCATTAACATTCAACAGAAACCACAATCTTTTCCTAGTTATAACATTAATATGGCTATTGAGGATAACCCAGCAATTATGCTTTCCATAAAAACAAACTAGTGTTACATATACATCATATAGAGACGGGTTGCTGTGTGTTGAACTGATGTATGAATCATAGGTGGAATTCCACTCATCTCTGCTATTTGGCTTTTCTGTTTTCCTTATTTTCATCTCACCTTTGTACCATCATGAAGTGTCAAGTTGAAATTTTCAGCTCTCATAGATGCCTCAGAAAAAAGTGAGCTATAGCGTGTGTAGGGAAAAGTAATTAAAAAGTTTCTGTCAGTAAGAGGAGTCAAGGGCCACAGCAAACAAAGAAAAGCCTTCTTCAGCCTCATCTTGGCAAATTTGCTGGAACGCGTAGGTGCTGTGCAATATTAAAGACTTTTTATTAGGTGCTGTAGAACTCACTTTTCTCACACAGTTGTGACGTTCTGCAAACATTTGGTCTAAGGAACAAAAGCACATCTAAAGCTGTATGTAGACCTGTGTCCTTCTCTTTTTCTTTTTTACCTTTACCTTCATCTTTTATCCTTCCACCTCCTCTTTCTTTCTCTTTTTTGAAACCCACCTGTTGGTGTTTTGTGTGAGGAATGCGTAAAGGCTCTGTATGTAACTTTCTGAAAATCCTTGTTGTTAGTGAGACCTCTCTCTGAGGCCATTTAAGCCCCGTTTCCATCGAGCAGTATGATTCGGTTCAGTTCAGTACGCTTTTTTTCTGTTTCCACTGTGAAAAGTTGTGGATGGTACCAATAGAACCGTTCTGTACCGTCCCCATGTTTGGTCCCCCCTCTGTTGGGGTACCTAGCACACAGATCTGGTACTAAAAGGTGGAGCTGTGAACACTGCAGTCTGTTGATTGGTCAGTAGAGGACGGTCACTCTGCTCAGGGCTGAGTTGTGGCTGGTTTTGAGGCTCATGTAACCACTGTTCATACTGTGGAGAGTTTTATTAGTAAACTGTAGCTATAAAATGAAAGGATGTTTTGCTGCCTCTCACAGCAGCTGGAGTCTGAGAAAAAATAACTTAATTCACTGGGTCGACTGCTGGTGACTTTTAAGGTGGAACGATAACTTGTAATGTCACTCAGTGCATGAGGTGACGACGTGAATCCATCAACACACCTTAAATTTCACTGTGACAACTCTGACCATCACTCTAGTTTTTATATGACATACACTTTGAGTAATAAGTGGATCTACAAGTGTTTAAAAATATACATAATTTTGACCTGGTTATGCGAACTGCATATATTCTAATCCTCTCTTAAAAAAACAAAAAAAAACAAAAAAAAAACGTTGCAGAGCGTTGTTCCTGTGGGCTCCAGCAACACTAAACCCCTGAGCTTGCCTGAGAAGGACTAAATGCACAAACCTGCTATTTTTAAATATCCCATGGAGAGAGACTCTCACTGCAGCCTGTTTTATTTTGTTCTGAAAATGTCGGCGTGCAGCCTCGTTCTGTGGACGATAAACGAGGTGCAGACTTCCATCTGTGTCACCGGTAATGAGGAAATACAATGAATGCTGGACGGAGCAGTGAGTGACAACAACCCCGCCCACATAGAAGAGTGCTGTTTGCAGTGGAAACACTAGGGTCTAGGTACCATGTCTGAAGGGTTACTGTTGGTTCCAAAGGTACCATACTGAAAGTGTTTGGTGGAAATGGGGCTTAAGTGAACTGCTGTCAGCATCCTCCATAGCTGCAAGCGACCACCTGCGGAGCCACAACAAGAGACTGACAAGCATCTGTTGCTACAACACTGGAAAATAAGTTACAGTCATATTTAGAATAATGTTTCTACCTGTATGTTCCCACATTTCATTTAGACCATTGGCTCCATAATGCTTAGTAGCTCGCCAAAAAAATAGCAAAAACAAATGTGTTGTGGTTGAATTTTTGTTCAGTATATTCTACATGTCAGTGTTTCTTCTGGGATTTTTTTCAGCACCCGGGGGCCATAGGTTTATGATATGGGGCACTGGATTTGATTAATTTGCTATTTATCGGACCACAAATGAGACAAGAATGAACTAGCACACTAAATCTGAAGCATGCATCTTAGTTAGTGGTTTCAAATGGATGTCACTGACACTGAATCACTGCTGGGAGTGTGTGTGTGTGTGTGTCTGTGTGTGTTATTATATGGATATCTGTCTCCGTGTATCTACAGAGATTTACAGGGTTTAACTCTGGATTAATGTTCATTGTGATAAAACAGAGATCTCGTCTTGCCGTTATGCTGGTAATCCGCGGTCCCCCTGATCCCCTCTGACGGTCCTGCTGATGAGCCCAGGGGCCTCAGCAGGATTGAAGAACACATTCCCACTCTTCATCTGATGCTCCTTCACACATTGCTGCCATATCTGACCTTTCTGTCTACGGTATCTCATCCTTGTTACCCCTCTCCCTCTTTTCATGTCTAATGTCCACTACACAGAATTGTTTGATCTTCTGCTTTTCATGATATTGTCCTAACAGTTTTAATTTACCAAAGTGGTTGTATGGGGGGTTGTTAGCATGCAGTGGCTGGGAAAGGAAGTAATCTATCACACGAACACCTCCTGCAGCGATAGGGTGATAGCGATAGGGTGGGACAGACCCAGTCCTAAGTTCAAAATAGCTGCCAAAAATGGCAGCAGCACTGTTGTTAAATCTGTGTGACAATAACATTTAAGACTGGAGAACATGAACACTGTAATATAATGATCAGTCTCACTCCAGGCCACTTCAGCACGTGATCGAGCTAATCGGATCCCAATGCCAGCGAGATCTGACAAAGATCAAGAACCATAGCCTTAGATACAGGTATGACTGGACGAGGGCTGATTAAAAAATCTAATTTGCAGTCATAGTTAGTTAAGATAGGAGGTCCGAGATGGGATAGGACACAGCCATGAGTTCAGAAAATGTTTCTGTAATAGAAAAATTGGATTTTTCCTTCTCTGAAATTTAAGACAGGACGAGCAGTAAGGATATTTTTCTGTATGAGGCCCCAAAAGTGTTGTTCTTGGACATTTGAGCCTCGTCTCCACCAAACACTTTCAGTATGGTACCTTTGGAACCAACAGTAACCCTTCAGACATGGTACCTAGACCCTAGTGTTTCCACTGCAAACAGTCCTCTTAAATGTGGGCGGGGTTGTTGTCACTCACTGCTCCGTCCAGCACTCACTGTATTTCCTCATTACCGGTGACACAGATGGAAGTCTGCACCTTGTTTATCGTCCACAGAACGAGGCTGCACGCCGACATTTTCAGAACATAGAATAGAATAGAATAGGCTGCAGTGAGAGTCTCTCTTCATGGGTTATTTAAAAATAGCAGGTTTGTACATTTAGTCCTTCTCAGGCAAGCTCAGGGGTTTAGTGTTACTGGAGCCCACAGGAACAATGCTCTGTGATGCTTTTTTTTTCTGAGTGAGGGTTAGAATATATGCAGTTCACATAACCCAACCGAAACTAATATATATAAACACTTGAAGATCCACTCATTACTAAAAGTGTATGTCATATAAAAACTAAAGTGATGGTCAAAGTTGTCACAGTGAAATTTAAGGTGTGCTGATGGAGTCACGTCGTCACCTCATGCACTGAGTAACATTACAAGTTAACGTTCCACCTTAAAAGTCACCAGCAGTCGACCCAGTGAATTATTTTTTCTCAGACTCCAGCTGCTGTGAGAGTCAGCAAAACATCCTTTCATTTTATAGTTACAGTTTACTAATAAAACTCTCCACAGTATGAACAGTGGTTACATGAGCCTCAAAACCAGCCACAACTCAGCCCTGAGCAGAGTGACCGTCCTCTATTGACCAATCAGCAGACTGCAGTGTTCACAGCTCCACCTTTTAGTACCAGATCTGTGTGCTAGGTACCCCAACAGAGGGGGTGCCAAAAATCGGGACGGTACAGAACGGTTCCTTTGGTACCATCCACAACTTTTCACAGTGGAAACAGAAAAAAGCGCACTGAACCGAACCGTACTGCTGTGTGGAAACGGGGCTTTAGGGTTTAGGTTCGCACCTAACCTGCTTGGTTTGCTTTAAACAATTCATTTGGTTTGTTTGTTCTGGTTAAAATGTCGTTACTCAGAGGGTGGACGGGAATGTGTTGGTGGTGTGAAAGCAAAACAAACCAACCACAGGATCTTATGATAGTGGGTCTGTTATTTAGCAGCTGTTAAACTCATCCTCTGGCTGTCAGCTGTCAAAGAAAAAATCTTGCAATCAGTAACTTATAAAGGTTGCATTCATGGAAATGATTTGGTAACCATGGCAATATTCATGTTCGAAACCTTGTGAGTGCGGGGATTTTTTCTGATCAATCAGAAGGGTGTGTTGTGTTTGAGTCCTGAAAATTAAACAAAGTAAATATGCCACTGTAATATACGGCAAAAGATCCCACTTTTTGTTCCTATTTCTTCCTGGTCGTTATAACTAATAAAATGAGGTTTGTGACATCAGAGAAGAGTCATAAAGACATAAAAAGACCTGCTGTCATCCTCAAGAGCCTAGCCCTGATGATGCAGGATGACAGTCACCGATGGTCCATGTGACTTCACCTTACAGCTAACCTTACCAGACCAGAACTGCATAGCAACAACATATAATTTTTTTCCTTGGTTTGGACCACGTTCACAATCAGAGAATGGCTTTTATATTAATAGTCGAGTACCTGCCACAGCATGCAGTCAGATGCCTACCAGCCACTTGATGGCCTGCCTGCTGAGCTGCTGACAGATTTTGCACTCAGCTTCATTCACAGTGATTGTAAAATGCTCTAAAATGGACTCTGCAATGCTGCAGTTCTATCCTGAAAAGTAATTTAAAAAAAACCCAAAATAAACACCGCACCTGAAAGCTTGATCCAGTGTTAATACTCTAATAACAACATTTCAAGGTTGGGCTTTATTATTTAGCGGTGACATTTACGTGGTAGCTTTAATAGAGACCGGAGGGACAACTTTTTTTCAGCACAACATGGCACTACCACACTAAAACTCACGGGTTCCTGTAGGTGTATTTCTTGGGGAAATGGAGCACATCTCACTTCCCAGCATTCAGCCTACCCCTCAGATCATACACTGCCTTCGACATCTCAACAGGCAACCTTACAGCAAAGATTAAAAAGATAATATGCAAATAGTTGGTTTAAAAAAAGCTCAAAAAATGATGAGAATGAGCAAACAGCTCCTGCACAAACCAGTTAGTCATGTTCCGTTTATCTAAACCTCAGAGCTTTGCAGTATTTTGAATTAGTTTGATGTCCATGACTGAGAGAATTTTATTTCTTGAAACTTTCCAAGACTGAGTGAAGAGAGTGTTTTTTAATCTTCTTATCATCTTTGAAGCTTTTCCTCAGTGCCTGCACTGCACTGTCTCGGTAACCATTCAGCAAAATGCTGCCTTTACACTGTCATAAAATGAACAAGAGATACAACGCTTGAACTTCTTTATTGTCATTGTTACTCGCTCATTCAGAGCCCCATTATGTTCCAAAACAAACCAAGTGAAATACTTTATTCTGTGTCTGTTATTTATTTCTGTTCATACCATTCTACCATATTTTGGTGAGCCTGTGTGAACTGTAGCCTCAGTTTCCTGTTGTTAGCTGACAGGAGTGCCACCTGCTGTGGTCTTCTGCTGCTGTAGCCCATCTGCTTCAAGGTTGGACGTGTTGTTGGTTCAGAGATGGTCTTCTGCAGACCTTGGTTGTAACCAGTGGTTATTTGACTTCCTGTTGCCTTTCTATCATCTTGAACCAGTCTGGCCATTCTCCTCTGACCTCTGGCATCAACAAGGGATTTTCAGGTGTGCTCTCTCTGCCAAAGCTTTTTTTGTGTAGGCGCGTGGAAGGGCAGAGAGGCCTTAAGGCAGGGAAAGCCCTGCCCCTCCAGTTCTTACTGTTGTTTACATCCACGGTGCAACCAAAATGGCACGTGGGGGCATGTCAGCTAGTGCAGACACATGACTTACAAAGGCAGACTATCAAACATACACAGCTGACCTGTCAGGATGTTTTGCAGCTTCTGCCTTTGTTGTTGTGACTGCAGATGCAGCTCTTCAGCTTTTTCATCCTCTCCCTTCCTCCCTGACTTGACACTTTGTGTCAGCGTGCCGTCTGCTTCGTAACATTTTTTCTGCCAACATGGTGTAATTTTTAGTCTTATTGTCTGCATGATATCTGTTACCAAAGGCCTTTAGATGCGACTGGAGTGGCACTCCGTCCCTCCCAGTGTAATCCTCAGTGCTTCTGTGACCTAACTGGCCCCTGTGGCTGAAGACCACGATCGTGTGATCCCAAACCTTGACACCAAATAAGTGCTGCAAGTGCTCCTTTGTTGCCTCCTTGCACTTGGTTTCAAATGGTAGTTCAGCTTCAGTCACCAGGATAAAACCGTGCAGCAGCGTAGGTGGACACAGAGTGACGCTGAGAATCGCTTCTGTCTTGAAAAGTTCGGATGTGTTACAGAGGGTATATCCTCGCAGCCACCGGGGGGTTTTGACCAACGTGACTGCTCGCCCGCATACTCTCTCCCCTCTCTCCTCTCTCAACAGGATGTGAATCTCTTGGATCAAACGCCTGTCTTCACAGGGTGATGTTTCCAGCGAGAGCTTTTTGATCCCACAAGCTCTGCATTCAGCTCTGACAGAAAGACAGACAGAAACATGAAAAATACTGTTGATACATCTTTCATTCACAGTATCAGAGTTCACGTTCTGACCTTTGGCAGATTCCTTCATGTTTTCTGAACATGCATGAAAAGCTTCTAATGGGTTTCATTTCCTTTATGTCTTGTTGCTGACTGTGTAAATCACTGAATGTAGCTCACACTGATGTTGTTTTTTTTGAAGCAGCAACAAGCTATTTCATCATCTGCCAGCAAGACCAACAGCATATTTTGATGTAGAAAAGATAAGATGAGTGGAACGACCTGTTCTGAGCCACATTTAGATTTCTGGACTCCCCCCCTGCCAGTAAATTACACCTGTTGGCTTTTTTCACAGAGGCTTTGTGTTGCTTGTTTGATCCCTCCGTTTGCCTTTCTTTTCTGTCAAATTTTGATATTATAAATTATTTATATCTACTTTGGCGATATGTGGCTCGTATCAGGGGTACGGAGCACCATACTGAACTTCTTAGATGTCACAAATGTATCATAAAAACAATATATAATTGGACAAATGCCTGAATACTTAGAGTTAGCCTGCTTAACAAGCAGCATTTTATTTTGTGAAAATCTGATGATTGAAAAAGACCTCAATGAGACACTTTGTGTTGTTGTTTTTTCCCTTTAATTTATCACCCACATCATCACCATCTCATCACCCACTCCTCATTTACAAGACACTTCAGCTCGCTCTCCAGAAACAAAGGAAACAGCCTCTCTGGTCCTTCACTGATATGGGGTCTTATTTTTTCACTGTTGTCGTTTGTATGCTGTTACTGCTTTTACTGTTTGTTTTCAATGACATGGAAAGTGCCTTTGAGTACTTTTTAAAATGCTATGTAAATAAAATGTGCTATTACTATTATTATGTTCAATAAGGAAAAAAAGACTTGTCAGTCATTGAGGCAACTGCACGAACTCTAACTTTATCCTGTATGCTGACATTGTTCGATTTCTAATATTACAAATCATGAGACAATCGACAGTTGGTAAGAGACTGTGGCGCGCTCAGTTTTTTAAGTTGGCAAAAAGGTAGTTGTATCTTGTAGCGATGTGTGGGTCAGGGTTTCTTTAAAACCCCGCACTACTACTCCATTTCCATTGGCCGCACCGAGTAAAGTCATGCTGCGCCGATTTTTGATGCCATTGTCAGTTTAGATGCACCGTGCTACGCTAAGCTGCACCAGAGATGGACCCTCTAAGCAAGTAGGTCCAAAAGCCGAGCCACCCCCCTCAAGCGAGTAGCAGTGACGCCTCACCGACTACAGCAAACCCCCAGACAACCCCCTTTCTGCCCCCCGAACAAGCCGTGTGTGTTGCGAGACTAGAGAGAAAGTGTGTTTTTTTCTGTGTTCAGCTCTCAGTACTTTTGTAGCTTCTAGATTTCAGTTTCTCTCCTGTGTCCTGTTTTTACTTTAGATATTTGCTTTATTTTACTGTTTCATGTTCGCTGTCAGCCGTATTAGAAGTTGTGTGAAGTTGCTGCTCGAAAACTAAAATTTCCTTATTTTGCCACTTCACAATAAAGGTTATAAACAAAATAACAGGGGACTTTTTTGTGAAGAATCTACAGGAAATTAAATGTGTTTATCTCTGAATTAGCAGAACTTTGTCAGCGGCTTTTCCTTAAAAAAGGCAAGTCTAATGCTGCAGCAGTGCGGAAAGTGAAATCAGAAGCAGCCACAGTGAGGTGTTAATGAAGAGCTGCAGACAACAGGCTCTTACTGCACCTCTGCAAACAGCTCACCTCCAACAGGTAAACTTCTTTTACCTGCCCTGCTGTGTGATGGAAAAACACACAGCAGCAAAAATAACAGGAGACTTGAGCCATGGATCAGCACTCTGCTTTTAAACATCATCACTCAAGCCATCGACAGTTAAAAGCCTAGTTCACATTACACGATTTTTACCACGATTTTGACGTCGCAGAGGCTCTTGAGAGCCACCTTGGGTCGGAGGTGAGTCGGCAGATAGTCTGCCACGACAAGTCTTCGTGTGAACAAGCCTTTGGCATGCTAGAAAACTGGAGAAGGCTGACACGACTGACAAAGAGCATCAGCCAATGAGAGGCGGGATACGTCCCATGTCAGTACGCAGGAGGACGGAAGAAATATGAGGAGGACAAGCCGCAGGGTTGCCAGGTCTGCTTATTAGCTGCGACTTTGGGCTTGTTTCTGTAGTGGAGTTGCTTATTTGGGCTTGCTCTCTAAACGTCACCTTCCTCTCTCTATAGATTTAAATATGTTGCACTTCAACAGATTTTTCTGGTCATTAACCAGTTAAAGGAATCCCGGAGTGCAGCAGCGCTGATGGTAAAGCTGCTGTGTGTGTTTGAGAGAGAGAGAGTGTGAGACATCAAGAAGGTGGAAGGTGGACTATCGCACAATGTTTCTTTAAGAAGATAACTTAAATCAGCATGCTTCTTTGTCAATTAATGACCCGCACGCAGTATTTTTCAACAAGCTTAACTGATCTGCCCGACTGACAACAATATCTTCAGACACTAGACGGTCTAAGGCCCTGATCACACAGAAAGCCTTTGAGCAGCTGGAGGCGGCTTTTTGTAATTGTTTTTAATGAGAATGAAGCTTTTTCTTGCAGTTTTTGCGTTGTGACACACCTTGTGTTTCTGCCCTCTAGGAGCATTCCGAACTCTTCAAGTCGAAAAAACAGTGCCCCGTGTCATCTCTTTTTCATCATGTTGGTATTTTGTCATTATCCAATCGTATGATTTTAGAGGTAGGCCTTCTGTGGTGGTCACGACAACAAGTTTACAGTTAGTAAACAATGGAGGAGAAACTGGTGGTAGCGGTTGCTGGATACCCAGAGCTATACGGCCTGACGATAGACAGCAGGTTGTCAAACTGCCCCTGAGTCATCCTAAAATATGCCTGGAAACAGCCATCATGGAGGAGAAGCTCCTGGACCAACTGGTGGTACTCCCCATGATCCACCTTCTTTTTTAGGGTCTCATGTACCCACACAGATCTCTGTTTCCCTGTGCCCAACAAACTATTTACTGACAGCCTCTCACCCTCAACCAGAGCTACAGCAAGTACTCTCTGCCTCAACATTTTAGGAACTACATACTGATTACTGTCAAATAAAAAATGTAATAAATTCACTGTAGATTGATTGATTTTTTTTGTAAACTAGCTGCATTCAATTTAAAAAAAACAAACAAAAAAAGGCAGAGCAATGGGCCTCACACTTGTGTGCCTCTGTGATCAAGGCCTAAAGCATCCATGGGTACCAACAATGTTGGCATAGCGTGTTGATAAGGAGAGTAATATTGGACAAAATTTTGGTGAGGGAACAACTGGCATGACCATTTTCAAAGGGGTCCTTTGAACTCTAGCCTCAAGATACCTGAAGGAAAATGGGTTCTATTGGTACCCACGAGTCTCCTTGACAAATTAAAGCTGTATATTTGTAATTTAAAGGAAAAGGACAACCAGCATATTTTGAGAACAATGAATCACCTAACATGTACATGTCCATACAGGAATGGTAACTGCACTGGTTTAGGCCTATGCACATCTGATCATTTGTAAAATTAACTCTCAAATAAAAAACCAAAATGCATCAGTATGTGATCTCTTAACTCTCCGTATTGGCATAGTTTTCAAGCAGCCTACATACTTTAACATCATAATACATGTCCTGAAGTTAAGTTATAGTTTTGGTTTTGATGTGCCACCTCAAGATTTTCAGTGGCCCTGTCTGGCCACCTCTGTGAAAAATTTCTTGGGACCCAACTGAATATCAGGATGCTTTGAGAAAGAAAAAAAATCGGTCTGCCATCTGTAGAGAAAGTTAAATATAATATTTACAGATGACTTAAATAAAAGGAAAAGTTTCAGACTCCATGAGGACAATCTGGCTCAAGGGGTTGGCTGGTGCAGTAAACATGGCCGCCCAGAGCACAGAATGTTCAGTTTGCAAACGTTGCCAATTAGGGCAGTGTCAGAAATTAGCAAGGGCCACGGGCCATTTGGCCCGTAATTTATCCAAGAATGCCCCCAAAAACCATGTTCCGGGGGACAAAATTGCCCCCAAGTTTTCGAAACAACTATATGTATTTATATTTTTAACAGTATTACAATCTGACATTAAAGTATAATTTTATTTTCATTAAATTAATTTACCGTCACGTCTACAACTCATTTTCCAGACATAATCAACGAGATTGCACTGATTTCTTGGGTGATCTGTGTCTACACAATGACAAATTAATGAAGAATTAAGGTAGAATGAATGCTAAATTTTAAATTAACTTACTTCCAGGATTGCATCTAAGGAATTTATAGTAATTTGGCCTTTTTAACAGTAAAAGTAACTGTAATGTGGTGAAACATTAGTACTGCTATCAGAAGATTAATGGTTAAATCATCACGTTTAAACTGGTTGAATTATAGGAAATCTGAGTGATATTTTGCAACCATAACTTTATGTAACCCATTATTTATTTCATGTAGTGGTTTCTACTGAAGAGCGAAGACACTATCTTAGTTGGTTTTGCTTTTCATGTGCTTATTGTCAGAACATAATTACAATTTTTTGATGGCCCCCAAACATTTTGAAAATGCCCCCATTTTTTAGACCGTGGGGACCAAAATTGCCCCCAAAATATTTTGTTAATTTCATACCCTGAATTAGGGCACATAGAGGAAGAGCATCAGTGTTTACATGCCTGCTCAAATTATCAGTTTTGGATAAATATTTTCAGATTTTGGCTTTTATTTAAATCCTGAAGGACACGAATCTGGGTCAATTGATATATGAATATGTAAATTGTCATACATATATTCATTTGTGCACGAACTGTATGTTATATTTTCCATTCGGTATCCTACTTGTTATTCTTGTATCACCACCTTTGTGTCATTAGATTATTCAGTGTTATGTTTTTGTTTACCTTTTCATGCACATTCCTCTTGCAACAACGGTTTATTTCCATGAATGCTTCATGTTCGACATCGGGATCAAGAGATCATGTGGACAGATAGTGATTCTGTCGTTGTCAGCTGTCGCATCCCAGAAACTCTGACAAGTGCTGGTGTGTTGTTGAACTGGTTTTTCTGGAGTGATTCCAGGTCCTAGGGCAACTTACCAGTGTCAGCTTCTACATGTGGCCTCTGCCACCCTCCTTACATAATCAAATTAAGGGACACACTCATACAGATGCTGGTTAAAGAATTATTAATATGAGTTGGTTACTGCTTAATTTGACTCAGTCAGCAGTGTGTGGATAGGATACACAGTTTTTTTAATAGGTGGTACATCTAATAGCAGTATGTCGGGCACAGAGAGCTTGCCAGCAGGACCAGTAAGGCCCTAGTAATACCATTTCATCTGTCCTAATAATTATTCATGTTAATCCAGCTTCCTGGAGTCAAACTGTGCCATGCTTACTTTGGACACAATGGTTGCTTTATAAAAATCCTCTCTAATGCTGTGTTGCAAATGCGCACAATTAGCATAATTTGTACAATACTTTAATCTGATCGCTCTAGTTATAACTTAAAGGACGGACAGCTCAGGGAATTAAATGTTGACAAATACAGCACAGTACACGCAATCAGGGGGCATTACGTTTCATTTTATGCATTCTTATCTGCAATATTTTTCAGGAAATGGGTAATATATAGATAGACATGCACTTTATTGATCCCAAGGGAAATTTAGGAATCCAGCAGCTGCAGACACATTAAAAAACACCAATGCACATAGTACTAAATAGTAGAAACATGGGAATAAAAAGCACAGCAGTGAAATTATAGTCTAGGACAACTACTGATGGTAAGACATGAGTCCAAGTCTCAAGTCCAAAGTCAAGACAGGCAAGTCCCAAGTTGAATGCCAAGTCCTAAACTTTGAGTTTCAAGTCCTAAACAAGTCATAATGCACTCTATGCACCATATGTAACGCCATTTTAACATCAAAATAATACGTTAGATTTACAGAAATCATTAATGTACTTTGAAATTTGGATTTATTTGTTAAAACAAAGTGTTAAAACCTTTTAAAAAGTTTCTTAGCTATTGAGGTAACCATGTTAATGTCAGTATTACACAGTTTTTTGTGAAACTTCAAATGTCTAATGACATCTAAAGTCACTGCGTCTCCTTCAGTAATTCTCGACCTGCACGTTTTGCATACTGCAGTTTGTTTTTTTATGGGCCACTGCATAGTTTTTGTTAAGGCCCTGACACACCAAGCCGACGGCCGGCCATCGACCAAAGGGGAACTGCCCATTGGTCCGACCATATTAAACCCATTGTTCCGAAGTATGACCGGAGGGAAGCACAGCCAGTTAGCCTCGGCTAGCTTCCCAGCTAGCCCCGGCTCTCCATTTGGATTCAAACGGAAAGCCGGGGCTAGCTGGGAGCGGCTAGCGGAGCGTTAGCCGCAGCATGACTGGAGGGAAGCACAGCCAGTTAGCCTCCTCTAGCCTCTCAGCTAGCCCTGGCTCTCTATTTGGATCCAACCGGAGCACCGAGCCCTGGTTTGTTATTCAGGTTAAAGTGGGAAGAAGCAGCAGGTTTATCGGGCAGCTGAGTGAAGTGGAGCCTGCGGAGGAAACACCGGGACCATCTGGATGTAATAGTCCGTGGAAGTGCTGCGGTGCTCGGCTGCACAGATAGGAAACCCCTCGACTGACAGGATGTACCACTCTCTCACTCCACTCTCTCTCACGCAGGCGCAGAACATACGTGCCACTTGGCCATCGTATGTCGTCCGTGTAGTGTGTTCAAATGCAACTGACACAGGGCGACGTGAGGCGACGTGAGGCGACGTAGATGACGCAACAGTTGGCTTTTGTCGCCGCTAGTTCTTTGATGTCGGTTTGGTGTGTCCGCACTTTTAAAAAGCCCACCCTGGATCCAGAGGTGTTAGCCAACTATAGACCAATATCTAATCTTCCCTTTATGTCAAAGATCCTTGAGAAAGTAGTCGCAGGCCAGCTGTGTGATTTTCTCCAGGATAATAATTTATTTGAGGAATTTCAGTCAGGATTTAGAGTGCATCATAGCACTGAGACAGCACTAGTTAAAATTACAAATGACCTTCTGATTGCTTCAGACAAAGGACTCGTCTCTGTTCTTGTTTTATTAGATCTTAGTGCGGCGTTTGACACAATTGACCATCAAATTCTACTGCAGAGACTGGATCACTTAATTGGCCTAAAAGGTTCAGCACTAAGCTGGTTTAAATCTTATTTATCTGATCGTTTTCAATTTGTTGACGTTCGTAATGAATCATCCTTACGTACCAAAGTTTGTTTTGGAGTTCCGCAAGGTTCTGTGCTCGGACCAATCCTATTTACTCTATATATGCTTCCTTTAGGTAACATCATTAGAAATCACTCTATAAATTTCCATTGTTATGCAGATGATACACAGTTGTATTTATCGATGAAGCCAGAAGAAAGTAATCAATTAACTAAACTCCATAACTGCCTTAAAGACATAAAAAATTGGATGAGCACCAATTTCCTGATGTTAAATTTAGACAAAACTGAAGTTATTGTTCTTGGCCCCAAACAACTCAGAGACTCTTTATCTGATGACATAGTTTCTCTAGATGGCATTGCTCTGGCCTCTAGCACTACCGTAAGAAACCTCGGAGTAATATTTGATCAAGATTTGTCTTTTAATTCTCATTTAAAGCAAACCTCACGGACTGCATTTTTTCATCTGCGTAATATTGCGAAAATTAGGCCTATCCTGACCCGAAAAGATGCAGAAAAATTGGTCCACGCTTTTGTTACCTCAAGGCTGGATTACTGTAACTCTCTATTATCAGGTAGCTCTAGTAAGTCCTTAAAAACTCTCCAGCTAATTCAGAATGCAGCAGCACGTGTACTAACAGGAACTAAGAAACGAGATCATATTTCTCCTGTTTTAGCTTCTCTGCACTGGCTCCCTGTAAAATCCAGAATTGAATTTAAAATCCTACTGTTAACTTATAAAGCTCTAAATGGTCAAGCTCCGTCATATCTTAGAGAGCTCATAGTGCCATATTATCCCACCAGAACACTGCGCTCTGAGAACGCAGGGTTACTCGTGGTCCCTAAAGTCTCCAAAAGCAGATCAGGAGCCAGAGCCTTCAGCTATCAGGCTCCTCTCCTGTGGAATCATCTTCCTGTTACGGTCCGGGAGGCAGACACCGTCTCCACATTTAAGACTAGACTTAAGACTTTCCTCTTTGATAAAGCTTATAGTTAGGGCTGGCTCAGGCTTGCCCTGTACCAGCCCCTAGTTAGGCTGACTTAGGCCTAGTCTGCCGGAGGACCCCCTATAATACACCGGGTTCCCTCTCCCTCTCTCTCTCTCTCTCTCTCTCTCTCTCTCTCTCTCTCTCTCTCTCTCTCTCTCTCTCTCTCTCATCCTATTACTGCATCTTGCTAACTCGGCCATTCTGGATGTCACTAACTCGGCTTCTTCTCCGGAGCCTTTGTGCTCCACTGTCTCTCAGAATAACTCATACCGCAGCGGTGCCTGGACAGCGTGACGTGTGTGGTTGTGCTGCTGCCGTGGTCCTGCCAGATGCCTCCTGCTGCTGCTGCCATCATTAGTCATTAGTCATACTTCTACTGTTATTATACACATATGACTATTGTCACACAAGTATACTGTCAGATATTAATACATACTTTCAACATATTGTACCACAGTAGCCAGAACTATAATTATAGTATTATTACTTTCATTAATGTTGTTGTAAGCTACTGTCATTACCTGCATCTCTCTCTCTCTCTCTCTCTCTCTCTCTCTCTCTCTCTCTCTCTCTCTCTCTCTCTCTGTCTCATTGTGTCACATGGATTACTGTTAATTTATTATGCTGATCTGTTCTGTACGACATCTATTGCACGTCTGTCCGTCCTGGAAGAGGGATCCCTCCTCAGTTGCTCTTCCTGAGGTTTCTACCGTTTTTTTTCCCCGTTAAAGGGGTTTTTTTTTGGGGAGTTTTTCCTTATCCGCTGTGAGGGTCTTAAGGACAGAGGGATGTCGTATGCTGTAAAGCCCTGTGAGGCAAATTGTGATTTGTGATATTGGGCTTTATAAATAAAATTGATTGATTGATTGATTGATTAACAAACTAACAAACTTATCTTTGGCCGCATTTTTATCAACTGGCGCCTTGTAACATTAACATTAGTTCTTCATGGTTCTCTGCTGTAACTTAATTGGATGCCATCTGATTGGTTCAACAAAGTAGATCTGGGGAATTAAGTGTCGATGTGGCGCAAGTGAAAACTGATGATTCAGAAAATGAATCTTTGGGCTTGGGAGAAAGTATCTTGTAGTTTCAAGTCAAAAGGCTCAAGTCGGAGTGATGTGACAAGTCACTGGTGTTAAAGTCGAGAGTAAGTTGAGATGTAAGTCTTTGTGCGAGTCTGAATTCATCAAATTGGTGACTCAAGTCTGACTGGAGTCCCAAGTCATGTGGCTTGAGTCCACACCTCTGCAGATGTCACAGTGGGCACTTTTCATTCTCCATACATGCCATCTCCTTTGTCCATTCAGTAATTTTTCATTCATTCCACCTACCACACCTACCTGCCAGCCTATCGCCTAATTTCCTGCTACTGCCAGTCCTCTACACCGGCCTCATCAGGCTAACGCTGCTCATCTATGGATCATTACCACCTGTCACTACAAAGATCCCGCTTCACAGACACTCCTTGCCAGATTGTTCTTCACCTCATGCAAGACTTTCCAGCGTTTGTTTCCAGCCTGCTTCCTTGGTATTGACCCTGCCCCTCCCTGACTCACCTGCTTCGTCTGCTCCCCAGTAAACCACTCTGCCTTCCGTCTTCGACCACGAGCTGTGTTTCCGGCCCTCCTGGTTCCCATTCACCTGTTTCCTGCGGCTTTCTGGAAAGAACGCCACCCAGCTGTCCAAAGTGAGTTCACCAGTCTAGTCACCTGTGATCTTCTGAGCTGTGGATTGCTTCGTTGTGCGGCAGTACGTCTCACCTTTTAGTGCGCGCTTTTAGTGTCAAGCTCTCCTCTGTCCACAAATGGCTTTGCACTGGAGAGACTGCTTTCTCATCGAGTACTCCTGGTGTTGGAATCAACTTTTCTGACATCGCTCTCTGCCTGCCCCCTCTCGTTACCATGGCACACCACTGAACTGTCACCTGTGTGCTCCTACAGCGCTCCACGTGGAGAGTTGCGGATTGGGGACTCCGAAACTGATCATTGACTCTCTTTGTTGCCTCACCCGTCTGCATTCCATTCCCTGTATTTATTGAAGTGATGCATTAGAGTTCAGTATAGACTGTTTGGCCTGTCCTTGGTGTTACTTTGGATCCAAACTCCACCTTTTACAGCAGAGCGCTATCACGAAATAGGAGGTAGCGCAAATGCGAGGTGGTTAAAAGTATTTAAAATTGCAAGAATAATGATTACCATGGATAGTGTAAAATACAAATTAAAGAAAGATAAATGAACAAAAACAACAGAAGGTTAACACAGCCTGATTAAAAAGTATAAACAATGCAAAGTAATGATTACTGAGGAACATACAAATAGAAGCTAAAATATAAACAAATATAAATGAAAAACTGTGCAAAAAAAGGTTAAAGGAGGAGTCACTTTAAACCTGTTGTTGCTCCTTCTGGGGTTGCTAATGCAGCTTTTAAACAATTACATTGGTATAACTGAAAATCCATTAAATTACTTTATTATTAAATCTTTATTCTCCAGCTCAGCCTCTTTGTCTGACTGCTGCAAATTTTAAAACGAGCAGTCGGGTGCAATTGATGTGATAACAGTGTGTAGCTGATGAATTGACACAGTTTCAAAATGGGTAATAATGGGGTATTGCACTTAACCTATGTTGGCTAATGAGTGACTGACACCGTGAAATGTATTTTGCCCTGTGAGGAGGAGAATGAAAGGTCCACAGCTGAGAACAAATTGCATTTTGCATCGTAAACTCAACAGTATATCTCCTGAGGGAAATTCCTTTGTACTCTCTGAACATTAAGGGGAAGTTGGTATTGTTTCCCTTCTGAAACAGAAGTTATTCTGCTGGAAATATTATACATGTAAACTGCATGTGTGTGTGCCTTTTTATGTTACATCATTTGCGCATATGTGTGTGTGTTTGTCAGCTCTGTTTATCCCTATATTGTCTGACACCTGCACAGCCTCCCCCAGCCCTCTCACAGGTGTATTATGACCCTAGGTGGAGGAGAGGTGGTGACACACACTGAGAAAACAAGGGAGGTGAAGTAAAAACAACGATGATCCAAACACTAACTGGCATGACACCTTTAGTATCTGCTGCACCCGATGTCCTTAAGTGTCTTTGGCTGTATGCCTGCGACTGGGTTAGTGTGTACACTAGTACTGTCACTGCATATGTGAATTCCTGCAGCTGCCTTACAGCATATTTTGGGGTTCAGGGGTTTGACACAGTACCTGGTGGTCTTACTGGAGATCCTTAGCTCTTAAAGGTATCCTATGCAGGATTGTTGGTTGCCGTTTGTGTACATGCTCGCCAGCGAAAGTGAAAGTAAAAACCAACCCTAGATTCCCTCTTGTCAGCGTTTACGCCTCGTTATATTTACATTTTTCTGTGCTGACCTTTGTACTCTCTGAGTAGGGCTGCCCCCTTATAGCTGACCAAATGTTAGTAGACTAGAACGGTCAGTAGTCGGCAAGATTTCATTGGTCGCTAAGTCACAGAAAATCTAAACAAAACATGAAACTCTATTAGGAGCTTTCCAGGCGGTTAAAGACGCAGCATGTGTACGGCCCCTAATTTCCAGGGCTGGTACCTGCGGTTATTCCACAGGCTAGTTAATAACATGTTGGGCAGGAAATCCAAAGTGTGGGATCATTTTGAGAAGCTGAAGGACCAACCCAAGGTGATATGTAAACTCATCTTCATTGGTCGACTACAAACATGACGTATCATCTGAAACATAGAAGTAGCTACATGCCCATTAGCCCACAGCGTCATTAACAGGCGGCTCGCTCAGTGTGTGATGTCAAGATGACTTTAGAACACAAGCATGTATGTTAGCATGCTGATGTATAGCATTTTTTAAAACACTGCTATGGCCAAGTAGCCTGAGAGCTGCTAATGTTTCTATAGACTTCTATTCAATAATGTAAGCTTTTTTGTTTAAATGGAGGCTAAATATCAAAAACTAATGTATTTTCAAAACTATATTATCTTTCACTGAACTGAACTGCCCTGCGTTTTTCAATGTAGCTTTTTGTCTTGAGACTAACGTCAGCGGTCACATAAGAAACTCTGCCGTCCATCATTTTTGTTGGTTGTCTTCTTCTGACTTTAAAAACAAGATCAAACAAGCTGCCTCCAGCTCACCAATCCACGACCCCTAAGAGTGTATAAAAACATCCTGTCCTCCTCAATGTAGGACTGAATCTGTTGCTCAGGGAAACAATTTAATAGCTTCTATGGAGAAAAGGGAGAAATGACTCTATTCTTGTTATTTCCTGGAAAATAAAGACATAAAATCAGACATGAGTCATGTCTTGGGCACACATTCGCTCATGCATTGCCTGTATGCTCCTGTGGATACACACTGAAAAAGTGTGTGCAGCCGAGCAACTGGTTTACCATGACACTTGTAGCATCTCCTAGCAGCAAGAATGTGTTGGTGAGGACACACGGTTGGTGGAATTTTAATTTGACCTGCAAAAGGGGGGAGTGTGGTCTGCTTGTAGATGTAGAAAGCTTTTGAATTTAGGCCTCAGAGACACAACATTTTCCCAAAAGATGTCCTCATACCCAGCATTAAGACACCAGTTCCAGCAACATGTCAACAAGCAGACCACCACGAGACATAATCACTTATGTCAGGCAGAGGTGCATCATTGCCCCCCGTGGTCTTCCCTCCTCCCACATGTCATTGCCAGAAAAGCTTTTTAATTGACCTATCTGATGTCCCTTCTTTTCATCTGCCAACAACCCAGTCGCCGGAACAAATGTTGGCATTGTACATATCTGCAAACTTTAGATATGTAACATGTTTACGTTGTCATGTAGCAGATGTGTTGAAACTTTACATTTGTACAGTGCTGTAGTTACATTTAGGCACAGAATGGCTAGGAGTTTGGTGGCACTATCGTTATTTGAAATGCTGCCATATCTCCTTAAAAACAATCAGTTTTGGAGGCACTATCACAGCTGGAATCGACCTTTCACTAAGCCCCGCCCCTTTGTGATGGTCCAACAAGCTGTCAGAGTAAGCATGGAGCCCACACTGTAACTAACTGCACTCCCTGAAGAAATATTATCATATTTTTGGAGAAATTAAACAGTGATTCCAGAGAGAAGCAGACAGAGGGGTCTACAGTCTGTGTTTGAAGGATATATCCAGGATGTCAAACTGACTCAGCAGCAACAACAGGTTAAAAAGACAAAGATAGTTAGAAGCTAAAGCCGAACTATAGGCTACAGTTCACAGTGTAAAAGTGAACCACCACATCACTGCTGATCGCCACACAAGACAATGAATATAAAGGGAAACTTTGCTGATATTGAACCAGCTGTGTGGCATCACAGTGTGTGCAGATGAACGGTGTTTGGTTTCACCTCCGTGCTGCTGCCAGCATCTGGACCTCCACCAGGGGGAGGGCTCACCGGGGGAAGTCAAACAATGTTCATGTGATGACACAGAGCTGGTTGAATATCAGCAAAGTTTCCCTGCTTCCCTTCACTGGTTCCTGTACAGCAGGGTCGGCCTTTGTTTCACTGTTATAATCATTAAAAAGCAAAAGCAGCATGTGTATACATTCAGTAGGCTATATCTTCAGTAGCTAGCTAGCTAACCCTACACTTTTCAGGGTTTGATTTTGGTTTTGGAACAGGGAAGAAACTTATATCTTTTTCCAACCTCTCCAGGTAACGAGTATCATTAATACACGACATGTCCCAGGCACAACATTTAGCTCCAAAACCAACCTGAAAATGAAGGAAATCTGAAACAACTGCATTAGAGTCAATGGAGCACAGCTTTGTTGTTGTCGGACCCTGGTCTTAGCCAGTCTGATGCTCAATATGATTTGTCAGTGGCACAATTACGTCTGGTAATGGTGCCAATGTCCTGCTAAAAATGCTGGTTTTGATGCCACAATCGCCACTGGAAATGCCGCCAATGACTTGCTAAAACATACCCAGTTTTGGTGGCACAATCATAGCTCAAAATGCAGTCAGTGTCTCGCTAAGAAAGAGTCAGTTTTGGTGGCACAGCCGTGACTGGTAACAGTGCTGATGTCTCGCCAAGAAAGCCGGTGCTGATGCCACAAAATGTCATCAACGTCTCATTAAATAACAGCCGGTGTTGGTCAATTACCACTGAAAATGTTGTGGGTGTCTTGCTAAAGACAAGACATTTTTGTTGATGGTTAGTCTCAAACAGTGGTCTGCAGCTTGGCAACCGTCTTGCCTAGATGTTGCAGAAGGTTGCTCTTAATACGTAGGCAGGCAGAAGTTTGTAAGAGACCAGCCCTCTCATTTCATCTTTAATTTTTAATTCCAGGTGGCTGAAAGTCACATAAATCACAGCCAATCATATCTCCGTACTATGTCAATTATTTGTTGTTGTTGGGTTGTTGTTGGTTCCGTCTTCCAGGACAGAAAGATGTGCAATAGATGTCGTACAGAACAGATCAACATGATGAATTAGCATTAATCCATACGACAAAATGAGACATAACGAGAGACAGGGAGAGATGCAGGACAGACAGTAATGATAAAAGCTACAGTAACATAAATTTTAGTAATAATATTCTAATAATAATAACAGTAATTGTGATAGCATATTGTAAGTATATATTGATATATGACAGTATATGTACGTGACAACAATAATCATATATGTATAATAACAGTAAAAATATGACTAATAATAACAGCAGCAGTAGGAGGCATCAGGCAGGACCACGAAAACAGCAAGATCCAGGTGTAGCTGTGAGACAGTGGAGCACAAAGGCTCTGGAGAGGAAGCTGAGTTAGCGATATGCAGTAATAGGACATGAATGTTAGCAAGTGAAGAAGAACCAACTTTTCAGAAACTGAGGAGAGACAGAGAGGGAGAGGAGGAGAGAAGGTGCTCGGGGAATTATAGGAAGTCTCCCAGCAGACTAGGCCTATGTCAGCCTAACTAGGGGCTGGTCCAAGACAAGTCTGAGCCAGCCCTAACTATAAGAGCCAGCCCTAACTACAAGATCCAGCCCTAACTATAAGCTTTATCAAAGAGTAAAGTCTTAAGTCTAGTCTTAAATGTGGAGACGGTGTCTGCCTCCCGAACCGAAACAGGAAGATGATTCCACAGGAGAGGAGCCTGATAGCTGAAGGCTCTGGCTCCTGATCTACTTTTGGAGACTTTAGGGACCACGAGTAACCCTGCGTTCTCAGAGCGCAGTGTACTGGTGGGATAATATGGCACTATGAGCTCTCTAAGATTGATGGAGCTTGACCATTTAGAGCTTTATAAGTTAGGAGTAGGATTTCGAATTCAATTCTGGATTTTACAGGGAGCCAGTGCAGAGAAGCTTAAACAGGAGAAATATGATCTCGTTTCTTAGTTCCTGCAGTAATTGCAGTAATCCAGCCTAGAGGTATCAAAAGCGTCGACCAATTTTTCTGCATCTTTTTGAGACAGCATAAGCCTAACTTTGCAATAACTCCGCAAATCCCACCGCTTTGTCAGTTGATGTACACATCAAAATACCATGCGCTAAGTGAGGCTTTATTGTCTTCACAATTTTTGTTTCTTATTTGTGAAATTAAAGTAAATAAAACCTTAATCATTATTATTATTTCCAACAACAAATAAGCATGTCTGCAATATCCTGAGCACATCAACTCACCTCACCTAAAATTGGGTCATTGGATTTGAAGCTAAGGCTCATTAAATGACCTGATGTAACCTGAACAGGAGTAAGAAAGATGGAGGGAGGAAGGACGAGGGGGATCACGCACTTTTTCGGCCTTTGGTATAAGTCGCTTTGTTTGCATAATGCTACTGTTGTGTAAGTCCAGACCCAGATTCTGATCCTCTTAATATCAGCCCGAACTCCTCGTCATGGGACCAGTTACTTTGTGGGTCTTGCTGCTGCTAGAAGGCAAATACACACACATGGAGACACGCTGTACACATTAAATCAAAATACACAACATTCATGCAGGAAGGATGTGTTTGTTTGTTAGAGAGTTCAGTGAAAAGGGAAGAAAATAGAAGTTAAATGTTTAAACATGTTGCAGCTCTGGACTCACATAAACCGTGTGTGTGTGTGTGTGTGTGTGTGTGTGTGTGTGTGTGTGGGGGGGGGATATTTGGTGGTGGACATATTGTTTTAAGTAGGAGATTTAGTGCTGTTAGAGAGGCAACAGTGCAAAGAGCATGGTGGCCTCCACTGCATAGGGGTCACGCCTGGAAATGGCAGTAGAAGCTTTCACTCACCTTTCCTGTAACAAATTAAATCTTTCTACAGCCCAAAAACAAAATTCCCAATGAGTTCAATTTGATCTCCCAGAATTTCCTCACATTCCAGAGGCAGGTTAACTTGATCAAGTTTAAGACAGTTGTGCTGTATTATGAAACATTAAACAGCTTTAGGGAGCATTAGCAACATATTATTGTTGTGAGCAGAAGACGACGGAGTAGGGCGTTATATAAACGGTGAATTGGGTTAAGGGGGCAGGGGTTAGTGTGCCTTAGTGTGCAAAAACCAAGTGCAAGCCCAAAGGCAAACAGACTAAGGAGAACGAAAGGAGGTTAGGGAAACAAGGATGTTGTTATATCATAAAAGCAAGGCATCACAAGACCTCGCATTTCCCTTTAGAATGAACAAAAACTGGAAGACAGTCACGCCTAAATTCCTCGACATCTCAACATAATCCTAGTCTATCATTTCAGCCTCTCTGCCGTGCTCGCTATCTGAGAGCGCTCTCATTAAATGTCATCTTGTACAGAGGTGAAAGGCATGCTTTATTTTTCACCCAGGAGCAGTTAGTCACAAGAAAACATGTTCCTGGCACAGGTCTCCCTCTCTTTCTTTGAAGCAGCTCAGCTATCCATTTGCACCCACCCAGTGATCATGAGACAGAAAAATTAGAGCAGTTACACATACACAAGTAAATGTCTGATCTCTATCAAGCTATTCTGTGACAGTGCCGACGAAACATAAGCATGAGGCTTGTGTACATTCAGTTGCACTAATGTGATTTTCTTACAGCTCATTGTGCAGAGAAAAATGTTTTTGATTTTAAATTCATGCTTCTAGATTCAATGCTGCTGTAATCAATTTATGTTATATATTTATTGATTATATAGATATCAATATTTAAAAAAAAAATCTATTGCATGACTTCTTGTATGTGAAAGGGGTCACTTGTAGGGACAAACTTACATAGACTCCCAACTCTGCACCTCCCCTCAGCTCTATGAGGCTTATAGCGTCTTTCAGCATTGTTTTGGTTTTCTGGACTCAAACTTTACTGTTTTGTTTTCACTGTCGCTGCTCTTAAGCAGGATTTATACTCGTATATCAGCTCTATGCAGAGCCTACGCACGTTGCCTACGCTGTTGCTAGTATTTATACTTGTGTGGTGGGGTTTTTGTGACACTCTGCAGTTACACCTCCAAAACACTAGTTGGCAGTAGAGATTTCTGTGGAGTGCTGTAAAGTTTAGTTGATTCAAAACACACAAACACATTTTAACTTAAAGCTCCAGTAGGCAACATTGTTTTGGTATAATTGAGTAAAAATTTTATAATATCCTATAAGCATAATGTAAATCAAGTGGTCTGAGACAAACAATAGGTTTCTGCACCTCACCATGGCTCTGTGTTCAGCCTCTAAAGAATCAGTATCGTGCCGATGTGCATCAACCAATCAAAGGTCATCTCAGACCACTGCGTTCCTATTGGCTGTGCTACTGGATATGCGCATTCCTGTGCCGCCGGCAGAAGGGGAGAGCAAGCGGCAATGGCGAACAGTGCACCAGGTAAAATAGCTATTCCAGCATTTAGCAACACGGCTAAACAACCCAAAAAAAGGAAGACAGAAATCGGTTCCCCGGAGCCCCGGAGGGAGGGGAAGGGCGAGGTAGGGCCGGGCCCCGCCGGAGGGCGCGAGGGTCGGCCGTGGGAGTGGAGCCGAGGGCTCTCCGCGGAGAGGGAGAGCCGAGCCTCGGGGGTATATGTGTGGGGCCGTGAGGGAGGGATGGGGAGGGCTGCTGCGTGGTGAGGGAGAGCTGAGGCTCTCAGAGAGGGAGAAATAAAACCAAGTAGGATAAAATACTCGCGTGCTCGTCTGGTAGGAGGGGCTCAGGGTGGAGACGAACGAAACCTAACTCAGATGAGACTCAAAAATCAGCCGTTTTCAGGCTTTCTACCTACTGCAGCTTTAATAGAGACAATGTCAAACACAAATCAGCTTCACTATAACTCGCAGCATTCACAGACAAACACTTGTCTTTATCTGGACATATTTTCCCCTCAAATACAACATAATAAATTAGCCTAGCGACGAGCGGACTTTTCCTCTTCTCATATGAAGCCAGGGACAACAGCAACATTTAACAAAGGTAACGTTACATAATTCAGCTCCATTACAACTCACAAGGTTCACTGACAAAACAACTGTCTTATACTAAACATGTTTTCCAAACAAATACAACATGCTAACGTTATTAGCACAAGCCTATGGTATTTTACATTGTATAAATTAGCCTAGCAGCTAGCGAACAATCCCTCTGCTCATATGAAGCCAGGATAAATCACACACAAGACTTAAAATGCTATTTTTGTGGAGGTTTTATTGTCTTCACAATTTATTGTTTCTTATCTGTGAAATTAAAGTAAATAAAAGCTTTGTTTCCACTGAGGGAAATGGTTTCAGCTTACAGAAATAGACAGGAGGTCTGCGTCGCCGCGATGTGTTACATTTCTGGGGAGGTGCACGTCAGGCTACAGCGTAGGGTACAGCGTAGGGTCTACATTGACGCAAAGCCTATGGCATAGGTACGGCGTCAATTCGACGCAGAAGTATAAAACCTGCATTATAGTGCAGACTCTGGCCCGCAGCAGGCAGCTGTTTTCATGGTAAAAACTGTTGAAAAAAACAATTGTACTCTACCTGCTCAGCACCAAACAGCAGATAAACAAAATAAGCAACATACTGGTTAACAAAGTGGAGCATTTAGCAGCTGAATAGCCACATATTTCCCTCAGGAGTTGGTAGAGACTAAAAACAGAGAGAAAATATTGTACTTACATTCATCAGGTGGCCACGACTCCAAATTACTTTCAGCTGTTAGATGTACAAATAAGAAACTGCCAACATATTTGCCATCTCAGGGTGATTATATGTCAGCGTGGTGTTCACAGCTTGCTTACACTGCCCCCAAGTGGCCAATAAAATCAGTTACTGCAGGTTTAAATCAATTCAAGAACATTCTAGTATTTTTAACCAGGGTCGTTCAGTCTGAGCTGACAAGCTCCTACTAACGTTGTGCCTTCCACATCCTTTGAGGAGATTTGGAAAAACAACATATATCAGGGCAAGCAGCGCCAGCCTCCTGAAGTTTTACTTATTAACTTGAAAGTTCAGTCCCCCCTCCCTGTGGGGGAGGGCTGTCTGGGGGCAAGGCAAGCTGGTGAAAATGTTCTAAATATAGCGTACATTTAAACTAATATTCATTGTGATTAGGTGGCTGAAGTACAATCTGCTGCTGCCCCAGGTTGCTGCCCTGGTGGTACTCCTGCCTGCTTCTCCAAACTGGGGACGCGCTGACCGCCATCTACTGCAGGTAACACACTGACTATGGGTAACTACCTCATACAACCACACTTGAAAAAATCTGAGTTATCGCTTTAAGTTTTACATGCATGTTTTCAAATGTGTTTCTGAGTCGAGAAGAAAGTAAACAAACTCCTCTCATTCTTCAGTTTAATACCAGTTAATCTGCAGTAAAAATAAACCACCAACCACAAAGTTACCATGACCAATCATAAGATGATGACTAATATGAGGATAGGTTGTAAACAGCACAATTTCCCTTAAGTCTTCATGTTTCTGTTGATACAGGGATACTCAGCTTGGTTTGCCCTGGGGCCACCTTTGCAAAATGACAGGAGGTCAGGGGCCAGTCAGCCACCCTAAACATGTATGCCATAGCGTTTCTAGGATTTGAGGATATATGGGGCTGAACTCGGACCTCTGTCTGGGGTTCCAGGGGATCCGTTCCTGCCACTTTCTTTTGATAAACAAGCTCTATTTTGATGCTTTGTTATGCACTCTAGCACCTTGAGCTGCTTTCAAACCACCGTGTGGCAACTCGCTACCTGCTATCTTTTCAGTGGGGGCGGGAGGCAGCAGAGGGAAAGAGGTTTTGAACATGGCGGTAGGGGTTTGAAGCAGTTGCTGCCCACTTGGGGGCGTACAGATTTTGCTCTGCTGCACACACTTCATTATGTTGAAACTTCTAGCATTAGCCGACCAAATAGAAGGGGGTGGGCATCGTGAAGCAATAAGACGAAAAGATGGAGCTGGTAATATTGGTGTCTGAATTCCTGGAGTTGTACAACTTAGCGGTAGCGAAGGCTAGGTTAACATTTCCACTGAACTGCAGATGACTGGTGAATTGTCCAAATATGTTAAAAAAAAAAAAAAAATCGCAATTAGAGTGATTTCTGCAGTATGCTGTTATTTACACAGCATGCACATGTCCGTCATCACAGCCCTGGACCATAGCGACAGCAGCCACTTTTAAAAACACTTTTCTTTTCTGGGGAACGCACTTGCAGGAAGGCAGTTGTCAGGGCGGTTGCCACACGAAGATATGACAGCAGCTTAATCCTAATCACACAGGATGCGTTTTAGCAGCTCGAGGCGCCTTATTGTAATTGATATTAATGAGAATAAAGCTTTTTGCTCACTGCTTTTGCGTTGTGACACGCCTTATGTTTCTGTGCTCTAAGTGCCTGTTTTTCTTCTGCCAAAGTGCTCTGAACTCTTTGGGTTTAAAAAACTTAAACTCCGAGCAGAAAAACGCCCCACATCATCCCCGCCTTTTCACCATTGTCCAATCGGATGATTTTAGAGGCAGGCCTTCTGTGGTGGTCACGACACCAAGTATACAGTTGGTAAACAATGGAGGAGAAACTGGTGGTAGCAGTTGCTGGATACCCAGAGCTATACGGCCTGATGATAGACAGCAGGTTGTCAAACTGCCCCTGAGTCATCCTAAAATATGCCTGGAAACATCCATCATGGAGGAGAAGCTCCTGGACCAACTGGTGGTATTCCCCATGATCCACCCTCTTTTTTAGGGTCTCATGTACCCACACAGATCTCTGTTTCCCTGTGCCCAACAAACTATTTGCTGACAGCCTCTCACCCTCAACCAGAGCTACAGCAAGTACCCTCTGCCTCAACATGTCAGGAGCTACATACTAATTACTGTCAAATAAATGGATAAATTAACAGTACATTGATTACATGGAAAAAGGCACAGCCGGTGTGTTTTTTTACTGGTGGCATTCGGCTTTGTTAAAAAAAAAGGCAGTGCGGTGCGCCTCTGTGTGATCAGGGCCTAATGTTTATTAAAAGTATTAAAAAAAATCCCAATGTGAATTAATTTATTTTCACTGTGAATTAGAAAATGGTTAAGGGGTTTACCCGGCACCCTATTGGGGGCCAGATTTGGTTGAGTTGAGTTGAGTTGAGTTGAGTTGAGTATCACTGTGTAAATCCCTCCCTAATTTGTTTGCCCACATTCTTACTTCCTCACTCTGCCCTTCTTTCCTTTACTTTAGGATTAAAACATCACACACACACACACGCACACACGCACACATGCACAGATGCACACACACCACAGAATATCTGGCCAAATCAACCCCAAAAGCAAATACCTTTTAATCCTTCCATTATCTATTCATTTCTCCTATCCGTCTTTAGTCTTTGCAGCACGTCTGCAACCTTGACCTTTCGCCACAGATGCACTAAAAATCCAAAGCCTCTCCTCCACCCTAATGAAACACGGTCCAGTTGTCTGAGTCATGTCGCTGCAATACAATAAATATAGACTTTATCTGTTATTACGTAAATGCAGAAGCAGTGCCACTAAAAACATCTTGGCATGGCACACCAAAACCAAAAGCCCTAAGCAACTCTAATATGCTGTTGAAGTATGTAGGCTCGTTGAAAGCTATGTCAATATGGAGAGTTAGGAAATAGCTTACTGATATAATATGCCTCTTATTTTACCGTTAATATTTCTAATTATCTGATGTGCACCGACTAATACTGGTACAGTTACCATTTTGAGCTCCACAAGAATTAACATTTTCACAAGAATATTTTCACTGCTTTACCCTAATGCTGGCCATCATTTTTGAGGGCTGCCCCCTAATAGTCGAACAAAGGTTAGTAAACCAGAACAGTCATTAGTTGCTAAGATTTCATTGGTCGCTTAGTTGCAGAAAAAAAAACAAACAAACATGAAACTCTATGAGGAGCTGCGCCTTGTCAAAATAAATCAAAACCTAAATGACTGGACCATGTGGGAATTTAATTTGAAGGGACAGACACAGGAAGAGGCCACGCTCAGCAGTCAGACAGGAGTCACGTTACAAACCAATCACAGCCGACAGATATCTTTCCCTTCTTCTGTAAATATTCAGTCTGATAAATACGGAAAAGTTGATCATGTTAGTGCAGGGCTACCCAGAGCTTTGCATCTGTCCCACGGACGACAGGCCTACACACTTATAAACAGCTCCTGGAAGAAGATCAGCTCTGCAACAGGCCACAGTGCTCTTGAAAGCTGGCACAGAAAAGGCACAAGAGTAGTGTCCAGTTCTGTACCTTAAGTTTTCCAGGCATTTAAAGACACAGCATGTGTGCGGCCCCTAATTTCCAGGGCTGGTACCTACGGTTATTCCACAGGCTAGTTAATAACATGTCGGGCAGGAAATCCAAAGTGTGGGATCATTTTGAGAAGGTGAAGGACGAACCCAAGGTGATATGTAAACTCATCTTCATTGGTCAACTACAAACATGACGTATCATCTGAAACATGGAAGTAGCTACATGCCCATTAGCCCACAGCGTCATTAACAGGCGGCTCGCTCAGTGTGTGACGTGCACTTGTAGATAAAATATAGGCCTATATTAATGAAGGTTCATTAGTACGGTTTTGTATTTCTCTGTAATGTAGCACAGTGTTAACAATGTTACTGATACTATTCTTTCTCACATCTTCAACTCAAACCATTGTGTAATATATCATTTAATAATTTAATTAATGTAGTAAACAACAACTCCAGCCTGCTTCTCCAAACTGGGGGCATGCTCACTGACATCTAGTGCAGTGGTTGTCATATGGTGTGCCGCGGTGCCAATCCAGGAGGGACACATTATTATGGCAATATTCAACAAGGCTTATAAAAAGTTATGAATGAACTTTTAATCGACTGTGTCAGACTGGCTAAATAATGTAATGTAATTTAATTTAAATCAAAAAAATAAATTAATTAAATCTAAATGAAATCTACCTATTTTTTGCGTTTGCATGTGAGAAGTATAAGGGCATGACACATCAATAGCCCTGATTGGCAGCCCGTGTGAGGGATGATAACATTAAAAAGGACAGAGCCATGAGTGGGACAATGGATCGCTTTATGTCATGTTAAGAGTGATAACACACGCAGTAGAAGCTATAGATGCTATTTTGGCTTGCCCTTTGGTGTGCCTTGGGCACTAAAGTTTGAAAACCACTGATCTAGTGTATGTGATACACTGACTATGGAGAAGCGCTCCATAAAACACCACTTGAAAAAGTCTCAACTATCCCTGTAATTTCAAGGAGTACATGGATTGTAAGGAGCAAAACATTTACTTGGAACAAACATTCTCAAGTTTAGGGGAGACTCGTGGGTACCCTTTTAAAATTGGCCATGACAGTTTGTTCCCTTGCCAGAATTTAACCTAAATTTGGAACATTATTTAGCCCCCTTCCCAACAAGCTATGCTGACATGGTTGGTACCAGTGGATGCCTTTGGTTGTTTAGTTTCACAACAGACTACCCTCACACTAGCCTAAAAAATGAGCACACCACATACTCTTATGGTTCTTCCAGACCTAGAGTTGTGTTGCTTTGGTCTGAATCAGGGAATAATTTTGTTACACAGTTGTATAATTGCCTAGAGCTGGTTCGTGTTCTCACGGCAGCATTTACAAGTGGACCAGATCAAATGCCTTGTGTGAGAAAGCTGCTCTTGATTGGTCAGAATCTCCATGTGGGAAAAATCCAGGAAGTAAAGCAAACGTTGAAGAAGAGTACACTTGCAAGATAAATGTGATTTTAGCGCTGCTCATCGTGGACTATATTGCTGTCATTGTTCA
This sequence comes from Epinephelus lanceolatus, assembly GCF_041903045.1. NCBI lineage: Eukaryota > Metazoa > Chordata > Actinopteri > Perciformes > Serranidae > Epinephelus > Epinephelus lanceolatus. The sequence continues at coordinate 27,890,435 of NC_135754.1, read as the reverse complement.
TTTTAGTCAAACCATACAGTTTGAAATCGAGGCGCGGCTCCAACTAGAAAACAATGTTTTGATGCATTGGATGTGCTGAATGTGCATATTAAGGCAGTACAGGAGGAGGTGCACATTAATAATCCTCCAGGACTGTAACATGCTCATGTTTAACCCAAACAGTGTGTCATGTGACTGCAGTTGGTTCAGATCCAGGTCAGAACACGTTCTCACCACAAACGAACCGCACCAGAGTTTGTAACCGGGCTGAGACCACACTTAGGGCACAAACGAACTTCAGTTCAATTGAAACTAACCAAACAGGGCAGGTGTGAAAGCACCCTTAAAGACAGAGGGGCCATGGTCCCTCTGGGTCCCCCCTTTTGGGGCGCCACTTTGTAGATGTGAGTAAGACCTCTGCCAGCTGGACTTGAACCTGTTCCCTGCTGATGGACAGGAGGGTAAAAAACAAATTTCAGATGGATAACCAGAGCCATGTGAATTCCTGCTTTGATTCCCCTTTGCATTATTGTGTTATTAATTTGTTTACTTGTCTGTTAGAGGAGAGAGCATCTATCTGAAAATGTAAAAGTAAGTATCAGTATGAGAAGGAAAAACTGCTCCATTGATTCCTGGAAGTTCAATAAACAACCACAAAAATGCCCATAGCTATATATCCGCGCACACACGCACAGACCTACTGACACACTCAGAGGCATCCCTGGAGCAGGGATTGGACGAGAGACGGAGCGCACTCCTTTCCCACCCCTCCACAGCTGCTGTACTACCAGTAGCTCTGTCAGAGCAGGGCGGCGATGATGACCGGCCAATTGGACTCATAGACCACCTCATATAGCTAGATTCACACCTCTCCGGTCCACTTCTCGCACACACAACCGCGCTTCATTAACCACCGTGGACCGGGAATGGATTCTAGGGTCCTGATTGAACCGGGGGTTCCCACACCGGACTCCACCGCCCGGGCGCCCTGGAACATCAGCTCCATCAGCCCGCACCGGCTTATGGAGCTTTCCCCTGTCCCTACAGCTGTGAGTAACTGGCTCCCACTTTTTTATGTTTTATTATTATTTGTTTTTAGCTGCTTGAGGGAAACCCCCTCCGTGTGACTGGAGAGCTTCTGTGCGCCGCAGCGATGCGTAACCGCGGCGAGATCTGATCCACAGCAGCCAACTCACCACATCTGGATAAACGAGCCAAAAAACTGTCAGTGTTATGTTTTTTTCTTTTTTTTGTAGTTTTTCATTCATCCACCATATCATTCATAAAATCTAAGCAGCACGGGGAGGTGTGAATGAGCGAGGTGTTAAGTCGCTGTGAATGAATGAATCACGCCATCCTCTCACGCGCGTCTGCGCTCCGCTCATTCACCACAGGAGCTGAATGAAGGCAGGAGTCAAACCCCGTCATCGCTGGTGTTTCACCAGGTTGTACTACTGTTGGAAATAGTTGCACAAAGCTGCTGCGGGTGCACTGTGGGTATTTTTGATCTCTGTAGTGAAAGTGCGCGACAGTTTGTGCCAACATCTGTGCGCGCGTCGATGGCATTCATGAGTTCCTTTTGCAGTGTTGCTCATTATTATCTTAATTTGCGTCGAGTTCATCCGCTGTGAGTGTTCCTGCGATATTTCAGAAGACTTTAATGTTCTCAAAAGTAACTTGTGTGCAGTAAATGGTGTTTACATGGACCCATATAATTCCAATTTGCGCCTTAATAATCCCATTTAAAATACCTATTTTTGCCCTAATCTTAATTTACCATATGCAGGTTAACTTCACTTCAGAACTTTATCATCCCTACAAAGGAAATTGTGTTTGCAGCAAGGCAACATCAAACACAAAACAACTGGTTTGGTTGTAATTATTAGTATTTCTTAAATGTAAAGATGTGCAGTCATGCAGCTTAGACATCATTCACATCCCCTCTGCAGTCCTGGAGAGAGACATGTGCTGAGAATGTTTTCATTTCCATGTCATGGATGAACAAGCCTCCATCTCCCTCTCTGTCTCCCTCTGTGTCGCAGAATGGGATTAGTTCAGCCTCCAGGGAAATCCTCGTACACAGATGTGTAAGCCAATACAGCGGTGTATGCACCTCTGCACTGTACGTGAAATATATAAAGCATGAAATGAAAGTCGAGTGCTTTAACTTTTCCCCAGGAGCCCAGACATCATTGACTCTGATTTGGGAAAGAAACAGCTGTTTGAAAGACGTACTGAGAAACACATGGGTGCACAGCCAGTTCAACAAGTGTGAATGTTTCAGTTTGGACTTTGAAGTTCAGACCTGCGGGCTTCAGTCTCTGTGGCTTTTGTGGTCTGTCCTTCATGGTGGGAGAGCTGGGAAAGCTGATACTGAAGCAGTGCCCGGGGGCAGCTTCTACTGAGGCAGATGGGATCATCTACTCCGCTTTAAGTGTGGTTTTCATTTAGAAACTCTTCTGTATTTCTCTCTAGAGCCCACATTTTCCTTTTACCGCTGTTTGTTTATTTTTCTCTCTTGATCATCCGTCAAATCTACAATCTCTGGATGATTGAAAAAATATGGGTCCAATTTATGAACGCTAATGTTGGTGTGCATATATGTGGATGTGTGTGTGTCTTTAAAAGAGGCAGTGATAGTGTGTGTGTGTGTGTGTGTGTGTGTGTGTGTGTAACCCTTTGTGCTCATGTCCTCTGCAGTAGATTAAAGTGCATTAGCTGGCAAACAAATTAGTTTCCCTCTGAAGGTGTAGATAACCACTTACCTGCCAACAACTGGCTGATTAATGACCGGCGTGTGACGTGCAGGAGAGGCAGAGGGCAGATAATCAGTTGTGCAATTAGTGCAGCATTCATCAATACTGTAAAGTCTCTGGGCTGTTGTAGTACTAGTAGTGGTAGTTTTTGATTGGTCGTTTTCCACATCACCATTCAGCAAAATTAAAATAATTACAATTAAGTCACTCAAATACCGAAACTAATCAGTTTGCCAGAAGATGAGCTGTTAATTGTGCAAACAGACTAAAGTGAGTACATTGTTCTTCATCTACTTCCCCTAACTACTCCTGCTGTTAATTAATTTACCAGCTGCAAATTAAAGATCAGCCCATATTTTAATGAGCAGTTTGTTAAAATGCATCCTCTCCCATCATCTTGTAAAAAGCAGGATTTGCTTTTTATTAGTGTATATTTAAGGGCCGGGCTTTGATACATGCAGGAAATAAATATCATTCCAATGTTGATTTATGTCAGGATATGACAAATGTATGCAGAATTACTCATAACTCATTTTGTTAAGCTGTCTTGGCAACAGTATTTTAGACAGCAGAAATATGTAAAACAATATGTCATTACAAAATGCTTCCACTGAGAGACAGTAAACAATGAATAAAATATAATACCTCATTTACATGAAACGATTGTAATAGCTGGCAAATACAGCAAAGAAACACCCGGAGAGATTTAACAAATCTTTCCAGCTCTGGCGCTGCACAAGCCACAGCCAGCAATATTTACTTTCTGTCTTTTAGCAATTCCCTTCACCTTTAGAAGCTCTATATTTATATTTATATTACAGATGCAGGATATTTGGATATTGGATTTTTATAGATATCCAATATGCTGATATTTTCTAACTCATTTTAGCCAAATGCCAATACTGATATGTGCATATTTTTTCCACTTAATTGCAGAGAAAATTTGCCCTGTAGTGGAATCAATAAATATTACACCCACTGGCATATGCAGAAATAAAACACATTCATTCATTTTCCATGACTGCTGATCCTGTTAGGGGTCACGGGGTGGCTGGAGCCTATCCCAGCTGACATTGGGCGAGACCAGGGTACACCCTGGACAGGTCACCAGACTATCACAGGGCTGACACATAGAGACAGACAACCATTCACACTCACATTCACACCTACGGACAATTTAGAGTCACCAATTAACCTGCATGTCTTTGGACTGTGGGAGGAAGCCGGAGTACCTGGAGAAAACCCACGCTGACACAGGGAGAACATGTCGGAGCACCTGGAAGAAACCCAAGCTGACACAGGGAGAACATGTTGGAGCACCTGGAGGAAACCCACACCTACACGGGGAGAACATGTCGGAGCACCTGGAGGAAACCCATGCTGACACGGGGAGAACATGCCAGAGCACCTGGAGGAAACCCACACCGACATAGGGAGAAAATGTCGGAGCACCTGGAGGAAACCCACACCGACACGAGGAGAAGATGTCAGAGCACCCGGAGGAAACCCACACCGACATGGGCAGAACATATCGGAGCACCTGGAGGAAACCCAAGCTGACACGGAAAGAACATGTTGGAGCACCTGGAGGAAACCCACGCTGACACAGGGAGAACATGTCGGAGCTCCTGGAGGAAACCCACACCGACACGGGGAGAAGATGTCGGAGAACCTGGAGGAAACCCACACCGACACGGGGAGAAGATGTCGGAGCACCTGGAGGAAACCTACACCGACAAGGGGAGAAGATGTCGGAGCACCTGGAGGAAACCCACACCGACACGGGGAGAACATGTCGGAGGAAACCCATGTGTGCACATATGTTTGCATATATTTGTGCTTGTAAGTACATCCGTGTTTGTGTGGTTTTAAATTGAGATTGAATTCCCACAGTGGATGTTGTAATTCTCTGCCTCCTCTCTCCTCCTGTCTCTCGCTCTCTTCTGTCCATAATCTTCGTCTTCTTTCTCTCACTTTATTTGCCTGTTTTAAATCGATGTGCATTTGACAGCACAAGATCATTTCCATCTTTATGACTCATTCTGCACTGACAAAGGAACACCCAGAACCGCTGGCATCTCAGCTTCAGTACATATGGAGACACATTACCATCCGCTATATACCATCTTTACATCCCACACAAAGATGCTGTAGAGGAGACTTCCACTCTGCTCACTGCGTCTCTCCTTCCTCTTCGCCGTGTGATGGACATTAACCTGGAACCTGGAAGGGCAGACATTAACCGAGCCACCACAGCTGGAGAAAATGAGAGAAAGCAAAAGGACGACAAGGAATGGTCAAGAGAGATTCAGGGAACAGAGGAACAGGCGTGAAGGAGGGAATTAACAGGGATTGGGAATTAGCAGTGATAGTGGAGATGAGAAAGAGATCCAGCAGGAAGAGTGGCAGGGATGTGAAGAGAAAGAAACAGGGGAAGAAATGAAGCAGGGAGGGAGGGGAGACCTTGAGCGTGAACCACTACATCACAGATGACGGCGGCATCAGACCAGATCTCCGTGTGTTTATATTCCTCACACACACCACATCTGCATATCACCTTCACTCCCTGCACTTGTCCCCTTTTTTAGTAACACTTTGCCACGACCCTTTCACTCATATCTTACATAAGCACTCCATCACTTGCTACCATACTATTCAAACGCCCTCCTTCATCGTAACAGTAGCTTGTAACTCTGCAGAGAAGTAGGACTGCTGAAAACCTGATGCTGGACAAACAGACAAACACACAAACACACACATGCACTCTTGGACACAGCAGTCAGGATTAATGAAAGGAGGTGTGTGTGTGTGTGTGTGTGTGTGTGTGTGTGTGTGTGTGTTCCAGCGGAGATGCAGCTTAGTGGAAGTAGCCCTGGTGAGTGGGCATGTGTTTCTGTGTTTGTGTGTGGGTGTGCAGCTGCTTGAAAGACACACAGCACACACACAGCCTTATATTGATATAAAGTCAGCCTTTAGAGAATTACAAGAAACATTGCATCAGAGCGCACTATTTAAACTCTGGCCTGCCTCCACCCCAGCTCCTCCTTTTTCTGTTGTGTCTGACTTATCAGTATCATTTCTGTTTGTCATTGATGCTGCTCTGTTCTGTTCCCAGGGGGTCTTTGCTCTGCTCTTCCTGCCTTAGGCTGTCCATGTAGGTGCATGGAAGGGCAGGGAGGTTTTTCTCTCTGCCTCAGGCTTTCCTCATTTGCACATGGAAGGGTAGACAGGTGTGCTCTCTCCACCTCAGGCTTTCCATGTAGGCACGTGGAAGAGGCTTTCTGTGTAGTCCTAGGAAAGGCAGAGAGGCCCCAGAACAGAGCCATACCACCAAATATAATACTGCAAATGGAAATAAAGTTTTCAGTTCAGTTTCTTATGTAGTATAGTGTTATAACAGGGTTGCCAACTTTGGTCAGAGGGCTGGAGTGAGATTTTAGCTTGTGATGTAATATCTGCTTGTGCGTGCATGGTCACGAACATACGTGGACATGGCGGCATGTTTTTTTTTTTTAACCTTAAAAGAGTTAATATGCACATGTGGCAAACAGAAGAAATGAGTGTACGTTTACATATTCATATCTATAGGCCTAAGCCAAACATGCTTCCATAGATGTATATTTGTTTTACGGCGCAGATCAAGGTCGATTTCATCAATCTATGGTAGTATAGTCATCTGCTTAAAAAATCCAGTAGTATGTCCTGTTGCGGCAAACAGAAAGATTTCAAGGGGGGTTCTCCCCCGAGAAAATTTTGAAATTCACATGGTGAAATCCTATTTTCATGCATTTCATACAGAAATAGATACATTCAAGGACTTTCAATGACCTGTGTACAGGGCTGGACTGGGACAAAAAAAATGCCGACATGTATCTTATTTGTACTTGCACACATTTTATTAAAAATTGAAATGATAGATCTTGTAGAGTTCCTTTGGCAAGTGCTTTCACCATAGGTATTGTGTATTCTGAGGCCATCGACTACCACCAGGATGTATATGAGAAGTGAATGAGCACATTCATTTTCTAGCCTTGGTACTCTCTTCCAGGGCACGTAGGTTACTACTGAGATTTAGTTTAATTTTGGTAACAGCATAGTGTGGGCCATTTTTTTGTCCCAGTCCAGCCATGCTTTATACCTCCAGGGTTTCTGCAAATTATCGCGTGACATTATGATCTCGCGATCTGACAATTCCAGCCGATTGCGTGCGCGCCGCTAAAGGGACGGAGCAAATCCGCGCCGCGGCCAAATCCGCGCCGCGGCCAAATCCCACACGCGACGGATCCAGTGGACATCCAGTATGTGGTCTGGGCGCTACTGAAGACATCAAACTACCAGTGAGCTGACTTACCTTTCTTTAAGTTCAGCAAAGCATCTCTCAGTTCACTTGAAAAGTCCTGTCCTCCCTGGCGTGTGAAACGGCCCGTAGTCGGCTGACTGTGAGACTAGAGCTGCCCAATCAAAGCGCAAATATGGATTGCACACCAATCAGAGAGTAGTTTTCCACAGAAACATTTGGCTGCACTCCATTTCACGAAGCTCGTACGCTGGTCAGGCGGAGTCTGCCCCTCCTCTCCCCTCTTTGAAGTCTGGCTGCAAACTTCAACTCCGCCCACCCTGTTTGAAATTTATTTAAAATACTCAGCTGCCAGCTTTTTTTCCAGCGTTTGTCAGCGTGAGAATTGGTTGGGCAGAGTGAGACCGTGAGATGGAAGGTGAATGCATGTGTCACACATCAGATGTGTGAGAGTTGGCAACCCTGGTAAGAATGAAGGGTGTTCATACAAAATGTGGCAAAATTTTCAAATAAGTTTAATTTATGTAAAAGTAAACTCTGTGAAAAAACCTCAGGTTTCTTTTGAACACGTTGCTTACAACAAGACCTCCAGTCCCTCCCCAGCGACAAATAACATTACACTGCTAATATACATGTAGCTATATGCTAACATCAGGGAAACATGTAATCTTGGTTATCGTTGGTATTCATTTCTCCCCTATTTTAAATCATATTCCTGCTAGAACATGTAATCTTACATGGTGATGCTGAGCATTTCTCCCTCATATTCCTGCTTCAAAGATGTACCGTTGTGCTGAAAAGCTTTTATTGGTGACATTTAACTAAAGAAATACAACTATTCTCTGTTACAGTCCTTACCCGTTGACAAGTAACATTACACTGCTACCATACATGTAGATACATGCTAACGTCAGGGAAGCATGTAATCTTGTGCTGTTGGTGTTCATTCTCCTGATTTTGGATCATATTCCTGCTAGAACATGTATGGTTGTGTTTAGAAGCTTTTATTGGTGATATTTAACAAAAAAAAAAAAAAATGCTAGTCTCTAGCTATGTTTCCATCCAAAAGTGATTTGAATCATTGGGAAACGCGCATGAAAATAAATACGAATCCTGTGTGTTTCCATTAAATGTACAGACTTTGGTGAAGACTATGAGCTCGCACGAGTTTTCCGCAGAACCAGAAACAAAACAAGTCTCACATTCTTCTTCTTCTTCTTCTACGTTTTCTGGTGGTTGGCAACCAGCTTGTAAATGCATTACCGCCTTCCCAACCCGGAGTGTGGATATCACCATGGAGAGAGGTGCGCTACGTCAGACTTAATTCGAACATAACTGTTTCCATCCCCCGTTTTGCGAATCAGTATTTTTTCGAATCAACCAAAACCCGGCTAAAGCAAGCGTATTTTAGTTTGTGCAAATCAGGGGATTTTAATTTGAATTTTGGCGTTTCCAATCATCATTTCTGATGCAATATTTCTAGATGCGCATCTAAACAGGCTGATGGAAACATGGCTTCTGTTACAGTCCTTCCCCAGCAACAACTCACGTTACACTGCTAACATACATGTAGCTTCATGCTAACGTCAGTGAACACGTTGGTGTTCATTTCTCCCCAATTTTGGATCATATTCCTGCTATAACATGTCCGGTTGTGTTTAGAAGCTTTTATTGGTGATTTTTCATGGTAAAAAGTGCTGCTGTACACTGTTATAGTCATTCCCCATATGCAATGACAATGCAGAGGTGCAGAGATATAGAAGACCCAGAAATACTGACCAATCAAAGCAGACTGAACTTTTTCGGAGAGTGGGCTCAAACAGACAGGCCATAAAATGGAACCTCTCAGACAGAGGATGAATACAGGTGTTACAACACAGAATGAGGAAACTAAATGTTTGTTTTTTTTTAACATTAAGGCATGTAAACATGCTCCAGTAGTAACCTTAAATACAAGAATGAACCTGAAAATGAGCATAATAGGCCTCCTTTAACTTAATATATCAAATTTCCTTCAAGGCGATGATCCCAAGACCTGCAGTGAAATCAGGGGTATTTTTGCGATGATATTGCTATCTTATCATCACTTAATATCATGAGTCTAATAACATAAATTAACCCTTTCCTCCCTGTTTCCTGTTGTTAGGGTTCACTGGTTCCAAGCCACCCATTTCCAACGGTAGACGTCCCTGACCACGCTCACTACACCATCGGTGTTGTCATCTTGGTTGTGGGCATCACAGGCATGCTGGGAAACTTCCTGGTCATATATGCTTTCTGCAGGTACTCAGGGTTTTTTTTTGCAGTGCGTGCTTTCTTCAATAAACTTGTTCAGCACCACGTTTTTGTACAGTATGTATCTGTGATGATAACACGTGATCATGAGATGCCTGATTTATTCATGATCCAGTATTAATCACAATATTTAAACAGCTGCATGTGTGTGTGTGTGTGTGTGTGTGTGTGTGTGTGTGTGTGTGTTCAGGAGCCGGAGCTTGAGGACACCATCCAACATTTTTATCATTAACTTGGCAGTCACAGACTTCCTCATGTGTCTCACTCAGACACCCATCTTCTTCGTCACCAGCATGCACAAGCGATGGATCTTTGGAAAGAAAGGTAACACATGCGTTTATTACCTAACATTTTATGCTTACGTGAAAAAAAAAAAAAAAAAGCTGCACAAAGGAGTCCAGTATGATAACAACCTAAACACTAATGATGTCATCCATGCTCCGTTACGTGTGCATGCACATCATTAACATTTACGGACACGCTCTCTGAATTCCCCCAGGACCTGTATTGGTTTCCTACCCTTTTGAGCGTGACCTACACTTTAGTTAACATTCTGCACACACACTCACACACACAAACACAAAAAGCTGCCATCCTCTATCACCCTTGTGCCACAGTGTAAGAAGGAGCATCCAGCATCCAAATTCCATCAATCAAAAGGAGCAAACAGCGTGTTGTGTTATACATGAGCGATTAGGAGGGGGTCCCACCGCAGTGTACATTATACATCAGCATGCAGTCTGATGGGAACAGAAATAAAGAGGTGGTAAAAGAGGCTCCACACTCTACTGATCAAACACTGATAGTCAGAGTGCTGTGTTTTCCTTCAGGAGTTCTTCTGACCTTGATGAAGACAGCCCATCACTTTCAGATCTTGAGCTCAGCTCTCAATGATGGTTACTGCAAGAAGACTTTTTTTCCCTAATCACCTCCAACTCCCCAACCACCTAGAAAACCTTTTCTTTCTGCCTATCCTTTTCAGAGGACACAAAGATGGTAATCACAAAGCAAAAGCCAACTGTTCCTTGCATTTTATATGTGTTTATCCTTCCTGTTTTACAAGAATTCATAGTAAACTTCCCGTGCACTCCTCAGTGATGAAGCTCTCTAGCAGCAGTGTGGCTCTAGTGATGGCAGTGTTTTTAAATGAAGGAGTTAATCAGTCAGTTCGACTGACAAAACCTCGACAATTAAACTTGCTATTTTTTAATCTAGACTGTTTTGGTGTGAGCTGCAGAGTTCTGAAGATGTTTGTCATTTTCTCAAATATTATTAAATTAGTTGGCCCTCGGGTTGTGGCACTCAAAGTGCCAACAAAAAAAAAAAAAAAAAAAAGACTCAACAGCAATGTCTCTTTCCAGAAATAAATACCTGGTTACTCAAGATAATCCACAGACCTTGCTGTGAGCAGTTTCATGTAGGAACTATTTTCTTACCACCAACCATATCACTGCGCAGAAGGACATGTGCATCTACTCATGGATGAGAGGCTTGTGCTTGTGACAGCACAAAATGTTAATATCAATGGCATCCTCCTCACCTGAGCTGTAACGTTAGCTATCTTAGTGGTGCTCGATGAAAATGGATGGATGGATGCTTCCTTCTGCACAGTGGTACGGTAGGTGGGTGTAGTTCGGCAAAAATAAAATGGTTCCTACATGAAACGATTTATGGATTATCTTCAGTAACCAGGTTGTGATATCTGGAAAGAGACATTGCTGTTGAGTTCTTCAAATGTATTTTGTTTCGTTTTTTTGGCGCTTTGAGCACCACAAGCCGAGTGCCATCTAGTTCCAGTATAGTTGAGAAAGGCAGACATTTCTACGGCAGACATCTCCAACACTCAGTAACTTACACCAAAAAAATAGAGATTGATAAATAGGAAAAAAACTGTATTTTGATTTGGAGGGTGAACTGTCCCTTTACAATAAAAATCAAAAGTTTCCCAATTTTATCCACATTTTCAGAAAATCTCAAACACTAGAAAATTATGAGGGAAGCATTGTATAAAAATTACAATTACGTTTGCATTGATCCAAGGAACAATCTCCCCAGCACTCCACACAGATCTGATGTTTTCATCTCTTCAGTGACATTTAATTGACATGCTTTATGATTAATGCACTGAGTCTTTTTCCATAGCACTTTGCTTCAATGTTTCAATTTGTTTCTAAATCAAATTGCTGTGCTTTTTTATGTGCAAATTAAAACTGCTCATAAAACAGGTGGATTGAAATACACTTATTGATCAATGCATACTGAAAAGATTTGCTCCTAAGAGCTCATTGCGGGACATAATTAAATGACCTTTCTCTTTTGGACATGTACTTGTTATTATTGACCTGACCTCCATGCAGTGAACTTTGCTGTTCGACAAAACGCCCCAGGACTTTATAATATTGTTCTTCTCTGGAGAGCGTTCCTCCGGAGCCAATCTGGACTTCATTAGCTTTGGTAACTCAGCAGGGGCTGTCAAACACACACAGAGTCGGGACGACGGCCATACAGGCGCTGTGATCTATATTCAGCTGCCTGAGCAGTATTTGTTTGACTTCCTTCACACAGGCGGCACACTTCAAATTCTGTCTTGTGCTTGGATGTGATGATTTGGCGCTGTGATTAGATGATGTGTGACAGGTCGGTGGTAATGACACGCTGAGGGCCTGAAGGGATAGCAGCTGATAAAGTGATGATTGAGTGTTTATATTTTGTCAGTGTGTGTGTGTGTGTGTGTGTAGGCTTGCACATATATTTGCAAGTGTGAATGAATGTGTGCGTCATATTTTTTTCAAACAGTATGAATATATTTAGTAGAATGATAGACTATAGATACCAGCACATTACATGATGGAACAGAAAGAGACATGTTGTAGTCATCGCTGTGTCGCATGTAACTACCTGCCATTACAGTCTTTCCAAAGGGAACAATGAAGCATGTGTGTTAAAGGTATTATTAGATGAGATTATTTGCTAACGTGATATTGGCAAAGAATACAAAGGATCTGAAATGGCAGTGAGACGGACACTTGACTAAACAGCACAGAAATAACCCATATGTGTCCAAAACCATTTAGAAACACAACTAGCTACAGTATTTGCAGCTGTTGTTCAAGAGCTGCAGAAAAATACATTTATTTTGATAGCTACCTTCAGGAGCAATCATATTTGTCCTTCGTCTCTACGCACTTCTTTTGCCTCTCCTCCTCCAGGTTGTGAGTTGTATGCCTTCTGCGGAGCACTGTTTGGTATCTGCAGTATGATGACACTGATGGTGATTGCGGTGGACCGGTATGTGGTGATCACCAGGCCTCTGGCCTCCCTGGGGGTGATGTCTCGCAGGAAAGCCCTGAGCATCCTGGCTGCTGCCTGGGTCTACTCCGTAGGCTGGAGCCTGCCCCCCTTCTTCGGCTGGAGTGAGTATCAGTACATTTAGGGGCCTGGTTGTGGAGTCATTGTTGATCAGAGTGATTCCTCTGAGGGGTTTAGTTTTTTCAGGCTCTGTCTAAGTCCTTCTCTCACAAAGTTTTTATTTGTGTCAGCGTTTCAAATTCCTGCTGAAAGTTGTACTACTATGTGAAACAGATCTGACTTTGCCTTCTGTCAACATGCCAAATACATTTAATATTATTCAGATATCAGAGGGCAGATCGCCTCATGTTTACCTGTAGCTGACATTACAGCAGCCTAACAATGATGATGAGGTCATGGACTCGCCATCCTACTGGTTTCTCTTTTTTTCTCTGTTGTATGTGCTCCCAAAAAAGATGTATGCATGTTGGTGGTAACAAGTCAGCATCTAGCAAAACTTTGTTCTACATCTTCAAAACTGTCTCTGAGCTGTCATGGTCACAGGTTGTCACGTTTCATTTTTATCTGCAGTCAGAGAGGTGGTAATGAAATTCCCTAGACTAAACAACCAATCATTTTACTTGCAAGCCTGTGCCTGGACACTGCGTACTGAACTGTGGAAACAAAAAAAAAAACAGGAAACAGCTCTTCCTTCTCAAAACTCAGACCATTTTACTTCAAGGTGTTTGTCCAAACAGGACATGAATTATGAGCAGACCAATGGGGACAACAAAACACAGAGTGGGTATTTGGAACTGTAATTTCAAGGCCGCCAAGATGTTGCTGGAGACTGTGACTATCAAGGGAAAGTTAAACTGAGTGTCAGCTGCGTTAAAAATTCATCAGTGTTATGTCTGTGTTTAATTTAACTGAGAAACAGCATGTAGACGGAGAACAGTAAAGGACCTAGTATCGAGCCCTGAGGAACTCCACATATCAAAGAAATCTGACACAATGAAAGTCTTATTTTGAAGAATTGTGAATCAAACCAGCTTTAAACTGACCTTGAGATACCAAATCTGTTTTCTATAAATGGACTCTACTATCTCAGTAGACTCCACTGCATGTAATATAATGTATTACAGTGGAAACCGTTTATAGTGATAAAGGTTATAGTGATTAACTGTCTATATGGAATCTTTCCTATACAAATGCTGTTTAAATAATTTGCTTGTAGTTATCAAATAGTCTGTTCTCTGTGTTCATTTGGAGTCTTTTCATGCATGACTTTTTTTTTTTTTTTTTTTTTTTTAACAATTTTTTCATTTACAGATTTTTTGGGGATTTTCTTTCTTTCTTTCTTTCTTTTTTTTTTCTTTTTACCTTACTCCCACCATGATACTTTGCCTCGCTATAACCTGTCTGCCTCCAGCTGGCTACCTGAGGCTGGTGCATTCACATTAAAATCATGACGGGAAAAAAGGAAGTAATTTTCTCTCAACAAAAAGAGTAATCTCCTTGACGCTTATGGCTGTTAGTGTTGGAGACAGAAAAGTATGTGTACAGGGAGAGCACCTGTGGTTGAAGTTGCCATCGTCAAGTGGATTGAAAATGCCTGGTCATGTCATGCCCCCATAATCAAACAGCTGTACAGTCAATAAAATTTAGTTAACAGAACTGTCTGTTCATTACTTTATGTTAATGTAATAAATATACAAATGCCAATTAGATGGTGATCTGCTTGGGAAATAAAGAAAAATTGGTTATGATAATAATTCACCTAGAGAGATAAATTTGACACGGACATGATCACTGTAAGTGATTTCTACTGTATATTGTATAACAAGACAAGGTTAATTGATATTTTTTTTAAACAGTAATGCGACCAGACTGTTTGCAAATGTGGTCATTGCCGGCTGTGAGGCTGCTTGGATGTACTGCCAAATTCAGGGAAACAACACTGGAGACGTCTTATGGTCATGAAATGAACATTCAGTTCATAGGCAACAGCTCTGGTGGACATTCCTGCAGTCAGCATGCCAATGGAACGCTCCCACAAAAATTACAACGTCTGTGGCATTGTGTTGTGATCAAACTGCGCATTATAGAGTGGCCTTTTATTGTGACCATCCCAAAATTATCTTGGAAAAGGAGAAGTGCTCACTAACACGATTATGACAAATTTGTGAGCAAAATTTATGAGAACTACATCTATTGAGTGCCTGAAATAAAGCCTTGGATCTCTAAATCAAAGCTGTGAAAAATAGTAGCATTTAAATTTAAATTTCTGTTCAGTGTACATGGAGGAGGGCTGAATATAAAGACTGGACCACGAGTTTAGAAGGTCAGACGTATTTTAAATTGATTCAGACGGAAACTTGACGTCCGTTGGAACCATACACAGGTAGCCCTTGTGTATGTTCTGCCACCCTGAATCAACTGTGTTGCAGTGGCTGTTTTTTCTTCTAAAAATTCTCTTAGGGTTTGGAGCCCAAACTGCCACAACAACTTAACACAACATGCAATAAAAGTGACTTATGGCTTCCTTCCGTGTCTGGAGAAAAGGAAGGAAAGTCTGCTGCTATGCGATATTTAGAAATTGTTGTGAGTGCATGTGTATGTTTAGTTGTGCTCTTATGTGGAAGTGAATACAAAGTAGTGTCTTTTATGTGTGTATGTTTGCGTGTGTGTGTATTATCCTCCTGAGCTCTGTGTGAAATAATGGATGCAGTCCCATATAAGAGAAGCCTGTGGTGTGAATGCCAAATGCTACAAGTGTAAGTTTCCTAAGCAGAAACAACTAGAGAGAACTCCAACTGCTTTCTGCGATGGATTTTGCATGTGGGCCACTCAGGTCCCTCAGTCATTTATTACAGCCTGAGCTTGACAAGTGGTGTCACATATATGAGGATACATTTGCGCTATACAGATTTAGTCAAACGATCAGCTGCTGGTGTGTATTAGCAATGCTAACAGCATCGCTCTGGGACTGCAATGTCAGTTGGTCAGTCAGCCAACACTTTGGTTCAGAGTGACATCAACAGCTACTGGATACATGTCCATAACATTTGGTTGAGACAGTCATGGTCCCTGGGGGATGAATCCTAACGATTTTGGTGTTTCCCTGAATTTCTATGTAGCGCCACCAGCTGAGCAACATTTTAATTTGTCCAGCACTTCAGTTTATGACAGAGTATTAATGAAATAATTCCTTAATTCGTTCCTTCGTTCCCATCATTGTGATCTAACAATATGATATAGCTTGACAAGTGGACTGTCAAAGGAGGTACAATGGAAAGTAGTTCAAGGTCTTTCAGACGAGGAAGAAGCAGGAAGTTATACATTACAGGAAGTGACAGAAAGACTCGTCTGACTTCATGGCATGGGAAGGAATTGCTAAAGTGTGTATGCTCTCCCACAGGTGCATATGTCCCAGAGGGTCTGATGACGTCTTGTTCCTGGGACTACATGACGTTTACCCCGTCTGTCCGCTCCTACACCATGCTGCTCTTTACCTTCGTCTTCTTCATCCCTCTCTTCATCATCATCTTCAGCTACTGCTGCATCTTCAGAGCTATCAGACACACGACGCGGTTGGTACATGCACACACACACACACACACACTGTTTACATTCAGTCATGCTCCCATCTTGGTTACGCTTAAAACACACACATGTATTGATGAAGACGTGGGTGTTGTGTGTCTGTTGTTGGTGATGTTGATTAACAATGTGTCAGGGTTTCTCTATTGATTTCCACTAATGCTTTGTTCAGTCCGAACAGTAATACCGCCTTCCTGTGTGTGCGCACAAGTACAATACATGATGTCTATGTCATTTAACTTAGCCTTCAAAATGAATTAACCGAAAAGAAAAACACAATAAAAGCTTGAAATGCCAAACTTGATCTAAAATTACAAATTATATTGAAACTAAAAGAAGAAAAAAAAAGGTTTCATAACTATGTTGAGTGTGTCTGTGTTTGACAGAGCGATAGCAAAGATCAACAGTCAGGGAACCAGAGACTCTGCAAAGAGGTTCCATAAGATGAAGAGTGAATGGAAGATGGCCAAGATCGCACTCATTGTCATCCTGCTATTTGTCATCTCCTGGGCCCCTTATTCCTGCACGGCCCTCACCGCATTCGCTGGGTAGGTGAATATGTGTATGTGTGTGTGCTTTGTCAGTGGCCGCTAAAAAGACATTTTTTACTGTCTAGTAATGTCAAAACATCTCAGTAAAAAATGAAAACCGGCGAGGTGATATGTTTAGGGGAGATATGGTTCACATAATAAAGCAGTACTGATAGTTTAGGGTTAAATATGGTATTAAAACTGTTTTACTTTAAGCAGGCAGAGGTTGTGATGGTGGTAGGTTCAACAATGCAAGACAAAAGCAAGACAAAAATATACTTTGTGTTCAGTTTAAACATAATGTTTGCATTGAAGGAATTATCTGCAGTTATCTCAAGCAAGCTTCAAGGCTCTGTGAGTGAACTGAAACCACATGCTGCCTGAAAGGTGGGACATTAGTTTTGGTTTAGACAAATTTAGAAGAAATGTTTTATACAGTTATGTCAGGAAAACAAGTCAGCTCATTAGGAAGGGCAAAGCATCCAAGCAGCAGTGACGATTCTGGAGACATACACATGAACATGGGTCTCAGTTAAAGACCTGTTAAGCTTATTTTCAGGTTCATAATTGTATTTCTGGTTTCAACTAGAATGTGTTTATGTGCTTGAATATTCAAAAAACACTTTATTTTCCTCATGCTGTCTGTGCTGGAACACCTGTATTCACACTTTTCCGAGGTGCTCTGTTTAAGCGCCTGTCCCTCTAACCCTCCTCCAAAGAAAGCCAAGTCCTCAGTTAACACTCAGTTTCCAAACCAAAATCTTCACAACTAGACAGAAATAAGGGAGAAATTGACAACATCTGCACACAAGATTGATCGTTATCACTTCTATGAATTCTTTTAGCCAGTGATCTAAACAAAAACAGTTTGGTTTCCTTATTTTCCAATTCATCAAAATAGTCCTTTTCACACAAAGGAAAGCCAGTGTTACTAGATGATGTGTTACTGCGGATTTCATTCCTTCAATTTTTACACCCAGCAAGCACACATCTGGACATATACATACATCCTCATTAAATATTGTACATAAAACATTTTTTACTCCTACCCAAAACTGATTTATCTCTGGACATTGCCATAATGTCCATTAAAGACTCTCTCTCTCCACAACTATGCCAGCATAGGTCAGATATATCTGGGTTCATTTTATGCAGTTTCTGTAGTGTTGTATATATTCGGTGTAATATCTTCAGTGTGAAGAAATTAACAACACTGACACTAAAAATTGCACGTTTTCCCTAATGATAGCATGTAGCTACATGTAGCAGTGTACATGGAGTCGGGGAATGACTGTAACAAAGACTACAGGCACTTTCTTTATGTTCCAGCAGGAGTATCATTCAAAATCAGGAAGAAAATAACATCACTGGCAAACAAGACTACATATTTCCCTGATGTTGAAGCTACATGTAGCAGTGTACGTGCTGCTGGGAAATGACTGTAACTAAGAATAGTGGCACTTTCTACTGTGAAAAATCACCAATAAAAGCTTCTTCTTGACAACTGGATGTGTGACAGCAGGAATATCCAGAATCGGGGAGAAATTAACAACATCGCTAAACAAGATTAGGTTCTGTGTTTTCCTGATGTTAGCATGTAGTGACATGTAGCAGTGTACTTGCAGCCGGGGAATTACTATAATGGAGAATAGTGTCACCAATGAAAGCTTCTAAACTAAAATCTTCACAACTGGACATGCTCCAGCAGGATCAAATCCGAAGGCATGAATAAATTAACAACTCTGATACTCAAAATTGCATATAGCTACATGTAGCAGTGTAAATGCAGCCGGGGAATGACTGTAACAAAGACTACAGGCGCTTTCTTTATGTTCCAGCAGGAATATCATTCAAAATCGGGAAGAAATTAACAACATTGGCAAACAAGATTACATATTTCCCTGATGTTGAAGCTACATGTAGCAGTGTACGTGCTGCTGGGAAATGACTGTAACTAAGAATAGTGGCACTTTCTACTGTGAAAAATCACCAATAAAAGCTTCTAAACCAAAATCTTCACAACTTGACGTGTGACAGCAGAAATATCCAAAATCAGGGAGAAATTAACAACATCGTTAAACAAGATTAGGTTACATGTTTTCCTGATGTTAGCATGTAGCTACATGTAGCAGTGTACTTGCAGCTGGGGAATGATTGTAACAAAGAATAGTGTCACCAATAAAAGCTTCTAATTTAAAATCTTTACAACTGGACATGTTCCAGCAGGAACAAATCTAAAGGCATGAATAAATTAACAACTCTGATACTCAAAATTACATGTTTTCCCTAATGATAGCATGTAGCTACATGTAGCAGTGTACATGGAGTCGGGGAATGACTGTAACAAAGCCTACAGGCACTTTCTTTATATTCCAGCAGGAATATCATTCAAAATCTGGAAGAAATTAACAACATCAGCAAACAAGATTACATATTTCCCTGATGTTGAAGCTACATGTAACAGTGTACGTGCTGCTGGGGAATGACTGTAACAAAGAAAAGTGGCACTTTCTACTGTGAAAAATTACCAATAAAAGCTTCTAAACCAAAATCTTCACAACTGGACGTGTCAGGAGGAATATCCAAAATCATGGAGGAATTAAAAACATCGGAAAACAAGATTAAGCTACGTGTTTCCCTGATGTTAGCATGTAGCAATATGTAGCAGTGTACCTGCAGCTGGGGAATGACTGTAACAAAGAATAGTGTCACCAATAAAAGCTTCTGAACTAAAATCTTTACAACTGGACATGTTCCAGCAGGATCAAATCCAAAGGCGGGAAAGAATGAACAATATTGGCACCCTAGATAAAATGTATCTTTACTGTTAGCATGTAGCTACATGTAGCAGTGTATGTAATGTAAACACTTGCAGTAGTGTGCCTGGAGCAGATGACCACATAAAGAGATCCGTTGTCAGCCTGTCTTCAAGTGTAATTAGAAAAACATTGGAAACAGAGTATTCAGAACGGTCTGAAGCCTTAGTTCCCAGGGATTACTTTTACACACTTCTATCTCATCTCATTATCTGAAACTTTGGCCACATATAATATGAACATCTGATAGAAATATGAGGACAAGCATAGAAGGTTCCCTTTAAAGCAGCTAAAATCAAGATTTTATAGTCAAGGTAGTTTTATTTGATAGGATAAGCTAAAAGGCAGGATTGTTTAAAAATGTGTCATGAAATTATTAGTTGGATCTTACACCTGCAACTACATCATAAAGTCAGTAAAATCAAAAGAGTCAGTAAAATCTTTATACAATAAAATGAGTGTGGGTGTGACTGTACGCTCCACTCCTGTGTCTCTACATTCATCTTGTAGTTGTGAACACACCCACTGCTGCCCTTGTCACATGAATGTGTCTCATTTCCTTGTCTCATTTGTCCTCCTCTTACCAATATCTCTCCTTTCTCTCTCAGGTACGCAGACTTGTTGACTCCGTATATGAACTCTGTTCCTGCTGTGATCGCCAAAGCATCTGCGATCCACAACCCCATCATATATGCCATAACACACCCCAAATACAGGTAGGATGCACGCTCATGTATTGTGTCATAGACAGCAGAATAAATGAATGCTGTGGAAATAGCATTATGCTGAATTTGCTGTTTCCCAACTTTCTTACTTCTGTCAAATTCAAGTTTACTTTATTTGTGTTGCTATAATTAAGTACAGTATTGTCAAAACGGGTAGAATGGGCTTTACAATGAGGTTTAAGTCATTTGTAGACTATGCAACTACAATATTATTATTAAGTATAGACACGATGACTCCTGACAACCATTGGAAACTCTAGGAAGAACCACAACATTCATTCATTCATTTTCCGTAGCCACTTATCCTGTTGGGTCACAGGGGTGGCTGGAGCCTATCCCAGGCAGGGTACACCCTGGACAGGTCACCAGACTATCACAGGGCTGACACATAGAGACAGACAACCATTCACACTCACATTCACACCTACAGACAGTTTAGAGTCACCAGTTAACCTGCATGTCTTTGGACTGTGGGAGGAAGCTGGAGTACCTAGAGAAAACCCACGCTGACACGGGGAGAACATGCAAACTCTGCACAAAAGAATTATAGATTTGTAATATTTCTTTGTTTCTGTCCCTCAGGTCAGCACTCAGCAGGTATATTCCCTACCTCGGGGTATTGCTGTGTGTTACTGGCCGAGACCGTTTCAGCAGCAGCAGTTTCCAGTCCACCCGCCGATCAACCCTCACCAGCCAATCAGAGTCCAAAGGCCCCAGCAAGCCCCGCAACTCCTCCCTGTCTGATAGCGAATCAGTGAGTGTACCTCATATCTAATCTGGTA
The DNA here is from genome assembly GCF_041903045.1 of Epinephelus lanceolatus. NCBI lineage: Eukaryota > Metazoa > Chordata > Actinopteri > Perciformes > Serranidae > Epinephelus > Epinephelus lanceolatus. Next base: position 27,869,364 of record NC_135754.1, on the reverse strand, counting down.
TGTCTCTGTCTTACACTTCCAATGACAAATGCTCTGATTTACGAGTTGCTGATTTTAGTCTCGTGTGTGTGCGCGGGTGATTTTATCTGTGTGTTGTCTCAGGCCCACTTCTCAGACACGGAGGAGGACTGCTCGTCTCGGGCACCCGTCATTCGTCAGTTGTCTGGTGATGTGAAACAGGTGCGCCATGCCAGCCAGAGGTCAAAGGTGAGAGGTCACAACACGGGAGAGTTTGAGAGAACCGCTGCACACAACCCCACTGACCCGGCCATATGTCACCTCTCACAGATCACAGTGAGTACTGGGGCCTGCTTAATGTCAACATACTGTTACTTACATACTTTAATGTGCATTGGTACGTATTAAACTGAGGCTTTATGCAATCTGAAAGTCATGCATTTCTAACTTTATTACTCTGAGTCTCAGATAGGTGTCATCAGACAGAGACAGAGTGTCTTTTTAGGGCTCAGTTTAACTTTTCTCACGTTAGTTTTGTTTCTGTTTTGTCATTACGTCAAGACCGATCTTAACCCTCTTCTCCTAAATTTGAGACGTGAGGTCATGTTGTTTTGGAGTCCTGTTAAAGTCAATAGACGTCATGTTTATGTTCAGCATTACATGGCAGGTAACTCAATGAGGTCATGTTGACTGGCGCCCTCTTAAAATCCAGACTCCTCACAGTTATGAACGGGATTCCTCAGCATGTTATCTGATGCGGTCATGTTGCTTTGGTCTTGTGACTGTACGGTTTGATTTTGTGATCCCAGTGTTTCAGTGTCACATGGAGTCTGGTTCACACTCTGAACTGTCATTAAGTCACAGATGTTAAGGTTCCAGGGAGAAAACAGAAGCTCCTAGCCTTGCAGGACTTTCACATTATTTTCTTAACACCACTACCAAGACCCCTCAGCTGAAAGAGAGACACAGCAGGGACCTCCCTACTCATGGATGGATTACTGAATGAGCCTACAGGGCACAGGCCCAGGGGCCAAAAGTGTCAGGGCCTCAATCCCTAGCCTTCGCCTGCACTCAAATTAACACATACTGATCAGGAAGAGACTCAAAATGGCATTAAAGAGACACAGTCACCAATTAACCTGCATGTCTTTGGATTGTGGGGGGAAAACCTAATGGGTAACTTGATATCAGTGTTTCATTTTTAAATATCACGGTTATTGTCAGTTCCTTCAAAGCACTTTAAAACATCGACAGTGAAGATTCTCAGTCATCAGTAAGACATGTTGTCCTACCGCTCTGTCAGCATTAGTTGGGGGGTGGAATAGCTTTAGAGACCCCCCACTCTAAAACCTCTGAAGCTGGAAAAGACATTAACACCCACCTCACGCCGTCATTTGTCAGCTGTGTGGAGGTGAGGAAGTACGCTGGGTTTGAACTTCTCTCTTGAACTCTCTTTTTCATACTTTACACAACTTCACTCACTTTACATGTAAACAACCAAGTGCAACTCTTTGAATGTCTTTCAGGAGAGACTGTCTGAAAATTTGGGCTAGTATCCCCGTATGTAAACAATATCGGATTTCCCCCTTCTGTATGACGGCCGACTTTTCACCTCGCTTTGGAATGTAGCAGCTTGGATCAGGTGGCCACAACATGTGACTCTGATGAGCCACTTGCACTTTTTACACTGCCTGTTCAAGGTGGGAATATCACACCGTTATGCCGCCTTGCCGTTCTGTATAAAAGGTGCTATGGAGGAATGGGGGGGGCAGAGTTGTCTCACCTCTGAGCCGGGAATGGAGGTAGTAACTGTGCTGATATCTGTGTAAATGGGACAGCCGGCAGGACGGGACCATGGGCGACAGGGGTGTGACGTTTTGCAACCCCCTGGATATTTAAAAGGAAGCTGGTAGCAGCTGGCGGCTAACTCGAAGTACAGTGGCTGAAAATGTCCACAAATTAGAAAAATAATGACACATGGGAGCTCTTTACCCTCCAAGCAAAGAACGGGATCAGCTGCCAAATAACAGCAATGGTAGATCATTGTTATTGCCATGTTATGCCACTGTTATTGTTTATAAAGCGCTGCGGACGCATGCGTTATTTGCTACACTAGAGGCTGATGCTATTGTATTACATGCCACGCCTCTTTTGAATCCGAGATGCCCGCACGCTGTCTAAAATCACACACGGGAGCAGCACGAGGGCGGCATAAAGAAGGGACCTCGCCCTATAATGCGATCTTTTAAAAGGGCTTCACATGATAGCCAGGTGGACCAACAACCCACATGTGACCTCAGCACCTCTCAAGGTGTAAGCAACCTTGCAGAGGTTTGAGGGACAGTTCACACCAAAATCAAAACTAAATCTAAATCAAAACTGAACTACATTCGCCAACCGTATTACCGCTCAGAAGAAATGGTGCATCTACTGTTAGCTCACCTAGCACCACTGGACGTCGCCACATTAATGTTTGGATCTCACACTATGATGAGTAGATGCACACTTCCTTTTGTGTGATGATAGATTTCGAGAGTGTTCAGTAGAAAGAAAATAGTCCCTACATGAAACTGCTCACAACAAGGTCTGGATTATCTTGTGTAACCGGGTCATGGTTTATAGAAAGAGACATCGTTGGAGAGTTTTTCAAACATTTTTTTTTTCTTTGAGCACCACAAGCCAAGTGCCATCTACTTCCATTGACTCAGCAGTTGTTGAGTGTCTAAGAGTATTAGAGCGTTAATTTAGGCCGAGCATTGAAGTCTTGCTTTCATCAGCTAACAGGCAGCAGCTGTTTTATTTATGCATCACGATCGATGGCTCATTTACCAGCTGGGTGACTTGAATAATCACCTTTTGTTTTTACCTCCTTACTGGTGGTTTAATATGATATATTATGAATATCTTTAAAACATGATTGATCACTTGTTTGTTGGCCAGTTTGCTCCTCGTTTTTAAGTTGTACCAAGTGGAGTTTCAGCCAATAGGAAATACTGTTTGACTGTAAAAAAAGGAAAACATCCTCTTGTATAGTGAGCTGTATTAAAGCGATGTGCATTATGTGAGGTTAAGGATGCGAGTGTAAAGGATGGAGACACACACACATTAATATTGGGACTTGTGACAGGTCATCCTATGTGGGGCATGTGGAGCATTTCCGCCTCCCTATAATCATCTTACTTCACAGAAAAAACACAAGTATGCTTATATGCAAACACACGCATACTGTGCAGCCTTACTGCTGTGCAGGACTCCATTACTGAGGCTCTAAAGACTAATCCAATAATCTGGGAGTTTCAGACTTAATCCAGAGTTTGCATGATACGACTCTGTGTTTCAATGTACTGCACTTGTTGCAGATGCAGACGGCTGGTTGTCGAGGAGTCTTTGACCTCCATCTGCTATTGTCTCTGCACAGAGCAGAGGATATACGCCTTTACTTTTGTCTGTAATTTATTTTTACCTATTTGTACTCTTAAGCCTCGTCTCCACCAAACACTTTCAGTATGGTACCTTTGGAACCAACAGTAACCCTTCAGACATGGTACCTAGACCCTAGTGTTTCCACTGCAAACAGTACTCTTAAATGTGGGCGGGGTTGTTGTCATTATTTTTCTCAGACTCCAGCTGCTGCAAGAGGCAGCAAAACATCCTTTCATTTTATAGTTACAGTCAGGGCTGGAGTGGGACTCATTTTTCAGCCCTAGAGTTTCATGCCTCAGACTGGCCCACTTTAGATCACGACCTATTATAACCTTATATGTTAAGTCTACAATAGCGCACTGCTCTCTGAAGCCTTGTAATTCAGTGTATTTTTCTAAAATAATTCCAATTCAGTGCAAGTAAGGGTTGCTTCACAATGTAGATTTATTTCAACACGAGTGCACATCTCCGACATTATATCCAACGTCCTTTTCAACAATTTCAGAATCTATATTCTGTTCAAAAAAGCATTCACAGATATCCAAACCTTAAAAATGAAATAAAAGAATAAATAAAAATATTAAATGTTAAATTTGAAAAAATAAAAAGTGTTGCACTCTCTAATAACATTATCTCTCAGGGTTTTCTCTGGGTTTTTTCGAGAGCAAGGTGGCAAAGGCCTGTGGCGGGGGGCATCTTGACAGCTGAACTTTTAGATACGGTCCCCCCCTCTATTAAATATGAAAGGAGGCCCCCACATGCTTGAGCTTTACACTGCTGACTTGTATAATCAGAACAGACATGTCCTGTGATTTTCAGCCTTCTATGATTATATTTACCCTTTACAGCAGGCACATCCTGACAGCTGAGAATATTACTGTCAGGTATTGTGCCGCCTCTATTAAATATGAAAGGAGGCTGCCAGTAGAGGCGGCCCAGGGACAGTGGTAGCAGCATATGTGATACCCAGTGCCATGACTGAACACCGGCCCTTGCGGCCCAAATGTCAGACCCGCCTATCAGGAATTGTCCCAGTCCTCCCGATTAGCCTCTCCGGGCCTGGTTACAGTTTACTAATAAAACTCTCCACAGTATGAACAGTGGTTACATGAGCCTCAAAACCAGACACAACTCAGCCCTGAGCAGAGTGACTGTCCTCTACTGACCAATCAACAGACTGCAGTGTTCACAGCTCCACCTTTTAGTACCTGATCTGTGTGCTAGGTACCCCAACAGAGGGGGGACCAAACATGGGGACGGTACAGAACAGTTCCTTTGGTACAATGGGGGGGTTAGGGGTTCCTCCATCAGGACACTTTGAGCATCAAACACTTTATTTCCTGCCTTCTGGTGAATTTTCCTGCTGTAATTAATGGTTGGAAATGTCTTGAATTTTGTCAGAACAACAGTCCTGTGCTACTTTCATGTTTTTTTGGGCGGGGACAACGTGACATACTTTTAGGATAAATGCTTTTTTATTTAAAAGGTCCATGTTCAAATCCCGATTTGGACTCGCTCTGTTTTTCGTAAGAATGTGACCCAAGTGGCTAAAATAGCACAAACTATCTTTTGATCATAACTAACACTAAATGGCTGTGTTTGTGTGCGCACTGTTCAGACTGTGACAGAGCCTGAAGACATCTCCATGTCGGACATCAGTCTGCAGCCAACCAGTCATCTGCCAGCTACTGTAAGAGTCCGTCGATTCATCCACCTCTTGCTCTGTGCAGTAGATGTGGCATCTGTTTTTGTTTTTTTGTGTGTGTCAAGAAAATCAACAAATCCCATTGAAACAAAAATAGAATTGGCAACAAATTTATCCGACTAACATGTATTCTCCAAGAGCTCCTTAAGTCCAGTCAGTCAGTAAGATAAATTCCTTGTTGTTCTTTTCAAAGGATTTGTTCATGATTTAAAAAAGTAGCACCAGCCTTTTCTATCCATCCCACCCAGGTGTTGTGGTCATTTGTGCTTTAGGGGTATTTAAAGGGGCATGTCACTCATTCTCCAACACTGTTCAGTGATTCTAGCACATTTAATGTTGCTGTCTGTAGCCAAACAAACTGTTTTAAAAGTTTAAGTAACGTGAAATGATTGCCATTTCTTTTCAGTCCTTCTTTATTTGCCCTCTGATCACCCGTGCTTTCCATCCTATCCAGTTTCATTCATTTCCTGCTGCTCTGACATCAATATTAATCAAACCTTTTGGAAAATCAAAAACCCATTCAACCTTTTATCCTCTGCTCGTTCTTTCATGCCCAAACTCATGTTTCTGTTATCAGTTGATTGTGTTAGCTTCTTTGGATGTCCTTCACTGGCTTGACTTGACAGTGTCTTCATTTCAAATGCTGTGAAGATGGATTTGAATAACCCCACAGACAATATTGACTGACTGTTCTACAGAAATGAAAAGAATATTGTACGGCAACAATCACTCAAGTTTGAATGAGCTGCTGTTGTGAAAAGAAAGACTTGAATTTCACAGAGAAATACTTAAGAATTGTAATACAGATAGGTTTCATGCTGCTTCTTTTGGGGAAAAAATCCAGCATTAGGTGGCATAGGCATAGGCGTTATACTTCTTATATGTGCATGTATGAAAGGAAGTCAGCCCTTTAACATCATTCCTGTTGTAATAACACTGTACTTTTCAAAGTAATTGCTGAGATCCGGAAACACAACGAAAACACTGGAGCAAAGTTCAACAAAGCAAAAAACACAAGCGATCAGACAGCAGTTTAGTTTTCTTCTCTAAATACTGTATGTTGTTGGCGTGATCGTCTGACCGCTTGTTTTTTGTGACTTTCCTCGACTTCCACATTTTCCACAGTCCTAGATCTTAGCAGCAACGTTGTTTGACATTTTGGGAAGCAAGCGTATTTTTTTTCGTGCCAAGAGTTAAATGAGAATATTTCAAGCTCGTGTTTGCAGGGGTGGAAGTAACGACACACATTTGCTCTCGTTCATGTTACAACTTGACGCTATATCGATATAAACAGTGTTGTCTACATTATATCTTGCTTGAAAATATATTGATATATTAAACATAGTTATTATATCACCCTGCCCTAGCACAGTACAAGTAAGTCACTAATTTTACTTTTAGTACATTTTTATCACAAGAAGGGGTGGGTATTGTTAAGATTTTAGCGATACTACTACTACTTTTAGTGATACTCCTTATCGATTCTGTACTTAATCAGAACTCTTATTGGTTCTTTTTCATTTCTAAATAATTACCGTCAACTCGAGTAATTTTACAAGTTATCTTCACTTTGTTTCCACCGTGGCCACTCGGCTGTTTACCAACTACCTTTTCGTATAACTGTGTTTGGATGTGTGTGTATGTGGAGGAGGTTGAAGGATGATAATGAATTAAACCGAAATGTGTAAAAGAACTAATACTATCAGAGCTTATTAATACTACGGTCTTTGATAGTTTAGCCCCGGGGCTAATTTAGCACCGGGTTTCGGTACTCATCCCTAATCACAAGTATCATACTTCTCTACGTTTCAAGCGGCATCCGTTATGAGTGACAACATAGGTCACATGAATCAGTCCTGATGAACTGTGTGAAAATGTAGCACTGCATATCATGTGGCGACGAACAACCAGTCACAGCCGACAGATTTCTTTACTTTCTTCTGTAAATATCAGTCTGTGATGAACACAGAAAAGTTGATCATGTTAGTGCAGGGCTACCCAGAGCTTTACATCCGTCCCACAGACGATAGGTCTACACACTTATAAACAGCTCCTGGAAGAAGATCAGCTCTGCGTTTAGGATTTCAGGTAAATAGGCTATACAATGCTTGTTAAGGTTGTTTTGCAACCTCAGACGCAACCTGCTGCCGTGCTCTTGAAAGCTGGCACAAAAATGACACAAAAGTAGCGCAGGCACAGACTATGGTTAGCCTGACTCGGGCTAAAATGCTCATGGTGGATCTGTCAGCGGTGACTTCTGCTTTCACTGAGGAAGTCTGAGGAAGCCTTTATACTGTTTTCAATGATGAGAGTGTATTTAGCTCAGCATGTTGGAAAATTTTGAGGAGTGCAGTGGGACAGAGAAGCTGAGTGGACTGGTGATATTATAATTGTGCATAAAGAATGAACAGCAGAGAAGCTGACCACAGAGCAGATTGAGGAGGACTCTGTGGTGCACAAAGCTCACACAGTAACATTCAGACATGTGGGCACAACAACAGTTTTCCAGATGAGAACACCAACAACCACTGTGCTACAGTGTAAATAAAATCTGTGCAGTCTCTCCTTTTCTGTCAGTGTGTGGCTGCAGCTGTTGTGCAGTTTAAATTGTTCGGACAGCTCCATGTTGTCTGCCTTGGTGAATATCTGTACTGCTGTTGACTCTATAGGAATTGTCAGGCAATTTGTGTAGCCTAATATTGCTTTTTGCACCTGCTCCTGGGGTCTGACTTTTTATTTATTGTTGGTCATTTTTGTCTTTGTGTGTTTTTCTCTCTCCTGGTTAAGTCTAGTGAGGCAAAACTGAGAGATAATCAGTTGTATGTACAGGCTGCAAAGTGCCTTCTATAGAAATTGAATGTACAGCTAGTTTGGACATAAACGGTCATGTTGCTGATGTTGTTCCACTAGTGTGTATTTTGACATTCAATGCAAACACCCAGGTTTAGTGCCTACAAAGCTGCTGGAAACACAACAATCACTCGCTGCTGCTTGTTGGTCTTGTATAGAGGTCTGCAGCTCGGCAGGCGTCTTGCCCAGGGGATACACCATCCACCATCCCCTCCACCTACTGATGATTATGTATGACGTCACTTTCCAAAGTTGATATGATACGAATAGAATGTTCAATTTAACATACTAGTCCATACCCATTGGTAGCTTTGTCACCTTCTACCTATGCCAATCCTCAATGCATATGTGCCGTTTCACATAGATTGACCACGTCAGTGAGTAGAAAAACATGGGACAGACAGAATGACTGACTGACAGTTTCCGTGATTATGTACAGCATACCATACCATGACTTAGTCATACCAAAAATTAGAAGAAGAAAAAACAAACATTGGTCCACAGGGGGAGCCACAGCACTTGGTTGCATTTTAGCCATTTCTAAGCATTTTCCTGTTGTTATAGCGCCACCCAGTTGCCAATTAGAGTTAAATTTCTCCAGTCACCTTGAGGCGTCCTGTTCTACATATCTACCAAGTTTAGTAAAAATCCATATGGCGGTTAGGCCTAGATAAGAAATTAGCTCTCTAGCGCCCCCATTTTGTTTGATGGGGTCAATAATGGAGGGGTCCCCTCAGATTATGTGTGGTCATATGCCTACAAAGTTGCGTGGTGATGGGTGAAACCCTTGAGATGTTATACACCTTTATGTGATGAGCCACGCCCTCCACAATATTCATTGCCTTATAGAAGCTCAGTTTTAGTAAGTTTTCCAACTTTTGCCAAGAGGGAACTTTACATATTGGTCCCTAGATTATGTTCACCGAGTTTCATGCACATCAGTCAAACTTCCTATGAAGAGATCGATTTTAAGTGTTTTTCAAAAAATTCAAAATGGCGGAAAATCTATATAACCAGAAGTTATGGGTTCTTGGGGTAAATTTGTTCCTCATGAGGAGAGGCATCTCTGTGCAAAGTTTCATGTCTCTATGACATACGGGGCATGAGATATGCCCATTCAAAGTTTGCAATTTCAGTCGGTTGCTATAGCGCCCCCCTTTGGCCAGTTGATGTAATATTGCTTCATTCACATCCTCCCATGACCCTCTACCACTGTGCCAAATTTCACATGGATTGACCAAGTCAGTGAGGAGAAAAACATGGAACAGACACAGACAGAGTTTTCATCATTATATAGTAAGATTCATGGTTTGCAGACATACATTGCAACATTTTACTCTGGGGACTGGACTTGACTTATTGTTACTTGTATGTACAGTACAGGCCAAAAGTTTGGACACACCTTCTCATTCAATGCGTTTTCTTTATTTTCATGACTATTTACATTGTAGATTCTCACTGAAGGCATCAAAACTATGAATGAACACGTGGAGTTATGTACTTAACAAAAAAAGGTGAAATAACTGAAAACATGTTTTATATTCTAGTTTCTTCAAAATAGCCACCCTTTGCTCTGATTACTGCTTTGCACACTCTTGGCATTCTCTCGATGAGCTTCAAGAGGTAGTCACCTGAAATGGTTTTCCAACAGTCTTGAAGGAGTTCCCAGAGGTGATTAGCACTTGTTGGCCCCTTTGCCTTCACTCTGCGGTCCAGCTCACCCCAAACCATCTCGATTGGGTTCAGGTCCGGTGACTGTGGAGGCCAGGTCATCTGCCGCAGCGCTCCATCACTCTCCTTCTTGGTCAAATAGCCCTTACACAGCCTGGAGGTGTGTTTGGGGTCATTGTCCTGTTGAAAAACAAATGATCGTCCAACTAAACGCAAACCGGATGGGATGGCATGTCGCTGCAGGATGCTGTGGTAGCCATGCTGGTTCAGTGTGCCTTCAATTTTGAATAAATCCCCAACAGTGTCACCAGCAAAACACCCCCACACCATCACACCTCCTCCTCCATGCTTCACAGTGGGAACCAGGCATGTGGAATCCATCCGTTCACCTTTTCTGCGTCTCACAAAGACACGGCGGTTGGAACCAAAGATCTCAAATTTGGACTCATCAGACCAAAGCACAGATTTCCACTGGTCTAATGTCCATTCCTTGTGTTTCTTGGCCCAAACAAATCTCTTCTGCTTGTTGCCTCTCCTTAGCAGTGGTTTCCTAGCAGCGACCATGAAGGCCTGATGCGCGCAGTCTCCTCTTAACAGTTGTTCTAGAGATGGGTCTGCTGCTAGAACTCTGTGTGGCATTCATCTGGTCTCTGATCTGAGCTGCTGTTAACTTGCCATTTCTGAGGCTGGTGACTTGGATGAACTTATCCTCAGAAGCAGAGGTGACTCTTGGTCTTCCTTTCCTGGGTCGGTCCTCATGTGTGCCAGTTTCGTTGTAGCGCTTGATGGTTTTTGCGACTCCACTTGGGGACACATTCAAAGTTTTTGCAATTTTCCGGACTGACTGACCTTCATTTCTTAAAGTAATGATGGCCACTCGTTTTTCTTTAGTTAGCTGATTGGTTCTTGCCATAATATGAAATTTAACAGTTGTCCAATAGGGCTGTCGGCTGTGTATTAACCTGACTTCTGCACAACACAACTGATGGTCCCAACCCCATTGATAAAGCGAGAAATTCCACTAATTAACCCTGATAAGGCACACCTGTGAAGTGGAAACCATTTCAGGTGACTACCTCTTGAAGCTCATGGAGAGAATGCCAAGAGTGTGCAAAGCAGTAATCAGAGCAAAGGGTGGCTATTTTGAAGAAACTAGAATATAAAACATATTTTCAGTTATTTCACCTTTTTTTGTTAAGTACATAACTCCACATGTGTTCATTCATAGTTTTGATGCCTTCAGTGAGAATCTACAATGTAAATAGTCATGAAAATAAAGAAAACGCATTGAATGAGAAGGTGTGTCCAAACTTTTGGCCTGTACTGTATGTTTGCAAATATTTCCGAAATTGTTGAATTACATCTTTAACATGGTGAATACAATTTTAACTGATAGAAATGTTGGGCAAAATTACAAAACTAAGCCAAACGTGGTGATAAAACAGACTTATCCTTAAAAACATCTACTTTAACATTCTCTGTTAGTGTACTTTGATCCTCTAGTGCAGAGCTATTGATCTCGGGGTCAACCGAGTGATACAGTCCCACTCCATCAGGGGCACTGTGGTAAAGCCATTCATCAACCCAAACGATCAATGCCTTTGATTAGCTGTGACTGCTTCATGTCTTGCTCTCACAGGTCAAGTGGAGGAGCGTTGCATTGATCCAAATCAGAGCAACAGTTGATAAAACTTCATTCTCTCCTCAACCCCCATCTCACTGCTTTTTATTGTTTTCTTTCAAACATCCAGCCACCTACTCACATTCGACATGTGGAGTCTTAGTCACAATACCTCAACATCTCTCTGTCTCTCTCTTCCTCCACCTACACAGCTGGATAACGTGATGGAGGAGTCTGGGCCAAGGACTGCGTGTAAGACATCACCCGTCGTTGTAACCTCCATTTCCAGCCCGTCGATACTGCATAGTCCCCCAGGTTTCCATGGCAGCCTCAAATTGACCAAAACATACAGCCCAGTTGCAAAGGAGTCCCTTGACATAGCCAGACTGGAGACAACAGCATTACCCTAAACAGCTGGACAGAAGTGCAACAGCAGTGTGTAACCGTGTGTCTGTGTTTCAATATTTCCCTCCCTGGGACTTTTCTGTACCAGCATTTTGTTTGCTAGTTATGCTAAGTCAAAACCAGAGCATGCCCTTTATTCATTCGTCTTTGCATACAGAGTGTATGTGAGTGTGAGTGGCTAGTAAATTTAAATACCTGTGTACGTATTTGCACACACACACGTTTTAGTTTTTCTGACATATCATAGTGGTTGAAGATGGTTTACCTCGGAGCCGGAGGCAACAAATCAGCCTTAAAAACATAATGTGAAAGTTGAATCATGAGGGTTGGGTATCGATTAGAGTTTTATTTATTGTTTTTTCAGATTGTCATAATATTTGAGTATGGGACACTAAAATACGTTTTGTCATACATGGCACGTCTGATTCTCTTTGAGTTTAAATATAGGTAAAATTTAAGTCGTCTTTATTTTGCCATACATTCATGGAATCTTTTAAAGGAACAGTGTGTAAGATTTAGGGAGATTTAGCAGCATCTAGTGGTGAGGATTGCAGATGGCAACCAACTGAAACTTCTCCAGGTTAGAATTCCTCAAGTGTTCATTGTTCTGAATTATCCGCAGAGGTCTCCTCCTCTCCAAAACAAACAGACTAAGTGATTTAAACTGGTAAAAACACTGAGTTAAGCAGTTTCATGTTAAAAAATCTGTGTTTTTCTAGTGCTGTTTGGTCAGAGATGGCTTGTTAGCCTATACCTGGTAATCTGTGCTCACCTTTTTCTCTGGTATCTTAAGATCCAAACGTTCAGAAGGTTCTTACCGAGAACCGAATCATCCACAGCAGTCTCTTTCCCTCCAAAACAAACGACGAGCAGAGATTTCCTCTGAGCCACCTGAACAACAGCACACACTGGCAGAAGCGCAGTAGGTCCATACTTTGTCCATTCTCTCTAAAAGCATGTTTTTTTTAATCAATCTCTTTGTCTTGATGTGAAATCAGTACCGACTCAAAAGCAATTCTCGATACCCAATCCAAAGTCTTTCTACTGTTTGATTTTTCTACTTTATTTGAGCGTGTCAGAATAAACTATGAATACTGATATTAAAGATGCATTAAGCAGTATTTTCTATGTTAGGAAAGAATCCATTGACTACTGGGCATTGTTGGGCAGTAACACATTACAGTAATATCATTACTTTTTCCAGTAACAAGTAGTGTAGCTAATTACTGATGAAATATCAGTAATAATATTACAATTACTCCAAAACCAAACAGCACGTTACAACGTTACTTTTGTTATCACATCACTACCGACTTGAAATACAACAGTCACATCGGCAGACTCATTTTCGTAATCATCGTGCTGCACACGCACGTCACAACGCAGCAAGCTGGTTGGAAACACTGACCTTAGCAGCTGGAAATATTCCCATCACTTTGATTTTGTCAGGAGGAAAGATGACAAGAACACTGTTGCTGCAGGAAGTCATACTTAAACTCTTTCCACTGCAAAAAACACGTCCCCAAACCTCTGCTCTGAAACACCGCAGCTACTACGACGGACAACACAACAACGTGAATCTCCAGGAAATACACCCCACCAAAGATGAACCGTCTGCGGCTGCAGAGGTCGTCTGTAGCCCTACACTGGCTAAAGCCCCCAGGTACATAGAAGCTATCTGTCCTTAGTCACACTTACCGGCGATAACCCTGACATTCACACAGAGGCACACATCTCAATTTTGTAATGAGTAATCTGTTACATTTTTAGAGTAACGAGTCTGACACGAGCCCACCCACTTTAAACTTGTTTGGTTCTCAAAACTAAAACTAAAAACATGCTGCTTATTGTAAAACTTTGAGCAGTTCCCAGCACAAGAGTTGATACGAGCTAACAGCACCTACACCTTGTGAAATGTCAGAGAGTCAAAGTAAACGAGTAAGAGGTAAAGAGAGTAACACATGTAGTGACAGAGCTGGTGGACGAAGCCAGAACTTCATTTACTAGATGTGTAAGTAAGCAGTTTGCTCGTACTTGTGTTTCCCACATATCAAATGTATTCAGGCAGCACACGTGTAGATTTTTGAGACTGTACCCCCCCCCCCCAAAACGACCCCATAGGGCGTTTGTACAAGCAGCTTACCGCGACCCATGTTTATTTTTATTGTTATGCGGCGACTTCTAGTGGCCGTAGTAATTATAATAGTAGTAAAGGAGGAAGGCAGGTGACGTAGTATTAAGAGCCACAAAGTCTGTGGATGGATGGGTCAAACAAACACAGGACTTTGACCCAGGAGACCGTGGGTCTCAAATGGTGCCGTGCCATTTTTCTGACAGACCAACAATCCAAGGCCCTGTCCAAAAAAAAATGTCCCACTGGACTAGAAAGCCCATTGTCCCCAAAACAAATGCCAGAAGATACACTCTCCTAGTGGTGTTTGAGCCCCCAATCCTGAGTATTTTTTACGAACGTTTCTCTGCAGCTTTTAGGCCACCAATGCCAGCTGTTTTTACCAACCCTTTGCAGCATTACCCAGCGGTGTTTGAGCCCCCGATCCTGAGTATTTTTCATGTACTCTTCAAAGTGTTTCTCAGCAGCATTTAAGCCACAGATTCCAGCTTTTTTTCCCCAACCCTTTGCAACGTCACCCATCGGTGTTTGAGTCCGTGATCCTGGGTATTTTAACGCACCCTTGATCCACTACAAAATGATGTACAAATGTAACATAACCGTGGTTTACAGACAAGTACAATCCAAACATTTCTGCTGGTGATTGGATTGTCTAACTGCAGTGAGTGTGTATTTTCAGAGAAATGATGCTCTGGAGTGATGGTTGTTTGTTTTTGGGGAAAACAGGCTGTTGGAGAAATGGGGTTTCATTCCAGTGGGATATTTTTTGGACTAATTGTTCTTCAGAATTTTGGGCCGGTGCAACACACAGCCAATACACCGCATGTTAGCCAGGAGAAATGACGGCCCATTCCACTCACTTTGTCCTCTAGTGGTAAAAAAACACTTAATGCAGATAGAGATGAGATATGAGATATTTTACTTTTAATCTGGGTACTGAGACACACATGGGACAGGACAGGAGAGGACACAGTCAGATTGTTGCCCCTCTGGCTCTTCGTCAATGATTTTTCCATTCCCGATGACATGAAGTACCATAGATCAGCCCACAAATGTGTCACAACACTATTGTATGTCACCCAATACTGTATGAGTATATGTGTGTGTGTATGTGTGTGTGTGTGTGTGTGTGTGTGTCCGCACTGAAGAACTGGACCCTTTACTGTACTCTTGATGCCATACATTGCTGTAATATCTACTTTCAGATATACAGATGACAGTTTACTAAATGACTTCACTGTTACTAGAGAGTGGTTTCAGGGTTGTTATTATAGATCTCATCATAGACAGATGTACATAACACCAACTATGTTTTTCACATTCTTCTCATTTCCAAAGCTCTGTTTCTCCCCTTCTCCTGTACGCCGCAGTTCCCTTTGACATTTCTACGATTGCTGCATCATTGACTATGATTGTAATAACTGTTCTTTTAAATGATAAACAGTCACATTAAAGGTGAAAATCTAAGATAAGGAGGCAACAATTGCTCATTTGCCCTGCCGCACCCATCAATGAATGTACAAAATTACATGTTTTATGACCAAACAAATACACAATATTATATATATATATATATATATATGAATTTAAATTTTGCTTTAATGAAGTGATGGTTTCATGTTGTTTTTTTTCTTTGTACAGAATGTTTTGTGTTGTTATTATTTATTTTTCTAAATAAAAATGTTGCAAAATTTCACAGACCTGGTGGCCATCTTTCCGTGTCTTGTACTAGCCATGCATTAAACTGTGGCAGCGACTAATGACAGCTTTCACTATTCATTAATCTGCATTAATAATAATTATATTCTCAATTAATCGTTTGGTGCAATATCCATTAATGTACCAACCTAGTCTCACTCCGAAATCATCGAAATCTGGCACTTGGGCAGTGACTTGCGGCATCAAACACTGACCAAAAAAGGCGTCCTTTATCGCAGCTGTTGGCATGAGACGCAGCCGGTCACCGTTCTAGTTTAATGGCGCTCGGTGGTCTCAGGGGAAAACGCAAAGGGACTAGGACGAGAGTTAAGGTGGCGAAAATCCACCTAGGGTGGGCAGGGGGGGTGGTGGATGGGTCTAACAAACACTGACATTCACCTGAGAGAGCAGTGTTCATGTACCTTAAGATCCTAAAGACAAACCCAGTTCTTTTTTCCTAAACCCAACGATGTGTGTTTGTTGCTGAAGGAAAAATCATCAATTGGCGGTGTTGTACTGATTATTTTGAAAGATACTGTATGTAAACATTTAATTTCCTGTGAAAACTGAAGTGTATTTTGAAAGAGGACAATGCATGTAACAGGCAGAACTTGACACGGCGTCCTAGAACGTCAACAACCAACACACCCAGGGTACCTTGCACCTCGTATCTGGACGTGGAAAGTCCATGACCAAACGTCAATATGTGACAAGGTCAGAGTGAGAATGTGTCAGCGGTACAGTGGCGCAGACTACCTGATGGGGAGTGATATTAGCTGCGATGTTAGCGCCTCTGTTGTTTGCCTCTTCAGTTGGGCTGGGAGCAGCTCTCTAAGCTGACTGAAGAAAAAGTTGGTCGTTACATGATTATATGGGCTCAAAGCTCTTTCCAGATCCAAGTCAGGTCCAACCCAGACTCACTCCCAGTTGGTGGACACTTGTTCACTGGCCCTCAGCGTCAGACACCAACATACAGATTTACATTCAGCAGCAGTGTGGCAGCATTTTTTGATGTTCTAGGCAGCTACTGTAGTATAAAGAGCCAGGAAGTCCACATTGGTCATGTAGCACAGGAGAGGGATGGGTTGAGCAAACTTCAGACCCAGGAGACTGCTGTTTGTTTTCTGTGGGGAAACCAAAAGGCAATCGAGTTATTTAAACAGAATGTACATGAAACTAAAGACGAGACCTTCTGTATTTAAACGCACTTTAATGTGCATTTTCATTAAAAAACATCATTGTCAAGTATAAAATCAATTTCAAGTTAACATTTTTTTTGTTCTTTTTTCTCATTTCCATTTGTCAGTTTGAATTGTTCGGTTTGAGGTATAGCAGGACAAGTTTGCACGTTCAGTATCGATACCGTTGTCTCTGTGGCCGCCTTGTCCGTGTGTCACTGTCACCGTCATGGAGATCCCGCTTCGTCCCACCAAACTCGTTTGCTTCTTCGTCCAAATCGGATTCAGAATGTCGATCAAAGCAGGAATTGTCGAAGTCTGAGTCCATCATTTTTGTGCAGTTTACAAGCTGCTACATTTCTGTAGACATCTTCTTAGGGTTTCCAGAAGATCTTTTTCTTCGTTTGTTTTTGGACATGGCAGTGCTGTTCTGTTTCACAAGATGTGTAACAGCACCCCCTATTTCATAACATTGAAAACACGGATTGCCGGAATATCTCGTCAATGGTGGGGAAAGTGTTAATAGCAACGTAGGGTGCTAGTATCGGTAGCATACTAAGCTAGTGACGTATGTGAGGTAAAGGTGAAGTTGCATTATGTCACCAACAAGCGTAGTTTTTTTAAGCCAAACCATGTTTTTTTCTGAACCTAACCATCTGTTTTTGTTGCCAAAATCTAATGAAGTAACCCTAAAAATTAGGGTTTTTCCCCCTTAATTTTATTTTGAAATAGACTATGCATTTAATGAGTGAGAACTGTACATTTCCTGTGAAAGGTGGAGTTTATTTTGAAAATACACAATGCATGTAACGGGCATAAATTGACACGCAGTCCCTGAACATCCAAAGCTGATTCTGGAGGGGTACCTTGTGCGTCATATTTTGACGTGCAGGGCCACTGAACAAGTGTTAGTATTTGACGAGTTGGGAGAGAAATTGTGTCAGGAGGTTCTGGCGTTGCAAGGTAAGTCATTGTTTAAATCAGTAAGTTTCTGAGGTCACATGGCTGCCCGCCTTTTGCTTTTTATGCAGCGGTTGCGCACCAAAAAAAATGACTCATACCATTTTCAGAAGAGAGTTCTTTTTCATTATGAGACAGGATACATTTTACTAAAGCAATGATCTGTATTGTACGTTTATTTTCGTTAATGTAATTAGCAACAGTGAATGTTTTGTTCAAAATCAAATGGTTATTATTGCTGGCATCCATGGGCTCCAGAAAACGTTCCCCTTTTTCCCCCCTTATGGGCGGCCCTGGACATGACTACATTTATTTGGCAAAAAAAAGATCGAAACACCATCTTTCTCCACTCATATTCACACACACACATTCATGTGCAGCACCACAATGACTGTGGTCACTGCAGCTCCTAATGCATCATCTGTCCATCAACTGACCGATATTTTCATAAATCATTAGGTCAGTTTCCTGAATGGATGAGATCCATCCAGCCCATTAGATGGAACATCCTGATGTCAGATAACAGAGTGGATCAGCTTAGGTCATATTTAACCAATATGTCAGAGAAATGGACAGATATCCTGCATGCTGTTTGACCTGAATCATCGTCCCTGCAGAACCATGGCACCCCGCAGAGGTAAGAGTCGGTAATTGATTTGTAGGAGTGGAGGGTGTAAGTGGGTGTAGGTGTCTCCATTTGGTTTGCTTTCTTTAAATCAATATAATTCAGTCATTCAGAGTTGTTCCCTCTTTTTTGACGCTGATGAACACGGTGGTGTTGAGACATTACTCCCTTTACACAATTAAAGGCTGCAAATGAATCAGTGTGCTCCAGTCCTCTTTTACACTCTGATTCCATCACTGCAGCTCAAAATAACACAAGACACCTGTGTGGTGAGAGCTAGGATAAAACAGATCATATTTTATTAGTAAAATAATCCACACACTGTTACTTTACTTCAGCAGCAGAAACAGTCTGATGTTACTGTAAAGTGTTTTATGTGACATATTCAGAGGCGTTTCATCATCATCCAACCAAACAGCCAATAATATTCTATACTAATGTCACACAGGCCCATAGCTCAGTGATACCTTGTCCTTTACATCCCACGCCACTGACATTTTACTGTCTTTCGCTACTGTTTCATCACATATCATATGAAGCAGCCTCCTCCATTCATGGTTCTGATGATGTCGCTCATAATTAACACCCCCGCCTCCTTCACATGAACGTGCTCGTGGCTGGATAGGAAAACCTGAACTAGCTGATAACCAGCTTTGTAGTACTGGTTATCCAGGTGGCCAATGTTAGGGTTAGTCAAACCAGATAGTGAGAAGATATCCTGGGCAAGTTGAACTGGCTTCGTAGTACAGACCTGTGGAGCAATGAAATGACTCTACTGACCTCTAACAGCATAGGCTCCTCTTCTTTACCTCAGACGCCAGACTTTTGTTCATAAACACTGTTTTCTTCAGTGATCTGACTGGTCAGAGGTCGGGGTGTTGACAGGCTATGATCAGATACTCTGAAGTTAACCTGTTAGCTGTTCAGCATCAGTTACCACGGTGATTTATTATAAAAAGAGAACCAGCTTCGTAGTACTGAAAACCCAGAGTTAACCCTGAAGTTACCTCGCTAACTCCAAAACTGTTGGTTGTGTTTCCATGTAGTTGCTTTGCTTCCTGCTCCCTTCAGTGCATTTAGAAGTCCCCGTCAAGAGGTCACGTGATCACACCTGAGGCATGGAGGAGAGCACAAGCACCCCCACCTGGAAGGGAAACGCCCACTTCAGGTGCTTTCACTTCACATTAACAAACAGCTGTTCATTCTACCTGCTTCCCTTTGTTGACCCCAGCTATGTTTGCCTGTGTCCTAGCGCACATACAAAGAAAACTGCATTGTGTTCTGAACTTCGACTTTGGTCTGTCGAACACTCATCAGTCTGCCCACCTGCCTTCAGGTTTATAACCTAACAAGTAAGTAAGAGTCTCCACCTCTCAGCTCAGCCTGAGTCTATCCCAGCTGACGTTGGGCGAGAGAGGCAGGGTACACCCTGGACAGGTCACCAGAGACACATAGAGACAGACAACCATTCACACTCACATTCACACCTACAGACAATTTAAGCGGAATTTATACCTCTGTGTTGGATTGACGCCGTACCTATGGCATGGGCTCTGCATCGACGTAGAGCCTACGCCATAGCCTGACGTGCACCTCCCCAGAAATGTAACTACACGTCGCGGCGACGCAGATCTCCTGTCTGTTTCTGTAAGCTAAACCATTTCCCTCAGTGGAAACAAAGCTTTTATTTACTTTAATTTCACAGATAAGAAACAATAAATTGTGAAGACAATAAAACCTCCACAAAAATAGCATTTTAAGTCTTGTGTGTGATTTATCCTGGCTTCATATGAGTATATACATATACAATGTAAAATGCCATAGGCTTGTGCTAATAACGTTAGCATGTTATATTTGTTGTGCAAACGTGTTTAGTATAAGACAGTTGTTTTGTCAGTGAACCTTGTGAGTTGTAATGGAGCCGAATTTTGTAACGTTACCTTTGTTAAATGTTGCTGTTGTCCCTGGTTTTATATGAGAAGAGAGAAGTGAATGCTGCGAGTTATAGTGAAGCTGACTTGCGGCTAGGACTTCTTTCTCTACTCATATAAAACCAGGAACAACAGCAACATTTTACAAAGGTAACGTTACAAAATTCGGCTTCATTACAGCTCACAAGGTTCACTGACAAAACAACTGTCTTTATCTGGACACATTTTCCCCACAAATACGTCATGCTAATGTATTTAGCTCAAGCCTATGGCATTTTACATTGTATAAATTAGCCTAGCAGCTAGCGGACTTCTCTCTTCTCATATGAAGCCAGGGACAACAGCAACATTTAACAAAGGTAACGTTACAAAATTTGGCTCCCTTACAACTCACAAGGTTCACTGACAAAACAACTGTCTTATACTAAACACGTTTTCCAAACAAATATAACATGCTAACGTTATTAGCACAAGCCTATGGAATTTTACATTGTATGAATTAGCCTAGCGACAAGCAGAGATTTCCTCTGCTCATATGAAGCCAGGATAAATCATACACAAGACTTAAAATGCTATTTTTGTGGAGGCTTTATTGTCTTCACAATTTATTGTTTCTTATCTGTGAAATTAAAGTAAATAAAAGCTTTGTTTCCACTGAGGGAAATGGTTTCAGCTTACAGAAATAGACAGGAGGTCTGCGTCGCCGCAACATGTAGCTACATTTCTGGGAGGTGAACATCAGGCTATGGTGTAGGTATTGCGTTGATTGAATGCAGAAGTATAAATTCCGGCTTACTGCTCAAACACCATCTCTTATCTTTTTAGAGGTCCAGGTCTGTGGATAATTCAGCTCCTGGTAAAAAAAAAAACTCCTAAACAAAGAACACTGAAGGAATAGAAATATTCAGCTGGTTGAAATCTGCATTCCACGCCGCTTTACACCGCTAAATTTACCTAAATCCTAGACACTGCTCCTTTAAAATCAGGTGCCTAGCATCACACTGTGCATAAACTTCTCAATTACACAGTGTGTGCTTGTGCCACTATTATACCAGGTCATGATTTCAAAGAAAAGTCTGTCGCCACCTTTGAAACAATGTCGGACTCAGTTTGTGTTCACTTAACCTCAGCAGCTGCGGGTGGCTGCTAATTGAATTGCTCCGAATCTCACACACACACAAACACAGAGCTCAATCAGCCTGGTGTGTGTGTGTGTGGGGGGGGAGGGGTTTCCAGGGAAACAGCAGCAGGTAATGTGTTGTTTCCTTTTCTCGAGCAGAATGAAAGCGCGTGAGACCGACAGGCGAATGACATCAGTGCACAGATTACGGATAACAGGGTGCTAGCAGCATGAACTGATAGCACTGAGAGAGGGAGAAAGAGAGAGGGAGAATGTGTTGCAGTAAGAGGGGTCTATATTGGCGATGTGAATCGGCAGTGAAGCATTCTGGGGCTTCGTGTTACAGGCCTTATAAGGGCCAGGGCCCCTGTGTCTATGCTCACCTCGGCTATTCTTAGGCTGTCTGTCCCTCGCCCTCAGCAACTCTGCAGGCAAGAACCTCTTCTCTCCTAATAATAAGTTTGAAGTTGACTTTTTAGAGTTTGCACTTTTTTAAATTTGAGCATTGTTTGGGGAGTTTTTTGGTTTGCTGTTTTGTGTGGCTCTAGTCAGAAAGAAGTGTAGTGTTCTGCAGTGGCTCTGTCTATCTACACATATCTGTATCTGTGTGCATGCCTGTGTGTGTGTCACAGAGGTCCCACAGCACCTGACTCACCCACCCACCGTCACCGCCACTCGTCCAGGGTGTTTGTCCTGAGAACTGTGAGCTGACAGGGAGAGACGGTAGTGAAGCCAGGGGCTGACGGAGGAGAAGCGACCAACAGAGGCCGGCCAGGACAAAAGGATAGCAGGGGGAGAGGACGGAGAACACGCACACAGCGAGCAGGAGGAGAAGCCACACAGCCAGCGGAGTTGTTAGCAGGAGGAGTGTTGACGTTTAACCGAAGATGAGTACGTACACAGTGACTCTGAATGGCCCCGCTCCATGGGGCTTCAGACTACAGGGAGGGAAGGACTTCAACATGCCACTCACCATCTCCAGGGTAAGGACAGAGACACTCTCACATGCTGTTGTGACAAAAACAGCTGATTTTAAACTGAAACTGAAGGTCTTCAACATGATACACTGATACTAACACAATGCACCATGATGTCAACACAGAGCCCTTTAACTTCAGAGTGAGAATCAATTTGGTGATTTGCAGGTGAAAATATAAGTTGACCAAATTAGTCTGAGTGTTTTTTTAGATGTGTATGTCACAACTACCTTGTGCTTCAACATTTAAACGACTGTAAGTGAAGCAGGTTTATTATAGCACCAGTGACACTGTAAAATAGAGTCCCTCACACAATTAAAGGTAACCTACATGTCCGAAAATGTTTATTTTCCATGCCAGATTTAGCCCAGTTTTTAAGCTTTTTACCTGGAAATCACCTCTGACAATAACGTGTTGCATGTTTAAACTCCATCAGGCTTGTGTCGAGGTATGTGTGTGTGCAGTAGCTGAGCAGCGGTTATGTAATGTTGCTGTATGTGATGATGACAGGGAGGCTCAGATGTAATGTCCAGAGAGATTTCAAGAATAGAGCAGCAGTGGAAAGACTAGAATAGCTTTTTTTTTTTCTGGTGTGGACGTGCTGCTGCAATATCGCTCTTGGGGAAAAAAGAAAATGAGTATAATATTTACTTCATTTACAGAGTCCTCCCTCGAACTTACAGGTCGTAATCAGCAAGATCAATCACGGTTAAAGTGGAGCTACTTTTCAGCTCCATGTATCATCGATTCAAGACAATGGGTTCTGATTCTTTTCAGAATAATTGGCGTATTTTACCGATCAAATCTTTTACATGTCATTCCAAAATAGATTTCCTAACAAAGACATAATCAACTACAACAAAGTTAAAGTCGTCTTTCAGTGCTGCAAATGCCAGCTGACAAAGAGGGTGATTTATTAAAGAAACTGAGTGATAACAAGAACATAAACACTCACGCTCAGACATTCTCAGCATATATAAAGATGCCTTTAATTATTGGGACTGGAGAGAAAGGGGGCAACATGAAGTGTCACTCTAGTTTTAACCTCCGCAGCAGAGAGACTCGGTGTCTCTCTTTCTCTCTGGCAGGACTGCTGGTGTATTTACAGCGTTTCCTTTATATAGCACTGGAGGAGAGGTGGATGGACAGACACAGAAGGGTGGGAAAGGGACAGGACAGAAGCGAGGAAGCTAAAGGCAGCTTGTGTTACCTTTTGGTAAGCTTTTTCCCTCGCTTATAGTTCAGTTTCAGTTTCACCTTTTTGGAGCTGCAGCTATTGAGAGCACAGCGTCATTGTGAAGGAATGGATGGATGGGGGGATTTGAGAGATTCGGGAGATGAGGGACGGTAGAGGAGGTGCGGACGTTAAGTCTCGTCCTTTATTCCAGATTGATGCTCAGCTGGTGATTGTATTGATTCGCAGCTGCAGGCATCTGTTGTCCTCTGATCCCTTAGTCTCAGGCAACCGCGGGGGGGCTTTGACCTGCGTCCGCCATGACATTGTATCATTGGATTTGAGTTCATCCTGTGGTTCTGCTTAGCTTTGACAGGTTAACATAAAACACGACAGCTTGACGTGACAACTCGGGGTGTCATTACAGTTTGACGTAACACCGCAGCGGTTTGGATTTCGGCCTACTTTTGCCAAGAACTAAGAAAGGAAAGAGGAATGAAGGCAGTGGATTCCTGACATCTTGTTAGCCAAGCTGCAGGTCCGCTTATTAAATATGTGACGCACTAAACTGTTTCTCTGCTGTCCAGTTATTTTATATATTAGGCGGTGGGAGGAATCGATACAGCACAGTACCGGGATATATCGCGACGAAGTATCTTTTTTTTTTTTAATCACGTAAATTGCTAAACGAGCAAAATCTCAATTTAACTTTTAGTAGCCCACTAAAATAATCAAATCAATCGCTTTTTTAGTCCACCAGATATATTTTGCTAAATTAAAAAGAAAGGATTGAGATGAACGGACAGAAAACTTTGAACAGATGTTTTCCTTTGGGAACATAACTTGCTGTTGAAAAAGGTAATAAATCACAATAGATTGCAACATATGTTATGCAATACTTGTTAAAATCGCAATAATATTGTATCATGACTTAAGTAGCGTGACAATATGGTATCGTGGGGCCTCTGGTGATCCCAACCCCTGTTTTATATGACTATTGGTGGGGCTGTCGGGAGTCTATGAACGTGCTGTCTTGAGGCAACATTAAGGCATCATCTCCTTGGACACTATCAACAGATGGCAGAAGCATGTACGTGGTCCAAGCATAGACCGTCTCCACGTAATGCCACCCACAAAACAAAGCCAAAATATCCAAGAGCGTTCCCTAGGATAGCGAAGGCATGACCTGACCTACTCTCCTTACTCTGATTGGCTAGCACTCGTTGCCTTTGTCAGTTGGATTGGTTTGGTTTAGGCAATGTAAGTGACAGGGTTTAAGGTCAGGGTAAGAATGTCAGGGCCGCTGCCATCTTGTGCTGGTGACATCATTTGGAGCCAGAGTCTGAGCAGCAGCGATCTCTGCAGTCAGTGGCGGCTCTAGCCTAAATGGCGCCCTGGGCGACACCCTCCCCCCACAACCCCCCCCCACCCCCCAACGGCACCCCCCGTGTCCAGTTCCAGCTCGTTTACCTGTCTGACCAATCGCGAGCACACAGATTGGCTCACAGTCATGACGACAAACCCCATTTATAGCATCACATGACAAATTAAAAACAAACTTTGATCTATTAGTTTCAGTATGCGTCCCATCTGCTAACATGAAGGGGGCGGAGTTTATAACCTACGCTGCAGCCAACCACCGAGAGGTGATCGAGATGTTTTGGCTTCACTTTTGAGGAGCTGGCATGTCGTCCATCTTTATCATACAATCCATGGGTCCAAGTAGGAATATATCCAGTCTCTCTATAGACTGATATAACACATTGTTTGGATATAAAATGCGCAAGAAAAACACTTCCACTTCCTGTTCCTGTTCCTATTCCACTCATCTGTTATAGAAAACATGCATGACAGAGTGGCGGGGCAGTGTTACATGTCTGCTTCACTCACAGTCTAACACTCCCACACACACACACGCACAATGACTGTAATTCAAAGGAAGAAACTGACGTGCAAAAGCAGACATGAAAAGGAGGACAGGAGGAACAAGGGTGGGCGTGACAGTTTAAGAAGCAGAACAGAGGACGTTACGCGATGTGGAGTAAAGTAGTTAAAATGTGGATTGTGGCAAGGAAGACTTAAAGGTCCAGCGTGTAAGATTTAGAGGGATTTTTAGTGGCATCTAGCTGTGAGGGCTGCAGATTGCAACCAGCTGAAAGTTCTCTCGGTAAGAATTCCTTCAGTGTTCATTGAGCTGGATGTTTTTACAGGGAGCTGAATAATCTGTCTTCATCTCTCAAACATAAAAGGGTCACTCTAAGGCGACGAAAACATAACAATTCTTATTTTTAGGTGATTATACACTAAAGAAAACATACTTATAAGATTATATTCCATTACTGCCAGCATGTCTCCTAAATCCTTCACACTGGACCTTTAATTTAAGTAAAAAAAAAAAGATAGATACAAGGAAGTGTTGGATGAATGTCAGTAGCAGGTGTGTGGGAGGGGTGTGGTGTGGTGTATGTGTGTGTTTGGGGGATGGAGGGGGGCTCGGTCGGGTCAATCACAGTGAAGCCTCAGGCATCAACAGCGCTGCTTATTTTTAACTCTTTAACGAGTTGACTGTAAGCTTAGACCTAACACTGTATGTTTGCCCCAGGCCTCCGGACTCACTTAAACCTCCTCTCTGTGTAGTTTAAGCACTGAAATCTGGCTTTGTAGCGGAGCCAGGAGCGCAGTGATTCAGCTGAAGGTCGAGATACGGCTGACAATTGGAAAAAAAGAGTTTTGATGATGCAGAGCTGATGAATAACTCTGGAGCGTTAGCTGCTACATCCCAGTTTACAGTGTCTTTCTTATCCTCCCCCTGGCAGATTTCTCCAGCATTCATAGATATCCCTCTAATGTAATATGTGTATGTTTGTGTAACTGTAAAAAGTTTTAAGTTACGTGTTTGTTTCCGGAGGAATCTGTGTCAGTGCCCCGAGTGTGACCTGCTCTGTTGATCCCTCCATAGATAACTCCGGGCAGCAAGGCAGTGGGCGGCAGCCTGGCCCAGGGCGACATCATCTCAGCCATCGATGGGGTCAGCACCGAGGGGATGACGCACCTGGAAGCCCAAAACAAGATCAAGTTGGCCACCAACAAACTGTCACTCACCATGCAGAAGTAAACACACTCACAGCAAAAACACCCGTCTCCATAAAACTTAAGTGAAAATGAACAATACAGGAAACAGTACGGTGCCCACTTCCTGTTCACAAATTCTCATATTACAGCTAAACTGTGCACTTAAATATGTCTCTGAAGGCATTTTAGATGTGAAATAGGCAATCTTGAGTTATTTTACCAGCACTTCCTTGTTTGTTTTGGTCTGCATTTGAGAACGAAAGACAGGGGCGGGTTTTTCGCTCGATCTGCTTCTATACTCTTTGTGTCTGTTAGCAGGCAAACGAAAACGCAAAAGCACAATCTGTAGTTGGAGCAACAGCCGTAAAGCCAGCAACCATCCGTTGGATTTGAGCTGAGAGAGGGGCAGGGAAATCTGGGGTGTGTTCAGCCCAAAACGGAGCAAACGTTTATTTAAACAGAAACAGTGGTGCGTTGAACATCCTGTTGTGTTACGCAGGCGCAGTGCCTTAATACAATTCAGTTCAAAGGGGCTTTATTGGCATGAGAAATGTACGTTTCCATTGCTGAAGCAGGTGTAAATTATAAACAAAAAAATATACTTAAGTGAACATCTACTTAAAATTTATTTATATACACGTTACTGCTGATTGGGTAACACCTCTGACACACCAAATGAGAGAAAAACGTAGCTCAAAGTCTGTTGCGCACAGTTTCAAAAAAACAAGTTGTCCAGCCTGAAAACCGTAACAAAACTAACACCGTTTTGAGACTGAATGTGCTCCAGGTACTATTCACATTAGCTGTGTCTCAATTCAGGGGCTGCAGCCTTCGAAGGCTGCATCTGAAGACACTGGCGCGACCAAGGCCGTCCCATTTCGAAGGGTCCTTCGAATACAGCTGAGAAAAGCAGCCTTCTGTCCCAGAATTTGGAGGATGCAACGGATGAATCCTTCGTGGCCCAGCCTATCCCAAGATGCATTGCACGCTGGTGACGATTATATATTAAGCTAAGTTAACTAGCTAACGGTTAATTGTTGTTAGCATTACTATTAGCTAAAAGCACACAGCTTAAACAATCTTAATTTAATAAGTTTACCTGAAAACTTTCCATCAGCCTGAAATATATCAAACGGCGGTGAATCATCTCAAGTATTAAATTAAAAGTATATATATAATAACAATCTCTGCGTCCATGATTTAGGGCTAACTAACTTACTAACTTACTCCTTCTTTCGTCAAGCGCAGTTGGTTGCTAGGTGACAATAACACCACTGGTTTGGGGTGAGAAAAACTGGTGATGCAACCAGGAAATCCTCCACAGACCACAGCCTCCCATTTCAGATACCATTTGGTTTGGCTGATGCGGTCTTCAAAGGACATGGCTGCCGTTGACCGCAAAAGGCCGCGTCATTCAGCTATTGTTATAATACAAAACTGTTCCTTCGTGTTTAAAGTAGTCGGGGCTGTGCATTAAAAACAATCATATAAATGTACCTACAGACACACACCCCACTTGGTTCTCATGATTTGTTAATGGCTGGGGTTTTTTTGTGAAATATCTTTAAAATTGCTAATAACAGAGTGGAAAGAAATACATATACAAAGAAATACAAAGAAAGACATAGCGGTGTATTTTAATGAGATGTTTCATTGTTTAACTTTCAGATCAAGACGTACTACAGCATTTCCCACAACAGCTGCAAGAATGGACTCACCCATGCCAGTCATCCCCCACCAGAAGGTACAAACACCCCCATGATACTAATGCACCCATCAACACAAACACCTGCTGTGTATCTGCAAAAGTTTGTCTGTTATACGTGTTTTGCATTCCTGTCCTGTTTGTGAGAATAATCTTCACAATACTTTAATGTTGCCATGAGTCGGTGTCCTGCAGCCCCCTAGTGTCAGATATTCACAGTGTGACTACAGGGAGCCTGTGTTGAGGTCAGAGGTCAGCAAACTCCACAAACCCACAATTGCATGAAAAGGAAATGAAGATAAAACAAGCTGATACCTTACTCTCATCTCACATTGTAGCTTTCTTTTCTGTCCATCTATTTTGATCTTTTCCCATCTTTTTAAAGAGTTAGAAAAAGTGAAATCTGGCATCTGACATTTTCCAGAATAAAAAGGAATCTCTTCCAAGTTTTTAAAAACAAATCCAGAGCTCCTCTCGACCTTGATCAGAGCTCCTGCCTCCTCCACACCATCTGCCATATTTCCACCAAGCCAGCAGGGGCAGTACAATTCCCCAACTGGCCTTAACTCTCCCGAAACTTGGAGATGATGATGATGATGATGATGCAGGGCAAGTTAGGAGAGGTGTCGGCAGCTACCCAGGGAGTTTCATCACGGGGGTAGGTTACCACAGTGACAAATAACCTCCAGTTATGTTATACGAAGAGAAGAGGATTTAACACCTTTGGGGATAAGCCAAAAACCATAGTTGATGTAACAAAACTTAACAAAAGTGCTGCCCTTCACTCTTGAGGAATGAAGCAAACACACACCACACCGTCCCCATTTAACCTCATATTACCGGGACTGTGATAAGAAAATACACTCAACATTTCCATCTCCACCCCAGCAGTCATTCCCCTCACACGTGGCACTATTTCGGGAGCGTACACACAAACATACCTGGCCGGCCTCCAGGTAACAAAATAGCAGGAGATCAAACTACAGGCATGGAACCAGGGAGATGATGTTGCAAAAAATCTTTTTAAAGAACTCCTTTTGCTGTTTCAGCTCCCTGATATCCCTTTCTGAGGCTTTTTATCTTCGAGCGAATGCGTCTCCCTCTGTCCTCCGACGCTGAGTTTTAAATCCGGTTTTGCCTGGAAAACCAGTTGCTGGTTAGGCTTTTTGTTAAATAAGTAACGGGGTTACAGGAAGGTGACAGTTTGTTGCTACAGTCTGCCCTCAGCCACTAGAGCCTTTGTTTTTCTTTGTTGTCATTTATTTATTTAAATATTCGCAAGCTGCAACTAAAAGACCGAATCACAAAGTTTGTTTACGATAATTTCTGGGTAGAAAACCCAATGCATCATGTTAGTTTTTAGCCACCTGAAAAAAATCGATATCAGTTTAGGTGTGCGCAATGTTACGAAGACTTTCGCTGCTTTTTGACGGGGAACTGAAGCCGTTATCTGAAAGCCACCAGACTCCATTGACAAAAACAGTCATTCTAACTCGCAAGAACACAAGAGCTGCTGGTCTTTCGTGTGTAAGGTAAAGCACGGCAGACTTGTTTGGCCGTGCACCCACAACTTCCATTTTTCATTCCTTCATCCGCCCTCTTAAAAAGATCAGTGTTGTGATTTTTTCACATTTAGAAACATGTTGATTCCACATCTTTCATAATGTTTATAAGTCTGTGTGTTTCATTGTCTGACCAGAAATGTTGACTTCTATTTGGGGCGTGCATCTCTACCTCTGGTTTGTCTATGTTGTATCTATGACAACGCTCAGAGCCAACCATAAACAGACAAGACACCGCAGTAAAAAACCGAACTGACATATTCTGTATGCACTCTATACATGTCTAAAGAATGCTATTAAAACCTGAATAATATCACCATATCCCACATGTCTTAATAGGAAAATTCTGCACTCAGAAAAAGGCCTAATACAGAATATCCAAATGGAATATGCTGTTTACACGACCCGGATCAAATTCAGAATATTGTCATATACAGAATAATGTTGGAATATTAGCGTGCGTGTAAACATGGTCGCTATTTCCTTAAACAGCTGGGCACTGTAGCTTTTAGCAAACGTCACTCAAACAGAAATAAACAATGCATTTTTTGGGGGACTATTTTCAGCCGCAGATTAATACACAATTGGTGCTTCAGGGTATTTACAGGGCCAGGACGGTGTTTGTGGGGTCAAATCAAAATAGACTTTAGTGCCTATGTTTATCGTGCTGACGGAACAGTGAGGGGGCTGGTGATTGTATCTGGGTGCCACCCCCCACGACCACCCCTTGGCGACCCCAAGGCATAAGATATATCAGGCTTTTGTTACGCAGGCGATATTTGTTAGTTGGGGGATTTACTGACATAACAATCACACAGAATATCAAAGCTTTAATATCCTGTTTTGTCATTTGTACCTTTTTATATTTACACAGAACAACCATGTCAAAACAGGTGTTACTTGGAGCACACATTACCACTATTGGGTATTTAAGGCTTGTGTCATGCTGGTTTATGTAATCTCTGCCAGGACTGTTAGGCAAAATCAGCAATGCCTGTATCCTGACTATACTGTGTGTTGCACTGAAGAAAGTGTGGTGGGAGTTAAGTTGAGGCCACCGTTGACGGAACTCTCCTCAGTGGGATGACATGAGTTTGGGTGAAGCGTCAGTCATGAAATACTTGATCTTAATTAAGGACGCGATCTGCATTGCCTCTGACATATCCAGATATCAGTCCTCACTAATGTGTTTCCCCTCTGGAGCTGAGCTGCTTTACAGTAAAAGGCCAACGGTAAGTCAGGTGTCAGGGAACGTGCTCCAGGCAGAATGCAGGGATGATGACGGCAGTATCATGCCAGTGACCCCACCTCACCGGGCCCATAGAGACTCCTGATTCCACGTGCACACACACACACACACACACACACACACACCCCTACACAGGAGAGCAGCTGTTGGTCAGGGAATGTTCCGCTCCGGTTACACTCCATCATCCTGAATCCCCTGGATGCCCTCCTGCCAAACCTGAGATAACTCCCTCTCTCTGCGGTTGAGATGACCCACGTGTGAGGTGCTGCTGAGCACGTTCCGCTTTACCTACTGTACCCTAAACACATCCATGTACTGTATGGACGAATACACCAGCTGATTTATGCACAAGAGAGCAGAACTGAGCACATTTACAGTGACAGTGACAGTTAAAGCCCAGATATTTTATGGTTAATCACGGTCGGCATTCGTCCCCTCTGACAGATGAAGGAAGTTTAATACATAGTTGGTGTTAAAGCGCTAGTTTGAAACTGGTTATGACACAGCCTTTGAGAATGAAGCCCAGAGTGAATGAAATGACATTACCGTACCTCCACTGATGTGAAAGTGCTGTGTGTTCGATTAGCTATTTAAATCAGACAGGAATTACTTGCTAACTTATGGTTTAAACCATGACTCCTTAATTTCTTGTGTTGTCATCGGAAGAAATGCATTATTTAATAGGAAACTGGTATTTTTCAACCTATTTTCTCATTCTTTTGTCTCTAATGGGGGTTTCACATCAGAGACCTGGGCCCAGATCTGAGTACACTTGACCTCAAAGTCCACTTTGTTTGATTAGTGTGTTTGAACCAATGTACCAGTGTACAAGGAAGTATGCTTGCCCAAGTCCACTTGAAAAGGTGGTCTTGTGTAAAGTTCATATGTACTCTGGTACAGTGCACATCAAGTATGAACAGCAACTGTTCGATAACACAAAGCTGGACTGCTATTTAATGTGACTACAAGACATTTTTAACTGGTTATGCAAGAGTCTCTATATCAGATGGCAGCGCAGCCCACTGTGGACAGACTTAGATCAGGCTTCGCTGCAATCTCCACCCTGCTGTCAGAGCTTCAGTGGGTGGTAGAGAGCTCCCCCTCTGGCCAGAAGCAGATGATAGTCCCTGAAGCAGCAGTGTACATCTGCGGCGCCCTTTTCTACACTGTAGCAAAAATGTCAGGTAGATGATGATGAAAGTGTACTTAGCTACGGAACAGCATTAAATGTGAAAGCTGAGCAGCAGAGGAGTGGAGGTGGGGGGGCAATCATACTCAGACATGGTACAAATCAGTCATACCTGATATGAAAACGACTTAGGTGACTGAAGGGGAAATCGATTTTTGAATTTGATCTAGTATTGAGTGAGAGCCCT
Source organism: Epinephelus lanceolatus (assembly GCF_041903045.1). Lineage (NCBI taxonomy): Eukaryota > Metazoa > Chordata > Actinopteri > Perciformes > Serranidae > Epinephelus > Epinephelus lanceolatus. The sequence continues at coordinate 27,836,973 of NC_135754.1, read as the reverse complement.
GCAGCCGGCAGCCGCGCAACAGGCTGCAATATAATCCCTGGGGCTATATCGCACCGTCGATGTAGCTGATAGATCACATGATTCCTTTCTATGCAACCAATTGGTGAATCTCATTCAGGGCACCCTATTTAAACTACTTTGGCCTGCCTACTGTTGCTGCTTTCTCTGCAAGCTGCTTTGCAACCCGCCTCCACCCCAGCTCCTCCTTTTTAAGCTGTGTCTGACTTATCAATGTGATTTCTGTTTGTCATTGATGCTGCTCTGTTTTGTTCCCGGGGGGTCTTTGCTGCTGCTCTCACTGCCTTAGGCTTTCCATGTAGGCGCATGGAAGGGCAGGGAGGTTTGCTTTCTCTGCCTCAGGCTTTCCATGTAGGCACATGGAAGGGCAGGGAGGTTTGCTCTCGCTGCCTCAGGCTTTCCATGGAAGAGGCTTTCTGCGTAGGCCTAGGAAAGGCACCAGAGAGGCCCCAGAACAGAGCCATAGTGCCAAATATAATACTGCAAATGGAAACAAAGTTTTCTTTGACTAAAGTGTTCCTGACTGACCTGTCAACTTGTTACACTCTGTTTCCATCTTCAGTCGGACACTGCATCCATCTGATTTGCGTGGCGGAGGGAATTTGATTTTCCCTAACCACTCACTAGACACCAACATATCTGCCTGAATCTAACTTGATGTTAGTTTCACGCTGATGCATAGCCATACCAACATCATAGTGTTGTTAGGGTTTTAAGAGAGTCAAAGTCAATCTATTTTGTCTATAGCCGTCACCATTGTAATTACTTCTGATTGGTTCTGGCGCACCGCTTGACAAAACTTGACAGCAGCGTTAACCCCGCCCTTTCTGCGCTTGGAACATTTTCTATGCAAATGGAGAGACTACCATTTCATGTCACGATGCCAGACGAATCAGTTCGAACTCAGTGGAGCAGTTGGATTCAGAGGTCTGGACCCAGGCAAGAGGATTGTGTAACAGCACAGCCCAGAAAAGATTTCTCATCAGTTTAAACTGAATTAAAATCGATATCATATAACCGGTTCTACACGATCTGCTGGACAGACTTCTTGGCAAAAGCTATTTAAAAAGTAAAATCCTTTACATGCATTACAGTGTTATACACAAGCTTACAACTGAGGTGCCACCGCAGTAATGGCAGCTCGTCTACTCGGATTCGTCTATATGTAACGGCTGCAGTCCTGACACAAGTGGATCAGGTGGAATGTGTTGTGTTTGTGTCGTTGTGTGTATTTGTGGCTGTCCTGTGCTAAATGTGCGTCTGTGTCATGTGATTAGGGCGCCTCTGCTCTTGTCAGTCACTCCTGGTGATGCAGGGGAAGCTGGGAAATATCCCAGTGATGACAAATGGCTGCTATTCTGACCTGTTCATGGGATTACAGCATAGTGCTGTCGTTGGATAGTTTCCTACAAACACACACAGTGCCATTGTTGTCACTAAAATAACCTCTGGTGGTTTCCTTCATTACATGCTTCTCTCTGTCTGTCTGTCCCTCTCTGGTGTGTTTCAGGTTATCGCAAACACAGCTGCAAAGTCAGTACCATCACATTTCTCCATATTTAATGTGCATGAAGTGCCAGTAGAGAATGAGTTTTAACAGATCTGTCACTGGTGATTTTGGCGTGGAATGAAGTTGTGTCAAACATACATTCATGTATGTGAAGGCCCAGATGTAACAGTAACATCATACTCAGTGTGTCGATCATTTGTTTCTTCAGGTAACATGTTATTAACAGCACCTGGTTCACAGAAGTGGAAAGTAAAAAAAAAAGTATACAGTACTTCAGCACAGTTTGAAGGTACTGCTACTTGAGTACATTGTATGACTTTCTATTTTTCCTTCTTCTTCCTGCCTTCATAAAATGATACTTTGCTAACCTAACAAAGATTATATTTTATTTTTATTTGAAATTATTAACGTTATTTTCAAAGGAACAGTTCATTCAAAGATCACAAACACATACTCTTCCTCGCACTTGTAATGTTATTTATCAGATTATTTTGGTGTGCTAAGTGTTGGTGAGAGGGGCTGTCCCGAAAACCATTTAAGGGGCTTCAAAGCGTAAGTGATAATTACTGGCAAATTTTCTAAGCTTTGATGGACCGCGAAGGGACGCGACAGGACCTGAAGGGGTCCGCAGAACGCAGAACTGCCAATGGACCTATGGCTAAGCCACGCCCCCCTCCACTCACTCCACAAACTATCAACATTCAGTGACCGGCGCTATGGCAGGTGTCACAGTACACGACATTTCACAGGAGGCAATTGATGACTTTTGGGGACATAACGATCAGATGTCATTGAGAAGTAACCAAAAGGGCCTAAACTACGCATTGGAGGGATATATTCATCATTTTATTGTTGAGAAGGTCGATGAAAAGCTTAAATTACAAGCCAAAATTTACAGGTCACAGTGTACGCTTGTGAACCGCATCTCATTGCCGTCAAAGACAACAAGTTAAAGTGCCACTGAAGTTAAGGTTTTTGGCTCAGAATATCTTTACCAAGAGTGTCTCTCCGTTAGTTTGGTGCTACAGTATTTACATTGAATCATTCAGCATAACGTTTGCCAACCTTTGTTATCTCTGCGATAATTACATAAATTAATGAAGCTAAGCTCCAGAAGTTAACGTTAGCTTAACTAGAGCCCTTTGGACAACAGCTAACAATGATGTACGATCACCAAAGTACAAAACTAGAATAAAATAGGCTAATGAACTCCCAGCAAACAAGGTGACACGATGAACAACGCAGCTAGGAGCTAACGTTAGGCTAACTTTAGCTAACGTTAGCTAGAGATGTTAAAGATAACTTTATATTTCTTTCCAGCAAAGTCACAATGTGTTGCCTCAAACACAATGTTGACTTACCTTAAAAGAAATGTAGACATCATTGTTAATCTTATTCACGTTGAGTTGATGTTGTGGTCTAACGTTACCGCACAACTTAAAAAAGGAGACACTTTTCTCGGTTGAGATGTGGTTTAAAGTGTAAAAAATACACCTCATCGCCCAGCCTCTCAGGATACCTTGTGTCAGAGTTGCATGTACCCCATGCACACCGTTTGACCATTTTTAAACTTCAAATCTCCGAAAAAGTTCATAAAACCAAACAAAACTGACTTCCTGTAATGCATTTCAATGAACGTCCAGGCAGAGAATGTCCGAGTGTATGGGAATGGCTAGACGCACTGTGATTGGTTCATCGCATTTGAGGGTGGGACTTAGCCATTGGTCAATTTGACGCTTAAAGCCAGGGACCAATACGCCGAGAACACTGGCCTTGTATGTGTAAGACACTTGCCACCTCCCTTCACTTTCCTCCACAAATTTGGTAGTGAAAAAACAGAACAAAATTTGACACATTAAGATACTGATTAGGCGTCAATTACCGTAGTGCGGATCGAAGTTTCAAAGCAATGGGTCAGCCCCAGTTGGAGATATAGGCCAAAGAGATGTCTGCCCTTTCTCCAATATAATGGAACTAGATGGCACTCTGGTTGTGGTGCTCAGAGCGCCAAAAAAATACATTTAACTCATATGTCTCTTCTCAAAAATCCTGACCCGGTTACTAAAGATTATCCACAGACCTTGTTGTGAGCAGTTTCAGGTAGGAACTGTTTTCTTGCACACAGTATCATTGCGCAGAGGGAAGTGTGCATCCACCAATGAGCTAGCCAACGTTACAGCTCAGCCGATGAGGACGCTGTCACCAGCACGGGCCTCTCGTCCATGATTACGCTTTCTTCTGCACGCTGGCGGGTGTAGTTTGGTAGCAAGAAAGTAGTTCCTACATGAAACTGCTCACAACAAGGTCTGTGGATTATCTTGAGTAACTGGTTCATGATTTCTGGAAAGAGACATTGCTGTTGGGTTTTTCATTTGTAGTTTTTTGGCGCTTTGAGCACCACAAGCCGAGTGCCATCTACTTCCATTATATTCAAAAGAAGGCAGACATCTCTACGGCCGATATCTCCAACACTCAGCAACTCAGCACAAAACAATCAAGCCTGATAAATAGCACTACAGGTAAGAGGAAGAGTATGTATTTTTGATTTGAGGGTGAACTGTCCCTTTAAGTAAAGAGTGTAAAATTGAACTCATACGCTGCTATGATATCAACCTGTGTTCTCCACCTCTGCTGGTCCTCTTCAGCTCTCATATTAATTTTGTGAATATAAATGAATTTGCTGTGTATTACTGTGTATAAATGCATGAATTGGTGATTTGTTTGTCCTTCATACATCCATGTTTGACAGTAGTGTAGTGTGTGTATTTCACTGTGTGTCTTTTGAATTGTGCAGATAATCAGCCCTGTGGTCCTGACAGTTTTGCCTGATGGGTGTTGCAATGTGTTAGCATGCTTTGAACTTCTTTGGACTACTGCTGTTGAGTATACATGAGTCATTAGGATCCTTTCTACCATCAGGGTGTGCAAAGTCAGAAGCGCATAGTGACTTTAAAAAGGAGAGAGCAAAGTGTTTCTGTTTCACCAGTCGTAATACATTTTATGAAGAATGTTAATTTTCTGCTGTAACTCATCCGTTCTCTTTATGCATTGCACTCTGAGACAACAGTGTCCATCACCTAATCAAGAATGTAGTTGTGTTCAGACATTGCAGCCCTCTACAAGCTAAGATAGAGTGGTACAATAGCTCCACCTCTCTGTCAGCTGCGGTACTACATGCTGACACGGTTTGGTGTTTTCACTGTTGTTTGTTTCCTCTCAAATTCCTCTCTCCTCCCCCATCTGTTGACCTCACACCTGAAACCTCCCCACCTCCTCGTCACTGACCTCTGACCCCACCCGACTCTGACAGTGTGGAGTACACCCCCAGCTTCAACCCTATTGCTCTGAAAGACTCGGCCCTGTCCACCCACAAGCCCATTGAAGTGAGGGGTCCGGGAGGAAAGGCCACCATTGTTCACGCCCAGTACAACACACCAATCAGCATGTACTCACAGGACGCCATCATGGACGCCATCGCAGGGCAGTCGCAGGCCAAGGGACACGACAGGTGAGGTCACACAACCAAACTGGCACTCTCTCCGCTCACACTTTATATCAAACTGATCAAACCAGCCCACATGATTAGAAATTAAAGGATCAGTTCACTCAAATTACAAAAAACAACCATACTTTTCTCACTTAACACTGGTGGTATCCAGCTATGTAGATAGTTCAGGTTTTATTGCAAATATATTGATACATCCATCTTGAAGATTTCTACTCCACCAAAAATATAATGGCGGTGAAAGGAATTGTGCTTGTGCTACTCACTGTATTAAAGGGATAGTGCACCCAAAAATGAAAATTCACCCATTATCTGGTCACCCTCATGCCGATGGAGGCTCAGGTGAAGTTTTAGAGTCCTCACAACACTTGCAGGGAGAGGGGGGTAGCAACGCAACTCCACCTAATGGAGGATTATGGCGCCCCAGATTCAAACGTCCAAAAACACATAACTGAAACCACAAAATATCTCCATACTGCTCGTCCGTAGTGATCCAAGTGTCCTGAAGCCCCGACATTAAAAGTTGTTTGGAAAAACGTCAAGGAATTCAGCAACTTGTGTTTTCCAAAAACAGCGTCAATCTCTTTACACTCCATGCAGGAACCAACTAAGTCGTGCATGTAGTTTCCAGTGTAAATGTTCTACAAAAATAAAAGACAAGGTGGATATCTGTAGCAGTGAAAAGTGAGAAAATATCTTGTTTTTATTCATTTGGTCAAATCAACTCTCAAAAGATCATTTTCTACAAAGCATAAATCAGCTTTTGAACATTTAAGCCTGCTGCTACAGGGCTTTTCCATGTTGTCTGTGTCTGTGCCATGTACTCCTCCGTGCTTTTCACCCACTTTCCTCTGCTCATTCCATCCACAACCCAAAAAAACAAACAAACAAACAAAAAACAACCACACCTGTGCTGTCATCCACCCATCCATGCCCATCCTGCCTTCCTGGTTGTGACCTCAGTGAGGAGGCGGGCTCCCCCTTGGCGTAAGTACAGCAGCACTCCTTTCCTCTCCCGCCACTCCTCATACGCGTCTCCTTTGTCTGATTTTATAGCAGCTTGTGCGTTGCTCTGTGTGTCTCATATACTAATATTATCCTGAGATATTTAAATATTAATATGATTATAATTAATATAATGATAAAAATGTTTGCAAATTCTACATCCTGTATTTGTCCATTTTAAAGTGTTTTTATGTGTTTAACCATACTGTATAATGGTCAAACTCACTAACCCAGGGGTTGTCTTATGTATCTGGAAGTACCTAGAGGTACTTTGGTCAAAGTGTGACAGTGTGAGTTGTGTTGAGGGGTTTTTTTTCTGTTTGAGTCCTCTAAAAAATAGCCAATATCGTCACAGCCTTGGGAACCTGATGCGATTTCACGGCATGGGAATGTTCTGAGTATCCAATTGCAGGTTTTCAAACGACTACTGCTCGATCAGTCACTTTTCTAACACTTATTAAAAACCTCTATCCAGTCATGTTGCTGTGTAAACTCACTCCAGTATCTACACTACGGTACAGGTAGGCCTACCTTCAGCCTGGAACAACAGGACAGCACAAAGACAGTGCAGTGGTAGTATTTATATAAACAATGAACAGACTGTGTGTGTGTGTAAAGCAACAACAATGCAACTGTTGGTCTTAATGTAATAACTGCCCATAATGAAATTGAATCTGATTCAATAAAATTATGTTCCATTAGGAAAAAGGCAGGGAGAAAATTAACTCACTTAGATATTGCATTTTTTATTAATTTATTTGTTTTATTTGATTTCTAATGCCTGAGTTGACATAGTCTAATTCAACTGTGGAGATAGAAATAATTTGGCACTTTTATTGAGGTAATCTATGAGTGACATCACATCTGCTTCCAGCAAAACAAAGCCAAAACGAGAAAGCCAGCAGAGATACCAGCAATGCAGCATCGTCCGCATATAAAAATAAATCACATGCACATGCCGAGTTCAGATCATTAATGTATGCTAAAAACAACAGTGGACCCAAAACACTCCCTTGTGGGACACCACATGTCATAGCCTTTGGGAATTATTACGACTTCAGTCAAGTGTTTTTATTCCTCTTTAGGCAAGAAAAACAAATTATGAAGTTCATTCTTAACATGTCTTTTTCAGGGAGTTTTTCACATGTCCACTCGGATGGAAATGTTAAACAACTAAAAAATCTAACTAAAAAAATACAAACCAATCAAAAAAGAGTCTATGTTTAGGCTGTAGTGCGTTCACATTAATGCCATGCAAACGCAGTCACTCAGGTGCTCCTGACTCCTCAGCTTCTCCCCTCATTCAACTCTAAACAAAAATATTGTTTGTTACATATACATTACATTCTAATAACTCAAATCAACTGATTTACAGCCAAAAAAGTCACTGCAGATTATCAAGAACAACAAAGCTGCAGTGACATTAGTAACTGTAGTTGAAATACAGCCAGTGATGCCAGATGATTAATTGTAATTTCCTCACAACATTAAATCAATATTCACTCCTTAGATGTTACTTGATGTTACCAGATTTATTTTACCTGCCAGGGTCTCCTGTTACAGAAGGACTAGCAAGACATTCTTGAGCTACACAACATTTCTTGCATTCTGTCGGCCATCTTGGTTTTGAAAGATTTGTGCTGCATTGACAACACCTGGCCAGTGGGTGGCAGTGTATGGCATGACACACTAGGGTCCACTTAAGTGACTTAAATGCCACTAAAGCATCAAAACCCATGCATATACAAGAAAATGGCTTTTACATAGCTGTCCACTGCAGTGACCACTATACAAAAACAATCAGTTTGGGGCTGCAGTGCGTAAAGAGGGCAGAGGAGGAGCGCGAGTCAAGGTAATTCATCTAAATGTGTTTTATTTCTAATCTTTTGTCATGTTTAACTTACATGTTTTTAAAGGTATCTTCGTATTGTAAACATAACAGAGCACAAAACAAATTTAAATTGTCATTTATAATAATAAAATATATAATAATATTTCTGTGCAAACACTACGAGCATACAGAAGCAGGTGTAGATCTTTTTAGTACCTACGAAAAGATCAGAGCTACTAACATATTGATGAATGCCGAATACACCTAAATTTTCTTCTGCTAACAGTTTAAACACAAATTCATTCTGCTCACGTTTCAGACATTACTGGAATAAAATTGTTAAACATAAAACATTAGTTCATTTGCTTTTCTATGCAGAATATGATGCTGCTGAAATAAACATTAGATGTGTAGTGTTTTTGGAAACTGCCTCATGATATGAAGTTTCTAGAAGTGTATGATTCAACTTTTTCCCATGGTCTGGCGTTAAAAAAAGTGAACAAAAATCACAACATTGTAATATCAAAATGCAGTACTTAAAATTTGCAACACAAGGCGAATGGGCACCCTGGTGTTCTGCTAGTATCGGATCAGGAATTAAGCGTATCGTCTCAGCCCTACTGTACATACATCATGGGCATTTAGTACATTACGATCATCTAATACATGTGGGGGCTTTAAATAGAGTACATACCATAGACTCAAACAGTCCTCTCTTCCCTGCAGTGGAGCTCTGCCTGTCAAGGACCCTGTGGTAGACTGTGCGTCTCCGGTTTACCAGGCAGTGATCAGGCCAGGAGAGTCAAACCAGGATATGTCTGATTGGGCTCGTCGTGCTGCCAACCTGCAGTCCAGGAGCTTCAGGATGCTGGCCCACATCACTGGAACTGAATACCGTCAGTACACTGACTCCTGCTTTTCTTCCTTTCCTACCTTCTCTCTTGATATTTTGGATACTCTAGTTTTTTTCCATACTCACCAAATTTTATTTATTTCTCTCCATGCAGTGCAAGACCCAGACGAGGAAGCCCTGCAGAGGTCAAGGTAAGACGTGGAAAAAAAGTGAGAGCACTTTAAAGCTACAGTGGGTCACTTTTTATAAAAAAAAACTTTTTGTCATATTTGCTGAAGCTGTCAGTACACAACACAGATCATGCGTGGAAAAAAAAATCATATTCCTCTGGCCCATTCGTGGTGCTCCAAATGGCAGCTGATACCAATCTACAAAAGACCCGTTTCCACCAAGCAGTACGGTACAGTTCGATACACTTCTTTTCTGTTTCCACTGAGCAGTATGGTTCGGTTCAGTTCAGCTTTCAGGAAAACCGATTTACCTCTCCTTGGGAAAGACATGACAGTGTATGTTGCTCTAGCAGCATAAGCAATCACTAAAGCCCTGTTTCCACCGATTAGTACAGTACGGTACAGTTCAGTTCGGTTCGCTGTTTTTCTGTTTCCACTGTGAAAAGTTGTGGATGGTACCAATGGAACCGTTCTGTACCGTCCCCATGTTTGGTCCCCCCTCTGTTGGGGTACCTAGCACACAGATCAGGTACTAAAAGGTGGAGCTGTGAACTCTGCAGTCTGATTGGTCAATAGAGGACGGTCACTCTGCTCAGGGCTGAGTTGTGGCTGGTTTTGAGGCTCATGTAACCACTGTTCATACTGTGGAGAGTTTTATTAGTAAACTGTAACTATAAAATGAAAGGATGTTTTGCTGCCTCTCACAGCAGCTGGAGTCGGAGAAAAAATAATTTACTGGGCCGACTGCCGGCAACTTTTAAGGTAACGTCACATATTGACATATTTCATGCTATTGCCTGCTACACATATTTGCATACTACGTTGTTATTAAAATAATTCCACTGGCTTTTGGTTTCACATTGAAAATGATCAGCGGGCTCCCGGGTGAAGATCTGATGTTCGTTTGACCCGTCCACCTCCCCTCCCGCCTTCCCTACACGGACTCTCTCGCTCTTTATACTACGATAGTTGACAGCGGCTGGCACATTTCATCATGTCACCAAAGGTGCCTTTGTACATTGACGCCTTCCTTGTTGGCTGCTGTGTCAACAACTAACGCCGCCCCATGCGTATTATACCGCCATAGAAGGTGCCTTTGTGCGTTGGTATCTGACGCTTAAATCACTGACAAAGCGCTGATATTTGACGACTTGGGAATGTGACCAAGCTTTTGTTTTCGTTCACACTCTGTGGATTCTTGCAAATACCATTAGCAGCACAAGGAGACGCCAAAAGGATATGATTTTTCAGATTATCTGTTTCATGTATTACTGACAGGATATAGTCACAGCTTCAGCAAATATGATGAAATTTTTTTGTTTTTTTTTATTAAAGTTCATTAAAAGAGGATGTCAGTTGACTCACTTTTGCAAACAGCATAACTTCAGCCCTGCATTTTGAGAAATATGCTTATTTGCTTTCCTGCTGGTGAACTACTGACGACTTATCTTCCACACCACCAGAGAGAAGTTTGAGTCGGAGGTGAAAGGGCCCCGCTTTGCCAAGCTGAAGAACTGGCACAATGGACTGTCTGCACAGATCCTCAATGTCCAGAATTAAGGAAAGCAGGAAATAATGAGAGATGGGGAGGAGGAGGACATGTGAAGGAAGACATGGACAAAAAGCCTACGAGTTGACAGGAGAAGGGGATAAATTATGGAGGGATTAAAAAAAAAAAAAGAGCAGCAAGAGGAGGAAACTCCTCAGGAATGTGAGATAGTGTTGTAGCTTAGATTAGTAGAATGTGAGATACAAACTGTTAGTGTGAGAATGCTACGTGTTCATAAGCTCAATATTACCTGTTAAATGTATCCGTCTGCTGCTAAGACCTGATCTCGCATTTGGGTTTTTCCACAGGCTGTATATAAAGATGGGCGCGCCGTAACAGCTCCCCAAAAGTGAAGCCGAAACATCTTGATTGCCCCTGGTGGCTGGCTGCAGTATGGATCATAACCCTGCTCCCTCCGTGTTAGCAGATAGGACATTAGCCAAACTAAAAGATCAAAGTACACGTCAAATACATTTTTCGGTACTTCTTATTGCGCTGATATTTGTTAATGTGTTCATTTGAATGCTAAGTTTGGTTTTGATAAGTTATTTAATGCTATAATATGGGGGGGGGGGGGGGGGGGGTCACATCATGATTGACAGCTGTGTGTGCCAATCAGTGTGCTCAGGATCAATGGCACTACTCATGATTGGCTCAGATGGCAGGAACTCGATAATGCAGAGATCGTTACTGCGCAGACGCTGGCTCCAAATTACTTTACAAGCGCAGGATGCACAGCACCCATATCCGAGATATTCTGGCTTCACTTTTGTGCAACGGGAGGAAACGGAGACGCGTTGTCCAGCTTTATATAACGTCGATGGGTTTTTCTCTTTGTTTCCTGTTTGTTTTGGCTCTGTCTCTCCTAAACGAAAGGGAAATTGTACAAAAAAATAGTGAAAATGCAGAACTGATATTTCTTTTAGTACATAAACCGCATTAACAATGAGTTATGGATTTTAACACTAAGCATGCTTGTGAGAAGGCACATAAGGACAAATACACACATAGAGATTTACCTAAATGCACAAATACAGTATGTAAAAAAAATGCACTCAAAAATGTACTTATATCAATGTGAATAAATGTTTTCTTAAAACCATAAGGCTGAGTGAACCGTTGTCAACTCACAAATGACATGAACGTGTCACTGTTTATTTTGAGAATCAAAAACTGGGGGCATGGCGTAGTGTCATGATTGATTCCTCAATCAGTGAGTCCCATTTCCTGTCAGTTTCAGCGCTGTAGGTATGGCAGAGGGGATGTTTTGACTTTGCAGGAAAGAGCATCTAACAGCTTTTGACAGTGGCATCACCTTCAGGACAAATACATCTGCAACAAGAGAGAGGAACAGGGCACACAGTAGTATTCCCTATCTCAGACAGCCTACCCTTAGCAGGTCAGATAGTAATAATCAGGTGGATGATCTTGACGAGGAGGAGGGTGTCATGGAGGATGAAGCTCACAGAGAGGGAGGACAGCTCAGCCCCTTCAGGTAGCCGGGGTGCCAAATGCAAGATGGTAAAATGGACTGCACTTGGCACTGGTGGCCGAGGCTACCATACAGAGTACTCAGGAACCATTCACTCGCACTCACACACCGATGGAACAGCCACCAAGGACAATTTGGGGTTCAGTACCAGACATGGTGTGCAAAGGCCTTCACAAAATAAGGTTTCAAGATTAGCAACACTGTTCATGCCAAAATGACTTTTCACTAAGCTCCGCCCCTTTGTGATGGTCCAACAAGCTGTCGGAGTAAGCATGGAGCATTTTCGGAAACAGTGATTCCAGAGAGAAGCAGACACAGGGGTCTACAGTCTGTGTTTGAAGGATATATCCAGGATGTCAAACTGACTCAGCAGCAACAACAGGTTAAACAGACAAAGACATTTAGAAGCTAAAGCCGAAAGATGTACAGGTTTTTACCTAAAATTACCTAAAATTACTTGAAAAAATGATGCATATACCTGCTATAAATGGGAAATAAATCCCCCCAAGGAAGTATGCCCCTGACCCCCCTAGGTTTGGGCAGAGCCCCGCATGTTTCTCATCTGGTTCCGCCCCTGAACTGAAGCTTAGTACTTCAGGGTTTAACAAAAAAACACCTTTAAGTGGATGGAGTTTGTTTTTGTTGAATGAATACATGACTTGAAATAAAGACCTTTATTAACTGGACACACTACTTGTGAGAGAGATTTGTTGCTGTTCATAAACAACTAGTCCATACCCCTTGAGTGCACAGTTGCCCATGTAGTTTCACATGGTGTGTGTTTGGGATACAGGTCATAGGAAATTGCAGATTAAATAGTCAACTGAACCCATTAAGAAGAGCAATGTATTCAGACAGAGTTTTGTGAAATTGATAGTACGATTGATTTATTGAAAGTACAGTAGTACCATTGCCAATAGTGGGATAGTTAGTGGGCTAAAACTGTACATTAGTAGTTGAGGTAACACGTTGAAAGGCAGATAGTTCAAGTGTTTATATGTTGTATTGACTTAAAAGTGGGGCACACTGGTAGTTCACATGGGAAAGGTGCAGCTAGCCCTTGTTGCAGCAGCACACCATACCATGACTTGACCATGACAAATGAAAAATTAGAAAAAAAAAACAAACAAACATTGGTCCACAGGGGGAGCCACAGTGATCGGTCGCATTTTAGCCATTTTTAAGCATTTTTCTGTTGTTATAGCGCCACTCAGTTGCCAATTAGAGTTAAATTTCTCCAGTCACCTTGAGGCGTCCTGTTCTACATATCTACCAAGTTTAGTAAAAATCAATGTGGCGGTTAGGCCTAGATAAGAAATTAGCTCTCTGGCGCCCATTTTTTTGATGGAGTCAATAATGGAGGGGTCCCCTCAGATTATGTGTGGTCATATGCCTACAAAGTTGCGTGGTGATGGGTGAAACCCTTGAGATGTTATACACCTTTATGTGATGAGCCACGCCTTCCACAATATTCATTGCCTTATAGAAGCTCAGTTTTAGTAAGTTTTCCAACTTTTGCCAAGAGGGAACTTTAGATATTGGTCCCTAGATTATGTTCACCCAGTTTCATGCAGATCGGTCAAACTTCCTAGGAAGAGATCGATTTTAAGTGTTCTTCAAAAAATTCAAAATGGCGGAAAATCTATATAACCGGAAGTATGGGTTCTTGTGGCAAATGTGTTCCTCATGAGGAGCGGCATCTCTGTGCAAAGTTTCATGTCTCTATGACATACGGGGCATGAGATATGCCCATTCAAAATTTGCAATTTCAATCTGTTGCTATAGCGCCCCCCTTTGGCCAATTGATGTAATATTGCTTCATTCACATCCTCCCATGACCCTCTACCACTGCGCCACATTTCACATGGATTGACTAAGTCAGTGAGGAGAAAAACGTGGAACAGACACACAGAGTTTTCGTCATTATATAATAAGATTGTGCTACATTACACTGCATAAACTTGGATTACATTCAGAAATATAAAATATATACTGTGCTGTAATATTACTTCAATATATACATCAATAGACTAAAGATAATATGAATATATGTACTCTACAACAAAATGAAGCTGTAAATTAATGCACCACCCAGCAAGCACTGCCAGTGACTCAAATCAAACGCACCCACGTGTTCCAGGTGCATGGTGGGTGTGGCTAACATGCTGAAACGTCAAAGGTGGATCTGAGGTACTTCTGCTTGAGGAACACGTGGAACTTCAGTGAGGTGTGAGAGACTGTAACCTGTGACTGCAGCGCGTGCGCAGTGGGACACAGAGACGAAGTGGACTGGTTGTACTGGGACAGAAAGGCTGAGCGGACTGGTTTGCTGTAAGAATGAAGGAGCAGATGGAGGAGGACTCAGAGTCACAGGTGGACCAGCTGACAGGTGAGGAAGACGCAAGACAATCTACAACCATGATCCTCAAATATCTCACATGTTTTCACATGGGTGTTGTGTGACGTCATAGCCACAAAAAATACTCTTTTCTGCAAGAGTAACCTGGGAAACCTGTGACATCTCTGTGTGAGGTTAAAGGCCGAGTTTACAGAGGAAGTCATGCGCATTTTGTGGATATGACTTCACACATTTTTTGCTGTCCTGCCAGAGATCATTTTTTCCAGTGACAAGAAAAACAGTTTAAAGTCATTTATAAACCAGTTAAAGGAGGACTTGGCATTTCTCTCCTTACCACAGTGAATATGGTATTTAACCATAGGTGAAATTATAGACACAGATAGATAGAGACACAGCTGTGTGACAAGTCTTATGAATGATCTTAAAATGATTTTCTTTAACAAACCACACAACACAATCTACAAATGTGTACCATGATCCTCAAATATCTCACTATCCACAAACATGTCAGTTTACATCTGTGTTGTGTGAAGTCATATCCACAAAAATACAGCATGGTGAATTTATACTTTGGTGTTGAATCCACACTGTAGCACCTCCCCAGAAATGGAACTGCACTACTACTACTCTTATTTACTTTAATTTCACACATAGGAAACAATAAATTGTGAAGACAATAAAGCCTTCACAAAAATAGCATTTTAAGTCTTGTGTGTGATTTATCCTGGCTTCATATGAGCAGAGGAAATCTCCACTCCTCGCTAGGCTAATTTATACAATGTAAAATGCCATAGGCTTGTGCTAATAACGTTAGCATGTTGTATTTGTTTGGAAAACGTGTTCAGTATAAGACAGTTGTTTTGTCAGTGAACCTTGTGAGTTGTAATGGAGCCGAATTTTGTAAAATTACCTTTGTTAAATGTTGCTGTTGTCCCTGGTTTTATATGAGAAGAGGAAATCACCGCTAGCTGCTAGACTAATTTATACAATGTAAAAAGCCATAGGCTTGTGCTAATGATGTTAGCATGTTGTAGGCCTATTTGTTTGGAAAACGTGTTTAGTATAAGACAGTTGTTTTGTCAGTGAACCTTGTGAGCTGTAATGGAGCGAAATTATGTAACGTTACCTTTGTTAAATGTTGCTGTTGTCTCTGGTTTTATATGAGAAGAGGAAAAGATCTCTAGCTGCTAGGCTAATTTATACAGTGTAAAATGCCATAGGCTTGTGCTAATAACATTAGCATGTTGTATTTGTTTGGAGAACGTGTTTAGTATAAGACAGTTGTTTTGTCAGTGAACCTTGTGAGTTGTAATGGAGCCGAATTTTGTAAAATTACTTTTGTTAAATGTTGCTGTTGTCCCTGGCTTCATATGAGAAGAGGAAATCTCCACTAGCTGCTAGGCTAATTTATACAATGTAAAATGCCATAGGCTTGTGCTAATAACGTTAGCATGTTGTATTTGTGGGGAAAATGTGTCCAGATAAAGACAAGTGTTTGTCTGTGAATGCTGCGAGTTATAGTGAAGACGTAATTTACTCCACTTTTATAGCATAATTTCTCACCGTGGTCAGTTAGCCTGCAACTCGCGAGACTCGAGAACAAGAATGTCTCTAAACGTTCTCGAGTCTAGCATGAGTTGCAGGCTAACTGACCACGGTGAGAAATTATGCTATAAAAGTGGAGTAAATTACGTCTTTTCAAGTCAAGTTTGCATGCCGCAGCTTCAGGGCACTTGGATTACGACAGACGAGCCATTCTGACATTTTTGAAATGCATTAGTGAAGTTTTATTACATTGTCAAAATGTGGGTTCCATGCACTTCAAGTGTAGCTGTTATTCCGGCTAGCTGTATCCTCTGATACCCCAAATGAGTTTTGTGGATTAAAAAACTACACTGGACCTCTTGTCGGCATGAGGGTTAGTAAGTACTGTCTGTATTTTCATTCTAAAGTGGTCATTTCTTTTCATGTGTGTTTTGAATCAAGTAAACTTTACAGCACCTAGCAAGTATAAATGCTCACAATGGCGTAGGTGATGTGTGTAGGCTACAGCGAAGGGTCTGCAGCAGAAGTATAAATCCCACTTTACTCTGTAAACACGTACTTTAATTTCACATAGAAATGCTACAAGTTTTACAAATGTAAAGAGTTTCGCCACAGCAAATACACATGAGGTCATACTTACGCATTTGTGGATCCATTATTACACGAGGCAGGATATTGATTAGTGCATCTTTAATTAAAAAAAAAAAAAAATCAGCATTGGAGTCGACCAGGAGTTGACCATTTACATTTTAGTTTCTTGATACTTAATAAATTAATTTGAAACTGACTTGAGACTTAATAGTTGTTTATTAAATGCTTGAATAGTCCTTAACGTGTCTGAAGAGAACCATCAGTAAACCATAATGCTGTGTCATGATGTGGTATGTGTTGAGGCCACCAGAGGGCAGTGCGATTCTGTACAGCAAGACTGGCAATATGAGAGGTCCTCCTCTCTGCAAACTGCACTCTTCCAAAAATCACTTTACTCCTCGGTGTTGTTTTATTGGCTGTCTGATGGACTGAATGTAAAAAGAAAATATAGAGAGGCGGCAGCTTGTTTTCGTTTGTGTTCACAATTATTTCGCTCTGCTTTTCTCCTCTTTGATTAAAACAAATTTTTGCAAAAATAAAACAAAAATGGAGCGGCTGTCATGTGGAAGTGTCCACAGAATTGCGGTTCTGCTGAGCTGGCATGTCTGGGAGAAATGGGACGAGGAGGTGGAGGGGGAGGGGGAGCATGGAGGCAGTTGTGACTCATTCAGGTGGCGATGACAAAGCATTTTCTCCCCTCCTCACAGGATTAGCAATGGCTGCAGGTGCTCTCTTTTTCTCTCTTAATTCAGTTAAATGAAATGGTGATACACAGTGCACAGACATCTGGGTGCTCAACGTGAGGAATACTCAGGAAAAAACGAAGAGCGAGTCATATCTTTGGGACGAGCTGTGTGACTACAGATTACATGACAGAATCTCACAGGGCATATGATGTGGGGGGAAAAATCCTCTCTGCTTCCAGTGCTGATGCTCTGCTGGTTATGTAACAGAGCTCACAAGCTCAGCATCTAGAAAGGTGTGTCCAGAGCAAACTGTCAATCAGAATATGCAAACAGCAGGCTGGAGGCTGCACTGAGCTTGAGTGAGAGTCATCAGGAGAAAGATGGATGACGGGTGGAGGTGTGGCTGAAGCCCGGGGTTGCAGCATGACTTGAAAATGCTGCAGCAACCGGCCGTCTCTCCTCCTCCTCCTCCTCCTCCTCCTCTCTCCATTCTGTGCATACCGGCTGTTTCCTCCCCCCCGTGTCTCAGTCTGCGTGCTGTAGCCCTGCTGTGCAGTTCTCTCAGCCCTCTGCTGTAGCACCAAAAGGGAGGAGGAGCCACCAGCACACACGCGCATACTCACACAAGGCACACACACTCTCACATCATCTCTTCTGCACGCTCACTGTAAGCACCAGCCAGCCAGCCAGCCAGCCAGCCAGGCCCGTTTGGAGCAGGGGAGCCCAGCCGTCTCATCGCCCAAGATGGATGTACTGATGAAGGGGTTCTCCATGGCCAAGGAGGGGGTGGTGGCCGCCGCAGAGAAGACCAAAGCCGGCATGGAGGAGGCAGCAGCCAAAACCAAGGAAGGGGTGATGTATGTAGGTACGTAACACATCTTGTCTGTGGAGCTGCACGAGTTCTATTAAAAAAAAAAAAAAAAAAAAAAAAGTGGGTAAGTTTGGGGGAGACGCACTCATATTTGGATTTGTCTTGTTGCATCATGTGTTTTTGCACTGTTTGAGGCGGGGTCCCATGGGTGTCCATGTCTGGGACACTTGTGAGAAGCGACAGGGACAGAGGGAGGAGGAGGAGGAGGAGGAGGAAGAAAGGAGGGGATGGAGAGAGCACATACTGCTGCAGGACTGGTGCAGGGCAGAGGGTGGGGGTCTGAGAGAGAGAGAGAAGGATAGACAGACTGAGGAGGGGGACTTAGATGGAGAAAGAGATGGAAAAAGTTGTAAATGGGGAGCTGGGCAGTTGCTGGTGGAGGACTGGTCTTTTTTTGGGGGGTGGGGGTAAAAGAGAAAGAGGAGAGGAAAGAGTGATTCTGCAGGATCTTGCGATGGCGCTGCCTCAAGCTTTTATCTCCTGCCCTATTTTATTCACATTGTGTAGTTGGACGTCCGGTGATGGACTCCGTGCAGCGATAAAGTCCCCAGAGACTCAGTTTATCTGCCATTTTTAAATTTGCAGACTAGAGTTGACCTACATTTGACAAGCTGCCTGAGGTACATCTGCAGATAAATGTACACATTCACAATAAAGATGCTGAGAATGATCCAGAAGCTTTATGGTCACGCTGTGGTTCCCTGCACTTTGAGCTCAAGCAGCAAATGCGTCACATCTCAAGGTTACCTCGAGTACCAGGCTTTTAGGCCGCCCGAGAGGGGAGGGGCGTTGTAAAAGTAGGAGGGTGGGTGAGGAGTTAGCGGCATGAAAGTCTTCGTCGTGGTCCGCAGTCCGTCCCTTTGGCTCCCGGAACTGACCGTCACACAGCAGCTTCAAAGACCTTAATGACAGTGATGGAAAAAAATGCAACGGTATGCGTGCACGAGTCCCAAGCTGAGAGAGTGGGGAGGGAGGTGAGATGGGGCAAGGATCACTTGAGCACTGCAGCAATTTGCTCTCACCACCCCGCCACCCCCCACCCCCCTTCCCCCCTCCCAACTCACCCTCCACCCTCACCCCATCCTGGTGTTGATGCAAGAACGTGTGCGTGCGCGTTTGTGGCGTTGCAGCAGCAGGATTTGCCTGCCAGTGTGTGCTTCTGTGATGACTAACCACCTTCCTCCCCCCCTTCCCCCAACACCGCCGTGAAAGATGGAGGGATGCAGGGGGAGAGAAAAGAGGGGGAGAGAAGGGAGGGGTGTTATGTCAGAAAGAGCTTTGAGCTTCTAGTCCCGTGGCTCCTGTATGAACAGATGGAGGGGCAGAAAGAGGGATGACGGAGGGTGGAGGGATGACACTCACTGGAAAATGAAACCTGGATGTTGCAGAGAGTGCAGGTTGGTGACAAGCTCAGGTAAAGGAGAAGATGGGGTGACTTCGAGATGTAGAGCAAAGTAAATGGAGGAAAAAGAAAATGGTAACGCAAATCACGAAGTGGGGGGATGTGATCGCTGAAGTGAGGAGGGTCGATGGCGCCGATAAACCACTGTAACTGCCTGCAGCAGAGTGCATACGTCAGCGTTTGAGTGTGGGTACACAGTATCAAGGTCTGCACGCCTGCGTTCACAAACAGGCCGAAGCCGGTCGGACAGCTGGATGCGAGGGCGTAAATTTTGTTTCAACACGGTTTCAACACATATGTGAAACAGGGGAGGTTGGAGGTCCTCCCCCAGGAAATACTGAGTGTCAGACACTCCAGTAAATGTTTACGCAGCAATTTATGCCTTTCTTGCATCAAATGAAAGTCCTCTGCCTCTTTAATGTTTTTACTGTGGGGGACAAATGCACATGCTGTAAATATTGAGAGGGACGTGTCCCCTGTGTCCCCCTTTAAGTCCAGTTTAAGGGTTGGTTGATTAGGACGGAAGCACTGTACCGTCCATGTTTTTAATGAATGAATAATACTCCCAAAAGTCTCATCAATAATACACAAGAAAAAAAATTCAGGATGCTGATTTTCTGCGACGATATTAAAAACTGTCTTTGGTCAGTCTTCCAGACAGGGATTTATGCTTCTGCAGTCAGGCTATTAAATAATTTCAACACTGATTTGTAACTGCCTTTACATCCCTTATTTATTATGATTTATGTTGTTCTTGTTTTTTAATCATGGGTTTATGGAGCCCTCAGCTCATTACCTCTCTTACACAGCTTTCTTTTGTACATATATATGTAGTAATTGTATCAAATGTGAACATCTCAGTGCATATATTATGTGTTACATTGGTGCAAATGTCATCATTGATAAGATCTCTCATTGAATCCGGGACATGTCTGAGCAAAAGCACAAATCCCTCTCTGGAAAACTAAAGCCATATATTTGCACGTAATTTCATAACAGGAAAAATAATTCACACACTCTAATCCGTGCAGTCCTTATGTATTGAGTCAAGCTCTCGATCTGGATATTATTTCATAAATGTCTTTCTATTTCTGGTTATATGCTGAGCGGTGTCCTGTGCATCAGCTGGAACTGCGTCTGCCCAAATGTAATCTTCATCTTCATAGATAACTGTGTGTTCTGTATGATGGTGACAGAGAGATCACCACAGGTTCACATACAGGTATTCATGGTGACATCATGGTGGCTCCCCTCTGTTGACTGGGAAGAAGAAGCTGTGTCATTGCAGTGTGTGTGTGTGTGTGTGTGTGTGTGTGTTGGGCTGTACTGCAGTACTGCTCAGTACTCAGGCACGTGGCACATGTAGAACAGGGAGTGTGCAGAGAGATGGAGGGAAGCAGGAGACAGAGGGAGAGAGTGAAAGAGAGGATGGGTGGATGCAGGATACCGTAAATGGCAGCATCTGTGTAAAAGAGGGGACAGTCGGTGTGCACGAAATCGTGTCATTCCGCAGATTTATTCTCCCTTAGTTTCTACCTTCCTCCCGTCCCTTTCATCTCTTAGAGCAGATATTTCCCTCCTTCTATCCCTCACTCTGGCAGATTATATAACCACATTTTAATCTGCTTGGGATCATACTATAATGAGCACAGTGCTGGGGAGCAGAGAGGGAAATGCAGAGAGGTGCCGCTGTTCACAAGATGTTTTCCAGTATTTTCACAAAACACAGCTAAGCTTTATCAAGAGACAGAGAGTGAGAGGGAGAGAGAACAGAAAATTGAATAATCCAACCACGCTCACCTTTAGAATCCAGGGAAATGCATTAGTGAAAGGACACCAAGTCTTTGAAGAAACTGTGTGAGAGATTTAGGGAGTTTAGTGGCATCTAGTGGTGAAAAATTGCAGATTGCAACCAGCTGAAACTTCTCCCGGTTAGAATTCCTTCAGTGTTCAATGTTGAGGAAGTTTTTACCGGGAGCTGAATTATCCACAGAGGTCTCCTCTTCTCCAAAACAAACACACCTGGTGACTTAAACCGGTACAAACATTAAATAAAGCAGTTTAACATATAAAAAATCTGTATTTCCGATGGTCTTGTTGCGAAGGGGACTCTAACTATGGTTACTGATGTGAAATCCAAATGCCAAACTATTACTTTATATTCCATTTCTGCCAATATATGCCCCTGAATTCTATACACTGGCCCTATAAATGAAATTTTAGAAAGAACAATGAAGACTGCTGACCTGACATCTTCAGCAGGGATATGTCAGAGTACTTGTGAGAAAACAGCTGCTAATAAATGTTCAAAAAGGGAGGATAAATGTTAGTAAGAATATTCGAACTACAGTTCATGTTACAGTTCATGTTAGTACATGTTGGTATTTAAAATGTATGAAAATGAACATCCAAAAATTTGTTTTTCAAAGTGAAAGTAAAGGGATGAATGTTTACATTTTAATTGTATCAGCAACGTCCCATGATTATCATGGTTTCAACAAATTGTCTTCTGAATACTACAAGATGAATTAATACATTTATCAAAACATCAGTTAGGTGTACAGTAAGGGTCACTGTTTGATTTATTGATGAGTAAAACTAATCTAAATGCTCACATCTTAATCACCCGTCACTAAATAAAGAAACAAAAAATAAACAATTACACAATATAGAATTAATCAAAAGAAAATGTAACTAAAACAATGAAAACCTGCAACATGACAAACAAACATAGGAATTGTAAAATTTGTAACATTTCCATTAATTTCTCCTAGCTATTTGGAATCAGTAGGACCTGATAAGTATAAAAAACTAAACACTGTCAACGATAATAAAGTCCCAGTGTCCTTAAACAAGTACTCTCTAATTATCAATGTCTTAGCTTTTTACTGTTGCTAAAATTGCCAAAAATTTGTAGGGCAAATCTTTGGTGAAGATTCTCAGTCATCCAGGTCATGGTAATCATAAGTGCTTTATCGTAGGCAACTGGACTTTCTTGCGTTATTTGAAGACGTTTCACCTCTCATCCAAGAAGTTTGTTCAGTTCTAAAGGACTGGTGCAGAGTCGCAGGCTTTAAACTCTGTGTGGGTGTGAACCCTTACAGAGTTGTTGGGGTCACATGTGAGTCGTTGACCCACCTGGCCATCATGTGGGTCGTTAGGGTTAGATGGGACCAGGTGTGAATGGGGAGGGATCCCAAGACTGCATTGTAGGTAGGTGATAAATGGTGTCGTAGGTCACCTCCTCTGTTTAACTACAGTCATTCCAGTTTGACGTAGAGGGTTTCTTTCATGCTTCTTCATCTACGTCAAACTAGAACGACCATCGTTAAACAGAGGAGGTGGCCTATGACACCACTTATCCACCTACAGTGCAGTCCTGGGATCCCTCCCCAGGCGACTTCATATCCATTCACAGCTGGTCTCACCTAACCCTAACGACCCACATGACGGTCAGGTGGGTCATGACTCGTCGTGACCTCAACGAGTCTGTAAGGCTTCACACCCACAAAGAGTAGGATATACGATATAGCACCTATGAGCGTAGGGCATATCAAACTACAAAAGTTATCAATCATGTATAAGTTTCAACCATTAAATGTGATCAGGTTTTGGATAGGGCCCAACCGATTTATCGGCCGGCCGATTTAATCAGCCGATTATAGTCAATATTAGGCCAAAAGTTGGCCAATTGATGCCGATGTTAACACTTATATTTTCATCACTAATAAAATGCAGGGAATATGGTGTTTTACTTAGAAATGATGTCCTTGTGTTATTTCCCAGAGGTTTACTGCCTTTTTGCACATCATATTTTTGATTTTCTTGTGTTCAAATTGTTCATATGCTGCTTGTTCCACACAATTTCTGATAATAAAAGTATTTGAAAATAGTAAAATGTTCTTCCTTCAATTTATATCTTTGTAACAAGTGTTTGAACTATATTTAAGCCATCAAAAGCAGGTATTTCGGGGGGTTTAAATTGAAAAATGTAAAAATTTAATCGGCCAGTGTATCGGTTATCAGATTTTTTTATTCCCTAATATCAGAATCAGCATCGGCCCCAAAAAATCCTTATTGGTCATGCCCTAGTTTTGGACCTTGTTCACTTTTGTGTCGTGATCAGCTGCAGACTGACTTGGCAGAGATGGCTGCCATCTTGTTTTTACATAATGTATTGTGCTCATACTACCACCAGATGGCACAAAGAAGTGTCCACGAACGAGGACAACAGGTCTGAGTTAAGTAGAATGAAGTACAAGGTCTGGTTAACCCAAAATGTGACGTCCTCATATGAGGACACAGGGTCTCAGGAGGTTGGAGAGTAAGTTATTTTCATGGGTGTAATTGTATTCTCTCTTTGATCCTCAGGCAGTAAGACAAAGGAGGGAGTTGTGTCATCAGTAAACACAGGTAAGAGAAGCTGTTTACCTGCTAGCCTTTTTTAATTTTTATTAGTTATCATTTACTAATTCTATTTGTGACGTCTTAGCACAAACCTTAGGGGGGATACAAATATTATCTGGCAGTGGTTTGTATCTGCAGATGTTCTTCTGTGATCTTACAGGTGTTTGCTGTCTTTGCCCAGGACGATACCAAAATGTGAATTAAAATCATCTCCATAGCTTCATTTTGGGACTTTGTTATCCACAGCCCTGCTCTTTAATGGAGGTGGGGTGATTAATCAAACATACATTTCCCAAACTAGTCGACCAGTTAGTCTTAATCTTTATGGCCTTTCTCTTGTAAAACTGAGAGAAAAAAAAGTTTGCAAAGATTTTGCTTTGTTGCAAGTGTTTTCAAACTGTAGTTTTTGTTTTTTCAATAGAAAAGACTTAATGGGCAAAGACTAATCGGTTGGTTTGGCAAATGAACATCTGGTTGATTTCCTTACCTGCACCAAAGAGCATGACCCCAAGAAAGTGGGCTGGACTTTGACGCCAATTTGACATAGCGTGACAAACTGTCACTACAGTTCATGGCACCTGATGCCATTGGGCCCAAAAAGACTTTTTCCCATGTCCCTTTTTCCCCATCTGTAAATCAGTGGATTAATTTCTTTGAATGTCACAACCCCCACAAAATGACTTCTTTCTTGTTATTCATTTGATCCAATAACATTTGGAAAGTCCAGAAGAGCCCCATGTTGAAATCATTGTATCCCCACTCAAGTCAGCAGAGGGATAAAGGGGAAGCAAGCCGCTTGGCCGGCTGAAGTTAGCCTGTTGTGCGTGAAGATGCCAATATGCTTGCTCTATTGGCCCGTTGATGTGAAATATCTGGGTAATTTAATACCTGGGAAGTCAAAGCTTTATGGCTTCATGAGTCACTGAGCAACTTTGGTAGGAACGAACAGGCCCTGCCTAGAATGCTGTATCCAGGTCTCTTGATAGGTCAGTATACAGGTGGTGTGTGTGTTTTGTCATTGTACATAATTTGAGTGTGTTTCAGCTTCATTAACCCCCCCCCCCCGTCTCAGTGGCCAACAGGACTGTGGACCAGGCCAACATTGTTGGAGACACAGCGGTTGCTGGGGCCAATGAAGTGTCACAGGCAACAGTGGAAGGGGTCGAGAATGTCGCCGCATCAACCGGGCTGGTCAGCCAGGTCAGTTACCACAATAACACTGGGTTACACCAACGGCCTCCACAGAAACATGTCTGTGTGCAGCACCATGAAAATATCTGAACTTTGAGTGATTTTCTGCTCCAACAAGCTCCGACAGACTCGCAGGTCCAGACTCAAGTTTAAGTCAGCCTGAAACTGATGCAGTGATCTTTTATAGACAGCTGGTTTAACGCCAGCCACTAGATGGAGCTGTTTCCCCACATTAAACACATCAGAGACCTCCAGAGAGTTAAAGAAATCTCATTTACAGTTTCCTCTGTTCAACAAAATTATACATCAAAGCAATGCTTTCTGTGAAATTAATACATAATCTCTTGATGATTCTGTTCATATTTATTAGGATGCACCTCATCCAATTATTTAGTGGTATTTAAGATAAGTGGATTAGAGCTCCAATGCAGCCTATGTCAATTAATCCTCAGATTTCTTTTGATTAATTCAGTGTTCCCAACCTGTGGGTCCCGACCCCTGTTGAGGGTTGCCAAAGTTTCACAAAGGGTCGCGGGGCCTTCTTGATTTCAAGGGGTGTTGGATAACTTTGAAACTATATATACAGCAAAGATTTCAGGATTTCATTCATTTCTGTGAGGAAAACTAAATGAAATTGTTATTTGTGAAGTTTAGATAATTTGGGTTAATTGAACAGATTATCCGTTGTGCTGTACTGTAATTATTATGCATTGAATATAATATGATATATCCATGAAATATGTCCCTTAGTCAGGGGTCGTCAGTTTACTCTGATAGAAAAGGGGTCCCTTCAGGAAAAAGACTGGGAAACACCAGTGTATAAAATAGTGACAAAATGAACCTATTACAAAAAAACAAAACAAAAACCAACAACAAAAAAAAAACGTATTTTGTGACTCTTCTTATCACTGAAATATCTCAACCATTGTACCTGAGCATTACTATTAGCTTACAATGGAGCCAGTTCAGAGATTACAGTGAATCCACAGTTGATTAAGGTAATGTTTCTATATATTCAATGAAAGGCTGCCAGATCTTTGAAAAGGCATCGCACCTGTTTTTCAGGACATAGATGATCTTCTCTAGAGGTATACAGATCATCATTTCTGATGTCCACTTTGATATAGAGAGGGGGGAATCTGACTTCTAGGGGCCGTATTCATAAAGCTTACTCGTAGAGTCATTCCTAGTGACAAAATTCTTTCAAAGAAAATTCATTGTGACGTTTTCTTAGAATTTCCCCTTAAAGTTAAGACTAGGTCCTGGTAAAGATAAAAGTTATTCACGGAGCATCTCAGACCTTAAAAGAACTCAGAAGGTGAAAAACTGTTAGGAGCAGGGAGGAGGAATTTTAAGAGGTTTAAGAGTTTCTTAATCAGAGGGGAAAATGGTGGCCACCTGACAACTAATCACATCTGTTAAAAGAATGCATCATACCTACCAACAGGGTCGATCACACCTCCTTCCTGGGGTAAAAGTTTCTGTCACTTCCTTTCCTCAGAGTTGCTCTGCGAACTTTCCTAAATCACGCTAAACTGGGACTCCTTACTAAAGGTTTTAGGCTAAGTGAGGAACTCTGTGAGAATATTCTCAGAATGTCTGTGAATACGACCCCTGCTTAATGCAATATGCTTCCAGGAAACAGCAGGAGCTATACCGATAAATATCCCCGAGCTTTGATTGAGTTTCAAATTTAAACATTTCCTTAGAGAAATTGAATTTTGTGTGCATCATTTTAGTGAGTGTGTCACACAAATCAAAATGTTAATTTTGTGCAGTGCCATCTGAAACAGATATTTGGAATTGTAGGATTATACCAGTGTAACTTTTGAGGGATTGGGTACAGTTGATGGAGAAAAGTGTAGCTGACCAAACTAAATCTGGCATTTACAGTGGCATACTGGATTTTTGAGGCAGAGACTGGTATCGATATTTTTATTGAATAAGTCAGCCAATATATATTTTTTTTTAAAAAAAAGCATAAAATAGATGAAACAATCTTGATACAGATAAATTTCTGTAACAGATCTTCTTGTAACTTATATTAGTGTGGTTGATTTATCAGTCTAGCTTTACTTAAATTATTAATTGATCATCAGCAGTGTTTATTTTGATTCATCAGTCAGTTGTCACTAAAAGGACCAACATGAGAATGTGAATTATTATGTATTTGCACTGTTTTAGTAACTATGTACTGTTTTAACCTGGTCTTAAAATATGCCACCTCCATTAAAGCCCACGTATACCACACAGTTATATTACAGTTATTTGTTTACTTCGTGACACTTGACTCAGATGTTAGATGGCCTTCATCTAACTTTTGTGCCTTATGCATGTCTTTTTTTTTTTTTTTTTTTTAAATTTTTTGTCTTGTGTGTCACTTCTTTTGTCACAATACTGTGGCAGTGCTTCTGTCTTGTGTGTCGTTCTGTGTCGCTGTTGTTCTCTGCTTGTGTTGTTCATGTTGTGTGTCTCATCTGTGTTTCCCTGATAGGAGGAGCCTGTATACGAGGTGCATATTGGACAGAGCAGTGTGGGGTCATAGGTCATGCTGGGGTGGGCTGGAGTGAAGGAGAAACACGGGCTGCGGTGGAATGGTCTTTTTTTTTTTTCTTAGGAAGGTTCCTTACTGAGTGTCATGACCTGAAAGTATCTAAGTGGCAGCCATGACAAGAGCTGGTTGAAATCTTTAAATGCTAAGGAAAGGTGCCTCAGTGCTTCCTTTCTGATCTCCTTTTGCATAGGATACACTGGACCATCCTTTACGAAAGGAAAGGAGATAGTGCCGTCCCACGTTAGCTTGCAGCAGCAACAGTTCAAGTGACACGCCATTTTGCCATTCATGAAAACAAGCCATATGTCTATTATGCGCAATGTGATTTTGCCAAGTTGGGCATGATCCTGGATCAACATCCCACATCGTGCTCCTGGACAAACATTGCAGTCCTCTGACATCATCAGTGTGCTGCTCCTGTGCTTCTTTTAAAATACCTCTGTGCTTCTTCAGAGCTAAGCTAGTTTCCCAAATTAAAGTCAGTGCAATACATGACTTCAACAGGGCTACAACAGGTCGCGCGCCGGTGATGTCATAGGTGATAGAAACATGGGATTTTGACTGGCGGCAGAGCTCTTCACACACATAAAGTGTAAATCAAAACAAATCAGTTGAGTCTTTCCCCTTCGGATGAAATGGCCAGTCAGGCTACATGCAACGGAGAGAGTTTAAGAGGTCCTGATCGCCTTCGGTACGACGAGAAAGTTAAAATGATAGGAGGTGTGTGCCCTTTTCAGCTGCCAGCCTCTGTGTAGTCTCGCCACCAGACATTCAGAGATCTCCGGCTTCTGATAGTCTGGGGACACTCCTTTCTAAAGTGTGTTTAACACACCGGCGAAAACGGCCAGCAACAAAGCAACGCCTCTTGCATTTTTGAAAAGGACACGCCCTCCTGGAAATGTGCGCTCCCCCTTTTCTCGTCCGCAAGGAAACAAACACACAGAGAGCTTGAAAATAGATGCCAAGAGATTTAACTCCGTTTTATCAAACGTGTGCTCAGTCAACAAGATTGTGGAAATGAAGGACTTACAGTGACTTGAGCCATTTTGTACTGCTACACATGTTTCTAGTTGGACTATGTTTATGAGCACAAGAGTTCAGCGAGCCACCGAAGGACCGCCCTGCGGATTTACTATTGGTTCTGCAACGAAGGGAGTTTTTTTAAACTCTGAAATTGTATCCGCCCATCTAAACACAAAATCAGGGAGAAAGACATCAGTCTTTAGTTAAGCAAAGCGTCTAAAGACTGACATGTGAGTCTAGCCTCTGTGTGGACGAATGACCCTGTCAATTCATTCATTCAATTCATGTCCTGTCGATTCATTACTCAACATTCATTAGAATTAACTTCTTGGCTTTGAATATCTCATGTTATTGTTGAGATCAACTGACTTTAGCTAGCTAGCTAACATTAGCCAACTAACCTGTGATGAAGTGCCTGCCACAGATGTAATGCTAGGTGTAGTGACAGGCTTTCCGTCTGTACCCTGCCGTTTGATGGCTGTGAGCCACAGACTTCTTCTTTCCCCATTCTCACTTGCAATTCTGTGTTGTTTTTTTTTTTTTTTTTTTTTTATTGTTTGCTGTGCAGTGAACAGCCGTCAGCCTGCTCCTACTGGCACACGTTGTTGTTTTAAGACATGCCTCTACATGCTGGTAGATTGATAGAGGTGCTAGAGCGGACCGCTGGAATGGACTGCTTGAGTCGCGGAGCGCTGGGCACAATTATAACAGAATTTGCATTCATACTGTCAGTGCTTTAGCTTATGGACATAAATACAGTTAACTGTTACTCTAAAAAATACATTTGGAGGGTTTGACAAAGTGTTTGCTCCACAATTTCTTCCCTGTTGAAGCCTCACGTTTTATTGTCTGTATCCATTTTTGTCTTCTACAAGGTTCCATTTTTCTGCTCGGCAGCTGATAAAAGCTAAGCTCTGGGTTTTTATTGGCCGTGCAGCCCACCACACAGCAACTTTTCGGCATTTGGGCTTAGTGAAAACTCAGCAGGCGGGGAATGGAGGGGAAAGCGGGCCTCGTCAAAGACAGTGGATAAACCAAGACGGTCCACTGCAAGTCAGTTTCCTGTATCAGTGTCACGTGGGGTTCGCGACCACCACGCCCCTTTAGGAGACTAACAGCAGGTCCTGAGTCCATTGACTTCAGTGGGAGAAATGAACGTGATTACAGATTATGGCTGATTCTTTCGCCCCATAGTCACGGAAGCAAATATTGGACCCATTTATCACAAGCCACATATTTTCAGAACATTCCGACACCAAAATGCACCAAAACACACTCTCGCAAGATCTGGCAACAGAAAGCTCCTCTCTGGTGCTGAAATCAGTGCAGTTTTACCAAAGATACTGGATTAAAAAAATATTTTTTTCCAGTGGATGTCTTAGTTACAACATGATTGAGCTAACTGGAGTAGTTTCATGTCGTATCCGACAACGGGATTGGCGGTTCTCCATCATCTTTGATTGGGTTACGGGGGACAACGCCTACGTAGGAGACCGGAAATGTATACCATTTCATACAATAGGGGTATATTGTAGGTGGGCCATCTTGTTATAGTACAGTATCTTTGGCCTTGTTTCCCCTTTGGGGGCGTGGCTTTCAGATTATGACGCATTGCGCTCTGTCTCTATAGATCACTTCCTTTCTTGAAAATGTGAAGGTGAGGTTTTAGTCACTCAACTTTACTTGTAGGAATGTAAAACTTTGCAAAAAACATGTTAGACTGATCAGAAAAATACTAGAAGAGTCCAAGGGACATCTAAGATACACTTTTCATAGTCCATCTTCGTAAGTAGTAGCATATTGTAGTTTCACCATGCACAGGAGACCCATGTCAACAACATTGCATAATTACGTAGCTTAGTGTAAGTGAAGTTGGATTCTTTTAGCACAGAGGTTATCTTCTTCTTAGTCATCATGAATTCTCTTATCCATCTTTCTTTGACCCCATGACATTTTCCATTGAGGTCAAGCAAAAGTTTTTAGGAAGATGGAAGATGTAATTTTTCTTGACTATTCGACCGCAGCCAAAGGGGGGGGATACACTGCATGCTACATGCACAAAGTTACCAGTTTATTGGTTATGCCTGTACAATCTAATCCAGTTAACCTGCAATAAATCTGACTTTTCCTGCAGAATGTTTTACGGTAGGATTTACTGCAGGACTGTTGTGTTGGGTTACATTAAATGGCACAAGTGTACCTAATAAACTGGTAACTCAGTGTATATTAGCTAAGAGCCCACAACAGACTAAGTGAGCGTCAGCAGGGGAAAGAAGAAACAGAAGCTGCTGTGATGCTTCTGAAATTAAAATGGACAAAACATGCTGAAGTATTTGGATAAATGTGGAAGCAAATAAGAGACATGAGTACAGTGGGGCTGGAGCCTATCCCAGCTGAAATTAGGAGAGAGGCAGGGTACACCCTGGACAGGTCACCAGACTATCACAGGGCTGACACATAGAGACAGACAACCATTCACACTCTCATTCACACCTACGGACAATTTAGAGTCACCAGTTAACCTGCATGTCTTTGGACTGTGGGAGGAAGCTGGAGTACCTGGAGAAACCCACACTGGACCAGCAACCCTCTTGCTGTGAGACGACCTGAGTAACCTGAATCTAATTTTGGAAATTCTGAAACTTTCTTTTTTTTTTTTTTTTATCTAAATTTCTGAACATTGACAAAAAATATATGCAAATTCAGTTTTTAAATTGCAAATAACTAAAATTTCATGTTTTAATTTCAAAGTGGTAAATTCAGAACAAATAAATTTAGCTACGTTTTTCAAAGTTAAATATTTCAAAATCATGAATCCAGAGATGTTTACCTTTTACAATTAAGTATTCAGCGGCTGTAAAATTCAAATACTTATGTCTCTTTTTGCTTCCATTATTATTGTTTCCATTGATGGTTTAACAGCATAAAAACATGTCACAATTTCCTACTCTGAATATAGCAAACATTTTCCTCTGACCTCTCAGACGCGCACTCACTGGTGTGGTTTAGGCAACAATGATACTAAAACTCTCCATTTCTAACCATGTAGCTCTCCTGGGTAGCATTAAGTAACCTACAAGTGCTAAGCCACATCTCCAGCACGTCAGATTAGCAAGTGAATATATTCATGGCATGCACCAAAATGGCTTCATGCACTGCTCAGGCTGAGCAAGGCCTGTGCACCTGGAGCCCGGCAACATGCTGTAAAGCTCTAATCAACTAACCGAACCCCCTTGGAACTCTTGAGCATGATAATAAGACCCGAGTCAATCCTACAGCATGGTCTTTGTAGTCTTAACTGCTTTATTACATCAGAGTTGGAGGAAAACGAAAGCTAGATGGCCTTCGGTGCTTGAGGCCCCTCCGCCCTGCCATCACCTCATCCTTTCATCATCTCCACTCCACCTCTTTTTATGTGTCTAACTTGTTCTCACTCTTCTTGTTTCTTCTGGCAGGGAGAATATGGTGGAATGGAGCAGGGTGGGGAAGGAGGAGAGGTAAGAAAACAAGTTGGTATCAAAGCACAGCAGATCATTTATGAGAAGCAGCTCAGTTAAATCAAATTATGTGACTCATTTGGCTAAGTGCAGGTGGAGAGAAACTAAATACATTTACTCACTCTGTGATTCTTTATGACTTCTTTATCAAGGTTTTTCGATTATGTAAGACTTTGTACTTTGTTCTACCACATGTATATGTATATCCGCCTGAGACCCGAACTTACTGTTTGGTATGTATTTTTATTTTCATCTAGCTATTTGGGATCAGTAGTACCCGATAAGTGTAAAAAAAAACCCTAAACCTTGTCAATGATAATTAAGGCCCAGTGTCTTCAAACAAGACAACAGTAAAGTCCCAATGTCCTCAACTGAGTACCTCCTAATTAACAGCATCTTATCTTGTTACTGTTGATAAAATTGGTCAAATTTGTTGCCATATCAAACCACAAACATTACTGATCATAAATAGCATAGCATAGCTCCCCTGGTTGGCAACAGTCCACACCATGTAAGGAACTCTCGGGATTTTACCAACAAGACCAGAGAGATAACACTGGACTCTGACAAAACTATGGTATCATACGACATCACTTCACTTTTCACTTGCATTCCCATCAAAGAAGCAGTTAAGACTGTGAGGACACATCTGCTACCAGACAGCTCCCTTCCAGACAGGACCAACTTCACCCAGACCACATTTGTGACCTGCTGGATCGTAGTTTGACCACCACCCACTTCAAGTACAACGAGGGTTTCTACTAGTCTGGGGCCGTTAGTGGCCATTTTGGTAAGGAACCGGAACCAGGGCAAGTGAGACAGGATCCGGAATTCGATGGCTGCGCCTTTCCGTCAAAATAAAAGCACCAAGCTAATAAAAATGCGGTGAAACTTTTAATTTAAAGAATATAATTTACAAGAAAAGCCCCAAGCCATTAAGTTAATAGATTTTCTTACACCCCTCATCACCCCAAATCGATGGTGCGCCAGAATTTAAAGTTTTACTTTGGTGAATTTGGTGAATTCTGCATCCGCTCTCTAGACCGGAACCAGAATCCAGACAAAATTCAGAGTGAATAAAAACCGAGGCTAGTTTTTACAGACAAAGCACAGCTGTGCTATGGGCTCACCGGTGTCCCCTATAGTGGCCGATCTTTACATGGAAGATGTGGAGAAGAGAGCTCTGACCACCTTTAGAGGAACTGCTCCTAGCCACTGGTTCAGGTATGTGGACGACACCTGGGTCAAGATCAAAACTGAGGAAGTGGAAACCTTCACGGAACACATTAATGCAGTGGACCCTAACATTAAATTCACTCTGAGGAGGATCTGAACGGGTTAAAATACAGTACTTGAGTAAATGTACGTAGTTACTTTCCACTACTGCTCAGTAACCAGTAAGCTGATCTTGATAGTTAATCTCCGCAGAGTGCCCTTTTAACATTTAAAGGCCTATTTTTCTGACATTGTGGTGTGCTACTTTTATCCAACTAAAGAATTTGAGTATGTCTCCCACAACTGACGTGTTTCCTCCCTCCCTCCTTTCTTCCAGGGTTATTAGTCGTCTTCAGGACCTTCCCTCCCGTGCTCTCCAGCGGCCCCTCGCTCCCCTTGCCTCGCTGTACCAGACTCCAGATGTTCAACATATTTTTTTGTGACTTTACAGAACCAAAATCAACTGAAACAGACTCTTCCGGATGCCGCACCTCAGCCCCTATCTCCCCCTCTGCCTCGTCACTCTGTGATGCCCCCCTTCACCCCCACCCTCCCAGCAGCAGCAGCCCGCTGCCACCTGTCCTCACCCCGTCTCCTCCCCTCTGATTTTCTTCAGCCTGTAGCTTTTCCTCCACTGCCCGTCTCCGCCTCACCTGTGTGTTAGTGTCGTCCTGATATGAACCCTGGTGTTGTTACAGTCCCCCCTCCCCTCGCCAACCACCCTCGCCTACCAACCGATAGGGAAATCTCACAAACACACACGTACACACAAACAAAGAGACACACCTTCACTTAACACACGCATTAAACACACACACACACACATACAGTACATACCGCAAATGCCAGCACAGCCACACACACCGGGCAACCATTGGGAATTTTTTGGGTGTGTAAATACAGTTAAGCCTCTGCATTCCTTAACAATAACAATAAGTCACTGAGTGACTGAGGCAGGGTATGAGAGGGTGTGTGATCTGCTGTTTGTGTGCCTGTGTGTCCATGTTAGCTTATCTACGTGTGTGTGTGTGTGCATGTGTAGCTGCTGGCATATAAAATAAATCTCCAGAGGCTTGTGCAGGGAATGGTGCATCAAGGACAGATATCCTTCTGTTATGTGTGCAGTAGTTAGTTAGTTAGCTACAGTAGACTGCATGCACAGATGTGTAGAATGACTTGTCTCGTGTTGTAACTGTAGAGTAGCAGCTATTCTGTGTAGCTTTGTATGGCTTTGTGTGAGTTTGGCCTCGATATTAGAAACAGGGTTATTAACCAGGAAGCAATACACAATGCTCATTTCTCTCAGCTGTTAGAGCGGAAACTTTGAACTGTGTTCTTGTGATGCATGAGAAAACGAGCAAGTTGGTGTTTAGTTTCAGATTTTCACACAATTTCTCTGTAACGTTCAATATTTGTGGCTAAATAAGCAAAGCCGAAGCGAGACAACAAGCAGATTTTGGTTCTTTAAGGGCACAGTCACACATGAGTGAAATTTGCCCCCGTTTACTTCCATTCAAAGTGAGCGAAGGGGAAAATAAAATATACGCTTCCGATGGAAAAACAGATTTGCATCTGCGCATCACCTGGAGTTCAGCTTTGAACTGTGACCTGCAAAGGAGCAGGGTGAAGTCGGGTAAAATGGGACAAATATGGTTTTACATGTCTGGCTCTTTAAATATTAGCAGCAAGTCGACAAACATGTTATTGCATTGTTACTAAAAAGGTGCTGTGCATAAAACAATCATTTTTATTGGTCTGAGATAATGAGGGTGGGCAGAGTAAAGATTTAAACAAAAGAGGAAAAGGAAAGGAAAGCCATCTGTAATGTTGGTTTTGGTAATAGGAGTACTGCAGCTAAAACAAGGTGTAATGCCAAAAATGGCTTAAGGATGTTGCATTTTTATTATCATTATATTTTCACAATACACTTAAGTTTTTATGGGAAGGTTTTGTGTGAGTAATGCACTCAGCTAAAATGTGATATTTCTCTGTAGTGAAACCAGCATGTTTTTAGGCTACCAGGTGCCATAAAATCATAACTTATGCTTTTTGTGTGCCCCCTGTAATATTACAGACATGTTTAGTGCCATTGTGAAGCAGGATTTATACTTATGCGGCAGACCCTACGCTGTAGCCTGCGTACGTGACCTACGCCGTTGTGAGCATTTATACTTGTGCGGTGGTGTGTCTGTGTCACTCTGCAGTTACACCTTTAAAACACTAGTCGGCGGTGGAGGTTTCTGTGACGTGCCGTAAAGTTTAGTTGATTCAAAACACACATTAAACACACATTAAACATGGCTTAATAGAGACAATTTCAAACACAAGTACACAAATCAGCTTCACTATAACTCGCAGCATTCACAGACAAACACTTGTCTTTATCTGGACACATTTTCCCCACAAATTCAACATGCTAACGTTATTAGCACAAGCCTATGGCATTTTACATTGTATAAATTAGCCTAGCGACCAGCAAACTTTCCCTCCTCTCAACTGAAGCCAGGGACAACAGCAACATTTAACAAAGGTAACGGTACAAAATTTGGCTCCATTACAACTCACAAGGTTCACTGACAAAACAACTGTCTTATACTAAGCACGTTTTCCAAACAAATACAACATGCTAACGTTATTAGCACAAGTCTATGGCATTTTACATTGTATAAATTAGCCTAGCGACTAGCTGAGATTTCCTCTGCTCACATGAAGCCAGGATAAATCACACACAAGACACACCAACGTCGCTGCGACATGTACATTTCCGGGGAGGTGCTTGTCAGGCGATGGCGTAGGCTCTGTATTGATGTAGAGCCTACGCCGTAGCTACTGCGACAATTTAACCCAGAAGTGTAAATTCCACCTGACTCATAATTATTAAAGGTGATGCAGTGAGTCCAGTGCAAGGAAACAGGCAGCGAGAAAACAGGGAAAGCATGACGCAAAAGTTGGAAGTTAGGTAACATTAAAGATTTCATAAATGTATGACGTCACTACTAAATGAATTTAACCATTTAAAAAAACAAACTTGACTCTCCCATTTTACCTGAACATGTCATCAGAGTGACGTAGGGTTTGTTGAAGTGTTTGAAGGTCCAGTGTTTCCAAAGTGTTTCACTTGGCGACATATTATCTTTATAGAAATACAGCAGAGATCCATAACAAGTCCTCAAGGTAACAGTCAAAGTAGTCTCTTGAGTTTTAGGTGGCGATCTACCAAGAAGTGACCTGACGTGAAGGAGAAACTGATTGTTACTGCATGCAACCAGTCAATATTGTATGACACTGGCCATGAAAATTACAAACTGCCCCACATGAGAGATGCTAACGGGAGACAGACGTGGAACTCAAGATAATGGTAAACGCAGCAATAACATCATAATTTGCGGTGTTTATTAACATCAGGCACCGCCCACATCCAGCATGAATATTGCCCTGGCCATTTTCTCATGTGTGACGGTGCCTTAACTCCGACTGGTTCATGGAAATCCCTGACATCTCCTTTTTCACCAGTGTTGCTCGAACTTCGGAGAAGAATGTATGAGTTATTTAAGAAGCTGATTAACATCTTCAACCTCTCCAGTGGTTACAAACTGAATATCAAGGGGAATGTGCTTCAAAAGCTGCACTGTACAATTATAATAACTCAATGTGATGACCATAAAAAAACAAACATCTTGTGTTTGAATATTTCCCTCAATGTGAACATCAAAAAGATTCAAGGAAGAGTTCAAACAGGCTGGTAGAGAATATATGTCAGATTTTTTTCAGATTTAAAGCTATTGAAGGGGAAATTAAAAGGGAAACTAGGTGTAAGGGGTTAATTCAAGGAAGAAATATGAGCAGCTGATACCGGTCACCTCTTGTTATCATGTAGTTGCTTTTTAGTCTTTGTGAAAGCGGTTTGCATGCCATCAGGAGAAACAAGTCTGTGATGAAAAACATTGTGAGGAATCAGTCCGCTCAGAGAGCAGAATGAGAGCTCGGGTTTTTGTCGTGGATCAGCTTTATGTGTAGTTCTGTGTACAGCTTGAATTCTGGGATGTGTAGTTGTTTTTAGGGCAGTTTTTTATTTCACACTAACTAGTCAGAACCCTGGCTGTTATGAAGCTCCCGTCCATCAACTCTCTCAGCCAGTCAGAGGACTCTCTTCACCTCTCAGTCAGTGTGATGCCACCTTTGACTGCTCGTCTGCCCGGCAACAGTGTGTGTGTGTGTGTCTGTATGTACTGTGTGTGTGTATGTGTGTATATTTATGTGTGTGTTAATATAGAACCGGTTCAGCCAGCAAAGTGTGTGTGTGTTTGTGTCTGGAGCAGGTTTGTGTGTTTTTACTTTGAGGCCAATGGAAACTGATGACTGCATGTTGCCTTATCAAGCAATCTGACATTCACACACACACACACACACACACACACACACACACACACACACACACACACACAGACCACACACGACACCTCACCTGTACCAACACACGGCGCACTCTCAACAATACACAATCACTAATCCCACCTCAAATACACAAACACAAATCACACACACACCATGTTTAAGTTGGCATCAAAGCAGACTCGCTGATTTTATAAACAGTACCAGTGAAATTAAAAAGGTTTTGTTGAAATCCAGCAACTGTGTCAAGAATCTTTTATTTCTGATCTCACAGCCAGGGCCAGATGAGTTATGTTTATTCATATTGACCAAAGTCCTGTACAAGTGAAGAGCGCGACTATAGCGAGTGAAATAACATCAACAAATGGCAACAGAAAATCACAAGGCAATATCATACGTGCACAAATCCTGAAGAGGAACTGAAATTTGGGAGCTCAATTTATAAAACATGAAAGATTTTAAAATATTAAAGCGACTATAGCAAACAAAGGCCTTTGAAAACATTTACGTCTCGGGTTTTGTCTGATCTGTCAAAGGAGGGGGATCATTTTTCATTTTTCTCCCATTTTTCCATTAAATCCTTGGAGCTGCCACCCAGGGGTGTCAATGTCGGGGACAAGTGGGACTGATTACCCAGGACTCCAATGGGAAGGGGGCCATCTAAAAGGCTGGAATGAAAAGTCTGACTTTGTTTGAAATGTTTAATTTTAAGTAATCGTTGCCATAATTAAATAAAAAATGGCTGAATAAATTGGTTAAGCGACTAAACTTAGTATAAAAAAAATTGTGGAAGCTCTCTTAAGCCCCTCCCATCACTTAAGGTTGAAAAATGGTTAACTCCACCCCTGCAACTAGGACGCATCTAAGCGCAACTAAAGCCATGGAAAGCCCCGTCTCCACCAAACACTTTCTGTATGGTACCTTTGGAACCAACAGTAACCCTTCAGACATGGTACCTAGACCCTAGTGTTTCCACTGCAAACAGTCCTCTTAAATGTGGGCGGGGTTGTTGTCACTCACTGCTCCGTCCAGCACTCACTGTATTTCCTCATTACCGGTGACACAGATGGAAGTCTGCACCTCGTTTATCGTCCACAGAACGAGGCTGCACGCCGACATTTTCAGAACAAAATAAAACAGGCTGCAGTGAGAGTCTCTCTCCATGGGATATTTAAAAATAGCAGGTTTGTGCATTTAGTCCTTCTCAGGCAAGCTCAGGGGTTTAGTGTTGCTGGAGCCCACAGGAACAACGCTCTACGATGCTTTTTTTTTCTGAGTGAGGGTTAGAATATATGCAGTTCACATAACCCAACCGAAACTAATATATATAAACACTTGAAGATCCACTTATTACTCAAAGTGTTTGTCATATAAAAACTAAAGTGATGGTCAAAGTTGTCACAGTGAAATTTAAGGTGTGTTGATGGATTCACGTCGTCACCTCATGCATCGAGTAACATTACAAGTTAATGTTCCACCTTAAACCCAGAATTTGTTGCTTCATTCCTGCTGCCACTAGGAAAGCACCGTCTCCCCACTCTCCCACTGAGGACCACAAGGAATAACTTAGCTGCAGACTTGTGAGAATTTGTTTAGTTGTTGTTTGCTTTCTCATCCAAAGTTAAGAACAGATAACTGATAGCACTGTCAAGTCTGTGCATAAAGTATGCAAATAGGGCAGTGTGCACTTTGGCGAGCCGTCATCTCCATAAGCTGCTGGGAGAATGCCTCAAAGTTTTGCTCCCAGAATGACATTTCTTGGTTAGAAGAATACTTT
Organism: Epinephelus lanceolatus; assembly: GCF_041903045.1. Classification (NCBI taxonomy): domain Eukaryota; kingdom Metazoa; phylum Chordata; class Actinopteri; order Perciformes; family Serranidae; genus Epinephelus; species Epinephelus lanceolatus. The sequence continues at coordinate 27,797,530 of NC_135754.1, read as the reverse complement.
GCTAATTCTCAACCAGCTGCATGTGATAACAGTGTGGATAGTATGTGTAAATGAACTGTGGTAAACTTTTCTCAATCTTACCAATTTTTGCTGGCTCTAGAGCTGTTGCTCCAACTGCAGATCATACATCTGCATTTTCAGTGGGCAGTGGAGGGTATACGCAGGTATAAGGGATATACCCACCTCTTTTTCTGGCTGTTTACATTACAACCACCTATCAGCCAAAAATATATTGGAGAGTATACCCACTTCCTCCTCAGTAACCTACACATCAACCTAGCAGTACACCGGCCTCATCAACTACCACTACATCACTGCACATTGTCATTTGCCCACCGTCACAGACGCAAAGAGTATAGAAGCGGATTGAGAGAGAGACTCCTCCAAATATGACCACATACGACGTGCAAGGTACCCTGGGTGTGTTGGTTGTTCACGTTCTGGGACACCGTGTCAAGTTCTGCCTCTTACATGCATTGTCTTCTTTCAAGATGTACTTCTGTTTTCACAGGAAATATATCGTTTACATACTGTATCTTTCAAAATAAATGCACTACGTCAGTACAACACAGCAACTTGCCATTTATTTTTCCTTCAACAACAAACAGATGTGGTTGGTCTTAGGCAACAAAAACTCGTGGTAAGGTTTAGGAAAAAAGAACAGGGTTTGGCTTTAGAATCTTATGGGACTCCAATCCCCCCGGGGTGAAAGTCAGTGTTTGTTGGACGCATCCACCACCCCTCCTGTGCGCCCCACTTGGACTTTCTCCGCCTTACCTTTTATCCTTGTCCTGCCACGACGCCTTTTTTGTTGGTTTCTGATGCCGCAAGTCACTCCCCAAGCACTAGATTTCGATGACTTCGGAGTGAGATGGGGCTCCAAAACACAGTCAAGCTCAAATTTTGTCAGCCACCAGCTGAAACATTTATTGGTCCGGTGCGTCACAGTGCATCATATTAAAAGACTTGTATGAATAAAAATAAAAAAAATGCTAAAAAAAAATAGTCATGGTATGCCATAAAAGATCTCATGAAAGAGTCATGGTGTGGAAAGTCAAAAGTACATTATTTTAAAAGGCCTGGTATGGTATGTTATAAAAAAAAATGCCATCATCATTTTTTTTTAAATAGTATGTCATTAAACATAATAAAAAGTTACAATAAAGTTGTGTCATGTGAAAAAGTCCTTACAAATCATTCTTAAACAATTTAAAAATGTTAAAGTATACCCCTGAAAATGTAACACAAACGACACGTAAAATGTCTTAATGACATAGTTTGGTTTGGCTCTCAGAATGTCATAAAAAATGCCATAGTATAATATACCACTAAAAGTGTCATAAATATGACATAGTGGCATATCTAATAGGGTGGAATTGATGTCTTCTACTACTGTCTGCTGCACAAACTTTCAATAAAAAGATTAATTAAAAAAAAATAAAATAAAATAAATACGACATAGTGTGTCATAAATGTCATAGTATAGTCTGACACTGAAAATTAAGAAAAAAGAAAAACAAACATAGTAAAGTATGCAACTGAAAATGTCATAAAAACATTGTGTAGTATGCCACTCAATATATCATAAAAACGACATATTATTGGATGACATTCTATACTATGATGTTTTTTCATAATTTTGGATGACATGCTATACCGTGATGTTTTTTCATGATTTTAGCCAACATGCTATACTATGACGTTTTTTCATGATTTGAGACACCATGCTATATACCATGATGTTTTTTCATGAGTTTTGACGACATACTATACTATGACATTATTTCATGATTTTGGACAACATGCTATAGCATGACGACTTTTCATGACTTTTGACAACATGCTATACTATGACGTTTTTTCATGATTTTGGGCAACATGCTATACCATGATGATTTTTCATGAGTTTTGACGACATACAATATGATGACGTTTTTTTCATAATTTTGGACAACATGCTGTTGACATGCTACCGTGACGTTTTTTAATGATTTTGGACGACATGCTATACTATGAAATTTTTTCATGATTTTGGAAGACATGCTGTTGACATGCTACCATGATGTTTTTTCATGATTTTGGACGACATGCTGTTGACATGCTACCGTGACGTTTTTTAATGATTTTGGATGACATGCTATACTATGAAATTTTTTCATGATTTTGGACAACATGCTATACTATGGCGTTTTTTCAAGATTTTGGACAACATGCTATACCATGACATTTTTTCATGATTTTGGACAACATGCTATACCATGATGATTTTTCATGACTTTTGACAACATGCTATACCATGACATTTTTTCATGATTTTGGACAGCATGCTATACCATGACGATTTTTCATGACTTTTGACAACGTGCTATACCATGATGTTTTTTTATGATGTTGGACGACATATTATACTATGACATTTTTCATGATTTTGGACAACATGCTATACTATGACGTTTTTTCAAGATTTTGGACGACACACTATACCATGACGTTTTTTTCATAATTTTGGATGACATGCTATACTATGATATTTTTTCATGATTTTGAACAAAATGTAATTCGTTTGGGGAATGTCTAATGGGCAACATTCAGTCTCAGTATATAAGATATATTCTTATATTATGTAATGTTGTAACATTGTTAATTTAATTGTTCTTTGTATGTATTCTTTTGCTTATTTATGTATTTTTACCATTCAATAATGATTTTAAGAATTTATTGTAATTTATTTATTGTATTTAAAGATTCATTGTATTTATAAATATATTGATGGACTAAGAGTCTCATCCTACTCTCTAATGTGCTATGTGTGAGCTCAGTCCTGCGTGTTCTTTAATGAAGCAATAGGAGAAGATATTCGGTCTCAGTTAATGTAGTTTATTAAGCAGTAAAGGAATAAAATTACAGAGCTCTGGGTCTCAACTTCACATCCCTGACGAACAACAAAGGTGTGTCAGTTCACGAAGTCTGGCCTCCTGTCCTTTGCCTGACCCAGTATATTTGAGCGTAACAGAGTGTCATTGTGCACGCAAGGCGTTGTCCTCTTCTCATTGGCAGTTCCACTTCCTCCTTCACCACACCACGCCCCTGCCTCGTGTTAATCTGACTCCTTCCCGCTGGCGGTGGGGGCGTGGTTCCTGTTTTGAAAGACAAGAGAACAACACAACTCCCTACATGTGCTGTACCTTACTATCTGTATATCACTTTCTATTCTTTTTACCATATATGAAACTAATTATCTAAACATTGCGGTATGTGCTCCTCAGACTTCATGTCTCTTCCTCTCCTGTACTTCTCCACTTCTGCAAAGCAAACACATTCAGATCAGCTGAAATCATCTCAGTATTCTCATTGTTCACACATCTAAAACTTATATATAACATAATATAATATAATATAATAAAGTATAAAGTATTTCCGATTCGGATTTATTGTAGTATTTATTCAACAGCATTTTAAATATTGATTATCTGATATGAATTGTATACCTGAAGTGGGGCTGAATAAAGTTTTCCTCTTAACATCTGACCTGTTTGATCCCATTTATATTGGTGAGGGCAGACTAAATGACAAACTGCTGTCAGTATAATCCAGTACAGTTCAACACCACCACAATCTACAACTCAACACTTCAATATAATGTTAGACTGAATATTAAACTGCTTTTGTTTTTTCTAGGTGTACCAAGTAAACTGTCAAGTCTACATAAAAATGCAGACAGAAAGCATAATGATGAGACAAATGCAGTGATGGACAGTAACTAAGTATATTTACTCAAGTAGCTACTGTACTTAAATACAAATTTGATGTACTTGTACTTTAGGTATTTCCATTTTGTGCTACTTTATACTTGGAGGGAAATACTGTGCATTCTACTCAAGCTCCATTTATTTGATAGCTATAGTTACTTTTCAGACAGTTTGTTTTATATGTTGTAAGTTTCATATTTACAAGTTGATGTGCGTTGTTATAGATTAGACTAGTATACTAGTGAAAGGTGTTAAAATTAGTTCTACCATGACAACATTTAAATGCTGCTTACATGTAGCCTACGTGTAAATTGATCAATCAATACTCAATACATATTCATGTATGAGTACAACACTTAAAATTGGGTCACTCTGCATCATGAGTACTTTTAACTTTTCATTTTAAGTAGTCCTACATTTTTCTGACAATACCCAGATACTTTTACTCAAGTCAGATTTGCAGCACTTTTACTTGTGACTGAGTTTTTGCTCTTTGTTGTGATATTACTACTTTTTCTGGGGACTTTGTCCACAACTGGACAAACATCAAACAATAGAGACATGCAAGCATCGCACGTCTCATCCTCCACCTCATTCTCCATTGTCTTTCTGGGATCTGCCCCCTCAGCTGGGCAGCCTCCTTCTCAGCCTGCAGGTACAGCAGTCCTGCTGCAATAACTGCACCAAGATGCCTTCTCCGATCCATGTCAGTTATTAATTTATTTCACACTTACAATAACCACCAACTCTCCACAAACTTTCCCCCTGCACCTGACTTTTGATCACACATAATCAGAAGCCAGGTGCGGGAATTGGATATAGATTAAATATGATCAAAAGCCAGCTGCGGGGAAAAGGATTTAAACGACAATTTAAGAAAATATTTTGGCTATTCATACGTTTTTTGTGTCAGTTATATATGTTGAAACGTTAAAAACATATACATATTAATTTCTTACAATGACAATTAAGAAGAAGGAGAGGGTGTTTGCGCTCTTGCTACAAGTCCAAAGAAAAACTCACATCAGGTGCGTAGGCCAAAAAATGTCAAGAAGACACCAGGAAATGCTCGCACACCTATCACATAAATGGAATGTCCACATCCACAAAACGGTCTTCAATTCGATGACTCATTTCTTCATTTAGCTCGGTGTTTAGCCTGCAGCTCTTACGCTTTGATGAGAACATTAAACCATGACAGTTCATCCAGCTCATCCAGTTTTACAACTTGACATATTTTGTTTTACAGGATATGACCTGTTATGGTAGAAATGATGATGCTGTTTCATGATTGGCTGTATGTGAACAAGACATTGTATAAATGAAAAGGAGGTCTTATCTGTTGGACAGACACTTCACATCATCTGACACCAACTAACGCTGAATTTACAAAGGGACATCACCCAAGCTGAACTGCCACAGACTCGGTAAGAATAAGTCTGTTTTCATCTGTAAATTATTGCTGACAGAATTGATCATGTAGATTTGTTTCCTATGTCTTAAAGTTAAATCAAAACAAACGAATGAAACGTTTTATTCATTTTTTTAATCACACCGAAGCAGAAGGCACATTTCACTGGAGGGGATGCCAGGTGCTGGGACCGTGTCACTGGCATGTATTCTGGGAGTGTCCAGTGATCAGACCTCTCTGGACAGAATTTCACAAAGCACTAAAAAAGATACTTAACTCTGATCTTCCTTTGCAATTTTTGACATTATTTTTAGGATGTATGGATTTTAAGGCCAAGCGTTCTGACAAATATATGTTTGGTATTTTGCTATCGGCTTGCAAGAAAGCCCTCACAAGGTGCTGGTTGCTTCATGAACCTTGCACAATAGAGGAGTGGACAGATATTGTAAATGATATTTATGTTATGGAAAAGATTACCTTTTTCACTTCATCTTCAGGAGAATGTGTTCATTCAATTCTGGGCAAAGTAGGTGATATATGTAAGACCCTTACGACCTGATTTTGTGGAGTTATCATACAAAAGACCCTGTGATGTTTAGTCACGCAAACCTCATTGACTGCCAATCTATTTTTTTTTTTGTATCTTTAATCCCTCCTCTAAAAACTAATGTGTCATTTAAAAATACACTCGCAGCCTTGTCAGTCATGTATAACAGCCACGTAGATTTCACCTTGTGACGTAATATCTGCTTGTGCGTGCGTGGTCATGAACAGACGTGGACACGGCAGCACGTTGTTGTTTTTTTTACCTTTAAAAGGTTAATATGCACATGTGGCAAACAGAAGAAAACAGTGTACGTTTACATATTCATGTCTATAGGCCTAAGCCCCACATACGTCCATAGACCCTCAATATTTGTTTTACAGCGCTGTTTTAAGGTCAATGTCATCAATCTGTTTGATCATCTGCTTAAAAAAAAAGAAAAGTAATATGTCCTGTTGTGACTAGGGGTGAGTTCGTGTACAAAAATCTCCAAACATTTAGAGTGGATAATTTTTTTCGTGTAAACGTGTACACGGGTTTCACCGCTGGGTGATGCTATTGCTTTATACCAGTAAAGCCCCAGTTATCCGAATACCAACCGAACGGGCCCTTTTAACCAATGCGCTGTTTTAATAGCATGGAGCACGTAGGCTACTGAGGCGTTGTTCGCCATTCCGAAGGATCTACATCCTGAAAATTAATTTCCATTTATCGGAGTGGCGGCCCTTCCTCTTTTTTTCAAAGGGTCTGCCATTCTGAATTCTGTTCCCTGAAAAACAGGTCATGTCAGCCTGAATTATTTGCGTGTGTCCCTGGTGAAAATTGCTGACATGCATGGGAAATACGGCTTCTACAGGCTCACCATAGCTTACTGTCAGGACTCAGGGACCAGAATTCAGGATGGCGGACTGTCGGAATGGCGGTATTTCGGAGTGGCGGCCTGTAACCAGGCTACTGACCTGTTGCCAAACCCGGTCTCACACCATTTCTTGTCATATTCACTGTCTATCACAGTTAGTCAACAATTAGTATCAGCCCCCTCCCCCTATAAAAAACAAACAAAACGTTTTTCGTGTACTAATTTTCATAACCGTTTATGATCTCAAACACGTGTACACTCACCCCTGGTTGTGACAAAAAGAACAATTTCACGGGGAGTTTTGGGAGTTCTCCCCCGAGAAAATTTTGAAAATTCATACTGCTAAATCCTATTTTCATGCAATTTCATACAGAAATAGATAACAGATAATAAACAAGTGCATTACATTAGCCTACCTCATCATGTTCTTGTGTAGTAGGACGCCTATTAGAACTACTCTCTTCTTCTTGCCTCGTTTTTTTCTTAAAGACTCAAATAACAAAGAGGTTTTTTTCATCATAAGTGTGTTTTAGTTATTCAGGCAGGGCACATGGTTTCATATCGTCTGCAATTTCCTTACCTTGGTACAATTCTCACCAGCAATGTATTGACAACAGGCGACTTCCACGCTATTTACTTCAGTGTTTTTCACCCAGGTAGATTTGTTATACTATGGGTAGGTTAGACTTCATAACGCCTGTATCTGATTGTAAATCCTGATGTGAGCTTTGCCTTGTGGCTTCAGGAAGCAGCTGTAGAGCCGGAGTATCTGCCGTCCTGCTGAGAAATCCAGAGCATCACAACGCCCAGAGAAATACAAGGTATAACACCACAGAAGAGTGGACACTGGATGTGTTGTGCCATTTATCAGTAGCATGTCAGTTTGTAAGATAAAATGGTTCTTTTTTTTTTGTTTTAAAACAGATGGCTGCTGGCCGTATCGCTCATGCTTTTGAATACGCCGGGAACGAAAGGGGCAGGGCGGCATTCAGAGAAAAAACACTGCGTAGCAAAAAAGACACTCTGTTTTATGATACAGGTGCTGATGGTCAAACATGCAGCCTCATGTATTTCAGCAGACGTTTTATAGAATGGTTGGATACACTGAAGCAACAATACCCTGAACTTCAGGAAACTCAACAGAATGGTAAAATCATCCTTCAGTCCAAGGAAGGTATCATAACTTTAGATCCGAGTGTAAAGGCTGTGGTACAAGGCCGACAACTAATGGGGAGGTTTGAGAGAGATTTTCCACAAATGAAGCAAACGGTCAGGCCAGGCTCTGACAATGCTAACACTAGAGCTCGTCCTTTTATGTTCCGTGGAGCACGTACAAATGAGCAAAAACGTCGGCTCAGAAACAGGAAACTGCGACAAAATCACGACACTTTGTTTTTTTGTACTGCTGTCAGAGATAGGGTTACTACAAGATGGAACCTCATGTTCTTTAGCATGCTTGTAAAAGAATGGCTAGGTGCAATGCGGCAAAATTATCCTGAACTTAGTCCAGACACACCGGACAATATGATCACACTCAAGTCCAATGAAGGTACCATAACCTTATATCCTAATGTAAAAGTTGTGGTAGAAGGCAAGCTAATGGAGAGGTTTGAGAGAGATTTTCCACAAATGAGACAAACAGCCCAATCAGCTGACTTATCAGCAGCAATGGGAAGGTTAACCTTAAACAATTAGGAATAACATCCTGATGAGTCAGAGGGTGAGGGCACACTTGACACACCACCCAACCCAGCCAACTGAAGAGAAAGAATGCCTGATGAATAAGGAGAGAAACTAGAATTACCGCCACGCTGTTGTTTGCGTCTGCGCACCAGTCAAGTTTCTCTTACAGTGAAAACATGAATGCTTTACAACCACTGTCCCCACAAAGGCATAAAAACACAGAATAAAACACTGTAAATAGCTGATTCTTAAAGCTTTATCCTACTACTTTATTTTAGGAATATGTAATTGGGTTGTAAAATCTATTACATATTGTTTTCTGATTTGTATTTAGTTTGTAAGGCACGGTTTCCCCTGGGTTGTGTGTGAGTTTTATTTTGCAGTTTTTCAGTTTATAGCAATATAGATGCCTTGACACGGCGACTTAATAGCGTATGGGGAGATTCTTATAAACATTGGTGCTCATACATACAGGGGAAATTTGTTTTGGTGTTTATATATTGTTTCAGAATGTGTCACAGAAATGTCACAATAATGTATCTTCTGATTGTGTTGTATGACCTCAGCACACTCTGGTCTGTCTGCAGGTTATAGAGGAAACAAAGAGCAGCCTTGTACTCACTGAGCAGGTGGTAGTTTGAGTCCCTCTCATATTTGAAGGTCAGTCTTCCATAGCTGACATGGTTGAGATTCTTCAGCCACTCGAAATAAGACACTGTCACACCGCCAGCATTCAGGTACATGTCCTGCAGGATGAAACATCACAAACTCATCAGACCCCTGGCTGTTTGATCTCTACCCTCTCTGTGTGTGGAAGATTATCTTTGATTTAAAATGTCCTCTGTATTGTTTTTAAGATCTGATTTGGGGAGAATTCTTTTCTTTTTTCTGTAAATGAAATGTTTTTGGGGAAAAAAAATATTTGTGTGATTGAAATGTGTTTGAAGAAACATGTAAAAGTGAGCAGAAGACATCAATAAAAATCTATTGCGTACACAATGAAGGCTTGATCGTTGTTTACATGACTCTCGTGTCTTGTTTTCAGAATAATTTACTCTGCTTGTTGTTTCACATTCATGGTTTAGTGTGTATTTTTTGTTTTAACATTAAATATTCATGACCAGATACACAACAATCCAATTTAAAAGTTAAGGTAAACTCACTCTCAGGGATTATTCATTAGGAGTTTGGGGTGTGGTTTGATCAGAGTAGATTGACAGTGCTGGACGCAAAAGCCAGCAGCTCCGATAACTGTCATCAGATTTAGGGTGAAATGTTGCTCATTCCTGCCTGGGGCTCAGATGTGTGTGGCATCACATTTCCACCCACATCACAGCAGCGACACAAGCTGAGACAAAAAGAGAAATGGGAATTCTTTCATGCAAAACGCCTATAACTGATGTGCAAAAATGCCACCAGCAACTAGGGATGATCCTGGCGACTAGTTTCCCTGTCCACTAAACAAAAATTTTAATGAAGACTAGTCGACTAGTCTGAAAAAGGAAAACACTCAGGAAACAAGTCAAAATTTAGCACAATTTATTGTTAAGTATTTGAAGCATTGTCCCAAAAATAGTGTGTGCATTAACAGCCCTTTGAAGCCTTTAATCACAATACTCAACAACCATGTTAGATTTAAAATGCCGCTGAAGTACGAGACACTTTGCGCCATGCAGTATGAATGTGAACATGACGGCAACTCAAAAGTTAACCACTACAATAACATCTAAAATAAATAAACTGCCTCTGAAATGTGGGGCACATTGAACCTTGATAGCAAGTCACTTTAAAGTTAATAAAACATCTAAATTATGATTAAATTCCAGCTGAAATGAGAGGCATTTTGCTCCGTGCAGTATGAATGTAAACCTGCACTTGTCATCCATAGCATGTCGTCCAAAATCGTGAAAAAACGTCACAGTATAGCATGTCATCCAAAATCGTGAAAAAACGTCACAGTATAGCATGTCATCCAAAATCGGTAAAAAAAAGTCACAGTATAGCATGTCATCCAAAATCGTGAAAAAAGTCACAGTATAGCATGTGGTCCAAAATCGTGAAAAAACGTCACAGTATAGCATGTCGTCCAAAATCGTGAAAAAAGTCACAGTATAGCATGTCGTCCAAAATCGTGAAAAAAGTCACAGTATAGCATGTCATCCAAAATCGTGAAAAAAGTCACAGTATAGCATGTGGTCCAAAATCGTGAAAAAAAGTCACAGTATAGCATGTGGTCCCAAATCGTGAAAAAAGTCACAGTATAGCATGTCGTCCAAAATCGTGAAAAAACGTCACAGTATAGCATGTCGTCCAAAATCGTGAAAAAAAGTCACAGTATAGCATGTCATCCAAAATCATGAAAAAAGTCACAGTATAGCATGTCGTCCAAAATCGTGAAAAAACGTCACAGTATAGCATGTCGTCCAAAATTGTGAAAAAACGTCACAGTATAGCATGTCTTCCAATATCGTGAAAAAAAGTCACAGTATAGCATGTCGTCCAAAATCGTGAAAAAACGTCACAGTATAGCATGTCATCCAAAATCGTTAAAAAAACGTCACAGTATAGCATGTCATCCAAAATTGTTAAAAAAAAAGTCACAGTATAGCATGTCGTCCAAAATCGTGAAAAAACGTCACAGTATAGCATGTCATCCAAAATTGTGAAAAAAGTCACAGTATAGCATGTCATCCAAAATCATGAAAAAAGTCACAGTATAGCATGTCTTCCAAAATCGTGAAAAAAAGTCACAGTATAGCATGTCATCCAAAATCGTTAAAAAAAAGTCACAGTATAGCATGTCATCCAAAATCGTGGAAAAAAGTCACAGTATAGCATGTCGTCCAAAATCGTGAAAAAAAGTCACAGTATAGCATGTCATCCAAAATCGTGAAACAAACGTCACAATATAGCATGTCATCCAAAATCGTGAAAAAAGTCACAGTATAGCATGTCGTCCAAAATCGTGAAAAAAAGTCACAGTATAGCATGTCTTCCAAAATCGTGAAAAAAAGTCACAGTATAGCATGTCATCCAAAATTGTGAAAAAAAGTCACAGTATAGCATGTCTTCCAAAATCGTGAAACAAACGTCACAGTATAGCATGTCTTCCAAAATCGTGAAACAAACGTCACAGTATAGCATGTCGTCCAAAATCGTGAAACAAATGTCACAGTATAGCATGTCGTCCAAAATCGTGAAAAAAGAAGACATACTATAGTGTGCCACTCAAAATGTCATTAAAATGTCACAGTATATGTTACGTGCCTGTGTGTTTTGTGCCCGTCCATTGTTTCAGCGTGCAGCTGATCCACATCCTTCCTCCTCAGCGAGGAGTATGAATGAATGAGGGAGGAGCAGTGCCAGTGGGCCAGAGGGCTGTGACAGTTGTGTGTTTGCAAGACGTGGGTAGCAACGTCCCAATCATGTTTTGAATCAATTGTCATGTTTTGAATTAATTGTAGCTGAAATTACAGTAAAACAATTTTTAAAAATGATTAAATGACATGCTGCAGGCCAGTGATTCCCAACCTGGGTGTAGTTCACTGTGTACTTCTGCAGTCACCACAAAGTACAAGGAAAAATTGTGAGAAGGATCACAAACTGTGGCTGGCAGTATATTGATAGTCACAATAACCAGTAAACTAGCAACAGCAACGATAAGCGGACTGTACAGTTTACCACCAACCTGAGTCATTAACTGAACACCAGCTGCTGTAATTCAGAGTTCTTGAAAACTAGTTTGCTCAAACTCTAGTTAACAGAAAAGTCAAAATTAATAACTAACACATGCAATTGATCAAACATACAGAAGAAAGAGAGCAAGCCTAAAAACTCCAGGATAAATATGTCTTGTATGAAACAATACTATAACAATATTCAACAATATTCAATCAATGTGGCACCCAGATAGCTCTTTCCTGTCACTCTCTAAGCTGTAATGTAATAAAGGCAATACCACCCCATCCAAAAAATACTTAAATAATATATGATCAATAGTAATAATAGCATCCAGTTTCAAATCATTTTCAATGAACACATTTTCTACATGACAGGTGGTGTCACTGAAGGGTATCTGAACTTGAAATGCACCTGTCAGGGTTGTGGGGGTACAACGGACTAATAATGTTGGCTTATGGATCTGTAGTGCTGGGCTTTGCTGAAAATCTGCTGATATGTTTTGCTACTGACAGGGCTTTGTCTGGTTTTTTAACTCCTCTATGTTCGCCGATGGTCACTGCTTTCTCTTTGGTGTGTTCCCTCAGTGCTGCCCGAATGGAGATTGCCTCACAGCGCTTCAGTGCTCCTGCCACAATGTCCTTTCTGAAGCTGTAGTCTTTGCAGACCTTCACTGGTACCACCACATACTGCTGACAAGCCTTGGAGAACTGGTGCTTCATTTGCTCCTCTCCCTGTTTGGTCTTTGCCGTCTCTCTGATCACGTTGTGGTTGTGGTCCAGCGCAGCTACACGAAGCCGAGCCTCAAAGCTCTCCCTCAGGAATTTCTTTCTCTTTGTGACATACTTTGTTTAGACGGAGTGGAGAGACTCAAGTGTGCCAGTGTGAATGCCCTCTGTTACTTTCTCCAGCTTTTTCCAACAGCAGTTTGTCCAACACAACTTTCTGCAGGTGTTTAAATGCAGCAGAGCTGGGAAGGAGCCATGGGCATTTGTTTTCCTCTTCAGGGCTGTAGGGAGGGTGCTCACATTTCCGTATCATCTCACCAGATGCCCATTGGTGAGTGTTGGTGATGTGGTGCAGCACAGATATCCATTTCTCCTTAAGCTTGGTCACACTTCCATCACATGAGCCAGCACAGTACCATAGGTGGTTGGTGTTCATCCTGCTCCACTCAAGCAAGTCCTCATTGTGGCATTTCAGCAGACTCTTTTTTACACTTTTAACAATGTGCCACAGATCGTACTCGTGCTTGATGTTGCCATACTCTTCTCGCATTACCCTTTGGACAGACGGGTGGCAATCAGTTGCTAGCACAGAGATGGAGACGTTGTGTTCGTCCAGCTTTGCAAGGCATCTCTCCAGACCTTCAACCTCTAGCTAGTAACTGGTCTTTACTTCAGTGACATTCACGGTCTCCTGAGCAACCAGCAGCCCTGACTTTGTGTCAGTGACGGAGTAGGAGTAGGTGCCATATGACGCATTGTGACCTGGGCTGTCATACCTTGAATCACCTGACACCACCAGTGGTTCATCACCTACTGCACTCATTACAGCCTCATTGTGTGAACACCAGGTTTGATTCACTTCAGGGATGACATAGGCCTTTTGAATCTTGAACCACTGTCTCTTGGAGAGGCTCTCTAAGCCAATTGTTTCACAGAGCTCAATGAATGGAGTGCATTCATTCCCTGTGACAAATACTGCTGCAGGTACTGACACATTGCACTCCATTACACCCCTCACCAGGGGCTGGGAACGCCAGGTATAGCTGTGGCCATCAATGCACTCAGTCTTCACCTTCATCCCAAATCCACTTTTGGAAACAGTTGGCGGCTCAACAAGACATTTTCCACAATTCTCCCAATGACACACAGTGAACAGTTTCAGTAGCTCTTGCACAGATACTATGCTCTTCCTGTCATCTGAGAGATTGAACTCCTCATCTTTGACATCAATCAAGCTCATTTCCCCTTCTTCTTCTTCTTCTTCTTCTTCTTCTTGATGATGATGAATGATACCTCACTATGCTGTGGTGATGAAGCCCTTGGCACTGGGATGCTATCCAATACACCAAAGTCATCCACTGATGTACAGTAGGAATGGTCGTTGATGAGTACCATGTTCTTTTCTATGTCATCGGTGACTGTACCTATGCTCACACGTGTTCTTCCACTGCCCTCACTTTCATCTTCCACCAAGTCAGTCTGGGTACTGACATTCACCATGATTCTGCTGCCTCGACTTTCTTCCAGTTCCTGACATGCTTCCTCACTTCTAGTCAACTCCAATACATGTTTTTAGACTTATTTTATCTTTATCATATAAACAAAGTCTAGCCATTACAATATCAAGCTCACAACAAAGTATCAGTATAAATTACAAACTGAGCACAAAGCAATAAAAACAAAGAAAGAATGAAATAAAATGGTCAAAATTGTCTAAATATACAATCCTGATCCATTCATCCATGATTTATATATTTTATTGCTTTAAAATATGGCTCTATTAAATGCTGTATTCTGATTGATCAGTCGCGGCATTCAGTGGTCTGATATTACTGTGTAATGACCGTTGCTAGTAGCAACGGTCATTACACAGTTGCTACGTAGCCCAGCGTTGCTAGGGACGCCGTCCTGCAACACTGCAGCTGTCAAACAACTTCCGAGGGAAAAAACAAACAGAGTGGCTGATTTTAACATTTCTTTTAACTTATTTGGAGAGTAGCTACAAGGATTTTGAGGAATGGGATGCCGCTGAAGAATAAGAATACGGACTTTCTCTGCCAAAAACAAAAGAACACGGATTTGAATACACAGTCAGCAGTCAAGTTTTATGCCTCGGTTCAGTCCACTAAGCCTGGGTGAGTATACACAACTTTCACCAAAAGTTGTCGAATCCGGTCGGTTTTAATGCACTTTGCGGAGGCAGACAACATTATTTATTTAACTGATAATTAGCCGTGTAATAAGCGGGATAATGTATAATGAGCGGGTGAATACTGGGAAAACAACTCCCGACAGGGGAATAGAACCCCGACGTGCAGCGGAGGCTCACCACCGGCTCATTAAGCCCTTTTCACACAGAGCGCGCAAAGCGCAGACCTCCGCCGACGAACCCATTCATTAAGTATGTGCTACCGCGGCTCAAGAGCACACCGCTCTACCGCCGGGCTGAGCGGCGCGCGAGAGGGCGCATGCCGCGGCGTCTGCGCCGTGCCAGCCTGCGCTCGAATTGAACATTTTTTAATTTCACCGCAACACGCTGTGATGACACCTCGGGGCGTCCAATACAGAGAAGAGCCTGAAGTAGACCCGGAAGAGGTCACCATGGAGCTGTAGCTCCTGAACGAGCCTGTACTCCCCCAAATCCTGTCTTGCGCGCTGCGAAAATCGCGCTCTGTGTGAAAGAGGCTTTATACATTATCCCTTAGGCCTACGTAATAAACGGTGGTTTGCTGAATAACCGCGTCATCCTTCCACACGTCCTGGCCACAGTCTATGGTCCTAGCGGACGCTACAATTTTATAGGCTACATTTACAGTAACACTACCTCTCACTCTTCTGCCTGGCTCGCACGTTTTTGTGCCCTTTCCCTCCGGCGGAGAACAGAGTCCGTAGTGTCCGTATGTAGTGGTCTGTCCGTTTCCCCTACACTGTAAAGTGGTGGAAAAAAGTTTTCGGACACTCTTAAAATTTTACACAATCTCAAATATTATCATGAAATATTTGTGGAAAAATCTTTTTTGTGTTTCAAAAGGTGTGGCTGCATTAGACAGATACAAACAAATACAAATTATATTTTTTGGTTTATTGTTTACAAGAAAAACTAACAAAACTGAGCTGGCCACTCTAAGACCTGGATACTGTGCTCCTGCAGCCAAGTTCTACTGGCCTTGGATGTGTGGCAAGGGGCATTATCTTGTTGAAACATCCAGTTTTTACCTCGACGGAACAGTGCATGCGCAGAAGAGAGCATGTGGGTTTCGAGAATGGTACAATACTTGGTAGAGTTCAATGTGCCATCACAGACAGTGAGATGACCAACACCAGCAGCACTCATGCATCCCCAAACCATGATACTGCCTCCACCATGCTTGACAGTAGGTACTGTACATGCTGGAGATAATGCTTCGCCTGGCCTTCTGCGTACCCTCACATTAGTAGGAGGAAGATAAAGCTGGAAACTGGACTCATCTGACCACAAAATCTTCTTCCAATTCCTGGCTGTCCAGTTCTTGTGTGCCTGGGCCCAACGACGCCGGGCTAACCTCTGTCTCTCATTGATCAGGGGCTTCTTGATAGCCTTGTAGGACCTTAAGCCATGATCTAAAAGTCAGCCACGTACAGTGCAGGTGGAACACTGGACACCAGTTTGGTTTGACCACTGCTGCTGAAGCTCCTGTGATGTCATTCGGCGGTTTTGCCTGCACATGCGGATCAGGATGCGGTCATTTCTTGCTGAAAAAACCCTTGAACGCCCAGATCTTGGTTTGTCTTCCAAGCTGTTGGTTCGTCTGTATTTCTGCAGAGTGTATCCAACTGCTGAAGGACTGCATCTGCACTTCCTGGCTATCTGGCGGCAGCTGTATCCTTCCTGGCTGAGAATCTTTATCTTCAGGCGTGTTTCCTGCGTTAGGTTCCTTGTTTTAGCCATTTTTGTGTCTGAAGAACTTTCAAATGTGCTGGCTTTATGTAGACACGAAGCTTGGCAACAAAAATTGTGTCTTTTAATAAAAAGAACGACTTTCATCACTGGTACCAAAATGACCCAATACTCAAAATTTCTTATGTATTTTTATGGAACCAATCAATTTTAAGTTTTTAATGGCTTTTTTAGGATTTATTTAGTATTTTGGCTGTGACTGTACTAAAAGAAATTGCACTTGAAGACCTAAGAGTGATTCTTAATGCAATATTTCACAAATGCATGGGGTGTCCGAAAACTTTTTTCCACCACTGTAGTATAGCATGTCGTCCAAAATCATGAAAAAACGTCATAGTATAGTATGTCGTCCAAATTTATTTAAAAAAGTCATAGTATATTATGTCGTCCAAAATTATGACAAAAACGTCATAGTATAGTATGCTGTCCAAAATCATGAAAAAACGTCATAGTATAGTATGTCGTCCAAATTCATTAAAAAAAAGTCATAGTATAGTATGTCGTTCAAAATTATGAAAAAAACGTCATAGTATAGCATGTCGTCCAAAATCATGACAAAACGTCATAGTATAGGATGTCGTTCAAAATTATGGAAAAAACGTCATAGTATAGTATGTCGTCCAAATTTATAAAAAAAAGCGTCATAGTAGAGTATGTCGTTCAAAATTATGAAGGAAACATCATAGTATAGTATGTCGTCCAAATTCATTAAAAAAAGTCATAGTATAGTATGTCGTCCAAAATTATGAAAAAAACGTTATAGTGTAGCATGTCGTCCAAAATCATGACAAAACATCATAGTATAGGATGTCGTTCAAAATTATGGAAAAAACGTCATAGTATAGTATGTCGTCCAAATTTATAAAAAAAAAAGCGTCATAGTAGAGTATGTCGTTCAAAATTGTGAAGGAAACGTCATCGTATAGTATGTTGTTGAAAATCATGAAAAAAACGTCATAGTATAGCATGCTGTCCAAAATTATGAAAAAACTTCATAGTATAGCATGTCGTCCAAATTTATAAAAAAAAAGTCATAGTATAGTATGTCGTTCAAAATTATGAAGAAAACGTCATAATATAATATGTCGTTGAAAATTATGAAAAAAACGTCATAGTATAGCATGCTGTCCAAAATCATGAAAAAACTTCATAGTATAGTATGTCGTCCAAATTCATTAAAAAAAAAACTCATAGTATAGCATGTCGTTCAAAATTATGAAGAAAACGTCATAGTATAGTATGTCGTTGAAAATCATGAAAAAAACGTCATAGTATAGCAGGTCATCCAAAATTATGAAAAAACTTCATAGTATAGTATGTCGTCCAAATTCATTAAAAAAAAAGTCATAGTATAGCATGTCGTCCAAATTTATAAAAAAAAACCGCCATAGTATAGCATGTCGTCCAAAATCATGACAAAACGTCATAGTATAGGATGTCGTTCAAAATTATGGAAAAAACGTCATAGTATAGTATGTCATCCAAATTTATTAAAAAAAAGCGTCATAGTAGAATATGTCGTTCAGAATTATGAAGAAAACGTCATAGTATAGTATGTCGTTGAAAATCATGAAAAAAACGTCATAGTATAGCATGCTGTCCAAAATTATGAAAAAACTTCATAGTATAGTATGTCGTCCAAATTCATTAAAAAAAAAACGTCATAGTATAGCATGTCGTCCAAATTTATAAAAAAAAAACGTCATAGTAGAGCATGTCGTTCAAAATTATGAAGAAAACGTCATAGTATAGCATGCTGTCCAAAATTATGAAAAAACTTCATAGTATAGTATGTCGTTCAAAATTATGAAAAAAACGTCATAGTATAGTATGTTATCCAGAATCATGAAAAAACGTCATAGTATAGTCTGTGTCAAAATGTCATTAAAATGTCACAGTATATGTTACTTGCCTGTGTGTTTCAGCGTGCAGCTGATCCACATCCTTCCTCCTCAGCGAGGAGTATGAATGAATGAGGGAGGAGCAGTGCCAGTGGGCCAGAGGGCTGTGACAGTTGTGTCTTCAAGACGTGGGTAACAAGGAAAAGTTAGGGTTAGCGCGGTGATATTTGGTTGGCTGTAATCAGTCTTTTCTCTTTTGTGTGTTTCCTTTCTACAGATGATCCGGTTCCCTTCTTGACCTCGTTTTTCGTTGGTGGTCTTTTCTCCCAGCTTTGTTTTAAACAAACTTCCTTTAAACCGGCTATTTGTTTTGCTTACCTTTTTCTTTTTTAAAGTTCCCTCTGCTTCACTGTGTTACTCCCCTCATGCCCTAGACCTGCCAGCGAGGACGTGGCAGTTTAGTATGCCACTGGAAATGTCATAAAAACAACATAGTATAGTAGACCACTCAAAATGTCATAGTATAGTAGCCCATTGATGAAGCAAAAATCAGTGCCTGAAGCCGGGCCAGTTGGCTCCAGACCTTGTCTTCAACTTCTTTGGCTGGGCTCGCCTTCTACTCAAATAAGTATCAGAATCAGAAGGCTGGTGCTGAGAAAATCACTGGAGACATGTGGAATCAGGTGCAACCGAGTTTAATGTGTTCACAAGCAACAACACATACAACTCATGAGTCAAGCTCCAGAACAAGACTGAAGTTTCACTCTCTGTGCTCTCCCTTATGCTGGTGAAGACTCTGGTGATTCTCCACCTTTTTCTTTTAGCCCTTCCTACTTGAGCCCGAACATACTGGTGGCAGGGTTCTCTCATTCTGCTGAGTCATGTCTTAACTGTGTAATCTTTTTTCGAACCACCTTGGGTATGGTTCATACAGGTGTATCAGGCTGTAGCAGCCTGGGCTGGAGTTCCCCAAACTTCCCCACCCTTATGTTCGAGCCAAGTCTCACTTCATTTTTTGAAAAACATCTATTTTCAACAGTAAAAACACCAACTATGAAAACAGAAATCCTTGTCGGGAACTCTAAGCGTTGGCAACTTACTAACCTTTTGTTAATAAGTGAGGACAAACGCAAGAGTAATAAAATTACTGTTCTCTTTTTATTCAAATGAAGTTAAATCTCAAATTTACTTTAATGAAAAGGGATTAAGTGGCCATCAAGGGGCAACATTTATACAGAGATGCAGATACAGTATAATGGCAGCACAAAGATTACAGGATAAATACCAGGCAAGCCAATGTCTCACTGTGTGAGTGTGAGTGTGTGTGTGTGTGTCAAGAGCCACAGAGCAGCGGCAAACAGTGATATGTTCTGAAGGCTGCTGAGAAGGTGGAAGAACGCAGGAGAGGGTGATCAATAGCAGAAGGGTGGAGGGGAGGAGGAAGTGCAGGTCATGCTTGGCCATTTATGTGAAGGTCAGCCCCGCTTCGTTGTAGACTTTGAAGACCTTCTCGATGGCATTGACATAAGCGGCCGTCCGAAGGTCCAGACCCAGGTTGTACTTGCTTGCTGTGCGCATGATTTGCTAGAAAAGGCAGAAGAGAACATATTATACAATCATGGCTGACAGCAATTCAAACATCTCTGATAGAAAGCCTTGAAGGACAGAGCTGCTTCAGTACCATTAGCAACCAACTAGACTAGAGCAGGAGTTGCAGACTTGTGCTTGCTGACGTTTAACACTGTAAGGAGGAATTTATACTTAGGCGTTGAATCGACGCCATATCTACGGCGTAGGCTCTGTGTCTACATAGAGCCTAAGCTGTAGCCTGACGTGCACCTCCCCAGAAACGTAACCACACGTTGTGGCGACGCAGACCTCCTGTCTATTTCTGTAAGCTGAAACCATTTCCCTCAGTGGAAACAAAGCTTTTATTTACTTTAATTTCACAGATAAGAAACAATAAATTGTGAAGACAATAAAGCCTCCACAAAAATAGCATTTTAAGTCTTGTGTGTGATTTATCCTGGCTTCATATGAGCAGAGGAAATCTCCGCTAGCTGCTAGGCTAATTTATACAATGTAAAATGCCATAGGCGTGTGCTAATAACGTTAGCATGTTGTATTTGTTTGGAAAACGTGTTTAGTATAAGACAGTTGTTTTGTCAGTGAACCTTGTGAGTTGTAATGGAGCCGAATTTTGTAACATTACCTTTGTTAAATGTTGCTGTTGTCCCTGGCTTCATATGAGAAGAGGAAAAGATCACTAGGCACTAGGCTAATTTATACAATGTAAAATGCCCTGCAGCCCAAACAGTCATAATGTACTACTTGCACACTCATTTTAAGTGCGAGGTGAATGTTTCATCTCAGTTTATTATACTGGATAATATGTTGACTGCTCACTAAAACAGGCTGGACTGTGTTATGGTCTGTGATCACTTACCCGGGCAGATCTCTCCATGGTGTAGGCCAACCCAGAGTGAACAATGTCCTTCTCAGAGGCACCCTGCGAAGGAAGGTGAATGTTAATGACAGCTAATTTGATAACATATATAAAGTGAGTAGGTGGGCGATGCTGAGAGCTTTTGTCAGTGTCAGACTTTAGAGTGTGAGCCAAGTACGTAGCAATGCAGACTCGATATAAATAAACTCCCAATAAAAGTAGGGAAAAAAAATCATTCATTCAGTTTTGACCAGCACTAATCTGATGTTACTCACAGCCACTCTGGCCTGGAAGTCAGCGGTGGGTACGATGGGAATGGGCCCTCCCTGCTTCCCAAACTTCCTCTCTAAACTTTCCTACACAGACACTAGAAGGGAAAAGAGAAGAAAAGTGGAAATTAAAGAGACATCAAAGACATCTGTTGTTTCTGGACCAAGACAAATACCAGCCATCTATCTAACAATGCACGATGTCTGTGTGTGTCTGTCTGTCCAGCCGTTTCTCAATATGTGTTCTTGTGTGGACTTGTGACACGTCATCAGTCACAGCCCAAGTACTGTTCCAATTCAAAGCTGACATCTAGCCAAGTTCAGTCCAAATTCCTGGATGTGTTCTTGCCACACCCCTTTCACCGGGGATGCATCGGAGCAGACTTGTGTGGACTTCAGACAGCCAGGTATCCCAGCATGCATTTCGCAACAATCATCAGAAATGCCAAGTGAGGGAAAGACGCACAATTGTAAGTCGTAATTACCGATATGTTACTGTTTTGTCAGGGAACGTAGTGTTAACATGCGTAGTTTAAATGTCAGACCCGTGGTCGATGTATTAATATAGAGCCTGCTTGAATGTGAGGTCCCGCTAGATGACAGCGGTGTCAGCGCTCATAGATAATGTGTGTATGAGCGCTCAGGCTGCCCCACAGAGTGCAGCCTCTCTCAGGTAGTCCTTTTAAATTCGTGGCTGATATCTCTGTAGTGGTTAAATATGAAATGTAATTTGTTTGGGGAATGTCTAATGAGCAACATTCAGTCTCAGTATAAGATATATTCTTATATTATTAAATGTTGTAACATTGTTAATTGTTGTTCTTTGTTTGTATTCTTTTGCTTATTTATGTGTTTTTACCATTCAATAATTTATTTATTGTATTTAAAGATTAATTGTATTTATTGTAGTATTTATTCAACAGCATTTTAAATATTGATTATCTGATATGAATTGTATACCTGAAGTGGGGCTGAGTAAAGTTTTCCTCTGAACATCTGACCTGTTTGATCCCATTTATATTGGTGAGGGCAGACTAAATGACAAACTGCTGTCAGTGTAATCCAGTACAGTTCAACAGCACCACAATCTACAACTCAACACTTCAATATAATGTTAGACTGAATATTAAACTGCTTTTGTTTTTTCTAGGTGTACCAAGTAAATTGTCAAGTCTCCATAAAAATGCAGACAGAAAGCATAATGATGAGACAAATGCAGTGATGGACAGTAACTAAGTATATTTACTCAAGTAGCTACTGTACTTAAGTACAAATTTGATGTACTTGTATTTTGGGTATTTCCATTTTCTGCTACTTTATACTTGGAGGGAAATACTGTACATTCTACTCAAGCTCCATTTATTTGATAGCTATAGTTACTTTTCAGACAGTTTGTTTTATATGTTGTAAGTTTCATATTTACAAGTTGCTGTGTGTTGTTATACATTAGACTAGTATAGTATATAATGCTGCTTACATGTAGCCTACGTTGATCAATTAATACTCAATACATATTCATGTATATGATGATCACAACACTTGAAATTGGGTCACTCTGCATAATGAGTACTTTGAACTTTTAATTTTAAGTAGTCCTACATTTTGCTGACAATACCCAGATACTTTTACTCCAGTCAGATTTGCAGCACTTTTACTTGTGACTGAGTTTTTGTTCATTGTTGTGATATTACTACTTGTTCTGGGTACTTTGTTCACAACTGGACAAACATCAAACAATAGAGACATGCAAGCATCGCACGTCTCATCCTCCGCCTCATTCTCTGCTGTCTTTCTGGGATCTGCCTCCTCAGCTGGGCAGCCTCCTCCTCAGCCTGCAGGTACAGCAGTCCTGCTGCAATAACTGCACCAAGATGCCTTCTCCGATCCATGTCAGTCATTGATTTAACTCGCCAATGCTCACACTTACAATAACCACCAACTCTCCTCAAACTTTCCCCCTGCACCTGACTTTTGATCACACATAATCAGAAGCCAGGTGCGGGAATTGGATATATAGACTAAATATGATCAAAAGCCAGCTGCGGGGAAAAGGTTTTATAAGACAATTTAAGAAAATATTTTGGATATTTATACGTTTTTGTGTGTCAGTTATATATGTTGAAACGTTAAAAACATATACATATTAATTTCTTACAATGACAATTAAGAAGAAGGAGAGGGTGTTTGCGCTCTTGCTACAAGTCCAAAGAAAAACTCACATCAGGTGCGTAGGCAAAAAATGTCAAGAAGACACCAGGAAATGCTCGCACACCTATCACATAAATGGAATGTCCACGTCCACAAAACGGTCTTCAATTCGACGACTCATTTCTTCATTTAGCTCGGTGTTTAGCCTGCAGCTCTTACGCTTTGATGAGAACATTAAACCGTGACAGTTCATCCAGCTCATCCAGTTTTACAACTTGACATATTTTGTTTTACAGGATATGGCCTATTATGGTAGAAATGATGATGCTGTTTCATGATTGGCTGTATGTGAACAAGACAGTGTATAAATGAATAGGAGGTCTTATCTCTTGGACAGACACTTCACATCATCTGACACCAACTGACGCTGAATTTACAAAGGGACATCACCCAAGCTGAACTGCCACAGACTCGGTAAGAATAAGTCTGTTTTCATCTGTAAATTATTGCTGACAGAATTGATCATGTAGATTTGTTTCCTATGTCTTAAAGTTAAATCAAAAACAAACAAATGTGTTTTATTCATTTTTTTAATCACACCGAAGCAGAAGGCACATTTCACTGGAGGGGATGCCAGGTGCTGGGACCGTGTCACTGGCATGTATTCTGGGAGTGTCCAGTGATCAGACCTCTCTGGACAGAATTTCACAAAGCACTAAAAAAGATACTTAACTCTGATCTTCCTTTGCAATTCTCTACATTATTTTTAGGATGTATGGATTTTAAGGCCAAGCGTTCTGACAAATATATGTTTGGTGTTTTGCTATCGGCTTGCAAGAAAGCCCTCACAAGGCGTTGGTTGCTTCATGAACCCTGCACAATAGAGGAGTGGACAGATATTGTAAATGATATTTATGTTATGGAAAAGATTACCTTTTTCACTTCATCTTCAGAAGAATGTGTTCATTAAATTCTGGGCAAAGTGGGTGATATACGTACGGCCCTTATGACTTGATTTTGTGGAGGTATCATACAAAAGACCCTGTGATGTTTAGTCAAGCAAACCTCATTGACTGCTATTCTTTTTTATCTCTTTCATCCCTCCTAATGTATCATTTAAAAATACACTAGCAGCCTTGTCAGTCATGTATAACAGCCACGTAGATTTCACCTTGTGACGTAATATCTGCTTGTGCGTGCGTGGTCATGAACAGACGTGGACACGGCAGCATGTTGTTGGGGTTTTTTTTTACCTTAAAAAGGTTAATATGCACATGTGGCAAACAGAAGAAAATACTGTACGTTTACATATTCATATCTATAGGCCTAAGCCCCACATACGTCCATAGACCCTCAATATTTGTTTTACGGCGCTGTTTTAAGGTCAACGTCATCAATCTGTTTGATCATCTGCTTAAAAAATCCAGTAATATGTCCTGTTGTGACAAAAAGAAAGATTTCATGGGGTGTTGGGGGGATTCTCCCCCGAGAAAATTTTGAAAATTCATGCTGTTAAATCCTATTTTCATGCCGCCCCCCTAGGAAGTTTGAGCGATCTGCATGAAACTGGGTGAACATAATCTAGGGACCAATATCTAAAGTTCCCTCTTGGCAAAAGTTGGAAAACTTACTAAAACTGAGCTTCTATAAGGCAATGAATATTGCGGAGGGCGTGGCTCATCACATAAAGGTGTATAACATCTCAAGGGTTTCACCCATCACCACGCAACTTTGTAGGCATATGACCACACATAATCTGAGGGGACCCCTCCATTATTGACCCCATCAAACAAAATGGGGGCGCTAGAGAGCTAATTTCTTATCTAGGCCTAACCGCCACATTGATTTTTACTAAACTTGGTAGATATGTAGAACAGGACGTCTCAAGGTGACTGGAGAAATTTAACTCTAATTGGCAACTGGGTGGCGCTATAACAACAGAAAAATGCTTAGAAATGGTTAAAATCGACCGATCGCTGTGGCTCCCCCTGTGGACCAATGTTTGTTTGTTTTTTTTCTAATTTATGTATGACTAAGTCATGGTATGGTATGCTGTACTCAATGGGTATGGACTAGTTTATCTTATTTACACAAGGGCATGTCATTTCTGTCTCTACATGGTGGCACGTTTACAGTTCTCTGCTCTCTGTATCACGCACGGCGGAGTTCGGCCCCGGTGCGTGTGCGCGAGCGCACACACACACACACACACAGACACATGCACGCAAACAAACACACACAGGTGAGCGCACTAGAGGGCATAAAACATTTTTTTTAAAAAGGACTCGGCAACGGTGGAGTGAGATTTCTTAAACGGGCGTGAGAGAGTGACATTGATGGTGAAAGCATGACAGTCACGCCAGATGCGTGAGAGTTGGCAACCCTGTCAATGAGTCATATAAATGTTGTGATTTATGAGTAAGTGAAGAGAAATGCAGTTCAAAACCAGTCCAGCTGCTCACAGTGACCTTTGACCACCCAAAATACAATCAGTTCATTGTTGAGTTCAAGTGAATGTTTGTGCTAAATTTGTGATGTCGCGTTCACGAGAGTGAGACGGATGCAAAATCCCAGTGACCCTGAGTCCAGTGCTGATATTGTGGTGAAGTGGCACCAATAAATGACTGTGTGGGAAATCCCAATTTATGAAAGCTTATATCAGCAACCACAGCTTGTACTGAAACAACTGGAAAACCTTCCTACAGCTAAAGATTTTCACCCAGGCAGATTTGTTATACTATGGGTAGGTTAGACTTCATAACGCCTGTATCTGATTGTAAATCCTGATGTGAGGTTTGCTTTGTGGCTTCAGGAAGCAGCTGTAGAGCCGGAGTATCTGCCGTCCTGCTGAGAAATCCAGAGCATCACAACGCCCAGAGAAATACAAGGTATAACACCACAGAAGAGTGGGCACTGAATGTGTTGTGCCGTTTATCAGTAGCATGTCAATTTGTAAGATATAATGGTTCTTTTTTTGTTTTAAAACAGATGGCTGCTGGCCATATCGATCAACCTTTTGAACACACAGGCAAAGAGGACGGGGCAGCATTCAGAGACAAAACACTGCGTAGCAAAAAAGACACTCTGTTTTATGATACAGGTGCTGATGGTCAAACATGCAGCCTCATGTATTTCAGCACACGTTTAACAGAATGGTTGGATACACTGAAGCAACAATACCCTGAACTTCAGGAAACTCAACAGGATGGTAAAATCATCCTTCAGTCCAAGGAAGGTATCATAACTTTAGATCCGAGTGTAAAGGCTGTGGTACAAGGCAAAGTACTGATGGAGAGGTTTGAGGACCATTTTCAAAATATGAAACAAACGGTCCGGCCAGGTATACATAGTACTGGTAATAGAGCTCACCTTTTTATGTACCCTGAGGGACTCAAGGGCAAAAAGAAGAAAATGTACAAAAATAAAAAACTGCGTGAAAGGGAAGACACTCTCTTTTATGACACAAAGGCTACTGGTGCCAAATGCAACCTCATTTTCTTTAGCAAACATGTACCAGAATGGCTGGATGAAATGGAGAGAACATATCCTGAACTTCAGAAAACAACACAGGATGATCTTATCAAACTCAGGTCCAGGTACAAGTCCAAAAAAGGTACTATATGTTTATATCCTAATGTAAAAGTTGTGGTAGAAGGCAAGCTAATGAAGAGGTTTGAGAGAGATTTTCCACAAATGAGACAAACGGCCCAATCAACTGACTTATCAGCAGCAATGGGAAGGTTAACCTTAAACAATGAGGAATAACATCCTGATGAGCAAGAGGGTGAGGGCACACTTGACACACCACCCAACCCAGCCAACTGAAGAGAAAGAATGCCTGATGAATAAGGAGAGAAACTAGAATTACCGCCACGCTGTTGTTTGCCTCTGCGCACCAGTCAAGTTTCTCTTACAGTGAAAACACGAATGCTTTATAACCACTGTCCCCACAAAGGCATAAAAACACAGAATAAAACACTGTAAATAGCTGATTCTTAAAGCTTTATCCTACTACTTTATTTTAGGAATATGTAATTGGGTTGTAAAATCTATTACATATTGTTTTCTGATTTGTATTTAGTTTGTAAGGCACGGTTTCCCCTGGGTTGTGTGTGAGTTTTATTTTGCAGTTTTTCAGTTTATAGCAATATAGATGCCTTGACATGGCGACTTAATAGCGTATGGGGAGATTCTTATAAACATTGGTGCTCATACATACAGGGGAAATTTGTTTTGGTGTTTATATATTGTTTCAGAATGTGTCACAGAAATGTCACGATAATGTATCTTCTGATTGTGTTGTATGACCTCAGCACACTCTGGTCTGTCTGCAGGTTATAGAGGAAACAAAGAGCAGCCTTGTACTCACTGAGCAGGTGGTAGTTTGAGTCCCTCTCATATTTGAAGGTCAGTCTTCCATAGCTGACATGGTTGAGATTCTTCAGCCACTCGAAATAAGACACTGTCACACCGCCAGCATTCAGGTACATGTCCTGCAGGATGAAACATCACAAACTCATCAGACCTCTGGCTGTTTGATCTCTACCCTCTCTGTGTGTGGAAGATTATCTTTGATTTAAAATGTCCTCTGTATTGTTTTTAAGATCTGATTTGGGGAGAATTTTTTTCTATTTTCTGTAAATGAAATGTTTTTGGGGAAAAAAGATATTTGTGTGATTGAAATGTGTTTGAAGAAACATGTAAAAGTGAGCAGAAGACCTCAATAAAAATCTATTGCGTACACAATGAAGGCTTGATCGTTGTTTACATGACTCCCGCGTCTTGTTTTCAGAATAATTTACTCTGCTTGTTGTTTCACATTCATGGTTTAGTGTGTATTTTTTGTTTTAACATTAAATATTCATGACCAGATACGCAACAATCCAATTTAAAAGTTAAGGTAAACACACTCTCAGGGATTATTTATTAGGAGTTTGGGGTGTGGTTTGATCAGAGTAGATTGACAGTGCTGGACGCAAAAGCCAGCAGCTCCGATAACTGTCATCAGATTTAGGGTGAAATGTTGCTCATTCCTGCCTGGGGCTCAGATGTGTGTGGCATCACATTTCCACCCACATCACAGCAGCGACACAAGCTGAGACAAAAAGAGAAATGGGAATTCTTTCATGCAAAACGCCTATAACTGATGTGCAAAAATGCCACCAGCAACTAGGGATGATCCTGGCGACTAGTTTTCCTGTCCACTAAACAAAAATTTTAATGAAGACCAGTCAACTAGTCTGAAAAAGGAAAACACTCAGGAAACAAGTCAAAATTTAGCACAATTTATTGTTAAGTATTTGAAGCATTGTCCCAAAAATAGTGTGTGCATTAACAGCCCTTTGAAGCCTTTAATCACAATCCTCAACAACCATGTTAGATTTAAAATGCCGCTGAAGTACGAGACACTTTGCGCCGTGCGGTATGAATGTGAACATGACGGCAACTCAAAAGTTAACCACTACAATAACATCTAAAATAAATACACTGCCTCTGAAATGTGGGGCACATTGAACCTTGATAGCAAGTCACTTTAAAGTTAATAAAACATCTAAATTATGATTAAATTTCAGCTGAAATGAGAGGCATTTTGCTCCGTGCAGTATGAATGTAAACCTGCACGTCATCCATAGCATGTCGTCCAAAATCGTGAAAAAACGTCACAGTATAGCATGTCGTCCAAAATCGTGAAAAAAGGTCACAGTATAGCATGTCGTCCAAAATCGTGAAAAAACGTCACAGTATAGCATGTCGTCCAAAAT
Source organism: Epinephelus lanceolatus (assembly GCF_041903045.1). NCBI lineage: Eukaryota > Metazoa > Chordata > Actinopteri > Perciformes > Serranidae > Epinephelus > Epinephelus lanceolatus. The sequence goes on along the minus strand of NC_135754.1, from coordinate 27,768,475 downwards.
CGTGAAAAAACGTCACAGTATAGCACGTCGTCCAAAATCGTTAAAAAAACGTCACAGTATAGCATGTCGTCCAAAATTGTGAAAAAACGTCATAGTATAGCATGTCATCCAAAATCGTGAAAAAACGTCACAGTATAGCATGTCGTCCAAAATCGTGAAAAAAAGTCACAGTATAGCATGTCATCTAAAATCATGAAAAAAGTCACAGTATAGCATGTCGTCCAAAATCGTGAAAAAACGTCACAGTATAGCATGTCGTCCAAAATTGTGAAAAAACGTCACAGTATAGCATGTCGTCCAATATCGTGAAAAAAAGTCACAGTATAGCATGTCGTCCAAAATCGTGAAAAAACGTCACAGTATAGCATGTCATCCAAAATCGTTAAAAAAACGTCACAGTATAGCATGTCATCCAAAATTGTTAAAAAAAAGTCACAGTATAGCATGTCGTCCAAAATCGTGAAAAAACGTCACAGTATAGCATGTCATCCAAAATTGTGAAAAAAGTCACAGTATAGCATGTCATCCAAAATCATGAAAAAAGTCACAGTATAGCATGTCTTCCAAAATCGTGAAAAAAAGTCACAGTATAGCATGTTATCCAAAATCGTTAAAAAAAAGTCACAGTATAGCATGTCATCCAAAATCGTGGAAAAAAGTCACAGTATAGCATGTCGTCCAAAATCGTGAAAAAACGTCACAGTATAGCATGTCATCCAAAATCGTGAAACAAACGTCACAATATAGCATGTCATCCAAAATCGTGAAAAAAGTCACAGTATAGCATGTCGTCCAAAATCGTGAAAAAAAGTCACAGTATAGCATGTCTTCCAAAATCGTGAAAAAAAGTCACAGTATAGCATGTCATCCAAAATTGTGAAAAAAAGTCACAGTATAGCATGTCTTCCAAAATCGTGAAACAAACGTCACAGTATAGCATGTCTTCCAAAATCGTGAAACAAACGTCACAGTATAGCATGTCGTCCAAAATCGCGAAACAAACATCACAGTATAGCATGTCGTCCAAAATCGTGAAAAAAGAAGACATACTATAGTGTGCCACTCAAAATGTCATTAAAATGTCACAGTATATGTTACGTGCCTGTGTGTTTTGTGCCCGTCCATTGTTTCAGCGTGCAGCTGATCCACATCCTTCCTCCTCAGCGAGGAGTATGAATGAATGAGGGAGGAGCAGTGCCAGTGGGCCAGAGGGCTGTGACAGTTGTGTGTTTGCAAGACGTGGGTAGCAACGTCCCAATCATGTTTTGAATCAATTGTCATGTTTTGAATTAATTGTAGCTGAAATTACAGTAAAACAATTTTTAAAAATGATTAAATGACATGCTGCAGGCCAGTGATTCCCAACCTGGGTGTAGTTCACTGTGTACTTCTGCAGTCACCACAAAGTACAAGGAAAAATTGTGAGAAGGATCACAAACTGTGGCTGGCAGTATATTGATAGTCACAATAACCAATAAACTAGCAACAGCAACGATAAGCGGACTGTACAGTTTACCACCAACCTGAGTCATTAACTGAACACCAGCTGCTGTAATTCAGAGTTCTTGAAAACTAGTTTGCTCAAACTCTAGTTAACAGAAAAGTCAAAATTAATAACTAACACATGCAATTGATCAAACATACAGAAGAAAGAGAGCAAGCCTAAAAACTCCAGGATAAATATGTCTTGTATGAAACAATACTATAACAATATTCAACAATATTCAATCAATGTGGCACCCAGATAGCTCTTTCCTGTCACTCTCTAAGCTGTAATGTAATAAAGGCAATACCACCCCATCCAAAAAATACTTAAATAATATATGATCAATAGTAATAATAGCATCCAGTTTCAAATCATTTTCAATGAACACATTTTCTACATGACAGGTGGTGTCACTGAAGGGTATCTGAACTTGAAATGCACCTGTCAGGGTTGTGGGGGTACAACGGACTAATAATGTTGGCTTATGGATCTGTAGTGCTGGGCTTTGCTGAAAATCTGCTGATATGTTTTGCTACTGACAGGGCTTTGTCTGGTTTTTTAACTCCTCTATGTTCGCCGATGGTCACTGCTTTCTCTTTGGTGTGTTCCCTCAGTGCTGCCCGAATGGAGATTGCCTCACAGCACTTCAGTGCTCCTGCCACAATGTCCTTTCTGAAGCTGTAGTCTTTGCAGACCTTCACTGGTACCACCACATACTGCTGACAAGCCTTGGAGAACTGGTGCTTCATTTGCTCCTCTCCCTGTTTGGTCTTTGCCGTCTCTCTGATCACGTTGTGGTTGTGGTCCAGCGCAGCTACACGAAGCCGAGCCTCAAAGCTCTCCCTCAGGAATTTCTTTCTCTTTGTGACATACTTTGTTTAGACGGAGTGGAGAGACTCAAGTGTGCCAGTGTGAATGCCCTCTGTTACTTTCTCCAGCTTTTTCCAACAGCAGTTTGTCCAACACAACTTTCTGCAGGTGTTTAAATGCAGCAGAGCTGGGAAGGAGCCATGGGCATTTGTTTTCCTCTTCAGGGCTGTAGGGAGGGTGCTCACATTTCCGTATCATCTCACCAGATGCCCATTGGTGAGTGTTGGTGATGTGGTGCAGCACAGATATCCATTTCTCCTTAAGCTTGGTCACACTTCCATCACATGAGCCAGCACAGTACCATAGGTGGTTGGTGTTCATCCTGCTCCACTCAAGCAAGTCCTCATTGTGGCATTTCAGCAGACTCTTTTTTACACTTTTAACAATGTGCCACAGATCGTACTCGTGCTTGATGTTGCCATACTCTTCTCGCATTACCCTTTGGACAGACGGGTGGCAATCAGTTGCTAGCACAGAGATGGAGACGTTGTGTTCGTCCAGCTTTGCAAGGCATCTCTCCAGACCTTCAACCTCTAGCTAGTAACTGGTCTTTACTTCAGTGACATTCACGGTCTCCTGAGCAACCAGCAGCCCTGACTTTGTGTCAGTGACGGAGTAGGAGTAGGTGCCATATGACGCATTGTGACCTGGGCTGTCATACCTTGAATCACCTGACACCACCAGTGGTTCATCACCTACTGCACTCATTACAGCCTCATTGTGTGAACACCAGGTTTGATTCACTTCAGGGATGACATAGGCCTTTTGAATCTTGAACCACTGTCTCTTGGAGAGGCTCTCTAAGCCAATTGTTTCACAGAGCTCAATGAATGGAGTGCATTCATTCCCTGTGACAAATACTGCTGCAGGTACTGACACATTGCACTCCATTACACCCCTCACCAGGGACTGGGAACGCCAGGTATAGCTGTGGCCATCAATGCACTCAGTCTTCACCTTCATCCCAAATCCACTTTTGGAAACAGTTGGCGGCTCAACAAGACATTTTCCACAATTCTCCCAATGACACACAGTGAACAGTTTCAGTAGCTCTTGCACAGATACTATGCTCTTCCTGTCATCTGAGAGATTGAACTCCTCATCTTTGACATCAATCAAGCTCATTTCCCCTTCTTCTTCTTCTTCTTCTTCTTCTTCTTGATGATGATGAATGATACCTCACTATGCTGTGGTGATGAAGCCCTTGGCACTGGGATGCTATCCAATACACCAAAGTCATCCACTGATGTACAGTAGGAATGGTCGTTGATGAGTACCATGTTCTTTTCTATGTCATCGGTGACTGTACCTATGCTCACACGTGTTCTTCCACTGCCCTCACTTTCATCTTCCACCAAGTCAGTCTGGGTACTGACATTCACCATGATTCTGCTGCCTCGACTTTCTTCCAGTTCCTGACATGCTTCCTCACTTCTAGTCAACTCCAATACATGTTTTTAGACTTATTTTATCTTTATCATATAAACAAAGTCTAGCCATTACAATATCAAGCTCACAACAAAGTATCAGTATAAATTACAAACTGAGCACAAAGCAATAAAAACAAAGAAAGAATGAAATAAAATGGTCAAAATTGTCTAAATATACAATCCTGATCCATTCATCCATGATTTTTATACATTTTATTGCTTTAAAATACGGCTCTATTAAATGCTGTATTCTGATTGGTCAGTCGCGGCATTCAGTGGTCTGATATTACTGTGTAATGACCGTTGCTAGTAGCAACGGTCATTACACAGTTGCTACGTAGCCCAGCGTTGCTAGGGACGCCGTCCTGCAACACTGCAGCTGTCAAACAACTTCCGAGGGAAAAAACAAACAGAGTGGCTGATTTTAACATTTCTTTTAACTTATTTGGAGAGTAGCTACAAGGATTTTGAGGAATGGGATGCCGCTGAAGAATAAGAATACGGACTTTCTCTGCCAAAAACAAAAGAACACGGATTTGAATACACAGTCGGCAGTCAAGTTTTATGCCTCGGTTCAGTCCACTAAGCCTGGGTGAGTATACACAACTTTCACCAAAAGTTGTCGAATCCGGTCGGTTTTAATGCACTTTGCGGAGGCAGACAACATTATTTATTTAACTGATAATTAGCCGTGTAATAAGCGGGATAATGTATAATGAGCGGGTGAATACTGGGAAAACAACTCCCGACAGGGGAATAGAACCCCGACGTGCAGCGGAGGCTCACCACCGGCTCATTAAGCCCTTTTCACACAGAGCGCGCAAAGCGCAGACCTCCGCCGACGAACCCATTCATTAAGTATGTGCTACCGCGGCTCAAGAGCACACCGCTCTACCGCCGGGCTGAGCGGCGCGCGAGAGGGCGTATGCCGCGGCGTCTGCGCCGTGCCAGCCTGCGCTCGAATTGAACATTTTTTAATTTCACCGCAACACGCTGTGATGACACCTCGGGGCGTCCAATACAGAGAAGAGCCTGAAGTAGACCCGGAAGAGGTCACCATGGAGCTGTAGCTCCTGAACGAGCCTGTACTCCCCCAAATCCTGTCTTGCGCGCTGCGAAAATCGCGCTCTGTGTGAAAGAGGCTTTATAAATTATCCCTTAGGCCTACGTAATAAACGGTGGTTTGCTGAATAACCGCGTCATCCTTCCACACGTCCTGGCCACAGTCTATGGTCCTGGCAGACGCTACAATATTATAGGCTACATTTACAGTAACACTACCTCTCACTCTTCTGCCTGGCTCGCACGTTTTTGTGCCCTTTCCCTCCGGCGGAGAACAGAGTCCGTAGTGTCCGTATGTAGTGGTCTGTCCGTTTCCCCTACACTGTAAAGTGGTGGAAAAAAGTTTTCGGACACCCTTAAAATTTTACACAATCTCAAATATTATCATGAAATATTTGTGGAAAAATCTTTTTTGTGTTTCAAAAGGTGTGGCTGCATTAGACAGATACAAACAAATACAAATTATATTTTTTGGTTTATTGTTTACAAGAAAAACTAACAAAACTGAGCTGGCCACTCTAAGACCTGGATACTGGGCTCCTGCAGCCAAGTTCTACTGGCCTTGGATGTGTGGCAAAGGGCATTATCTTGTTGAAACATCCAGTTTTTACCTCGACGGAACAGTGCACGCGCAGAAGAGAGCATGTGGGTTTCGAGAATGGTACAATACTTGGTAGAGTTCAATGTGCCATCACAGACAGTGAGATGACCAACACCAGCAGCACTCATGCATCCCCAAACCATGATACTGCCTCCACCATGCTTGACAGTAGGTACTGTACATGCTGGAGATAATGCTTCGCCTGGCCTTCTGCGTCCCCTCACATTAGTAGGAGGAAGGTAAAGCTGGAAACTGGACTCATCTGACCACAAAATCTTCTTCCAATTCCTGGCTGTCCAGTTCTTGTGTGCCTGGGCCCAACGACGCCGGGCTAACCTCTGTCTCTCATTGATCAGGGGCTTCTTGATAGCCTTGTAGGACCTTAAGCCATGATCTAAAAGTCGGCCACGTACAGTGCGGGTGGAACACTGGACACCAGTTTGGTTTGACCACTGCTGCTGAAGCTCCTGTGATGTCATTCGGCGGTTTTGCCTGCACATGTGGATCAGGATGCGGTCATTTCTTGCTGAAAAAACCCTTGAACGCCCAGATCTTGGTTTGTCTTCCAAGCTGTTGGTTCGTCTGTATTTCTGCAGAGTGTATCCAACTGCTGAAAGACTGCATCTGCACTTCCTGGCTATCTGGCGGCAGCTGTACCCTTCCTGGCTGAGAATCTTTATCTTCAGGCGTGTTTCCTGCGTTAGGTTCCTTGTTTTAGCCATTTTTGTGTCTGAAGAACTTTCAAATGTGCTGGCTTTATGTAGACACAAAGCTTGGCAACAAAAATTGTGTCTTTTAATAAAAAGAACGACCTTCATCACTGGTACCAAAATGACCCAGTACTCAAAATTTCTTATGTATTTTTATGGAACCAATCAATTTTAAGTTTTTAATGGCTGTCTTAGGATTTATTTAGTATTTTGGCTGTGACTGTACTAAAAGAAATTGCACTTGAAGACCTAAGAGTGATTCTTAATGCAATATTTCACAAATGCATGGGGTGTCCGAAAACTTTTTTCCACCACTGTACCAGCTAAAATCAAACACTGATGGCACGGAATCTGGCTTTAGCCGATTTGTGGGCCGACGAACAAATCTTCCGGACTCATCGAAGCCTCCCTCCTCCACATAATCTGATGGCAGAAAGTGGTCACTGCAAACTCTTAGTCCAGGTCCGACAGGTGGACTGTCGCGTTTCAAAGCAGACAGCCAGCGGCGCATCACTTGTGGTCTCCTCACAGGAAGGACGTGAAAATGGACCAGTTTACCACCTTCTTTAAGTCGATAAAACTCATTTGAACACCCAGGAGCAATACAAAATGATCCTCCTCGGGTTCTCCTTTTGTCGTCTCCTTTGCTTTCTCTACCAGCATCCATTTTGCCAACCACTTCACTAACTCCTACCGGCGAACAGAGAACGACAGAGCCGAACCATTCGCGTGACGTCACTAACTAGCTTGTTTTAAGATGGCTGCGCCCTACTGGTGAAAAAGTGAAATACATCTAGTTTTTATAGCAAATCTGGGTGAATATCAAGTTTGATTGCTGTGTCATATCTTGCCTAAGGTAAAAATCTAACGAACCACAGTCATATTGTTCAGTGCTGGCAGCTAATTTGATAACATATATAAGCTGAGTAGGTGGGTGATGCCAAGAGCTTTTGTCAGTGTCAGACTTTAGAGTGTGAGCCAAGTACGTAACAATACAGATTCGATATAAATAAGCTCCCAATAAAAGTAGAAAAAAAAATCATTCTTTCAGTTTTGACCAGCATTAATCTGATGTTACTCACAGCAACTCTGGCCTGGAAGTCAGCGGTGGGTACGATGGGAATGGGCCCTCCCTGCTTCCCAAACTTCCTCTCTAAACTTTCCTGCACAGACACTAGAAGGGAAAAGAGAAGAAAACAGGAAATTAAAGAGACATCAAAGACATCTGTTGTTACTGGACCATGACAAATACCAGCCATCTATCTAACAATGCACGATGTGTGTGTGTGTGTGTGTGTGTGTGTGTGTCATTCTGTCACATATCTCTCAAACCGTTCACTGGACTGACCTAATATTTACTATAATTTCTCAGGGCATGTGGTTGTGCCTTTTCTGACTTTTAAGTTATTTGAACCATAAATGCGGAACACACAAATAAAAGAAGCAAAAAATGCAAGTCATTGGCCACTGCCTGCAGTGGAATAAGGAAGGAAAGACAACAGCTGGAAGTTATCATTGACAGTATGAACACACCCACACACACAGAGTCACACAGTCAGACCAGGCAATGCAGGAAAGCCACGTCAGGTCAGCACATGAATCCACGGAAAAGGACTGATAAATTAATGTGGTAAGTTGTTTAATTTGATTATGTACATGTTTAAGTTAATATATTAAGGAATATTTGATTCAAATGTAGATAATAAGTTAAGGTTAAAAACTTATTTACAAGTCAACTATTTACAAGATAGGGCTAATTCATGGCTTTGTATACAGCACGATGATTGCCAGTAAAAAGTTTAGCCTGCAGCTCTTACGCTTTGATGAGAACACTAAACCGTGACAGCTCATCCAGCTCATCCAGTTTTACAACTTGACATCTCTTGTTTTATATGACCTGTATTAGGGCTGGGCGATATCTGGAGATATCTGGCGATATCTGGAGAACTCAGACTGGCACACAGAATCACTCAGTCATTTCAAAGTGATCCATATTTTCTGTGTGTGTCACCACACACTGCGCTACAATAATATGAACTAGTCTGATGAGCTGCGCTGCTCTGAAACAGATGACCGCGCCCATTGTACATTATACTGCTAGGTAATCCTCTGAAATAAATTCACCTCAAAACAAAAGAGCGATGCTTTGACCTGCAGGATATTCTAATATCTTTACTGTGGCCGTTCTCACCGCGATTCCCCAGAAAAATACACCAGTTGAAACCAGCAGAATGAGAGCAGTTATGTCGTTATCATGTGAACAGTGGGGGGAGGGGAGGTGGACACTAAGCACTCACAACTTTTATGTTTTTTCTAAATCACGTTTTGTCTGGAATGATGACAGTTCATTAAAAAAGTGATCAGACCCATATATCAGTTTGTTTTCAGTCTCTAGTTGTTTTAATTATGATAGATTAATTTATTAAAATGCTTTACAGGCAATCTGTAGTTTATCTACATGGTTTAACCTCCATTTTACATGAATTCTCCTGTAAATCAGCATCATATCAGTTTGTCCTGTCCCCTCAGCTACACAGGCTGAATAAACTGTGTTTGACTGTAAGGTTTTTTTTTTTTTTTCAAACACAAGACAACAGCTTTCATTAAGGCTCAGTCAGATATAGTCTGAGGCCTGTGAAGACACCGTTACAATAGTCCAGCCTGCTGAAAATGAAAGCATGAGCAAGTTTTTCTGTATCTTGTTTGGACAGAAATTATTTTATTCTTGCTATGTTTTTAAGGTGGTAGTAGGCTGATTTAGTAATTGTCTTAATGTGACTATTGAAATTTAGGTCTGAGTCCAGAACTACACCAAGATTTCTGGCTTGATTTGTAGGTTTTAGTGTCATGTCGTCAAGGTGAGCACTGACTATTGATCTTTGTTCTTTGGGGCCAGAAACAACTATCTCAGTTTTGTCTGTGTTTAGTTGTAGAAAATTCTGGCACATCCACGTATTGATTTTGTCAATGCACTTATTTAGCAGATGTAGGGGACTGTAGTCATCTGGTGACACTGTTATGTAAAGTTGTGTGTCATCTGCATAAGTATGGTGGGAGAGGTTATGATATTCCATAATCTGAGCAAGAGGGAGCATATAGATGTTGAACAGAAGAGGCCCAAGAATGGACCCTTGAGGAACTCCACATGTAATCTTTGTTCGCACAGATTCATAATTGCCAAGTGACACAAAGAAATCCCTGTCTTATAAATAAGATTTAAACCAATTTAGCACAGTGCCAGAAAGTCCCACAAACTTTTCTAGTCTGTCGAGCAGTATCTTATGGTCAACTGTGTCGAATGCAGCACTGAGGTCCAGTAATACCAGAACTGAAATCTTTAATGCGTCAATGCTCAGATGAATGTCATTTAAAACTTTTACAAGTGCAGTCTCAGTGCTCGAAATCCAGACTAAAAGGCATCAAAGGAATTGTTTTGCTCCAAGAAGGTGTTAAGTTGCTGAAAAACAACCTTTTCAATGATCTTTCCTAAAAATGGTAGGTTTGATATGGTCCTGTAGTTATTTATTACTGAGGCATCCAGATTAGGCTTTTTTAAGAGAGGTTTAATGACTGCGGTCTTCAGGGCCGTTGGATAAAGGCCTGACTGAAGAGAACAGTTGACTATCTGTAGTATATCTGATGCTATGCAGTTAAAACATCTTTAAAAAAGCTTGTAGGCAGAGTGTCAAGGCAGCAGGTAGTGGACCTAAGGTTCCTAACTATGTCTGTCAAAGTAGCATAATTTAATGGGTGAAAAAGTGTCAAATTAACTGGAGTAGTCTTGTGAGGCACAGGTGAAATAGCCACTGTGTTGGAGTTACAGACTGTCTGTCTTATCTTTAAAATCTTGTCTGTGAAAAAAGAAGCAAAGTCATTGCATGCCTTGGTGGATAGCAGTTCAGGAGGGACTGATGCCGATGGGTTTGTCAGTCTGTCAACAACAGTAAATAAAGTCCGTGCATTGTTGTTATTTTTGTTGATAATCTCAGAGAAAAAGGACTGCCGCGCCCTTTTTAGCTCCAAGTTATAGATGTGCAGACTTTCCTTATAGATGTCATAATGAACCTGGAGTTTGGTTTTTCGCCACCTGCGTTCTGCTTTTCTACATTTTCTTTTTTGAGCTTTTACCCGTGTGGCGTTCCTCCATGGTGGTTTTTTTCTTACCAGAGACAACTTTGACCTTCATGGGGGCAATATTGTCCATAATATTCATAGCAATACGAGGAGAGTGTAAGAATACGTGCTACGACTCAGACCATAAAGCTGTTTACTGTTACTGTTAAAATTGTAACACAGTGTATTTTTGAATTAATTGCTGTGTGTATTTTTGTCATGTAGGAAAGGGATTTGTTTTATTTTATTGAAGGAGCATTTTCATTTCATATATGCAGACAGTTTTTTTGTTCAATTTTGATATCAGAGTGCAGAGTGCAGAGTGACCTCTGTTAATAAAGGTGCCTGTGTGACATTTGGCACGTGGCTTAAACTTGTAACTGACTGTTTTTTTTAAGGGTTTGCCTCTGAAAAAAATGAAACTAACAGGGACGCTATGCTATAATGCTTTGGGGAAATTCCAATTACGTCACAGAAAAAATATCGATATATATCGAGTATCGCCATTCAGCTTAAAAATATCGAGATATGACTTTTAGTCCATATCGCCCAGCCCTTACCTGTATGGTAGAAATGATGATGCTGTTTCATGATTGGCTGTATGTGAACAAGACAGTGTATAAATGAAAAGGAGGTCTTATCTCTTGGACAGACACTTCACATCATCTGACACCAACTAACGCTGAATTTACAAAGGGACATCACCCAAGCTGAACTGCCACAGACTCGGTAAGAATAAGTCTGTTTTCATCTGTAAATTATTGCTGACAGAATTGATCATGTAGATTTGTTTCCTATGTCTTAAAGTTAAATCAAAAACAAACAAATGTGTTTTATTCATTTTTTTAATCACACCGAAGCAGAAGGCACATTTCACTGGAGGGGATGCCAGGTGCTGGGACCGTGTCACTGGCATGTATTCTGGGAGTGTCCAGTGATCAGACCTCTCTGGACAGAATTTCACAAAGCACTAAAAAAGATACTTAACTCTGATCTTCCTTTGCAATTTTTGACATTAATTTTAGGATGTATGGATTTTAAGGCCAAGCGTTCTGACAAATATATGTTTGGTGTTTTGCTATCGGCTTGCAAGAAAGCCCTCACAAGGTGCTGGTTGCTTCATGAACCCTGCACAATAGAGGAGTGGACAGATATTGTAAATGATATTTATGTTATGGAAAAGATTACCTTTTTCACTTCATCTTCAGAAGAATATGTTCATTAAATTCTGGGCAAAGTGGGTGATATACGTACGGCCCTTATGACTTGATCTTGTGGAGGTATCATAGAAAAGACCCTGTGATGTTTAGTCAAGCAAACCTCATTGACTACTATTCTATTTTTTTTTTGTCTCTTTAATCCCTCCTCTATAAACTAATGTGTCATTTAAAAATACACTAGCAGCCTTGTCAGGTCAATGTCATCAATCTGTTTGATCATCTGCTTAAAAAAATCCAGTAATATGTCCTGTTGTGACTAGGGGTGAGTTCGTGTACAAAAATCTCTAAACGTTTAGAGTGGGTAATTTTTTTCGTGTAAACATGTACACGGGTTTCACCGCTGGGTGATGCTATTGCTTTATACCAGTAAAGCCCCAGTTATCTGAATACCAACCGAATGGCCCCTTTTAACCAATGCGCCGTTTTAATAGCATGGAGCACACAGGCTACTGGGGCGTCGTTCGCCATTCCAAAGGGTCAACATTCCAAAAATTCATTTCCATTAATCTGAGTGGGGGCCCTTCCTCTTTTTTTCAGGGTCTGCCATTCTGAATTCTGTTCCCTGAGTCCTGACAGTAGCCGTATTTCCCATGTATTTCAGCGATTTTCACCGGGACGCACACGAGTAATTCAGGCAGACAATTTTTCAGCGAACTCCTCTGGTAATTTTATTAAAAAGCAGGGCATATAGGTCCACAGTAACTTATTATTATCATTATCATTATTATTATTATTATTATTATTATCATTATTATTATACGTAAAAGCGCACACAATTCCGTGTCTTCTCACCGCGGATGCTGTGATTTGATGATCCGGTACTCATTGTGGCCCACTCTTATAAGACCCAATAATAATAATAATAAGATATTGTGGACCTATATGCCAAGCTTTCTAATACAATTACCAGAGGAGTTTGCTGAAAAACAGGTAGCCTAATGTCAGCCTGAATTATTTGCGTGTGTCCCCGGTGAAAACTGCTGACATGCATGGGAAATACGGCTTCTACAGGCTCACCATAGCTTACTGTCAGGACTCAGGGACCAGAATTCAGGATGGCGGACCGTCGGAATGGCGGTATTTCGGAGTGGCGGCCTGTAACCAGGCTACTGACCTGTTGCCAAACCCGGTCTCACACCATTTCTTGTCATATTCACTGTCTATCACAGTTAGTTGTTAGTTATCACAGTTAGTTAGTAGTTAGTCAACAATTAGTATCAGCCCCCTCCCCCCTAAAAAAAACAAACAAAAAAAAAAAATGTTTTTCGTGTACTAATTTTTCATAACCGTTTATGATCTGAAACACGTGTACACTCACCCCTGGTTGTGACAAAAAGAAAGATTTCATGGGGAGTTCTCCCCCGAGAAAATTTTGAAAATTCATGCTGCTAAATCCTATTTTCATGCAATCTGATACAGAAATAGATAACAGATAATAAACAAGTGCATTACATTAGCCTACCTCATCATGTTCTTGTGTAGTAGGACGCCTATTAGAACTACTCTCTTCTTCTTGCCTCGTTTTTTTCTTAAAGACTCATCTAACAAAAAGTTTTTTCATTATAAGTGTGTTTTAGTTATTCAGGCAGGGCACATGGTTTCATATCGTCTGCAATTTCCTTACCTTGGTACAATTCTCACCAGCAATGTATTGACAACAGGCGACTTCCACGCTATTTACTTCAGTGTTTTTTTTGGGGGGGGGGGGATTTTCACCCAGGTAGATTTGTTATACTATGGGTAGGTTAGACTTCATAATGCCTGTATCTGATTGTAAATCCTGATGTGAGGTTTGCTTTGTGGCTTCAGGAAGCAGCTGTAGAGCCGGAGTATCTGCCGTCCTGCTGAGAAATCCAGAGCATCACAACGCCCAGAGAAATACAAGGTATAACACCACAGAAGAGTGGACACTGGATGTGTCGTGCCGTTTATCAGTAGCATGTCAGTTTGTAAGATATAATGGTTCTTTTTTTGTTTTAAAACAGATGGCTGCTGGCCGTATCGCTCGTGCTTTTGACTACGGGAGAACAAGGGACAGGGCAGCATTCAGAGAAAAAACACTGCGTGTCAATCAAGACACTCTGTATTATCATACAGGTGCTGATGGTCAAACATGCAGCCTCATGTATTTCAGCACACGTTTAATAGAATGGCTGGATACACTGAAGCAACAATACCCTGAACTTCAGGAAACTCAACAGGATGGTAAAATCATCCTTCAGTCCAAGGAAGGTGAAAGTACCATAACTTTAGATCCGAGTGTAAAGGTTCTGGTACATGGCAAAGTACTGATGAAGAAGTTTGAGGACGATTTTCCACAAATGGCACAAGCGGTCAGGCCAGGTATAGATAGTACTGGTAATGAAAGTCACCCTTTTACATACCCTGAAGACCGCAAACTCAACAACAATGAGAAGGAGAAGCACAGAAAGGAAATACTGCATGAAAATGAAGACACTCTCTTTTATGACACAAAGGCTACTGGTGACAAATCCGACCTCATTTTCTCTAGCAAACGTGTACTACAATGGCTGGATGAAATGGAGAGAAAGTATCCTGACCTTCAGAAAAAAAAGCAGGACAATATGATCATACTCAAGAATGAGACCCAGCCAGGTACCATAAGGTTACATCCTGAGGTAAAAGTTGTGGTAGAAGGCAAGCTAATGGAGAGGTTTGAGAGAGATTTTCCACAACCAGCTGACTTATCAGCAGCAATGGAAGGGTTAACCTTAAACAATAAGGAATAACATCCTTATGAGTCAGAGGGTGAGGGCACTCTTGACACACCACCCAACCCAACCACCGGAAGGGAAAGAATGCCTGATGAATAAGGAGAAGTGAAGTGAGAAGTGTTTTCTGACTTGTATTTAGTTTGTAAGGCAGGGTTTCTCCTGGGTTGTGTGTGAGTTTTATTTTGCAGTTTTTCAGTTTATAGCAATATAGATGCCTTGACATGGCGACTTAATAGCGTATGGGGAGATTCTTATAAACATTGGTGCTCATGCATACAAGGGAAATTTGTTTTGGTGTTTATATATTGTTTCAGAATGTGTCACAGAAATGTCACGATAATGTGTCTTCTGATTGTGTTGTATGACCTCAGCACACTCTGGTCTGTCTGCAGGTTATAGAGGAAACAAAGAGCAGCCTTGTACTCACTGAGCAGGTGGTAGTTTGAGTCCCTCTCATATTTGAAGGTCAGTCTTCCATAGCTGACATGGTTGAGATTCTTCAGCCACTCGAAATAAGACACTGTCACACCGCCAACATTCAGGTACATGTCCTGCAGGATGAAACATCACAAACTCATCAGACCTCTGGCTGTTTGATCTCTACCCTCTCTGTGTGTGGAAGATTATCTTTGATTTAAAATGTCCTCTGTATTGTTTTTAAGATCTGATTTGGGGAGAATTTTTTTCTTTTTTCTGTAAATGAAATGTTTTTGGGGAAAAAAAATATTTGTGTGATTGAAATGTGTTTGAAGAAACATGTAAAAGTGAGCAGAAGACATCAATAAAAATCTATTGCGTACACAATGAAGGCTTGATCGTTGTTTACATGACTCTCGTGTCTTGTTTTCAGAATAATTTACTCTGCTTGTTGTTTCACATTCATGGTTTAGTGTGTATTTTTTGTTTTAACATTAAATATTCATGACCAGATACGCAACAATCCAATTTAAAAGTTAAGGTAAACACACTCTCAGGGATTATTTATTAGGAGTTTGGGGTGTGGTTTGATCAGAGTAGATTGACAGTGCTGGACGCAAAAGCCAGCAACTCCGATAACTGTCATCAGATTTAGGGTGAAATGTTGCTCATTCCTGCCTGGGGCTCAGATGTGTGTGGCATCACATTTCCACCCACATCACAGCAGCGACACAAGCTGAGACAAAAAGAGAAATGGGAATTCTTTCATGCAAAACGCCTATAACTGATGTGCAAAAATGCCACCAGCAAGTAGGGATGTTCCTGGCGACTAGTTTCCCTGTCCACTAAACAAAAATTTTAATGAAGACCAGTCAACTAGTCTGAAAAAGGAAAACACTCAGGAAACAAGTCAAAATTTAGCACAATTTATTGTTAAGTATTTGAAGCATTGTCCCAAAAATAGTGTGTGCGTTAACAGCCCTTTGAAGCCTTTAATCACAATCCTCAACAACCATGTTAGATTTAAAATGCCGCTGAAGTACGAGACACTTTGCGCCGTGCGGTATGAATGTGAACATGACGGCAACTCAAAAGTTAACCACTACAATAACATCTAAAATAAATAAACTGCCTCTGAAATGTGGAGCACATTGAAACTTGATAGCAAGTCACTTTAAAGTTAATAAAACTAACTAAATTATGATTAAATTTCAGCTGAAATAAGAGGCATTTTGCTCCGTGCAGTATGAATGTAAACCTGCACATGTCATCCATAGCATGTCGTCCAAAATCATGAAAAAACGTCACAGTATAGCATGTCATCCAAAATCATGAAAAAAAGGTCACGGTATAGCATGTCGTCCAAAATCGTTAAAAAAACGTCAGTATATCATGTCGTCCAAAATCATGAAAAAACATCATGGTATAGCATGTTGTCCAAAATCGTGCAAAAAACGTCACAGTATAGCATGTCGTCCAAAATCATGAAAAAACGTCACAGTATAGCATGTGGTCCAAAATCATGAAAAAAACGTCACAGTATAGCATGTCGTCCAAAATCATGAAAAAACGTCACAGTATAGCATGTCGTCCAAAATCATGAAAAAACGTCACAGTATAGCATGTGGTCCAAAATCATGAAAAAAACGTCAGTATATCATGTCGTCCAAAATCATGAAAAAACGTCACAGTATATCATGTCGTCCAAAATCGTGAAAAAAACGTCACAGTATAGCATGTGGTCCAAAATCATGAAAAAACGTCACAGTATAGCATGTGGTCCAAAATCATGAAAAAAACGTCAGTATATCATGTCGTCCAAAATCATGAAAAAAACGTCAGTATATCATGTCGTCCAAAATCATGAAAAAACGTCACAGTATAGCATGTCGTCCAAAATCATGAAAAAACGTCACAGTATAGCATGTTGTCCAAAATCATGAAAAAACGTCACAGTATAGCAGGTCGTCCAAAATCATGAACAAACGTCACAGTATACATGTGGTCCAAAATCATGAAAAAACAGGTCACGGTATAGCATGTCCAAAAATATGAAGAAACGTCATAGTATAGTGTGCCACTCAAAATGTCATTAAAATGTCACAGTATATGTTACATGCCTTTGTGTTTTGTGCCCGTCCATTGTTTCAGCGTGCAGCTGATCCACATCCTTCCTCCTCAGCGAGGAGTATGAATGAATGAGGGAGGAGCAGTGCCAGTGGGCCAGAGGGCTGTGACAGTTGTGTGTTTGCAAGACGTGGGTAACAAGGAAAAGTTTGGCTTAGTGCGGTGATATTTGGTTGGCTGTGATCAATCTTTTCTTTTTTGTGTGGTTCCTTTCTACAGATGATCCGGTTCCCTTCTTGACCTCGTTTTTCGTTGGTGGTCTTTTCTCCCAGCTTTGTTTTAAACAAACTTCCTTTAAACCGGCTATTTGTTTTGCTTGCCTTTTTCTTTTTCAAAGTTCCCTGTGTTTCATTGTGTTACTCCCCTCATGCCCTAGATCCGCCAGCGAAGACGTGGCAGTTTAGTATGCCACTGGAAATGTCATAAAAACATAGTATAGTAGACCACTCAAAATGTCATAGTATAGTAGCCCATTAAAAAACAATCAAGACAAAATCTCATAAAAATGTGATAGTATATTTATGCCATGAAAAATGTGATGATGTTTTTATTAAAACAGTCATAGTGTAGTATGCCAAGTCCCTCTGTAACACACACCTTTAATCTCTGGTAGTATCCTACGAAAATAAACTGATGTGACACAATTTGTTTTTTCTGAACATTTTATTGGTTTTCAAAAAATGAATACAGTAAAAATAAAAAGTCATTTCCTCCAAAATAATTTCAATGTTGAGGAACTGGACGATTAAAACTGAGGAAAATTCAACCAGGGGACGGGCGGTCACAGTGACACCTCACGCCCTCCCTGCTCCCCTTCCTTGGCCAGTGGAGGAGTCGGGGAGAAGCGGCTTTTAATATATGAGATAAAGCGACGGGAAAGCAGGAAAAAAGGACGGGGATGAGAGAGGGGAGAACATCTATTTTCAACAGTAAAAACACCAACTATGAAAACAGAAATCCTTGTCGGGAACTCTAAGCGTTGGCAACTTACTAACCTTTTCTTAATGAGTGAGGACAAACTCAAGAGTAATAAAATTACTATTCTCTCTTTATTCACATGAAGTTAAATCTCAATCCCTTTTCATTAAAGTAAATTTAAGTGGCCATCTCCCTTTTAGAGCAGACCTCTTTCTGAAATAAGGCATCTGTTGTGCTGTCAGCTGAAACTGTGGCAGCAGGAGGGTCATACGTGCATTCAGCTATCACAAAATGGGCGCCCTGAACATGGCTGCCAGACAACAATAGTATGAAGGTTCATCAGAGGGCTGAGGGAGGGACAGGGTCTCTCCTTCTCTCTGGATGTTACTGCCTACCTGCTTTTTCTCAAGGGGCAACATTTATACAGAGATGCAGATACAGTATAATGGCAGCACAAAGATTACAGGATAAATACCAGGCAAGCCAATGTCTCACTGTGTGAGTGTGTGTGTGTGTGTCAAGAGCCACAGAGCAGTGGTAAACAGTGATATGTTCTAAAGGCTGCTGAGAAGGTGGAAGAACGCAGGAGAGGGTGATCAATAGCAGAAGGGTGGAGGGGAGGAGGAAGTGCAGGTCGTGATTGGCCATTTATGTGAAGGTCAGCCCCGCTTCGTTGTAGACTTTGAAGACCTTCTCGATGGCATTGACATAAGCGGCCGTCCGAAGGTCCAGACCCAGGTTGTACTTGCTTGCTGTGCGCATGATTTGCTAGAAAAGGCAGAAGAGAACATATTATACAATCATGGCTGACAGCAATTCAAACATCTCTGATAGAAAGCCTTGAAGGACAGAGCTGCTTCAGTACCATTAGCAACCAACTAGACTAGAGCAGGAGTTGCAGACTTGTGCTTGCTGACGCTTAACACTGTAAGGAGGAATTTATACTTAGGCGTTGAATCAATGCCGTACCTACGGCGTAGGCTCTGTGTCGACGTAGAGCCTAAACTGTAGCCTGAGCACCTCCCCAGAAATATAACTAGTAACTGTAAGCTGAAACCATTTCCCTCAGTGGAAACAAAGCTTTTATTTACTTTAATTTCACAGATAAGAAACAATAAATTGTGAAGACAATAAAGCCTCCACAAAAATAGCATTTTAAGTCTTGTGTGTGATTTATCCTGGCTTCATATGAGCAGAGGAAATCTCCGCTCGTCGCTAGGCTAATTTATACAATGTTACATGCCATAGGCTTGTGCTAATAACGTTAGCATGTTGTATTTGTTTGGAGAACGTGTTTAGTATAAGACAGTTGTTTTGTCAGTGAACCTTGTGAGTTGTAATGGAGCTGAATTTTGTAACGTTACCTTTGTTAAATGTTGCTGTTGTCCCTGGTTTCATATGAATAGAGGAAAAGATCACTAGCTGCTAGGCTAATTTATACAATGTAAAATGCCATAGGCTTGTGCTAATAACATTAGCATGTTGTATTTGTGGGGAAAATGTGTCCAGATAAAAACAAGTGTTTGTCTGTGAATGCTGCGAGTTATAGTGAAGCTGATTTGTGGATTTGTGTTTGACATTGTCTCTATTAAGCCATGTTTAATGTGTGTTTAATGTGTGTTTTGAATCAACTAAACTTTACAGCACTTCACAGAAACCTCCATTGCCGACTAGTGTTTTGGAGGTGTAACTGCAGAGTGACACAGACACACCACCGCACAAGTGCTCACAACAGCATAGACTACGGCGTAGGGTCTGCCACACAAGTGTAAATCCTGCTTCATTGTTCTTTTTATGTTCTAGAAGCCACCTTTACAATTTCAAATAGGACAAATTATGACTTATGGGAAACTGAGAAAGGGTTTCTGTAATGTTCACCAATCTAAATTTCGACAGACCTTTTTAATGCTACAAAGTAGTGTATTTGTCCCAAACAGTTCGGTATGCGACATACGTTCGGGCCCTGCAGCCCAAACAGTCATAATGTACTACTTGCACACTCATTTTAAGTGCAAGGTGAATGTTTCATCTCAGTTTATTACACTGGATAATATGTTGACTGCTCACTAAAACAGGCTGGACTGTGTTATGGTCTGTGATCACTTACCCGGGCAGATCTCTCCATGGTGTAGGCCAACCCAGAGTGAACAATGTCCTTCTCAGAGGCACCCTGCGAAGGAAGGTGAATGTTAATGACAGCTAATTTGATAACATATATAAGCTGAGTAGGTGGGCGATGCTGAGAGCTTTTGTCAGTGTCAGACTTTAGAGTGCGAGCCAAGTACGTAGCAATGCAGACTCGATATAAATAAGCTCCCAATAAAAGTAGAAAAAAAATCATTCATTCAGTTTTGACCAGCATTAATCTGATGTTACTCACAGCCACTCTGGCCTGGAAGTCAGCGGTGGGTACGATGGGAATGGGCCCTCCCTGCTTCCCAAACTTCCTCTCTAAACTTTCCTGCACAGACACTAGAAGGGAAAAGAGAAGAAAAGTGGAAATTAAAGAGACATCAAAGACATCTGTTGTTTCTGGACCATGACAAATACCAGCCATCTATCTAACAATGCACGATGTCTGTGTGTGTGTGTGTGCGTGTGTGTGTGTGTGTGTCATTCCGTCACATATCTCTCAAACCGTTCACTGGACTGACCTAATATTTACTATAATTCCTCAGGGCATGTGGTTGTGCCTTTTCTGACTTCTAAGTTATTTGAACAAGAAATGCGAAACACACAAATAAAAGAAGCAAAAAATGCAAGTCATTGGCCACGCCCCCCTGACAGCTGACAGGTTTTCGGGTGCTGGGATTTCAAAGAAGGTTAAACTATGCCGAATCCGTCCACCAAAATACAGTGGTGGAAAAAAGTTTTCGGACACCCCATGCATTTGTGAAATATTGCATTAAGAATCACTCTTAGGTCTTCAAGTGCAATTTCTTTTAGTACAGTCACAGCCAAAATACTAAATAAATCCTAAAAAAGCCATTGAAAACTTTGATGAAACTTTGAAATTGATTGGTTCCATAAAAATACATAAGAAATTTTGAGTATTGGGTCATTTTGGTACCAGTGATGAAGGTCGTTCTTTTTATTAAAAGACACAATTTTTGTTGCCAAGCTTCGTGTCTACATAAAGCCAGCACATTTGAAAGTTCTTCAGACACAAAAATGGCTAAAACAAGGAACCTAACGCAGGAAACACGCCTGAAGATAAAGATTCTCAGCCAGGAAGGATACAGCTGCCGCCAGATAGCCAGGAAGTGCAGATGCAGTCCTTCAGCAGTTGGATACACTCTGCAGAAATACAGAAGAACCAACAGCTTGGAAGACAAACCAAGATCTGGGCGTTCAAGGGTTTCTTCAGCAAGAAATGACCGCATCCTGATCCGCATGTGCAGGCAAAACCGCCGAATGACATCACAGGAGCTTCAGCAGCAGTGGTCAAACCAAACTGGTGTCCAGTGTTCCACCCGCACTGTACGTGGCCGACTTTTATATCATGGCTTAAAGTCCTACAAGGCTATTAAGAAGCCCCTGATCAATGAGAGACAGAGGTTAGCCCGGCGTCGTTGGGCCCAGGCACACAAGAACTGGACAGCCAGGAATTGGAAGAAGATTTTGTGGTCAGATGAGTCCAGTTTCCAGCTTTATCTTCCTCCTACTAATGTGAGGGTACGCAGAAGGCCAGGCGAAGCATTATCTCCAGCATGTACAGTACCTACTGTCAAGCATGGTGGAGGCAGTATCATGGTTTGGGGATGCATGAGTGCTGCTGGTGTTGGTCATCTCACTGTCTGTGATGGCACATTGAACTCTACCAAGTATTGTACCATTCTCGAAACCCACATGCTCCCTTCTGCGCGTGCACTGTTCCGTCGAGGTAAAAACTGGATGTTTCAACAAGATAATGCCCCTTGCCACACATCCAAGGCCAGTAGAACTTGGCTGCAGGAGCACAGTATCCAGGTCTTAGAGTGGCCAGCTCAATCCCCAGACATGAGCCCCATTGAAAATCTGTGGCGGATTATCAAAAGGTCTGTTTCAAAGCATAAACCAAAGAATTTAGAAGAATTAAAAGCAGTAATTCAAGAAGAATGGGACAAGATTACCCCTCAACAGTGTGAAAGGCTCGTGGGGAACATGCCAGCCAGGATTAGAGCTCTACTACGTGCCAATGGCAGGACTACTAAATATTAATTTGATGATGTGATGGTTTATTTATTTTTTGTTCAGTTTTGAACACATTCTCTGTTATTTGTTGACTTTGATACCGACAATGTTGAGAACTGACATATTGAAACTGTCAAGAATTTAGTTTTGTTAGTTTTTCTTGTAAACAATAAACCAAAAAATATAATTTGTATTTGTTTGTATCTGTCTAATGCAGCCACACCTTTTGAAACACAAAAAAGATTTTTCCACAAATATTTCATGATAATATTTGAGATTGTGTAAAATTTTAAGGGTGTCCGAAAACTTTTTTCCACCACTGTATGTTGTTATGACGACATGAAGCAAAGCTCATCTAGTCCAACCCCCAGACAGCACAAATACAGAGTCAATACAATGAAAACACACACTCAGTCACTCTCTGAATCTCCTCTTCCCCACAATCATCTCATCAGTTTACGTCATTTTCCTCCTCCTCCTCCCTGTTATACATTTCAAACACTCCATTTCTAAACTTCCTTTTAAACTGATTAACATTTTTACTGAGTTTAACCTCTTCATCTAAACTATTCCATAAAATTCCATTGTTGTTGTAATATGAGTTGAATATATTATAGGTATGCATCTATATTTGTATACCGACGTGCATAAGCATACATGTGTATACATATACATACACACAAACCCATACCTGACTGAATTTGATTAACCAAAATCATGCAGTTTATAATCATAAGTGCAATAACAAAGAATATACAAGAGCACTTTCTTTTTCCCCTCTTTTTTAATTAACTGAAATTATATATAAATTATATCATTTTCCCTTTTCCATTACATTATTCCATCATAACTCTTGCATTAAGAATCTCTACTCATGTCAAATAACTGTAAATCAAACATCCCTGGTCGAGCTTTTCTGCGACAGTCTTGACTTTGCGACAGTCTTGACGGAGAGCAACAACGTCTCAATTTGTGGCAAACAATCTCGGGTCCTAGACCCACTCATGACTCCGTGCAGTAGTTTCACCAAAAAGTTCTCTAAAGTCATTATTAGTTAATTAAGAAAAAAAATGAAATGAGAAAAAGCAAAACAAAAAGTCATCCTTCAAGCCAAAAAAATTGCGAGGCTGACAACTTTACGAGATGGACTACTCACGACTTTATCCCGGGGAAGAGGAGGATGCGGACGGGGAGGAGAGGTGTCTGAAGAAGGACTTTGCTTCTTCAGGAGAGCTGAACACTTTTAATTTTCCCTCCACCATCACTCTCAGCTTAGCAGGATACAGCAGAGAGTACTTCATGTTGGCGGCACGAAGAAACTTTCTGACAACGTCAAACTGTCGACGTTTCTTCACCAAACTAGCACTGAATATATATATGGACACGAGCGCCCTGGCCAGGCGTAAAATCTTCACTTTGTCCTGGAAGTGAAGAAACTTAAGCAGCTCTTTCAATGACTGGCGCCATAGGAAAGTTGTCCTTACAGAGAAGTTGCGGGATCAGCTGGTTCATAAAGGCGATCACATCTCTACCTTCCTTATGTTCTGGAACATTGATGAAACGGAGGTTAGAGGACTGACTTCTGTTCTCAGCTTCCTCAGCTTTATCCTTCAGGTAGGCATTCTCTTTTTCCAAAGCTTGCACACGTTTTGACAGGTCGCCAATGTTGTCTTCATTGGCACTCACATGCTGTTGGATCTCTGATATATTATCACTCATTGTAGATAATGATCCCTGAATATTGTTTAGGCCAGCTTGAACGGTCTCTATTTTTTCGTCAAAATGAGCCGTCAGATCAACTTTGATTTGTTGAATGGCTTGCCAGATTGATCAAAGATTGACCTCGGTCATGACGCTGAGCAAACAGTTTTCTGCATGAGGAAAATTACTCCACAGGAACGACCATCAGCGGGTAGAAGAAGAAAAATCAAAACATAGTCGATATACTTTTATCTGTTATATCTGTCAGCGTGGATGGGACGATCAGAGCAGTTTTATTAGCCCAAATTGGAAAAGCAGTCTGAAGTCTGCAACAGACGCTCACACAGATGTGGCCATTTTGCCTCACCTATGTCACCAATGCCTTTATTTTGAAATGTATTACTTGTTAATTCAAAAACACTAGTCCATACCCAGTAAGTACAGCATACCATACCATGACTTAGTCATACCAAAAATTAGAAAAACCCAAACATTCGGCCACAGGGGGAGCCACAGCGATCAGTCACATTTTAGCCAATCGGTCAATTTGCATCACAACACACACACACACACACACACACACACACACACAGAGTTTTCATCATTATATAGTAAAATGTGACATCCTGTCAGTCAGACCAGGCAATGCAGGAAAGCCACGTCAGGTCAGCACATGAATCCACGGAAAAGGACTGATAAAGTAACGTCGTAAGTTGTTTAATTTGATTATGTACATGTTTAAGTTAATATATTAAGGAATATTTGATTCAAATGTAGATAATAAATTAAGGTTAAAAACTTATTTACAAGTCAACTATTTACAAGATAGGGCTAATTCATGGCTTTGTATACAGCACGATGATTGCCAGTAAAAAGTTTAGCCTGCAGCTCTTACGCTTTGATGAGAACACTAAACCGTGACAGCTCATCCAGCTCATCCAGTTTTACAACTTGACATCTCTTGTTTTATATGACCTGTATTAGGGCTGGGCGATATCTGGAGATATCTGGCGATATCTGGAGAACTCAGACTGGCACACAGAATCACTCAGTCATTTCAAAGTGATCCATATTTTCTGTGTGTGTCACCACACACTGCGCTACAATAATATCAACTAGTCTGATGAGCTGCGCTGCTCTGAAACAGATGACCGCGCCCATTGTACATTATACCGCTAGGTAATCCTCTGAAATAAATTCACCTCAAAACAAAAGAGCGATGCTTTGACCTGCAGGATATTCTAATATCTTTACTGTGGCCTTTCTTACCACGATTCCCCCAAAAAATACACCGATTGAAACCAGCAGAATGAGAGCAATTATCAAGTCGTTATCATGTGAACAGTGGGGGGAGGGGAGGTGGACACTAAGCGCTCACAGCTTTTATGTTTTATCTAAATCACGTTATTTCAAAAAATCTCATTATTCAGCAGTGGACACATTAGAAAGTGTAAATTATGAGGTTTCTGTCAATATTTTTTTTACGCTTGTATGATAAGAACTGATGGAGACATTAATCCAAATAAGTGACATATTAATCTAAATCCTGCCGAGCTCCACTGGCGCAGGTTTCATTGAAGAGGCCCCGCCTTCACTTCCGGCAAATCGTGTAGTGTGCAAAGCAAAATAGGCTCGTTCGAGATGAACTGCGCCTCGCCTGGAAAGTAGACAACTTTGGCCAAGAGGGAACTTTAGATATTGGTCCCTAGATTATGTTCACCGCGTTTCATGCAGATCGGTCAAACTTCCTAGGAAGAGATCGATTTTAAGTGTTTTTCAAAAAATTCAAAATGGCGGAAAATCTATATAACCGGAAGTATGGGTTCTTGAGGCTAATTTGTTATCCAGAGGCATCTCTGTGCAAAGTTTCTCTATGACATACGTGGGCATGAGATGTGCCCATTCAAAGTTTACAATTTCAATCGGTCAATTTGCATCACAACACACACACACACACACACACAGAGTTTTCGTCATTATATAGTAAGATGTGTGTCTTGAGGCAAATGTGTTCCTCATGAGGAGACGTTCAAAGTTTGCAATTTCAATCGGTCAATTTGCATCACAACACACACACACACACACACACACACACACACACACACACACACACACACAGAGTTTTCATCATTATATAGTAAAATGTGACATCCCGTCAGTCAGACCAGGCAATGCAGGAGAGCCACGTCAGGTCAGCACATGAATCCACGGAAAAGGACTGATAAATTAATGTGGTAAGTTGTTTAATTTGATTATGTACATGTTTAAGTTAATATATTAAGGAATATTTGATTCAAATGTAGATAATAAATTAAGGTTAAAAACTTATTTACAAGTCAACTATTTACAAGATAGGGCTAATTCATGGCTTTGTATACAGCACGATGATTGCCAGTAAAAAGTTTAGCCTGCAGCTCTTACGCTTTGATGAGAACACTAAATCGTGACAGCTCATCCAGCTCATCCAGTTTTACAACTTGACATCTCTTGTTTTATATGACCTGTATTAGGGCTGGGCGATATCTCGAGATTTTAATATATATTGATATATTTCTAAACACGATATAACACGGGACAATGTCACTTCTGTCGATAGAGTTCATTTTGCGTTAAAATGACAATACATGGGCCGCAAGTTCACTCTCTCCCTGGGTGTTTGTCAAAGTCAGAGGCAAGGCAAGAGTCCTCCCAAGCATTCAGTGAACACACATTGCAACAACAACAGGCAAATTTGTTCCTCATGAGGAGAGGCATCTATGTGCAAATTTTCATGTCTCTACAACATACGGGGCATGAGATATGCCCATTCAAAGCTTGCGATTGCAATCGGTCAATTTGCATCTCTCTCACACACTCTCACACACACACACACACACGCCAATAAAAAACGGTCTTCTATTACAACGATGACACATTTCTTCATTTTGCGTGGAGTTTAGCCTGCAGCTCTTACGCTTTGATGAGAACACTAAACCGTGACAGCTCATCCAGTTTTACAACTTGACATCTTTTGTTTTATATGACCTGTATTAGGGCTGGGCGATATCTGGAGATATCTGGCGATATCTGGAGAAGTCAGACTGGCACACAGAATCACTCAGTCATTTCAAAGTGATCCATATTTTCTGTGTGTGTCACCACACACTGCGCTACAATAATATCAACTGGTCTGATGAACGGCGCTGCTCTGAAACAGATGACCGCGCCCATTTTACTTTATACTGCTAGGTAATCCTCTGAAATAAATTCAACTCAAAACAAATGAGCGATGCTTTGACCTGCAAAATATTCTAATGTCTTTACTGTGGCCGTTCTCACCGCGATTCCCCCAAAAAATACACCAATTGAAACCTAAAGAATGAGAGCAGTTATCAAGTTGTTATCATGTGAACAGTGGGGGGAGGGGAGGTGGACACTAAGCTAACAGGTGCTATAATGCTTTGGGGAAACCCCAATTACGTCACAGAAAAAATATATATCAAGAAAAGTATATATCGAGTATCGCCATTCAGCTAAAAAATATCGAGATATGACTTTTAGTCCATATCGCCCAGCCCTTACCTGTATGGTAGAAATGATGATGCTGTTTCATGATTGGCTGTATGTGAACAAGAAAAGTGTATAAATGAACAGGAGGTCTTATCTGTTGGACAGACACTTCACATCATCTGACACCAACTAACGCTGAATTTACAAAGGGACATCACCCAAGCTGAACTGCCACAGACTCGGTAAGAATAAGTCTGTTTTCATCTGTAAATTATTGCTGACAGAATTGATCATGTAGATTTGTTTCCTATGTCTTAAAGTTAAATCAAAAACAAACAAATGTGTTTTATTCTGGGTTTCCTGATGAGCCAGAGGGTGAGGGCACACTTGACACACCACCCAACCCAACCAACTGATGAGAAAGAATGCCTGATGAATAAGGAGAGAAACTAGAATTACCGCCACGCTGAGTTTGTGTGCAAAAATCTCTAAACGTTTAGAGTGGGTAATTTTTTTTGTGTAAACGTGTACACGGGTTTCACCGCTGGGTGATGCTATTGCTTTATACCAGTAAAGCCCCAGTTATCCGAATACCAACCGAACGGGCCATTTAACCAACGCGCCGTTTTAATAGCATGGAGCACACAGGCTACTGGGGCGTTGTTCGCCATTCCGAAGGGTCTACATTCCAAAAATTAATTTCCATTTATCAGAGTGGGGGCCCTTCCTCTTTTTTTCAAAGGGTTTGCCATTCCAAATTCTGTTCCCTGAGTCCTGACAGTAGCCGTATTTCCCATGCATTTCAGCGATTTTCACTGGGGACACACACAAGTAATTCAGGCAGACAATTTTTCAGCGAACTCCTCTGGTAATTTTATTAAAAAGCAGGGCATATAGGTCCACAGTAACTTATTATTGTTATCATTATTATGCGTAAAAGCCACACAATTCCGTGTCTTCTCACCGCGGATGCTGTGATTTGATGGTCCGGTACTCATTGTGGCCCACTCTTATAAGACCCAATAATAATAATAATAAGTTACTGTGGACCTATATGCCATGCTTTTTAATACAATTACCAGAGGAGTTTGCTGAAAAACAGGTAGCCTAATGTGAGCCTGAATTATTTGCGTGCGTCCCCAGTGAGCGGCTGAGGAAGGGGACAGAGTGAAGATTGTCCCTCACTGTGGGGGAGAGGAGAGAGGGCTTCCCCAGAGGTCGGCCTCTTTACCCGGTCCCTTTCCTCCACACTTAAGACTTATTTTTATTGTGCCGATGGTGGCTTGGAAAACCCCCCCTAACTGTGTCACACGGGCAGAAGGGAAGGCAGCCTAAGCTCAGCTGGTCCCCTTCTCCACACTTTGACTTATTTTATCCTACTTGGTTCTATTTCTCCCTCTCTGGGAGCCTGGGCTCACCGCGCAGCAGCCCACCACATCCATCCACCCCTCCCTCCCTCGCGGCCCCGCACATATACCCCTGAGGCTCGGCTCTCTCTCACCGCACAGCGGCCCTCCACATCCCTCCCTCGCCGCTCCGCACATATACTCCCGAGCCTCGGCACCTCTCCTTGACCAACTAACCTGAATACTATAAACACTACTAACTGTAAACCGACACTAAAATACACTAAGCTAACAATACAATTCGACAAATTACTAGCTATTCTCTCTGCTCTACTACTCTCTCTGCTCTGATCCAACCTACTCGCTATCAGTTTGATAACTGTGGACAGAATGGTTTTATAGTAAGGGGAGGAGTAAAGGGAGGAGGGCAGGCTTTAGCGTGGACGGTTAGTGACGTCATTCACCCCGAAAAAGAGTCATTCGCCTCCAATGTAATGTAATGTAAATTCAAATGTAGTAACCAGGTTTCAAGCTGTAGAGGGCACTCCATACCACATTTTTAAAATAAAATGTAGATTTTCAACAGTTTGCACTAAACTGTCAAGATTTTGAGCAGGATCAGTCAGTAACACTACTATACAACCAGAAACAATGATTATCAGCTGAAAAAAACATGGTTTTAGGGTTTAGTTACTCTTTAAAGACTCATCTAACAAAAAGTTTTTTCATCCGCTTCAGGAAGCAGCTGTAGAGCCGGAGTATCTGCCGTCCCGCTGAGAAATCCAGAGCATCACAACGCCCAGAGAAATACAAGGTATAACACCACAGAAGAGTGGGCACTGAATGTGTTGTGCCATTTATCAGTAGCATGTCAATTTGTAAGATATAATGGTTCTTTTTTTGTTTTAAAACAGATGGCTGCTGGCCGTATCGCTCGTGCTTTTGAATACGCCGGGAACGAAAGGGGCAGGGCGGCATTCAGAGAAAAAACACTACGTAGCAAAAAAGACACTCTGTTTTATGATACAGGTGCTGATGGTCAAACATGCAGCCTCATGTATTTCAGCAGACGTTTTATAGAATGGTTGGATACACTGAAGCAACAATACCCTAAACTTCAGGAAACTCAACAGGATGGTAAAATCATCCTTCAGTCCAAGGAAGGTATCATAACTTTAGATCCGAGTGTAAAGGCTGTGGTACAAGGCCGACAACTAATGGGGAGGTTTGAGAGAGATTTTCCACAAATGAAGCAAACGGTCAGGCCAGGCTCTGACAATGCTAACACTAGAGCTCGTCCTTTTGCGTACCCTACAGCACATACAAATGAGAAAAAACGTCACAAGTTCAGAGACAGGAGACTGCAAAAAAATCCCGACACTTTGTTTTCTTGTGTTACTGTCAAAGATAGGGTTACTACAAGATGGAACCTCATGTTCTTTAGCATGCTTGTAAAAGAATGGCTAGGTGCAATGCGGCAAAATTATCCTGAACTTAGTCCAGACACACCGGACAATATGATCACACTCAAGTCCAATGAAGGTAACATAAGCTTATATCCTGAGGTAAAAGTTGTGGTAGAAGGCAAGCTAATGAAGAGGTTTGAGAGAGATTTTCCACAAATGAGACAAACAGCCCAATCAGCTGACTTATCAGCAGCAATGGGAAAGTTAACCTTAAACAATTAGGAATAAAATCCTGATGAGCCAGAGGGTGAGGGCACACTTGACACACCACCCAACCCAGCCAACTGAAGAGAAAGAATGCCTGATGAATAAGGAGAGAAACTAGAATTACCGCCACGCTGTTGTTTGCCTCTGCGCACCAGTCAAGTTTCTCTTACAGTGAAAACATGAATGCTTTATAACCACTGTCCCCACAAAGGCATAAAAACACAGAATAAAACACTGTAAATAGCTGATTCTTAAAGCTTTATCCTACTACTTTATTTTAGGAATATGTAATTGGGTTGTAAAATCTATTACATATTGTTTTCTGATTTGTATTTAGTTTGTAAGGCAGGGTTTCTCCTGGGTTGTGTGTGAGTTTTATTTTGCAGTTTTTCAGTTTATAGCAATATAGATGCCTTGACATGGCGACTTAATAGCGTATGGGGAGATTCTTATAAACATTGGTGCTCATACATACAGGGGAAATTTGTTTTGGTGTTTATATATTGTTTCAGAATGTGTCACAGAAATGTCACAATAATGTATCTTCTGATTGTGTTGTATGACCTCAGCACACTCTGGTCTGTCTGCAGGTTATAGAGGAAACAAAGAGCAGCCTTGTACTCACTGAGCAGGTGGTAGTTTGAGTCCCTCTCATATTTGAAGGTCAGTCTTCCATAGCTGACATGGTTGAGATTCTTCAGCCACTCGAAATAAGACACTGTCACACCGCCAGCATTCAGGTACATGTCCTGCAGGATGAAACATCACAAACTCATCAGACCTCTGGCTGTTTGATCTCTACCCTCTCTGTGTGTGGAAGATTATCTTTGATTTAAAATGTCCTCTGTATTGTTTTTAAGATCTGATTTGAGGAGAATTTTTTTCTTTTTTCTGTAAATGAAATGTCTTTGGGGAAAAAAAATATTTGTGTGATTGAAATGTGTTTGAAGAAACATGTAAAAGTGAGCAGAAGACCTCAATAAAAATCTACTGCATACACAATGAAGGCTTGATCGTTGTTTACATGACTCTTGCGTCTTGTTTTCAGAATGATTTACTCTGCTTGTTGTTTCACATTCATGGTTTAGTGAGTATTTTTTGTTTTAACATTAAATATTCATGACCAGATACGCAACAATCCAATTTAAAAGTTAAGGTAAACACACTCTCAGGTATTATTCATTAGGAGTTTGGGGTGTGGTTTGATCAGAGTAGATTGACAGTGCTGGACGCAAAAGCCAGCAGCTCCGATAACTGTCATCAGATTTAGGGTGAAATGTTGCTCATTCCTGCCTGGGGCTCAGATGTGTGTGGCATCACATTTCCATCCACATCACAGCAGCGACACAAGCTGAGACAAAAAGAGAAATGGGAATTCTTTCATGCAAAACGCCTATAACTGATGTGCAAAAATGCCACCAGCAACTAGGGATGTTCCTGGCGACTAAACGAAAATTTTAATTTAGACTAGTTGACTAGTCTAAAAAAGGAAAACACTCAAGAAACAGTCCAAATTTAGCACAATTTATTGTTAAGTATTCTTCACACAATCTTCAACAACCACGTCGGATTTTAAATGCCGCTGAAGTACGAGACACTTTGCGCTATGCGGTATGAATGTGAACCTGACGGCAACTCAAAAGTTAACCACTACAACAACATTTAAAATAAATAAACTGCCTCTGAAATGTGGAGCACATTGAACCTTGATAGCAAGTCACTTTAAAGTTAATAAAACATCTAAATTATAATTAAATTTCAGCTGAAATGAGAGGCATTTTGCTCCCTGCAGTATGAATGTAAACCTTATCTGATAACAACTCACTTAACGTTAACAAATAATATAACCTCTCAAAAAAGATAAACTGCTGCTGAATTAATTTTCTAGACCAAAGTGCTGCCAAACCACGCTGGTTTTGTGAGAGGACATCTGTTTTAAAACTCCAGTCTACTCGAGCATTACCGTGGGGAGGGACTGCTGTCTGATGGCTCTGTAGCACCCACTAGTGGCGGGCAGCTGCATGACAGTTAAAGGCTCTCTAAGTCTTCCTAAGCTTGAAAAGTTTTTGTCACATACAGCAAACATGTCCTCATGATCCGCTAGCTACATGTCCTCTGAATATGCTGTGAAAAAGTCTGGTCTCTGTAGGCAGCCCAGGCTCCGCAAGGCAGTTAGAGCTACAGGCTACAATGAGGCTAAAAGGCTGATAACATTGTTGAACGTAAACACAAGTGAAGTGTTTTTGTTGCCATTTGCGGAGCCTGGGCAGCCTACAGAGACCGGACTTTTTCACAGCATATTCAGAGGACGTGGCTAGCGGACCGTGAGGAGATGTTTGCTGTATGTGACAAAAACTTTTCAAGCTTAGGACGACTTAGAGAGCCTTTAAGCTCTTGTACATGAATAAAACACTAATTGGTTTAACCGACTAATATTTCTGGTGCCGACTAGCACAGGGGTCGACATTTAACGTTTAAACGTCTAATAGTACGCGCATCCTTACTAGCAACTACCAACAACACAGGACACTCTGTGTTTTGTTTTCCGCAGTTATACCAACCTAAAAGGTACAGACACATCAAACCGACATCAAAGAACTAGCGGTGACGAAAGCCAACTGTTGTGTCGTCTACGTCGCCTCACGTCGCCCTGTGTCAGTTACATTTGAACACACTACATGGACTACATCCGACGGCCAAGTGGCACGTATGTTCTGCGCCTGCGTGAGAGAGAGTGGAGTGAGAGAGTGGTACATCCTGTCAGCCGAGGGGTTTCCTATCTGTGCAGCCGAGCACCGCAGCACCTACACGGACTATTACATCCAGACGGTCCCGGTGTTTCCTCCGCAGGCTCCACTTCACTCAGCTGCCCGATAAACCCGCTGCTTCTTCCCACTTTAACCTGAATAACAAACCAGGGCTCGGTACTCCGGTTGGATCCAAACGGAGAGCCGGGGCTAGCTCAGAGACTAGCGGAGGATAACTGGCTGTGCTTCCCTCCAGTCATGTTGCGGCCAACGCTCCGATAGCCGCTCCCAGCTAGCCCCGGCTCTCCGCTTGGATCCAAACGGAGAGCAGGGGCTAGCTGGGAGCAGCTAGCGAAGGCTAATTGGCTGTGCTTCCCTCTGGTCATGCTGCGCTAGCCGCTCCCAGCTAGCTCCGGTTTCACTACAGGCAAATTCACTCGCTACAGGGGCGAGGAAATAAAACCTGAACAGCCAATCAGAGTGATCTCTCTCACCGACAAGCTCCGCCGCCAATTCAACATGCTCAATCGGCCGAAAAGCCGCCGACGCCAAAGTGCCAATGGTGCGGGACACACCGCAAAAACTAGGCCGACAGACGCTCACCGATGGCCCGACTTTGGTGGAGGGCCGACCGTCAGCTTGGTGTGTCAGGGCCTTAACACAACATGACTTTTCAAGCCACTTCACTGTCACAGACAAATTTCCAGTGTCGGGATAAAATCTTGAGTTTTACTTCAATTGGTGCATGCTCCTGTGATCTTAATCGTTTGGTGTGAGCTGGTCATAAACGGTAAACCATAAACCAAACGGTTTTTAGTCAGTCTTTATCTCGTCTTTAGCAAGTTTATCGTTATGGATTACATCGATGCCGAACTGACAAGAATACTGCCGACACATGGAGCCTTTTAGCTTGTGTTTCTAGAGTTTTGAGTTTTGTGGACACGTGAGGAATTGTTAATATGTCATATTTCTTAAAGGGAGTTTAGTGTAATATTTTTCACCAGGAGCAGGATGGGAAATAGTCTCAAAGTGAATCTAGTTGTAGTCTTGCAAATAGTGGCCCTGGGGAGAGCACATGAGAGCTACTGGAGAAAACACAAGTAGCTATCCTCTTCCTGTTTTGGTTGCACAATTATTGACGCACTTCCTTTGTGCCATAAATTGAGAGTGATAACACGGCTTATAAGGAACCAATCTAAACGCCGCTGGTGTCATTATTCGATAGCCATCACACTGTTTGATATGATAAACAAAACAAAAAAAAGTCTATTTCAGTGTCTCCGTGCAAAATGTTATAGTTGGCTTTTCTGTGTGTGTGTGTGTTTGTGCTTACAGGAATAACCATGACATTGTTCTCCAGGAAGATCTTGTCAGCGTCTGGGGTGGTGGGACCGTTGGCACCTTCGGCAATGATCTGAGAGAGACAAAAAACAAACGCACACTTCACATGACTGCAACCGAGTTGCCCTGTTCTTACTCGTTCTTATGTGGAGTCAACTGACACCTGGAGGCAAAGCACCCTGGGTAAATCAAAGTGAGCGTTTACCTTGGCCTTGATCCTGGGGGCGTTGGCACGTGTGAGCTGCTTTTCTCCAGCAGCAGGAATCAGGATGTGGCAGTCAGCTTCCAGAATGCTTCCTTCGTAGGGTTTGGCTCCGGGGAAGCCCACAATGGTGCCGTGTTCCTGCAGGTAAAGTGCAGAGAAACACACATGAGAGAAATATTTGAATGTTGTCTCCTTGTTCATCCTCTTCTTGGGCCGTTTTGTACTTTTTTATTACACCAGTGGTTAGCTTCTTTCCTTAAGGGACCCCTATTCTATCATTAAGTAGACAGACGACCCCTGACTAAGTAACATATTTTACAGATTTATCATATTATATCCAGTGCATAACAATAACAGTACAGATCAAGTGATAAACTTTACAATCCACCCACATAGTGAACGCAATAGCTGCAGGAAGTTTGTGTAAAATGAGCGATTTGGATCAGATTTGAGCAGATTATCTCCTATGAATATCATACCAGAGACCAGTTTTCCTGATATTTTGGGGACTTTTTAAATACAATTCCCCCTATGTACTTTTTTTAACAATCATGCATACTTAGTAGACTTGTTTTTTCCCCCCCACAAACTCTGCATTTTCTTCTCCCCGATGTTTGGCAATTGTTCTGTGAGCTCTTCGGTTGTTTTAACTCTGCAGTTTTGTGATGCAGGATGAGGCTGTTTAGCAAAGAGTGAAAGCTCTGTGAAAGCAGCTTGTGTTCAAGTCTTCACTGTGCCCTTATCCTGTGATTGTATTTTAATTTTATACCTTGAATAATAATCTTAACTTAAAAAAAACAATTTCATTTAGTCTTCTTGACAGAAATGAATGAAATGCTGAGATCTAGGTCTAGTGTACCCTTGAAATCAAGAAGGCCTCCTCTCCAATGGTGAAACTATGGCAACCTCTAGTGGGGATTGGGACCCCCAGTTGGGAACCATAGGTACAGAGGCCCATGTATGTGGATACTACCTGACATGTTCCACCCACTCAAACGCCGTTGCAGATCAAGTACCCCCCCTCATGGCAACAGTACTCCCCAATGGCAGTGGGTCCCCCCAGCAGGATAATGCACCATGCCACACTGCAAAAACTGTTTAGAAATGGCCTGTGGAGCGTGACAAAGAGCTCAAGGTGTCGACCCGGCTTCTAAATTTCCCAGGTCCCAATCTGCTCAAGGATTCTTGTGATGTGCTGGTACCTCAGATGTACCCCTACTCCAAGATGGGGCCTCCTTGGATCAGACTTGCTCTGACCTGTCGAGGCATGGACACAGGATCTCTGGGAGTGTCCTGTGGTGTCTGGCACCAGTGCGTTGGCAGCAGATCCATTTAGTCCAGTGGGTTGTGAGGCCAGTTAATGGCATGTGTCATAGATGCTCATTCAGATTGGGATCTGGGGAATTTGGAGGCCAGGTTGACACTGTGAGGTCATTCCTGAGAGATGTTTGCAGTGTGGCATGTTGAATTATCCTGCTGGGGGGGGCACTGCCATTGGGTAGTACTGTTGCCATGAGGGGGGGTACTTGGTCTGCAACAGTGTTTGAGTGGGTGGAACATGTCAGGTGGTATCCACATGAATGCCAGAAAGGTTTCCCAGCAGAACAATGCATCGGAACAAAATAATCAAAGTTACTCACTTCACCTGTCAGTGGTTTGAATGTTTTGGCTGATCGGTAGCCTGGTTCCAGACCATAGACCCCGCCCACTCAACTGAGTAGGCTTGCATTACTGGTCTGGCATACTTCAATGAATTTGCGATTTATCTCGTCCAAACGATGGATGGACCAATGAACGCCGGGGTCTAGCGATTAGCCAATCAGCGCCTCGCAGATGTCAAGCTGTACGCCGGTGGGTAACTGGTGAGGATAGCAACAATGGCGACCGCTACAGATCCTACAGACCACATTAACGACGCTATCGAGGTATTTTGCCACTACTCGCGTTAATGGAGGACCAAATTAAGGAAGCTGCTAAACTGGATTTAACGGCGATGCAGCTGGGCGTGCATGACAACGGAGACATTTTAAACGGGCAATGCTCGCTTGTTTTCGGCACCCCCGAGGCATGGACACTAATGACGTCAGATTCTGGGTGAGTCATTGATCTCTACTGATTGGTTAGGGAAAAATCAAATTCCCTCCCCCTTGTAAATCGCCTTCAATGGAAGCCATGTCAGACTGAAGGTTCTGGGAGCTTCAGTCTGACACTCAGGCTAGCTAATCGGTGTATATCGGAATGTTTCGGTGGAGTTAAAATGTAGACGAAAAAATTATTTCCAGGAGCATATCAGTGTTCTGACACTGATAATGTTAGGTAAGAATGAATCAGTAAGATTAAAAAGAAAAACGTTAGTATTTTGCGAGGAGAAACAGAGTGGAAAAAAAGAACAGCTTTGAGTAATAAAACAGTAAAAAAGAGACAGGATTGAGGGGGGAAGGGTAGATGTGCAAGTACCAGCTTGTAGTCCTCCAGCTGTTTGGGGTCGATGCCCTCTGGGTTGTAGATGGATCCATCAATCTCTCCGACGCCCACACACTTGGCCCCAAACCTGTGCAGGTACCTCATAGAGTGGAGACCCACATTACCAAAGCCCTGTGAAAGGTCACAGCAGGTTAATCATCTCCACAGTCCAACATCACTATGACAATCAAATTTTGATCATTGAATATTATCTGTAGAAAAGATTATTCTTACACCTTGATTTACTGTTGTCATAAAGTATGATTCAGAACACTTTGGCGCCACCATGTGGGCAGTTTAGGTTATGATACCACTATCTACTAAACCTGAAATCAGACCTCAGACAGGTGCCATGTGTTTAAAATATTCTGTGTGAGTGTGGGTGAGAAATGGAAAAAGGACAAATAGACGAAAACAAGTACAGATGGATAGAAGGGATGCTGTCTGGAGCTAATCATTCTGTTGCCTGGTTACGATCTAAAATGTATGTAAAATGCAAAAAAAAAAAAAAAAATCAAGATACTTCACTGCTGATGCCAAGCTACTGTTAATACATTATTGCTGTTAAGAGGTCCAGTCACTCATTTGCAACCTCACCCACAATGATCTTAAACTACCAGAGATTAAAGTATAGCAATCTCTAACTGTAGCAGTATATACTCTCCAGTATCATCATACCATACACTCCTAGCTCGCATGTAACCGAACTCCTACATGATACGAAGAGCTGACTTCTGAGCTGATTTTTTTAAAACCCTGTTTTGATCTTGATACCACACTAGAAATCTGCTCTCTCCTCTCTCACGGCTAAATCTCTAAGAAAATCTAATCTCAGCTCAACATAATCCTCAACTACACACACACACAGAGGGATTAGCTTTTTGAACATTCACGTCATGATTCAGTGGCTGTAACCACTTTGTCACCTCCTCAATGACGCCCTAATCATTCCTCACTCAAATCCCCCCCTCTGCAGACGTCATCCCTTTTCCACATCTCTAATTGTTTTCTTTGCTGTTGCTGAAAAAAAAAAACCCATCTGCCTCTTTCCAAATCTCGATGAAGCCAAGGAAAGTATTTAAGTATATATTTAAATGTGTGATATGGACACAAGTAAGAGACAGGGCCAGACATATAAGTTTCCACTGTGAAAAGTTGTGGATGGTACCAATGGAACCGTTCTGCACCGTCCCCATTTTTGGTCCCCCCTCTGTTGGGGTACCTAGCACACAGATCTGGTACTAAAAGGTGGAGCTGTGAACACTGCAGACTGTTGATTGGTCAGTAGAGGACGGTCACTCTGCTCAGGGCTGAGTTGTGTCTGGTTTTGAGGCTCATGTAACCACTGTTCATACTGTGGAGAGTTTTATTAGTAAACTGTAACTATAAAATGAAAGGATGTTTTGCTGCCCCGCCCACATTTAAGAGTACTGTTTGCAGTGGAAACACTAGGGTCTAGGTACCATGTCTGAAGGGTTACTGTTGGTTCCAAAGGCACCATACTGAAAGTGTTTGGTGGAAAGGAGGCTTATGTGTCTGGATGCTACACAGACATTCTTGATAAGTGAAACAGGCCTGTCATCAAGAGCATAAGATCACATTGTTGTTATAATACAGTAAGGTTAAGGTAATTATAGAAAGCATTCCAGGAAAGCAGTGGAGGTCTGTGCCCAGGGGTTTCCTACCAATGTGTCAGTGCTGGTGTGAGAGTGTGTGACACGTGAGGAGCTGCTATGTGACACATGGAAGTGAAACCTCTAAGGAGAATACTGATCTATGGCTTTTTCGTCACCACAGATGCACTTCTCTTACAGACATAAATCGGAGGTGTCTTTATAGACAGAGTGGCCTTTGCATGAATTTGAATTTGTCAGCATTTTTTGGGTCTTTCACATCTGCACTCTCGGCCTCTCTGCCTAGCCAGGAAATGATTGTAACTGAGTATAGCAGCACTTTCTACTGTGGAAAATCCACAATTAAAGCTTACACCACAGTCTTCACAACTGGACATTGTCCAGCAGCAATGTATGGCTTGAAACTAAGGAGAAATTAACAATATCAGCAACAAAGATTACATGTTTCCCCGATATTAGCATGTAGCTACATGTAGCTGTGTAGGCTACGTAATGTTAACACTAGCAGTATCGTAACATACAAAGAAATCCACCACGAGCTGTTGTCAGCTTGTCCCAAAAGTAGAAAAAAACTGTGAGGATGTGTATTCAGAATAGTTTGAACCCTGAGGTTTTTGCTAACAGGAATTACTTTTACCTCAATATTTAAAACTTTGCCCACATTTAATATGAACAACTGACTCTGTGACAAAAACTAAAGAAAAGCATAATAGAAATAAAATAAAAAACCTTGAGCTCAATAACCCAACATACCTGACTCACAAAGCTCGACACGCAGCAATTAGAGCAGCTGAGGAGTCTCTACCAAAAGACTATTAATCGGTGCCACTCTCATTTCTTATAAACAAAGAAACAGTTCACTGCTGTCTGTTCGGTATGAGGAGATCAGGGCCGGACTACAACAGATGGCATGGCTCTGATTGAGGCTCTTAAACCCCTCACCATGAATACAAATGAAAACTTAAATCCTGCGAGTATCTATGAGCAAACGTCTGCAGTACATTTAGGGTTTCATCTTCCCTCTGTCTTTGGGGCAGTGTTGGGCAGTAACACCTTACAGTAATACTTTTTCCAGTAACGAGTAGCATAACTAATTACGAATGAAATTTCAGAATACTTTTACAATTACTCCAAAACCAAACAACTCCTTCAACAGACTCATTCTAGTAATTGTCAAGCTGCGCGCACACGTCATAACGCAGCATGCTGGTTGGAAACACTGACCTCAGCAGCTGGAAATATTCCCATTACTTTGATTTTGTCGGAGGAAAGATGACAAGAAGACTGTTGCTGCAGGTAGTCGGACTAAAACTCTTTCCACTGCAAAAAACACATCTCCAAACCTCCGCTCTGAAACACCTCTGCTACTACAACCGATAGCACAACAACGTGAAGCTCCAGGAAATACACCCCACCAAAGATGAACCGTCTGCGGCTGCAGAGGTTGGCTGTAGCACTACACTGACTAAACAACCAAAACTGGATTTTAATGGTGGACAGCTGCAGCTACAAAGTGATGAAGCTTGTGAGTGGATATGTGGTGGATGAAATGTTGCTCCATGAGCGACTCTCCGTCTTTTGGGCAGAACTTTTGGAAATTACAGCTGAACCAACTGTATGATTAAACTTGACAGACGTTAGAATCTGCATCTCGTTTCCATTTTAAGTTAGGCTACTTCTTGAGTTTTAGTCTAGCCTTTATTATCAGCAGCTTTTTATGATATCACGTGATACAGAACATGTAGTTCTGAAGTCTGTGTTAATATCTACGAAGACGCTGCAACGGACACACTTTTGTTCCTTTTCTTCTTGGTTCTTGCAAAAATAAATATTATCTTGGAAATATCGAGATAATATCTTGGCAACTTTCCAGCGGACACATCTCCTGCATTTGTTACTGCTATCGAATCAATAAAAGATAATGTATGTATAACCCTCTGTTTTTTAATTATTGATTTTTACAAATATGCTATGTCCCAAAAGAAGGAAGAAATAAATCATGTGTAGAAATCAAAGATTTTGATGCATAAATAATCATTTTATAGTCTAATTGTAGCCCTCTGAATTGGAATCAAATTGTGCCTAGAGATTCCCACCCTTACGTCTATTATGTGTCCACTACAATCTGACCATGTGTGTGTACCTGGACAATGAAGGTCTTGTCCTGGAAGCCGGGCGTCAGGCCCAGCATGCTCATGTAGGACGCCTCGTTGATGAAGTTCTCGATGCCGTGGAAAACTCCACGACCGGTGGCTGAGATACGTCCGTGGATTCCTCCCTGGCTGATGGGCTTCCCTGTCACACATGCATGGGCGTTGATGTCCTGCACACACACACACACACACACGGATCAGATCAGATCAGGCAACACACCTCACAGACTGGAGAAGATTATATTCACTGTGTTTTGGTAAAGATGCCCACAGGAGATTTCTGAAGCCTCACTACTGGTTTGGCAGTCTAGCAATGCAATAAGAGAGCAAGCAGCAACCACCATAGCTGAGTGTGACTGGCGGAGAAAACAAACACGGGGCAGAACATACTATTCTTAAAGCCTTAAAGGGATAGCTTTGATTTTTTGAAGTGGTTATATGGGGTGTTTATCCATAGTACACAACAGATGTCTGTCGGCACGCTCCCAGTTTGGAGATGCAGGCTGGAGTCTGACATGTAAGCTACGCAATGTACAGCTGATGGCGATGGTCAGCGATGAAACATATTTTAGCCAGCTAAAAGAAATCACTCAGTTTAAGTGAATGCTGTAGAGTATTTTCACTGCTTCCCCTTTCCATCAGGGAGGCCCATTTCAACAAGGAAGCTTTAATGGCTTCAGTTCTCCATTTGTGCTTTTGCCTAAGCCACCAGACTCCATGAACAAAAACAGTCATTTTAGTTCGCTGAACACAGGAGCCGCTGGTCTACCGCTGCTTCGATCACTTAAATAGTTTCATTTCCCACTGTAAGTGAACCGCACCAGGGGTCACTTGCAAGTGAACCAAGACCCCCAGTTTTCAAGCGGACCAGGGTTTGCTCATTTGGTCCGCACCAGAGTTCAAATAAGCGTTCACACCACTCCAAACGAACCGAACTATCCGTGGAAGTGGACCAGGGTTCGTTTAAAGTGGACCAAATAGCGCCAGTGGGAATACGTCCTAAGGCAAGCAAAGTAACTAGTAGAGGCAGAGGTAGACCAGCAACTCCTGCGTTCACCAATATTAATTCACTGTTTTTCTCAACGGTGAATGGCTTTGAAGAAAGCGATGTAACAGCTTCATTTTCCCACTGGAAATCACTGTCTGATATTAAGGTAAAGCAGTAAATTAAATATAATTTTCACTTAAACTGATACTGATCTTTTTTTACTTTTTTAGGTGGCTAATATATGTTTGTTGCTGACCCCTCCACAGCAGTAGGTTTTTTTTAGCTTCCATGTCGGACTAAAGCCCAATTTGGAGTGCCCAGTTTTGTGCCAACTGACATGGACTGTGTGTAAAATATAAATGCCCAATACACCCCCTCTTCAAAAAGAATCTATCCCTTTAACGTTTCCAATGAGCCTTAAAATTGCAACCACAATGCCCATTGGAAGCTGCAAAAAAACAGCACTTACATCAACAGTTACTGCAGGAAAAAAAGAAGATATATATCAATACAAAATCTGCAACTTTTTTCGAGGTAATTCAGTACAGTCGGAGATTTTTGGGAGCCACTGTCTAGTGGCCGTTAGTGGTCTGCATCTTTCCTTTCTGCATCAGCTTAGCTTTCGGCCATGGTGTTAACTGCTTGACATAGACACTGTTAGAGGCTGTGCACTGCCACAGTACAAAGAAGTGCTGCAGCTGACTTAACGCGAGTACTCACTACCCATAATCCCCTGCCCTAAGATACCCAGAGCAGGAATGTGTCACCCACTCCAAAACCCTGAAAGGGGTATCTGGAACAGAGGGCACATGACTAAGTAAGGTGAGAGGAGAGTGGAAAAGGAAATTGAGGATCATGGGAAAAAGAGATGAGACGTAATAACACATGAAATTGTTACTTATTGTTTTTACAAGAATAATTAAGGTGTATCCACCACAATGGATTACAATGTTTGCAGTCATTAACATTTTAATCACAGAGGTATACAGAGAGCTTAGTGTCCATCAATCCTACATGGATCACAGTGGGCCTGTCACTTTTGTTGGATGAAATATTGTTGCAGAAATAGTTGCGATGAATGATATTGTCATATGAGACCAGTTTATGCCATGGATAAAATGATAATATATTAGCATAATAATGCAGGTACACCCATTCAAAGAGCAATGCCCTTTTCATTCTTAAGAAAATTCAGACATTGCAATGTGAGAAAAATATTTAACATATTTTAAAAAGTAATAAACAACTGTGAACATACACATATATATCGAATTATAGTACCTTTATAGGAGTAGTCCAGAATGACTCAGTTTGAGACGTTTGGCTGACAAAACCAAAACCAAGTGATGCTTCTTGCAACTAATAGACAAGCTTAGCGCAGCTCCAGGAACACTGCAATTACCTCCATAATAGACACTTGTGCTGCAGACAGCTTCCAGGGATGGACAGCCTGAGAGCTGGGGGGTTTGATGGTGGATTTACAGAGTAGAGGATGAAGTAGTCGGAGGATAAATCTACAAACAGTGAACGTTTTTGGCTTGTTGCCGGGGGTTTGTGTGTAAACAACTATCAGGACTGTGCGTCCACCACTCCAAAAGTGCAGCTGCAGGCTATCAGTACGCTACACTAACTGGGTTTCCATCCA
The DNA here is from genome assembly GCF_041903045.1 of Epinephelus lanceolatus. Taxonomy (NCBI): domain Eukaryota; kingdom Metazoa; phylum Chordata; class Actinopteri; order Perciformes; family Serranidae; genus Epinephelus; species Epinephelus lanceolatus. Next base: position 27,725,228 of record NC_135754.1, on the reverse strand, counting down.
AATGTATTGCAAATTTAAACGAATGTTGTGAAAATGCGAAAAGAAAATGCAAATTTGTGTATGTTTCCATTCATTATTGTTTTGCGAGTATTGGGAGAAAACAGGTCAAGCAGTAGGTGGTGCTTCTCGTGAAAACTAAAAATAGAAATGCAAAAGAACACCCACAGAAGAAGAGGGCGCTGTGAGATGACGTCATTGAGAGCGTCTCATGTCCACAACTGATGTAAACAATTACCGGCACATCCATGACTACAATGAGATGTAGAGATTCCTTAGGAACCTCTTGGCTATTGCGAGAGTTCTTGTCACACTCATATCAGCATTGTCAGCCTAGCCTACATAATGCCGTGATGTCTGTGTTGGTACACCAGGCAGCACACATGATGCAGGGGTATTCAAGATGTCCAGTCTATTCAGGTAAGTTGTGAAATACACTCACCTGACACTGGAGTAATTACCTCTCTCTAAGTTCACACAGATGTGTGTGTGAAGTAGAAGTAGGAGCCGGTAGCCTACGTCATCATTTATTCGCTAAATCTGTGTCCATTGCCAAAAGTCGCATTTCCTACTATCGACATGCTGACTTTTCCACCCCCTCCAAGCGTAAAAACTTTTTTGTGATATTTCGGTCTTTTTCGAATTTCTGGCGTTTCCATTCAAGTTTTTTTCGCAATTGTTGAAAATGCAAATAAAAACAGGTGGATGGAAACCCGACTACTGTGTCACCTTTGAAGTTTTATTTTATTTTTCTTATGACTCGTGCAAGTAGGTGAGGGTAAGAAATTGAAAAAAAAAAAAAAAGGAGGAATCGCTGCACCCAAGTATTAAAATGGTTGAGAAACCGCTGCTATTTATTCTAACATCATGTCAGTGACGTTCTTATGTAGACAAACATGGATGTAAACACGAGGACAATATTGAGGTCAGTAAAAAGACCGAGGTCATGTCCATGTATCGTACGACAAGTGGATAACGTGATTATCGTGACAGGCCAGATACCTCACACCAGATTCTACTCCAGTCTACTGACACCCGCTTTCTTGGTTGCCTGAATAGTTAAAGGGATAGTGCACCCAAAAATGAAAATTCAGCCATTATCTACTCACCCATTTTTAGAGTCCTCACATCCATTGCAGAGATCCAAGGGGAGAGTGGGTAGCAGCACAACTCCACCTAATGGAGGCTTATGGCGCCCCAGATTCAAACGTCCCAAAAACACATAATTAAAACCACAAAATATCTCCATACTGCTCGTCCGTAGTGATCCAAGTATCCTGAAGCCAGTGTACAGAGAGGCAGTCAGAGCTGCAGGCTACAATGAGGCTAAAACAGAGTTCAGATGACGTTTTTCCAAACAACTTTTTATGTCGGGGCTTCAGGACACTTGGATCACTATGGACGAGCAGTATGGAGATACTTTGTGGTTTCAGTTATGTGTTTTTGGACGTTTGAATCTGAGGCGCCCAGCCTGCATTAGGTGGAGTTGTGCTGCTACCCACTCTCCCCTGGGATCTCCGCAAGGGATGTGAGGACTCTAAAACTTCACCTGAGCCTCCATCGGCATATGGGTGAGTAGATAATGGCTGAATTTTCATTTTTTGGGTGCACTATCCTTTTAACAAGCCTGATCTTAGATTATATGTAATATCATGAGCAAACACAGTAAGAATCTTCGATTTAATGTGCAATCTGTCAATAAAATATCAGAGTCAACACAGGAAAAACCACAAAAATATGGATACGGTTACACAAAAACACCTTGTCACTAATATCACTACACAGTAACTTACAGTATTTACCAAATAACTTTTTGTCCATCGACTAATTCTTAGAGCTCTTATAATGTCTCAGCTCTGGTCCTGTGTAGAATCAGTCAGGTTCTCTTAACACTGCAGCTGGCTTTTCCCAACTCCTGAATCCATCATTACATTTTTCCTTGACTTCAAGACAGTTAAAATCAAGGTGAAGTATTTTAAAAACTACAATTCCTGATGATTCAGATCAAACCTAAAGCATATATGAACACATGGTTAAACTCACAGGAGGGTAAATATTTTCCATCTTTAGTCAAACACGCCCTGTTTGACAGGTTTTGATATGAGAATGATTAACTGATAACATACACACATACACACATACATACACACACACACACACACACACACACAGGCCTCAGTTTGTGAAGCCGTTTTCAAGAGGGGAGGAATGTCTCAGTGGTCGACTGTGAAGGGAGAGGCAGGAAACCACTTCTCGTGCTTTTCATGTGACTCATTCCTCGCTTTTAATATGGCCTATTTTAAAATTCTTACCAATAAGCTGCCAAATCATACAGACTGGTTGTGTATGCCTGAGAACTCACAGTGTGTGCAATGGTGTTGGCGTATGTGTCAGCGATCCAGGACATTTCCCTCTCTCCCGTGCTCATGTCCGGGGCCGGGACATCGATGCCGGGTCCTGGGTGAAGGAAGACAGGCAGTAGAGGGAGAGTTAATCAAGCATGCAATTCACAGTGCAGAAATACACACGAGGACGCACTTCACACACTGGACAGTTAACACTCTCACAAAACATGCTTCGGTCCTCTTGATAACGAGGTCCTAAAAGTTTGAATGAATGCTATATCGCTTGCATATTTGGGCTATAGGAGAAATGTGAGAGCCAGGCTTTGTGTCCTTGTGTCAGTGACAAAACAGACAACAGACATAACAGAAGTGTGCGCACAGAGAGAGAGAGAGAGAGAGAGAGAGAGAGAGAGAAAAGGGTGACCTTCGCAAGAGGGGCAGTCTGACACGGGCAGAACAGGGCTGTTTAAATATTCACTATTGAAGGCGCTTCAATAAAACCTCACCAAAATAAATGCAAGCATCTAACAGACAGCATCATATCTGTCTTTGCCATGTTTGAACTGGATACATTATAAACACTGACATGCATCGAGGCAGGGGTGAAAAACAGGCTGTATAGGGGCTGTTAACCTGCTGAACCACTGCATATGTTTATATGTGGCCCTGCTCTAAAGTTAACACTAGAACTGGAACAGCCCTCCTTCTTGATCGATGTATCGATTCAGTGAGCAATTATCCAATATAATCAGTGCAAAGTGGAAACAGTCCGTACGTTTACATGCCTCTAATCAGTCAAGTCAGACTTCTCGTCTTGTCTGAGTATACATGCAGAAGAGAAAATCGAATTTCTGACTAAGTACATCTGGCTCCGCCTCCATAGGCGGCACTGTGTCCTTTTTAATATAGTAGGTATTGAACTAGTTCCGGTTGACCCGAAGAGGAAGCTAACAACGAATGAAGATGGCATAGATGGATGTTGCTATGGCTCTGTATGTTTCGTACATGCTTTACGATTTCCGCTTCTCGGTTGCCATGGTGTTTGTTTGTTTTTCCGGGAGTTACTGCGCTGCTGAACTGCTGCTACGTCATCTCCTTCTTCTTTCGGGTGAAAACTGCGAAAGAAAAAGTGGCGCATGTGCAGAACGCTGAGTCCGAGTCCAGTCAGACTAAGTGGATACATGCAGCCATAGTTCGATTTTCAATCGAATTATCCAGGTGTGTTAGTCGAGTGTGCTAGTCCAATTTCAGTCCTACTAAGCGGTTTACATGCATTTAGAAGTCCAGTTTCAGTCAGACTAAGCCAATAATTCGATTTTCTCAAGCTGCATGTAAACGTCCGCACTGATCCATATCATAATCTATAGGATACGCCTACATTTTGAAATTCTCCTTGAACAGCGGCAGGTAGATAACAGCAAGTAGCCGAGAAAAAAGACAATGAGGATAACGTTACTTACTCTGGAATAAATCAGCAGTGTGGAAATATTTTAGATTTTGGAGAAAATACAGGTCAACAGAGAAAGCACATGCCGAATGTAAACAGTGTCATTTTGAGATAAAGCAATCAGAAGTTTGCTTTCACAGCTTTGAGCCAGATGACCCTGAAGTTTTAGGAAGAAGATGATCGTTTTGGTTAAGTGAAAAGATTTATTTTAAAGAAGGCTGAGTTATCCCATGTGCTGTTTTAATGTGTGTCAATAGAATCAGTTTAAAGTTAACTTTACTGCACAATTATTTACAATTATCTATGTGTTGTTTATATCCTTTATCGCCAAATGAAAAATAGAAAGGCGTGGCAGCTTCTTCTTTAACACACTGTGTTAACTAGGCACATAATATCATCTCGTGTCCATCACAGGCCCCTGAATTGAATCGAATCGAAATTGTATTGTGGCAGACTTCATGACATCGGCAGATATCGTATCACGATCCAAAGATATTTAGATATTTAGACCCTTGTGGACCAACCAGCCAACCAACAGATGATCATGACAACCAGGAAGCAAATGCGTCTCCTTTCATTTTGCTTCGTATTGCAAATTCTCAGCCCTAATAACTAAATACATATTTCAAGGTTTGTTGCTGAGTTTATTTTCTAATGTAGGTTGAGAATGAAGTCAGACGGGGAAAGACGGGGATATCTTATACTGACGTTGAGTGACGGACCTGTCAGTCTAAGTGTCATTCTCTTCTGCAAATTCTTATTTTATAATTTTGCGCTATGTCTGGTGAAACTCTTGTGGTTTTATTTCTCATATCAATGGTACCTTTGGCAACAGGAACAATCCCTTTTTGTTCTGGTTACATGTTCAACACACAGTTACTTGAGACCAAAATGTAGCTTAGACTGGTTGTTAGTCGTTAGAGACATGGACAGTGCAACAGGTACCAGAGCTCCGCAAAGACATTTTAGAAAATGCTGAGTTAACATTAGTGAAATATTTCTTAAAAAATAAATCAGTATTTGCTAAACTGAAGGCAAATTACTTTCAAAAAGAACCAGCGCTGGCGGTTAGCCACCAAGAGTAGCCACTGGGACTAACCACAGACAGTCTATGGGACTAACTAGCTTACTGCTACTTCTGCTATCTCACATAATCATTTCTACAGTAGCGCCCTCAGGAATGAGTTGGATACTGATTTTAAATTGAACTTTTAGCTCAATCTCCTGCTTCTCTTGCACCATTGTTAACCGTCTCCCTTTTCAGTTGACACAGGCGCACCCTGAGCGACCCCAACCTAAATAAACAGCTCTAGAAGACAAGAAATGTTTACTCCTCTGGGTGGACAAGTTCACCTCTCACCACCACATTTCTAACTGAGTCAAGTAACGACAAGAACACTGTCACACGCCAAATGCCAGGCAGTGCGACAAATGAGTACTTCCAAGTTACAAGTAACTTTTGAAATGTCTAAGTTACGTCTTATTACAGTTATTCATTTATAACTGTTTAAAGTCGCACACAAAAACTCACCAATAAAACCCTTTTTGGCCAGCTCAATAGTGAATCTCCTGGTAATCTTCTCCAGCTCATTATCCTGCAACAGACAGACACAATGAAGAGTTTAAAAAGATATGTTGTTGCTTGGTTACAGTATAATGAGTCATTCAAGGAAGGGAAGGTATTAAACAAAGACAGGCTACAAAAAAGAAAGAAAGACACGGTGTATTTCTAATAGCAATCCAAACAGTGTCTTGTCCATATAAAGGAACAGTTTCCATTAGAGGGATGCTTTTGGCGTTTTGACAAAACTGTGAGGTTTTCGTATAGAGGTGTGCTTCCAGTTAACTCTGAGGCAACAGCCGGTGACCTTCATGCCTGTTCTTTCACAGTATCCATCAACAGACAGACTAAAATCCATATCCATAATCCAATAAAATGCAAGGCAGGTCAGGAAGGCACCGTTAGTTAACTGAAGAAAATGTAATGCACACATCTGGTCATGTGCTTACACTGCAGTACCTGCAGCCTTTAAACTAAAATTCAAATCTACAGAAAGACACAAATACACATTTAATTATCTGCTTCAACGGCTGAATGTCTCTCTTTTCCCATCTCTATCGTTCTCTTTAATCATTCTGTCTTCTCGTTAATCAAAAAGTACAAAATGAAAGGATAAGACCCGGCAGCTCGGCCTTTTGCATTCCAGTGTGATTGAATCATCATCTGTGTTTGTTCGGATGTGGGAAAGAGAAGGAGAAACACAGGAAAACTGATATCGCTCCAATGACTACAAGCTTATCCTGGGCTTTGTTGCCTTCCTATGCGTATTACAGCACAGTTAAGCATGTCCATGTATCTCTGCGAGTGGGGGAGAAGGATTGACATTAGAAGTCTTACAGAGTAATTCTTGGTGTTGATCTTGACTCCAGCTTTGGCTCCACCAAATGGCACATCTGGAGGAGAATCACGCAGCTTAAAAAACATTGACACTCATGACATTAACATGCACATGTAGATTCACATTTCTTAATGTGTAAGCAGTAGAGAAAGAAGCTAAACAAAAGCTGGATAGCTATTTTCTGGCACTCGCAAATGTAGTCGAAAGCAGTGCAATGACAGCTTTCAAGGTGGATAAATGACAAGAACTTGGTGAGACAGACAGTATTGCCTCAAGTGCCTAAAACTGCAGTTCCTTGAATGGCCACTTGAGGCTGGCTCCAAGAGAGAGTCAATCCCTATAGAACCCCATGTTACAATGCCCTACTTTACAGCATAAATAAACATGTTTACAGCCTGGTACAAAAAATTATGTTGGTCTCTATAGCTAATTTTAACGTTTGTGACAACTATATAAAGGGTCAGTTTTTCTTATGACTCACTCATTTACATTTAATTAAGGCTAAAAGTAACACTACAGTCTGTAAGTCAGCTCCACCCTCTCTTCCAAATATAGTCACTCCTGGCTCCAATAAACCAAGATGGCTGAAATGTCATGTTTAAGGCCCTGATCAAACAGAGAGTGTTTTTGTAATCGTTTTAATGAGAATTAAGCGTTTTGCTCACTTTTTTTGTGTTGCGATGCGCCTCGCATTTCTGCACTCTATGCGCCTGCCATTTTTAACGGAGCTCTCTGAACTCCTGGAGTTGAAAAAACTTCAACTCAGAGTGGAAAAATGCCTGACATCATCTTTTTTTCCGTCATCTTTTTTCCCTATTGGCCAATCGGATGATGAACTGGTGGTAGTGGTTGCTGGATACCCAGAGCTATATGGCCTGCCGATAGACAGCAGGTTGTCAAACTGCCCCTGGGTCATCCTTAAATATGCCTGCAAACAGCCATCATGGAGGAGAAGCTCCTGGACCAACTGGTGGTATTCCCCATGATCCACCCTCTTTTTTATGGTCTCATGTACCCACACAGATCTCTGTTTCCCTGTGCCCAACAAACTATTTACTGACAGCCTCTCACCCTCAACTAGAGCTACAGCAAGTACCCTCTGCCCCAACATGTCAGGGACTAGATACTGATTACTGTGGGGGGAAAAACGGTAGATTGATTAAATGGGAAGGTTAGTGTCAGAAGGTGATGGTATGGTTGCCTGGCAACAATAAAAAGGCGCAGCAAGGTTTTTTCTTTTGTTTTTTTTACTAGTGGCATTCAATTTTTAAAAAAACGAAGTGCGGTGCGCCTTGCGTTTTGCAACCTTCAAAACGCTTTCTGTGTGATCAGGGCCTGAGGCTTCAAAACAGGATTCCACCGACCAAAGGGTGATGTCACAGTAGCTACGTCCATTACTTCATACAAGCAGTTTGAAAACTTAGGAGACTTTTGAAACAATGACACAGACACCCTGGTTCACTTCCCAACTAGGTGCTGTGAACACAGCTAGTTCAAAATCTCTTTTGTGATTTCATCCTTCTTGTGTACGTAACGTTACTCCTTTCCCATTGCTATGGCTTCCTTTGGCGATAGATAATGCTCCTGGAATCGCTCTAACAACCCCCAATCTGTTTTCTGCCACCTTGACCGCCATGCTTGTGTTACTTTCAGTGACAGTTCCACCTTGTCATCAGTTAAGCTAAGAAATCTCCAGTCTTACGTTTTGCTATCTCTGTAGTATTTTTCTGCAACTAAGCAACCAGTTGCATGGTCATGTGATGTTTTCAGGTGTGTTAATATGGACAGAGATGAATTCTGAAATGGTGCTAAAATGCTTATGTGTACCAAGAACATTTTAAACATAATGGTGGGGATGTGGCCTTAATATGATGTGGAGATCAAGGAAAACGCACAAGGGGTTTTGTGGAAGACTTTAATACTTACCAACAACGGCGCACTTATAGGTCATCAGAGAGGCCAGGGCTTTGACCTCATCCACAGACACATCTGTACTGTAACGGATACCTGAAGGAAACACACACACATACAGGGAGCAGTTCACAACATGGTCAACATACACAGAAAAACTGGAAACAAGCAAAATGGACCAAAAGTTGTTTAAACTGTTTTTTGCTACAACGTCTATCAAAATTAATGTGTACTAAAATTTAATTTAGTGCTAGTTTATAAGTTCAAGGGCCTTGTATATTGATTAGGTGTTCAGACTGCAACATGGGGAAATCATTAGCCTATGCTGACACCATCTCCACTACATGTGCAGCTCAACAACAGAAAAAGGGAAATGATTACCCGAGACAGAACACCGGAATCAGACTGGACTGGACCAGTTATCACAGTAGGTGCTTCTCAAAGTCAAGGAAGGACCCTTAAACGGTTGCATTTCAAGAATGCTACGTCATCGAATCACACCTAAGGAGTGTTCCGATGTCTAGGATCCTTCGAAGGACCAAGTCTTGTGTTGAAAGAATTTTCAAGGATGCCTTTGTGTACCCACAATGCTCTTGAAGCACCCACAATCCTATACCTATGATGCAATGGTCCTGTCCCCTGATTTGGGAACAAAGAAAATATGCTTTTAAACTTTCAGTTACTTTACCACAGCAGACCAACCAAATCGGTTTCTGACTGTTGAGGTAAGAAATGGGCAATCAAGTTTAATCTTCACACATATAGGATCTACTGGGCTTAACTGAAAAAATTGTTCTGACTTTTATAAGTGTATTTATGTATCCGCTATTACATCTGGAACCTGCTGTCTACAACGGGCTTGAGACGCGCCCTCGTTGGAGGACTTGGCTCAGATTCCGGAGTTACTCTCTTATCTCTTATCTTGAAGTCTCCTTAAGGAATGATGGTTGATTTGGCCATGCGACCTCATGCCTTTGCTGACGTCGATCCCTCGAACCCTGGACCTTCCGCAGAACAAATTTTTCAGTTAAGCCCAGTAGATCTTATATGAGTGAAGATTAAACAACTTGATTGCCCATTTCATACCTCAACAATCAGAAACCGATTAGGTTGGTCTGCTGTGGTAAAAAAAACTGAAAGTTTAAAAGCATATTTTCCTTGTTCCCAAATCAGGGGACAGGACCATTGCATCATGGGTATAGGATTGTGGGTGCTTCAAGAGCATTGTGGGTACACAAAGGCATCCTTGAAAATTCTTTCAACAAAAGACTTGGTCCTTAGAAAAATTGAAGGATCCAAGACATCGGAACACTCCTTAGGTGTGACTTGATCCCATTTGTACTTGTTGAATTTGTTGTCACACCATAAATGCCAGTTCAGATCCCATTTAGCAATGAGCTAGATACCTTGTGAGGTCGGCTAACTGAAGCCATCATTGTATAGATTTAGTTTGTTAGCTGGCTAGTTGTTACCACCTTCAAAAATAACATTCATGTTTGAAATGGAAATATCAAGTGGCATTTTCATCTGTTAAGTTGGCCATATCGCATCCATTTCTTCCACTGTTTTTGAAATCGTAACGTTGAATCTGAAGGCGGGACACTTTCAGTGATGCACACCCACACATTTCCTAGATTGTTTCATTATGATGTGTGTCCACCAAAGCGTTCTCTCCTGCGGCCAGCATATTTATTAAATTATTTTGAAATAGGGGCCACATATTTACATTATGCTAAAAACGCCAGCTGCATGTTTGACGCTTAATTCTGGTGGCAAAGTTTAAATATGTTTAACTCCCAGCTTGGTATTTTCAGAAGAGCACCCACGGAGAAAAGAAAAAAAACTTTGGCTGACACAGCCTTATGTGTTTTCCAGTTGCTGGGGAAGAGTCTTGCCCAGTCCCTGTAAGAACCCAAATGGGAAGAATCCATCCTCCCATGGAAGCACGAAGCATTTGAGAGGCACCAAGTATGTTCTCCACAACCACATGAGCAGGTCAGAGATCACTGATTGTGCCTGGGAGTCACGGTAGCAGCGGGTGGAAAACACGAGAACCAATCCCAGCCCTTCTTTCTGACCCCCACCCCCCGAGATATAGTCATTCCTTCCTGTTGACTGGGGTTTACTACAGTCGCTACGGTAACATGTATGAGTCAGCCTGTGTGCAGCATTACATGAAAAGCATTAACTCAGACTGCCGAAGTACCACTACTCCATCTTATTGGCATGGGGTGTGTGTATGTGTGTGTGTGTGAGAGAGAGATTGTCTTGCAGTACCAAATATAGCTCATCCAGAGTTAGCTTACACAGAGAGACCCAAGGGCAAACAGCACAAAGAGGAGACAACCGACTGCTTTTAGGGGCAAAGGCGCTCTGTGTGTCATATTAAAAGTGTTCAGGTGGAAGCAAAATCACAGGAAGTGAAAGCCCGCCCACTATGATGTCATCTTCAAGTGCCACTTTTGTGCCCGTCAGAGGAAAATGTCAAACCTCCTACAACAAAGTTTCATGTTTACGAGTGCTGCAGTGGTTCACTCCTTTCATCTTTACTTCCGTTCATCAGAAGATCAGCTGAGTTCCCTCAGGCCGACACAAGACAATCTGGAGCTCACTAATCAAATCAAAAGGGAAAAAAAAGCCTGGCTACCCGCCCATCCCCTGTCCAACCATTGATTTATCCACCCAACCAAGAGCTCCCTACAGCAACCAGATCAAAAACATATCTGTAAACACATTCCTCTCAAAGCGAGGACACATTTTTTAGAAACAAACTAAGCCCACGCTGAAATGTAGAGTTCCTGCAGCAGTCAGTACGGTTTAATTTCAACAGTAACACCCGCAGGCCCGACATGGCCGAGTCTTCTGCTTCAAAGCCTCTAGGGTCTAAAGCAAGCTTTTGGTGTGTTTGGTTTAAGTTACTGGTTCAAGCAGTGCATTTGTGCCTTGTGATATTTTTCCTTCCTTCCTTTATTGTGTCTTCTTATTAATCAATTTATTTTGTCTTGAAGGCACACATAATCGTTTACACTTAAGAGAGTGTGGCATTTTAATTAGGCACACATTTGCTCATGCTATTAGAAGCTGAACTGATAGTGACATTTTATTTCTTTTTCTCCGTAGGTGCAAAAAGCTGTACTTATGGTTTCCATTTTACAAAAGTGACATGAAATATCCCACACATTTGTTCCGCTTCTGCACAGAAAGGAGAAGGATGTTTACAATTTAGCAGACTAAACAAAACTCAAGTGACTTGTACTATTTAAAACTAAGACAACTTTCCACAGACTGTCTTCAAAGGGTGCGCAAACAACCATGCACACACACCACATGATATTCCCGAGTTAAGACGCTCATGCAGTAGTCAGAGAGCAGTGTGGTCAAAGCCCAGCAGCTGTCGCTCTGTGTGGCTCCGAGAAAGGGGGTGCACGAGCAACACATGCACACACAAAAACAGCCTTTGCACTTTGCAGTTTGATCTGACCACGGTCAAGGGTCTATGCATTATATCAATGATTAAACCCACTGAAAAATAACTGCTCTTGCTCCTGTCCTGCCCCTATTATCATGGAGTCTGACAAAAAGGACCAATCAGACTTGTTTAATGGGCCACTACAATAAATAAAGTGGCAATTTAACTCACTTGTTCTGTGCAGTTAAATAGAAAAATGAATGAAAAGATAACACTTGTTGTGATTGCTGTGATTTTTGACTATTGGTTAACTGCACCTTGGATCTAGATCAGGCAGCATGGGGAAGATATTTAGTAATACGGCACAGGACTGTATTGATTTTACACATATGGCCTCTCTAAATGATCTCTCCATTACTGTAAAGTGGTTTGAGTGAGATATCTGTGATAGATGTTTTGCCTGCCTGCCATAAATGAGGCACTGAAATCATTTCAGTGCCCACACGTCTTCAGCAGACACATGCCTCCCCAGAATAGGTCTGCATTTCCGACTTCAAGCAGGTACAATGGAGGGGTGTCACAGTGTTAATACAAAGCTAGTGTCCGTACCACACCATTCAAACATGCCCTTTGCCTGGATCGCATGTCTCTTTCAGCTGAGAATGACGGCTCTCCATAACACCCTCCCCCACCTGTCACACCACTGACAAATAGGAGTGTGTGGAAACACTACCACCCCCTCCCCGGCTCTTACACCTCCTGGTTTCCTATGCATCATATGCACATGGATGAAGTTTGTCTTTCTGGCAGAAATATTTTCATTTGAACCAAAACCACATTTTTTCCTAACCTTCACCAAGAAACTCCTTTCTGACAGAAAACCCTGAGGGCAAATGTCTCCCAAGAGAACAACATATCCCTCTTTTCACCATTACCCAGAGTGCACTGCAGCAGTAGCCCATAATGCCTCTGTTTGGAACCTTGAACTCTGAACTAAAGAGCATATGTCACTGTCATATCATATACCATATATATACCATATATGGTATATGGTATATATATGTGCAACATTAGGTGGCTCTCTTAGCCACCTAATGTTGCACATAAAGCTTTTTTCAACAGGGAATTTCAGTGTGTCCCAACTGCAGGAGGGCCACCCTGTGTATATTTGCTCTTTACTTTGTCCATGTGTATGAACCACCTGACAGTGCTGGAGCAAAGGTCTTTATCATCAACCATGTGTTTCTTGCAGCACATGTGGAGATGGCCAAAGATTGACATGCTCAGTGACACACCTGATGCCTTCAATGCAGCCTTCTCCATCACATCACACATCTGTCACACCAATCAAAATAACAGTACGCCGCTCCAGTGATGACAAGAAACAATCTAATGCTCCCAGCCAGCTTTGAACCAGATTAAACCACTGGACATTGGGAAACCAGCATGTGGTGCATGGAAAACAAGAGTAACAAAGTGTGGGGACTGCTTCATTTTGACGGCTAGCTTGCTGCTAGCCTGCAAGCTAACAAAGTACAGTAGCATTATACCTTGAGGTGGGCAGGAAGGTCACTGTAAACTGCACAAAAAGTCTCACACGAGCTGTGCGCAGTTGTTGAATACAGGAAATAAACCGAAGGCATAACGCTGAGCTGCCATTACCGACCAAAACACGGATGTGGTTAAGTGCATGGTTGGCTACAGTGAGGCTGTGTGTAACTTAACGGTTAACAGTAACGTTAGCAGCTGTTGACAGCAGCTGCCTGATGTGTTGTGCTTATAACTAGCTAACTGATGCTAAGTAGCTGGCTAAGCTAGCTGCCATAGGGGCCACTCAGGGCGGTTTGGCTCAATTCTTACCCCCTTTGCAGGGTGTCCGGTGCTGGCTGTGCTGGGCGCGGTACCCCTCCACCACCTCCCACTCTCCGTTATCCCTCCTGATGGGGAAAGACACGCTCAGGACGTGATTACATGGCTTGATGATGCGCAGGATGCCCCGCACACGGTTCCTCTTCTGCTCGGGGGTCTCCCTGGTCCTCAGATCCTCCACCAGCTTGTCCTCCACGATGCTGACGCCGCGGTCGAAGAAGCCCTCGACCATCTTGAAGAAGTTGGGGTCGTCGGGCTGGTCCGCCGCGTCGGCATAGCGACGGACCCTCATCAGGGACGAGGTAGCCGGGAGAGCGGAGTCAACGCACCCCGAGGCCAGGGCACTACCCGCAGAGCGGCTCAGCAGCTCCCCGAAATACCGATACATGACTGAAACTAGCTAACCGTGTGGACGAACAAACAGAAAGGCAACTAAACAACAAGGACAATGGGGGGTGACGACAGGAGAGGGGGTAGAATGAGCGACACAGCAGCTCCTCACCGTGTCCCGTCCTCTGGCCGAGTGGGGAATGGCATTCTGTGTCCGTTTGCTTTAAAAGGCAGCACGAGCCAAGGAGGGCAGCGGGGACCAACAGGGGCACGCGCACGCGCGAAGCAACTGACAGCGCGCGTTCCCGAGTTTGCGCCAATGAGAGACAGTGAAAAGAAAATAACAATAATAATAATAACAATAATAATAATAATGAATAAGTCAAATGATATAAACCAACCCTTTCACCATGAATTAGGCATACGTCATTAAAAAGGGAGCAGATGGTAAGGGATTAGAAGTTGTGGCGAGCCTTACAAATTTTGTGAATTTTGTGAAGAAAAAGTTTGTGAAGAGAAGTGGGGAAAGTACTGGCCCAAATAATATTACAATATGATAAATATGTATATATGAGACTATAATAGAGTGTCAACAGACAGGAACGATTTACTAAAGAGGATATCCTTCTAATAATTCCATAGGATTTCATAATTTTCTAGCACACCAGTTCAATATGGTTTTTCCATGTAAGGCCTTCATCAACAGTAACTCCTAAAAATTTAGCGTATGAGACATGTTTAATTTCTATGTCATTGATAAATAATTTAGAGTCTTGTTATGCCTGAAAATCATATAATTTGATTTCTTGACATTTAAGGAAAGCATATTCATCTGAAACCATCTTGAGGTTTTGTGCAAGTATAGAATTAGCATCTTTAATCAGGGAACCAAAGTCAGAATGCAAAAACACTATGTTTGTATCATCAGCAAAAATAATAGGCAGAGTGGTATGAAACTGCAAAGGAAAATCATTTATAAAAATAAGAAAAAGAGGGGCGTCGGTAGCGTAGTGGATAGTGCCGGCGCCCCATGTACAGAGGCATCGCCTCGCTGCAGCGGCCGGGGGCTCGAAACCGGCTCACGGCCCTTTGCTGCATGTCAGTCCCCACTCTCTCTCTGTCTCCCCATTTCACTCTCTGTCCTGTCAATAAAGGCAAAAAGCCCATAAAAATAATCTTAAAAAAATAAGAAAAAGAAGCGGCCCAAGGATAGACTCTTGTGGTACTCCATAAGATACCTCGGTTCTATTGGAGTTCATACCCTCAATACAAACATATTGCTGCCTATTGCTGAGATAATCTTTAAGCCAATGAATCACAACATCCTGGAAGCCATAACAAATAAGTTTGGATGATAGGATACTGTGATCCACTGTATCAAAGGCTTTGGATAAATCTAGAAAAATGCAAATTGCAAACTTAGTATAATTTAATGCTTCATGTATTTTATCAATAAGTTGGAGGGGGCCATATAGGTTGAATGATTTTTTCGAAATCCATATTGGTGCTTATACAGTATGTTGTTATCATTGAGATGCTTTATCACTCTTGGAGAAGCAGGGTAGAATTGATATAGGACGGTAATTATTGAAAACACAAGGATCTCCTTCTTTGAAAAGTGGCACGACCTTGGCTACTTTCAAGTCATTCGGGACTACACCAGTTTTCAAAGACACAGCAAGTACATTCGTTAATGGCATGATGGTTGAAAACGCTACTTCCTTGAGAAGCTTGGCCCTTTTATTTGTAGTAAAAACCCTAGTTTAGTCCCTAACTGTTATCGGCCTGCCTTTCAACAAAGCCAGGCTAGCCGTTTCCCCTTGCTTCCAGTCTTAATGCTAAGCTAAGCTAATTGCTTGCTTTCTCTTTTTTCTTTTCAAACTATTAATCTAAAGTGTAAAACAGATGTCCACAATAAATCCAAGTTTTGAGATTTGCCTAATTCTTCATTAAATCACCAAGCCACAAGTCATCACTGTTTTTACTGGTATATCTATATTTAAGTTGAGTTATCATTACTATGTTTAAAAGTAAACTTTTTTTTCTACAAGTAGCCACATTTGTGCGTATCTGTATACATATGTGTATTTTTACTTTTCCTTTCTTTTAAATCTGTTTTCTCATGCAGGAATGGCAATGTTCATGTATATTACACAGCCTCTTGCACCGTATATCGAGCAACTTCAGATTCTGCTTTTTATACCTAAAGAGGAATTAAACAAATCAAAGTTTTGTCTATTTTTGATATTAATGTGTACCATGTATTTTTATGATCAACTGTAGTCACAATGTTGATTCTTTTCCTATTGTTTTTCATAACTTTTTCATGTCAAACTCCATGGTTCATTCTTATCCTACCAGGCAATCAAATAACATTTATTGTAGTTTCTCCCGCGCAACATTAGGTCAGTTCACCATAAGATTCAGAGGTCCCACAATATGGAATTCAAAACCTTCTATAATTACAAATTGCTCATCTATTTCACTAATTAAATCAAGACTTAAATATACTTTGCTCGATAAATGAATTAGATAAATTTTGACTAATTAATATTGATATTGTTTATTGATGTTATTGTTATTATTATTATTATTATTATTATTGTTATTATCATAGTAGTTGTTTGCTTTTGTTGCTGTAATTACTGTCTTTGTTGTTATTATTATTTCGTTATCAATATCTTAACACTATGAAAATTGCGTTGATTAATTTATTTCATTATGCTTTTGGCTTATGTTTAATCGTTCGGCTTGTGTTCCTTGATTCTAATGAAGTTCACGAGTTGAGGCCACGTATAGGCCCTTCTGGGTCTCTTGCCTCTACTCAGCACCTTTACTTTTACCAATATTATATTTTTTTCTTTCATGTTTTTTTTGTTGTATTGTCAAAATGGTATGAAATCCTTAAATTAAAAAAAAATAATTATCAAAAATTAATATTTTTTCTTGAGCCTCTGTAAATGATTTGGGGAAAATGTACAATCCTCCCTCTACCATAAATTAGGTGTTAGATTTTAAAAACTTACCCTTCGATGTTTGAAAGTTATAAGTTAAGACTTCAGGACAAAATCCCGGAGTTGAAAAACGCCTTGGTTTTTCACGCCTGTTGTGCATGCTGGATAATTAGTGCAAATGTTTTATTTTGGGCAAAATTTCAAATGACACATGCAGAATAAAGTGATTTTATTCTTTATTCGGATCCCCATTAGCTTCCACAAAGTGGTCACGAGTCATCCTGGGGTCCACTCACAAAACAACATTACAAATACATCGATTTAAATTCACACAGTATCGGTGACATTACTTTCATTCAATCTCCGTCCAAAATTAAGACAAAAGAAAGAGTAAGCCCAGCTAAACCATAAGTCCCTCCCATGTGCTTAAAAATCATTTAACATGCCTCCCTCTTTTTGCACCATATTCTCCCCCCTCATAAATAACGATCAGTCCCTTACTGGGCCCAGCCAAGAGGTAGCACACAACCCCCCACCCTGTTTCTTTTTAAAGACAGACCCAGGCTAACTGTTTTCCCCTGCCCCAGTTTTCATGCTAAGCTAAGCTAACCAGCTGTTGGGAGTCACTTCATATTTATATACAGTACTTCGTATTTTTAGCTTGCAAAGTGCGAATAGATTTACAAAAATGTCAAAGTATTCCTTTAACACAGCCATGGCATAGTTATATTGTACAGATTTTTATTGTATTTTTCCATATATTAATGTAGTTTTTCTATTCTACATTTATGGTTATTGACTATTGCAGTGCTTTGCTTTCATTTTTATTTCCTCTCTGTTGCATGCACCAAACATCAGGGTGAATTCCTTGTACTTAAAAATCTACCTTGCAATTACCTTTATTCTGATTCTCATAAAACATTAACATTACAATCTAGACAGGTGGCTAAATTTCCCTACAACACTACAACAGCACAACCAACCCCCTTTTAATAAACAATACATTTTGGTTTCATGTAGGGTAATGTAACAGGAGGACATGAAGGTGGCATTACCTTCTGAACAATATTTAAACCAAATACATAAAATAGACATATATGTTTAGGTGAACGACAAGCACTTTAAATCAAATAAATGCTACATTAAATATATCAATACTTCATTAAGCAGGACTGTAAGCTGGTGGCTATGTAAGTGCATCAGCTTGGTCATTCATTACCTTTTGTACAGTGACCACAGTGTCACAGTTTTGTACTTTGTGGTTTGATCAAAGGATCCCTGCGAGGCCTGCTGTCATCAGCAGTTCCCGGATCTGTCCAGTGAGTGCAATAGATGTGGGAAATAAGGCCCTATTGTGTTTGCACCAGTCATTAACCACCCTCACAGGCAGCAGCAATTAATGAGGGGGTAGATCTGGTGATGTAGTTTGTGACTAACAGCACTAATAGTTGAAAGTTTCCACTGAGAATATTCATCTTGGCCTCAGTAAGGAAATGATTTACAGCCACGCTGATGTTTCTGTGAGGCAGCACAAACTGAATACTAACATTAGCATGCTGACATGTATGCAGTGACAATGCTAACACGCTCAGCAGGTGTAATGTTTACCGCAATACATTAGATACTCTTGGTAAGTGGACCTGCATTTATATAGCACCTTTCTAGTCATCAGCAGTTTACACTATGAGTCACATTCACTCATTCACACACACACTGGTGGCTGAGGCTACACCTGCTACTCAGTTCACACTCACACGGCGATGGACGCATCATCCGGAGCAATTTGGGGTTCAGTATCTTGCTCAAGGATACTTTGACATGCAGGCTGGAGGAGCCGGAGATCGAACCACTGGTCTTGTGATTGGTGGACGACCTGCTCTACCTCTGAGCCACAGCAGGACACAAGTATTCAGACGCCTGACTATTACCCAAACAGGGACTGTAATGACATTGTATTCAAATACATTTGATACAGAGTTAGTCCCCCTTTTGCAGCTATAACAGCTTCCGCTCTTCTTGGAAGGCTATCCACAACATTTTGGAGTGTTTCTGTGGGAATTAGTGCCCATTCATTCTGTAGAGCATTTATGAGCTCAGGCACTGATGTTGGACGAGACGGTGTGGCTTGCAATCTCCATTCCAGTTCATCCCAAAGGTGCTTGATGGGAATGAGGTCAATGTGGCTCAGTCAAGTTCTTCCACACCGAAGTCCTTGCTTTGCGCACTGGGGCACAGTCATGTTGGTACAGAAAAGGGCCTTCCCCAAACTGTTGCCACAAAGTTGGAAGCATGGCATTGTCCAAAATGTCTTGGTGTGCTGAAGCATTAAGACCATCCCTCACTGGAGATAAGGAGCCCATAGCCCAAACCCTGAAGAAAGAGCCCCATACCATTATCCCTCTTCTGGCAAACTTCACAGTTGTAGTCAGGCAGGTGACGTTCTCCCAGCTTCCGCCAAATCCAGACTCGCTCATCTGACTGCCAAACAGAGAGCCGTGATTTGTCACTCCACCGAACGTGTTTCCACTGCTCCACAGTCCAGTGTTGGTGTGCTTTACACCACTCCACCCGACGCTTGGCATTGCACTTGGTGATGTGATGCTTTCACGCAGCTGCTCGGCCATGGAAACCCATTCCGTGACACTCCTGTTGCACAGTTTTGTGCTCACATAAGGCCAGTGGAAGCTCAGAACTCTTCAGCTATGGAATCAGCAGTTCGTTGGCAACTTTTACGCACCCATGCACCTTAGCAATCGTTGACACAGAAACTACAAATATTCATTTATCTTATATGCATGTTCTCTCTAGATGTGTGTGTGTGTGTGTGTGTGTGTGTGTGTGTGTGTATGGGGGTTTGAGCAGCGAGCAATGGCACCACCATCCACGGGTTGCTCATCACAGGCATCTTGACTCAGCACAGGGGCAAGGTATCATAGGTCCCACCTATGGATCAGCCAATCAGCAGAGCTTTTTAGCCACAATAGCAGCAAGGCTCCAAGTGGGTTTGCCAGTCCACCGCTTTGATCCAGACTGAAACAGCTCAACAATTGGTTGGATTTGTATGTAGAGACACTTTTGGTCCAGAAACAACCCTTTTGACTTTGTCGATACCCTGCCTTTAATGTGTAGCGTTACCATGAGGTTCAAATACCTGCAAAACTTTCTCACTGACCTCAACTGTACTTTGTGTTTCGTGTTTATTAGCAAATAAGCACTCTAAAGTTTCCACCTCGTTTCCACTGAGCAGTACGATTCAGTTCAGTTGGGTTAACGTTCATACGTTCGTACAACGTACAAGTTAACGTTCCACTTTAAAAGTCGCCGGCAGTCGGCCCAGTGAATTAAGTTATTTTTTCTCAGACTCCAGCTGCTGTGAGAGGCAGCAAAACATCCTTTCATTTTATAGTTACAGTTTACTAATAAAACTCTCCACAGTATGAACAGTGGTTACATGAGCCTCAAAACCAGCCACAACTCAGCCCTGAGCAGAGTGACCGTCCTCTACTGACCAATCAACAGACTGCAGTGTTCACAGCTCCACCTTTTAGTACCAGATCTGTGTGCTAGGTACCCCAACAGAGGGGGGACCAAAAATGGGGACGGTACGGAACGGTTCCATTGGTACCATCCACAACTTTTTACAGTGGAAACAGACAAAAAGCGTACTGAACTGTATTGTACTGCTCAGTGGAAACGGGACTTAATAGTATATGTGCCATAGCTATCACGCCATTCAAGTATTTGTTGAGGATTTTTCACTCAAATCTCATTCAGCGAGCTTAATGCTTTGCTAGTGGCTTTTAGCGACTTTTGAAGCTTGTGCTAGCTACTTTTGTATGAGAAAATTTCCTCTTTTAATATGGCTTTGTTGTGCATTCCTCATTCTCGGAACCCATCGGCTGTATTCGGCGTCTGACTTCCGGCAGACGGCGATACAGCCTCTGGGGGCAGACCCCCGATTTTTTGGCATTCCGGTTTGATTTGGGCGGAGGAGGTGAATTTCCGTTTCCGACTTCCGTTTATATATAAGTAAATATGCTGAACCATTGCGATGGATTCAGAGTTTGCAGTGACACCAGTCATGTTCCGCCTCGTTAGTTCACCGCACGGACCGTTTAACCTGGCAACAACTGCAGCCAGCTCAAACGTGATTGGTCAATATCACGCGGACTACAAACAGCCTACAACCAGAAACCAGGGCTCTTCCGCTCTTCTTCCAGAGGCAAGACCTCCAGGGTTTGCCTACAAACTCTACATTCACTGAATGTAGAGTCTGTATATAGAGACTATGCATTCCTTAATGCAAAAAGCTGCATTGAGATGAGCGCACACAACACTGAACTTGAACCATTGACAGCTTTTTGTGCTTGTTATATTTTTATGGCATCTGCTCCTATTGTCTGAGAATAGCTAAGATAGCGTGGCTCTTATGCAACACTGCATTTATTGCACGTTCACATAATTTCACATATACATGTAGCCTAATGTATGCGTGCGAATATTATCTACCACTTTACGTAGGACAGGGAGAGAATCTTAGTGCTGAGCTCGTCTGAATGAAGGCCCTGACCTGGGCTTACAACTGTGGACTCTGCACGGGAGATAAGATTAGATCATGCCCCCAGGTGCAGGTACAAATACACGCTCGTATGCTCAGACAGCGGCACAAACACATGATTACACAATATGAATTATGTCTCAGATAGGTGTTTTTTAACATGTGTAAAATATATAAGTAAGTACACAGAGGTTTGGTGTGGTTGAGCTGTAAATCTGTATGTTCTGAACATCCAGCATCGTCAGTGGGATGTCAGCTGAATAAAGTAATCAGTAGTAATGGTGCACCGCAACTGGCACAAAGTCAAGGCAAGGTTTCACTATTGCTCATGCAATAATGGTAGTCCTTATCTTTCCATTGTTCTATCTGTGCACTGAGGAGCCATATAGCTATATTATCTCTTAAAAGCTGATATCCTGAGATGAGACTGCACAATTTTTACTTTCTACGATATAATATCTAAATATTGATATGCCCGTTGCCAAAAAATCTGTGTGAGGTTCTTAAACTGGATCTCAAGCAGGCACACACAAGGTCCAGCTGAAGAAGTTTGAGCGGTGAACTCTGCACCAGAGGTCACTTCTATTCAACTCTGTCTTTTTCCGCTTTTATTCCACAATAAAACCGTGACCAATAAAAGACAATTAATAATCAAATGTGATAGTACTTTTGGTTGTACACACACAATCTCCCTATCGCCCGCCTCTCTCTGTGTGTTTTCCTCTCTGCACCGACACACACTGATTTATCATGGCGGTGTTTCAATGGGTGAGCACTGTCAAGTTATTGGCTGACAGCCTGACAACACCCACCCGACCATAGAGTTGTGACTGGGGGAGGAGAGGAGGGTACAAGGAGAGGGAATGGGGGTTGGTGTAAACAAGGGTTCAGTCAGGTCACATGGTGCCCTTTGGAGGAGCAGAGGCCGTCTTCCTCTGTGTGTTTTGTGCCTGAGTGTGCTCCTTTCTTTGAAAATTAAACCCTCAACCCCACACCATGACGTCCTCTAACTCTTATCTCTGCTCTGTCGTGCCTCAGACTCGGTCATACTGGAGCAATCAGGTTTCTGAGACAACAGACAAGGACACGGATTCCCTCAACAACTGCAGGGGTCACCTTGAAAACCGACATGATGATCACAACCAAACAGATCATGTCTGTTCAGCAAACTGATCCAACTTGTTGACAAAGATTTCCTGGAGACAAGAAGAAACGCCTTGAACACAGAGGACAAAATACTGTGTCATAAGTGTTTGTTTTTTTTTCATTTTCTTTGGCAAAGTAAAGACTCCAAATCAGCTGTGACTTCATGGAAGTAAATTAAAATGTTTGACGGGGTTGGATGAAAAGATCATTAATAGCTAACTTGTCTTTTTTAATTTTTTACTTTAAGCATGGAGAGACAGCGGGGAGTTAACCATTAAGCAAAGAATGGACTCACAACACAGACTTATTTATTGGAGGGACTTGTAACTAGATAAATTAAGGAAATAACAGCAGATTAAAAAG